>NC_064931.1:146542889-147160031 GCF_023897955.1 Schistocerca gregaria
ACTTACTGCAACCTACATCCTTTTGAATCTGCTTAGTGTATTCATCTCTTGGTCTCGCTCTACAATTTTTACCCACCACGCTGCCCTCCTATACTAAATTGGTGATCCATTGATGCCTCAGAACATGTCCTACCAACCGATCCCTCCTTCTTGTCAAGTTGTGCCACAAACTCCTCTTCTCCCCAATCCTATTCAATACTTCCGCATTAGTTATGTGATCTACCCATCTTATCTTCAGCATTATTCTGTAGCACCACATCTCGAAAGCTTCTATTCTCTTCTTGTCCAAACTATTTATCGTCCTTGTTTCTCTTCCATACATGGCTACACTCCATACAAATAATTTCAGAAACGACTTTCTGACACATAAATCTATACTCGATGTTAACAAATTTCTCTTCTTCAGAAACGCTTTCCTTGCGATCGCCAGTCTATATTTTATATCCTCTCTACTTCGACCATCATCAGTTATTTTGCTCCACAAATAGGAAAACTCCTTTACTACTTTAAGTGTCTTATTTCCTAATCTAATTCCCTCAGCATCATCCGACTTATTTCGACTACATTCCATTAACCTCGTTTTGCTTAAGTTGATGTTCATCTTATATCCTCCTTTCAAGACACTGTCCATTCCGTTCAACTGCTCTTCCAAGTCCTTTGCTATCTCTGACAAAATTAAAAAAAGTGGTTCAAATGGGTCTGAGCAATATGGGACTTAACGTATAAGGTCATCAGTCCCCTGGAACTTAGAACTACTTAAACCTAACTAACCTAAGGACATCACACACATCCATGCCCGAGGCAGGATTCGAACCTGCGTCCGTAGCGGTCACGCGGTTCCAGACTGTAGCGCCTAGAACCGCTCCGCCACACTGGCAGGCTACAGAATTACACTGTCATCGGCGAACCTCAAACTTCTTATACCTTGTCTATAGATTTTAATACCTACTCCGAATTCTTTTACTATTTGTTCAATATACAGATTAAATAACATCGGGGAGAGGGTACAAACCTGTCTGACTCCCTTCCCAACCACTACCTGCCATTCATGCAACTCGACTCTTATAACTGGCATCTGGTTTCTGTACATATTGTAAACAGCCGTTCGCTCCCCGTATTTTACCCCTGCCACCCTTAGAATTTGAAAGAGAGTATTCCAGTCATCATTGTCAAAAGCCTTCTCTAAGTCTACAAATGCTAGAAACATAGGTTTGCCTTTCCTTAATCTATTTTCTAAGGTAAGTCGTAGGGTCAGTATTGCCTCACGTGTTCCAACATTTCTACGGAATCCAAACTGATCTTCCCCGAGGTCGGCCTCTGCTTGTTTTTCCATTCGTCTGTAAAGAATTCGCGTTGCTATTTTGCAGCTGTGACTTATTAAACTGATAGTTCGGTAATTTTCACAACTGTCAACACGTGCTTTCTTTGGGATATTCTTCTTGAAGTCTGAGGGTATTTCGGCTGTCTCATACATCTTGCTCACCAGATGGTAGAGTTTTGTCAGGACTCCCAAGGCCGTCAGTAGTTCCAGTTTGTCTGCTCCCGGGGCCTTGTTTCCATTCAGGTCTTTCAGTGCTCTGTGAAACCCTTCACAGAGTATCGTATCTCCTATTTCATCTTCATCTACATTCTCTTCCATTTCTATAATATTGTCCTCAAGAACATCGCCCTTGTATAGACCCCCTATATACTCCTTCCACCTTTCTGCTTTCCCTTCTTTGCTTGGAACTGGGTTTCCATTAAAGCTCTTGGTATACGTACAAGTGGTTCTCCTTTCTCTAAAGGTCTCTAATTTTCCTGTAGGCAGTACCTATCTTACCCCTAGTGAGATAACCCTCTACATCCTTACATTTGTCCTCTAGCCATCCTTGCTTAACCATTTTGCACTTCCTGTCGATCTCATTTTTGAAACGTTTGTATTCCTTTCTGCCTGCTTCATTTACTACGTTTTTATATTTTCTCCTTTCATCAGTTAAATTCAATATTTCTTTTGTTACATAAGGATTTCTACTAGCCCTCGTCTTTTTACCTACTTGATCCTCCGCTGCCTTCACTATTTCATTTCGCAAAGCTACCCATTCCTCTTCTACTGTATTTCTTTCCCCCATTCCTGTCAATTGTTCCCTAATGCGCTCCCCGAAACTATGTACAACCTCCGGTTCTTTCAGTTTATCCAGGTCCCATCTCCTTATATTCCCACCTTTTCGCAGTTTCTTCATCTGTAATCTACAGTTCATATCCAATAGATTGTGGTCAGAGTCCACATCTGCCCCTGGAAATGTCTTACAATTTAAAATCTGGTTCCTAAATCTCTGTCTTACCATTATATAATCTATCTGATAGCTTCTAGTATCTCCAGGATTCTTTCATGTATACAACCTTCTTTTATGATTCTTGAACCAAGAGTTAGCTATGATTAAGTTATACTCCGTGCAAAATTCCACCAGACGGCTTCCTCTTTCATTTCTTACCCCCAATCCATATTCACCTACTATGTTTCCTTCTCCCCCTTTTTCTACTCTCGAATTCCAGTCCCCGATGACTATTAAATTTTCGTCTCACTTCACTGTCTGAATAATTTCTTTTATCTCAAAATACATTTCATCAACATCTTCATCATCTCCGGAGCTAGTTGGCACATAAACTAGTACTGCTGTAGTAGGCATGGGCTTCGTGTCTATCTTGGCCGCAATAATGCGTTCACTATGCTGTTTGTAGTAGGTTACCCGCATTCCTATTTTTTTATTCATTATTAAACCTACTCCTTCATTACCCCTATTTGATTTTGTGTTTATAACCCTGTATTCACCTGACCAGAAGTGTTGTTCCTCCTGACACCGTACTTCACTAAATCCCGCTATATCTAACTTTAACCTATCCATTTCCCTTTTTAAATTTTCTAACTTCCCTGCCCCACTATGGGATCTCCGTAGAACGCCAGTGTTTTTTCTCCTGATGACGACGTCCTTTTGAGTAGTCCATGCCCGGAGATCCGGATGGGAGACTGTTTTACCTCTGGAATATTTTACCCAAGAGGATGCCATCACCATTTTCACCATAAAGTAAAGCTGCATACCCTCGAGAAAAATTACGGGTGCAGTTTCCCCTTGCTTTCAGTCGTTCGCAGTACCAGCACAGCAAGGCTGTTTTGTTAATGTTTCAAGGCCAGATCAGTGAATAATCCAGACTGTTGCCCCTGCAACTACTGAAAAGGCTGCTGCCCCTCTTCTGGAACCACACGTTTGTCTGGCCTCTCAACAGATACCCCTCCGTTGTGGTTGCACCTACGGTATGTCCATCTGTAGCGCTGAGGCACGCAAGCCTACCCGCCAACGGCAGGATCCATGGTTCACGGGGGGGAAATGTGCCATATTAATAACTAATTGTTTCACAGAAGCTGTTTGTTGGTAGCAGTTTATTTTACCGTACTACTTTCGGGTGCTGCCCATCATCAGCGGTATCTACATTATAGAAAAGATATATCTTATAATACGTTACTTAGACTGTGTGTAGTAGTGTTTTATGCATTTGTGAGTTTTTAATTCCTCGTAACGTGACATGCCTTATACGTACACTAAGGAGACGTAAGATAAGGGACAGCGATATGTACAGTCATGCTAAAAAGTATCCGAACGACCTGAATTGCATTTCGAATGATTCGTATGCAACCCGCATAACGCAGCTGTCTAGCAGGTCCTATAATCGCTCCTCAGTACAGTCGTTTGACTATTGAAAATGGTTCCAACAAGTCACAACTAGAAAACACTGATCTGTATTGCAATAACTCAAGACGTAAAGTTATACCACGATGCTACAAATATCAGGGAACACCTTATCACAGATAATACTGTCCTTAAGGCTTGTAAGCTAACATTTATTACAATAAATGACATACCTGAAATGTTACCACTCTCATTATTGCGTCAGATAGGAAATGAACCTAGTATGTTCGTCGTATTGTTGATTTCCTCTTCAAAGTAACATACCGTACTTATTATTTAACACAAAATGACATTAAAAATTTCTGTTATTGACGAGCAGCTAGTTGAGAATATGTATGAACTTCAAATGACGAACCGTCTCGTTCTGCATATGGATTCAAACCCAGGTCATGCAGACTAAGCAAAGATTTCGTGACTGGCAGAAACTAACACTCATTGATGACTAGGCATATAGAGAGTGATATACCTCGATTTTAGACAGTATCAGTTAGGAAACATCAGTTTTAAATTACATAACGTAAACATTTTTAACGGACGCGAATTCCTACCCAGCATCTATTGACCCTGTCAACGAACTACGAGAGATGTTAAATATTGCTTCTTCTCAAGTAACTTACTTGAAATGCCGTGAGGTAAAGCTTTGTGTTGGATAGGTATTCGAACCCAGAACCTAATTGGATTGTTATCGAATCACAATCAACTATGTCATGTCGGATTTTCTCGGCAGTAGCTAGATGTTTTAACTAAAATGTTGAAACGAAACATTAATTTTTTCCTTCTCAGGACTCCAACACGGCACCTATAGCTGTTATATTCTAGAGAAAACGAACCTTAAATACGCGTTTGTTACACCAGCAGCGAGATGTGATCATATTTGAACAAGAAATAATACGACGAGGAATTCAGTACTGACTGATAATCGAACTCCTCACATATCATTGTTGACTACACACAAAGAGACGTCAGCTACCGAATCTTTCCTCACCAGCAGCTTGGAATAACATCCTTAAACTAACAGTGACCTCGTAAATAGTTCTGTGTGTCACTGGGAGTCAAAAACGTCAGATATCGTTAAGTGTTGACAATGAATGAAAATACACTAAAAATCAATATTAATATCCACCAGTAGATAGGTGTTCTCATGCCAGGGCTTGATAATACATAATTAAAACTTTAGTGCCGGGCCAGGATTAGAACCCATTTAAGCGCAGTATGTGGAGATGTTGAGGAATTTGCAGTTTTGAACAAACAACAAATTTTAGTCGAGCTATATTGTCAGGAAGGAGTCAAATTAAGCGTTAAGGGCGGTCTGAGTTGCATTCCCAGTTCAGAACCAATTTTATCGACATACAGAAGCTCAAATAAAAGCTGGAATAAGTGTCTACATAACATTGTTTTCGTCTATTACAGCACGCTGTTTCTCACGCACCAACGTACACTCATGCTCATAAATTAAAGATAATTGCAAAATGTGGTGCCACACAACGTGGCACTACACAAAACTGGCGCTTATAGCATACGGGCATAGGGACCACACACGACAAAGATCTGTTAAGTCCACGGTATTGGTGACAAGCTAAGAGAACTGTCCCGAAAGGCATATGCTGCAAAACGCCACTGTTTCCTGCGCATGTACCCAGACTTCAATATGGGATATTATCACCATGCACACGTACACAGGCCGCACAACGGCTTGGCATGTTCTGGATCAGGTGGTCGAGCAGCTGCTGGGGTATGGCCTCCAATTCTTGCACCAGCACCTGTCCGAGCTCCTGAAGTGTCGTAGGGGTTTGCAGACGTGCAGTGGTACGTCGACCGAGAGCATCCCAGACGTGCTCGATGGGGTTTAGGCATGGAGAACAGGCCGGCCACTCCATTCGCTTGATATCTTCTGTTTCAAGGTACTCCTCCACGATGGCAACTCGGTGGGGCCGACCTTATCATCCATCAGGAGGAAGGTGGGACCCACTGCACCCTTGAAAAGACGGACGTACTGGTGCAAAATGACGTCCCGATACACCTTACGTGTTACAGTTTCTCCGTCAAAGATATGCAGGGGTGTACGTGCACAAATCATAATCCCACCCCACACCATCAAACCACGACCTCCATATAGGTCCCTTTCAAGGACTCTAAGCGGTTGATATCTGGTTCCTGGTTCACTCCAGATGATAACCCGGCGAGAATCACTGTTCAGACTATACCTGGACTCGTCCGCGGACATAACTTGTTACCACTCTTCCAATGACCATTTACTGTGTTCTTGACACCAGGCTTTACGGGCTCTCCTGTGACCAGGTGCAGTGGAATGCAGCTTGCAGGTCTCCGGGGAATAAACCATGACTGTTAAGGCAAGAAAGGAAGATTGAATTGATTGTTGGTGTTAATAACGATCATCCTCCTTTACCTCCTCTGCATTACAGCAGATGACGTGTCACTGAGCACATTTGTTCTGAGCATGCAGTACATGTGATCATGCTGTGGCCATATCCTTAATCTCACACAGTACACCGAACACGGCTATCAGAGAGGAGAAGACTCTGGGGTCGCATTCCTGGATCTCAGTGCCGCATATGACGCAGTTAACCGTAAGTTGCTTACCCAGAAAGTGTATAATGTCACTAGGGACTACACCCTTTCTATGTTCGTGCAATTCATGCTACAGAACAGACGCTACTATGTAGCGTTACAATCTAAAAACAGCCGATGGAGGACACAGAAAATTGGACTTGCACAGGGTAGTGTCTTGGCTCCAATATTATTTAACATCTGTACGAATGACCTTCCCATTAGCCACCAGACACGAATGTTCATTTATGCCGATGATGCAGCAGTGGGCACACAGGATAAAACCTTTGAACAAGTGGAGGAGAATCTCACAGGAGTCTTAACAGAACTTGCTGCCTATTACGAAGACAATAATCTCAAAACAAACCCTAGTAAATCTCAACTATCCGCCTTACATCTTAGGAACAAACAAACCAAACGGAAACTAGGAGTCATGTGCCAAGGGGTAAAACTGAAGCATACAAACAGTTCAAAACATCTGGGAGTAACATTGGACAGAGCGCTTACTTTTAAGCAGCACTGTCACAACACTAAAAAAAAAAAAAAAAAAGGTCTGTGCCAGGAACAACATACTGCGGAAGCTAACAGGTTCATCGCGGGGAGCTCAACCACACGTTTTGTGCGCCACGGGTCTGGCTTTGAGTATCTCAGGAGCAGAATATGCGCCGCCAGTTTGGAGGAACTCTGCTCACACTAAGCAAGTTGACGTCGCCGTAATCGAAACTGTACGTATTGCCACAGGATGCCTCAAACTAACTCCCAAAGACAAAATTTATCCCATAATAGGCATAGCACCACCCACTATCCGCATACAAGGAGCCGCCGAGATCGAAAGATCAAAACAAAAGAATGATCCCAGACACCCGATGCATATGCACCGAAAACAACGTGTCCGGCTGAAATCCTGCAGGAGTTTCATTGAAACTTCTGAAGAGCTCGCCAACAAGCCCGTCGCAAGGCGTCTATCTCTTTGGGACGAAATGGTGACACACTCCACAATGGAACTACTTGAGGAGGGATCTGCAGGATTTCAACTACCTTTTACAACTTGGAGGTCATTAAACCGGCTGCGTACTGGAGTAACTGGGTGCAAATCAAACCTATTTAAATGGGGCTACAGTTATAGCGATAGGTGTGAATGCGGAGCAATACAGGACTTGGACCACCTATAGATTTGCTATGTCTATAACACGCACTAAAGACGATATTTTGAAAGTCAATGACAAAGCAACCTACGTTGCTAATTACTGGGAAGGGAAGATATAATTGGTGGATCCGGATACGGAAGAAGAAGAAGACGTGAGGCGCCAAGTTGTTTTCACTGCACTGTGTTGAATGCGAAGGTTCTGTTCACTAACCTGCTGTCTTAAAGTTGATGTGCCCAGCGCAGAAAACTGCACGCAGGTCGTAGGTTCTGTATCTTGAGGCTGAAACTGACTTTTAGCGAGGTTCTGTTCTGAAATAATGTATCACTTCTTTGGAATGCCACTCGCTTATTCTAATACAGCCACACGAGAAGACTACATGATCTTAATACAACACCTTCTGATACAGCAAAGTACATAATCAAACACAATGTTTACGAAAATGTATCTTTACACTTTTTGTGACACGTGTCTGTGCCTCATGACCGGAGTGAATCTTTTAATACTGAATACTGGCAAACACATCCTACGACAGACAACATGTCTGTTCTTCTCGGCTGCCTAATCCAGAGTGAACGAACAGGAACTTAAATAAAAATTGGAAACACACCCTCCGAAAGACAACATGTGTGTTCTTCTCGACTGCCTAAGTGAAGTCATTCCAATGAGTAGTTTAACAAATATTAATAACTATACTTTAACGTTTTGGCGGCCTTGCTCCGAACACAACAGCCAATCACAGGGCAGTAGCATTATGTAGGCGGTCTTTCTCACGGGAATGGTACCGAATCTAACGTCTGTCACAGGTACCTCACACCACATTTTGTCATCTATATACTTCTTGCATCTCCACTGCTCTGGGAACAACTTCTTGGAGCCTAATATGATGGCTGACCTAGCCAGAAATATTACACTGTTCTGTCGTCTGTAGACTATGTGTCTGGAGACAACTGTTCCAGTGGTTGCGGTAAGATCCCGAGCAAGACTACCAGTAGTACTCTGTGGCCGTCTGCGGGCACGGATTGTGAGATATCGGTCTTCTTGTGGGGTTGTACACTGTGGACGTCCCGTACTGTAAAGTCTGGACACGTTTCCTGTTTCCTGGAATCGTTGCCATAATCGTGAGATCACACTTTGTGGCACACGGAGGGCCCGTGCAACTACCTACTGTGTTTGACCAGACTCCAGGCGATCTAGTGTTTTACCCCTCATAACGTCATCAATACGTGTTCTTGGAGCCCCGAGATGATTTAAACCCGCAAACCACCAGAGCGTTGTTTCACCATGTATCAGCATTATCCTTAATTTATGAGCATGAGTGTAGTTAGTCACACACCGACATGTTACACGCAACAATATGGCGACATCTAGCGGATGAGGGTTGCAACTTGCGTCAGCGAAACGGGAAAGTCGAGTGAGTAATACGCATGACATGTAATGCTTCAACCGATATTGAAAATAGAATAAAAACTTCAGGGGTATTACTTTTCATCCCGTCCTCGTATAATTTTTGTCATCTTCATGTTTGTAACAGTTCTGGAACTTTCTAATTAATGCAATACAAACATGTCTGCAATATTCTATGTTATTTATATACAGTGTTGTCAGAAACAGTCTGGAAAGCTTGTAAGGGTGTTGCAGGTTATGTTATACTGAGAAACAGTTGTTAAGTAAAAATTCGATATATTGCGCCATTTCCAATTTAATTAGCATTGAAGTTAGTCCATAAGGTCGCTGCACTCGAAAATCCTAGAAGCCTGCCAGAGACAGTGCTGCCAGACATGTTCTTCGTATGGTTTCCTAAAACCCAACAAGAGAGCGATGCAAAAATTGGACATGGAACGATAGCTAACGGCTAAGCGATCTCGTGCGCCATCATCTACTGAGTGAGTTTATTCGATTTTGTGATGTCTGTCTCATGAAAAAGTGAAGGATGAAATTGCTGCAAGTGCAATTTGGTTGAGTTTTGGCGAACCCTGCGATGTGAACGAGGTATCTTATCTGGAGAACTGACAAGTGACTTCACTTGTGCCAAACGACAAGTTACGGAGGTATGGCACCGGATGGATTTTGTTACAGACTCAAGTGTCTTCCTTATGACGTCATGAACGTTACCCAATAAGCACACAATACCGATGTACAGCCTGACAGCAGCCAGACTCAACTAACGGTCTTCATTCCACCGCTGCTACCTATCAACTTCGCAGGCAGTCCTGTCGCACGCAGTGACACGGTGCTGTATCTTGGTGTAATGCTAGATCACCGTCTAACTTGCAGCCAACACATCCGAGACGTCAGGAATAAAATCAACGGTCGGCTCAGCAGTTGTACACATTGCTGAATCTATCTTCCACCCTAATGCCACAGTTGGGTATCGCATCGGATAGAGTGCTGCTCCGACCTATACGGGAATGTGCACCTCTCATCTCCATCTACATCTACATTTATACTCCGCAAGCCACCCAACGGTGTGTGGCGGAGGGCACTTTACGTTACTGTCATTACCTCCCTTTCCTGTTAAAGTCGCGTATGGTTCGCGGGAAGAACGACTGCCGGAAAGCCTCAGTGCGCCCTCGAATCTCTCTAATTTTACATTCGTGATCTCCTCGGGAGGTATAAGTAGGGGAAGCAATATATTCGATACATCATAGGGAAACGCACGCTCTCGAAAGCTGGACAGCAAACTACACTGCGATGCATAGCGCCTCTCTTGCAGAGTCTGCCACTTGAGTTTGCTAAACGTTTCCGTAACGCTATCACGCTTACCAGATAACCCTATGACGAAACGCGCTGCTTTTCTTTGGATCTTCTCTATCTAAATCTGTCAACGCGATCTGGTACGGATCCCACACTGATGAGCAATACTCAAGTATAGGTCGAACGAGTGTTTCGTAAGCCACCTCCTTTGTCGATGGACTACATTTTCTAAGGACTCTCACAATGAATCTCAACCTGGCACCCGCCTTACCAACAATTAGTTTTATATGATCATTCCACTTCAAATCCTTCCGTACGCATACTCCCAGATATTTTACAGAAGTAACTGCTACCAGTGTTTGTTCCGCTATCATATAATCATACAATAAAGGATCCTTCTTTCTATGTGTTCGCAATACATTACCTTTGTCTATATTAAGGGTCAGTTGCCACACCCTGCACCAAGTGCCTATCCGCTGCAGGTCTTCCTGCATTTCGCTGCAATTTTCTAATGCTCCAACTTCTCTGTATACTACAGCATCACCCACGATAAGCCGCATGGAACTTCCGACACTTATGAGAGGTCCTGCATAACTGCGGGCTGAAGTCGGCTCTGCAACTACCGAGGACCTTTCTGCAGGCTCTGCTGCATGAAATAACTAAAATGTCACGTCTAAGGAACCGTTTCAGATCGACAGTCGCACGACACGACAATTTTTAACCTATCAAAGAACTAAAGTAAACATGAAAAATAAAACTTGAAGCTTCGTGTTTTTTTAAGAATGTAATTCTCTTTAAGATACATCAATTAAATATGTGCCAGTAACATTTTCAATAACGGCGCAATTGGCCAGTTTTCTAAGCCTGATATTCTTCTAAGTGGCCACGCACAAAAGTGTTAAAAACAAATGCGTTAGTGCTACATGTCAAGCAGAAGTTTTACTGTAAGGAGCTTGTCCTGTATTATTAGTGCATTAAAAACAATGGCCTTCAAACTATGATGTCACTCTCAGTGCACCTGAAAGGAATCGGACTGTAATATTATAGCAGACTTGTAAATAACGGCGAGAAATCGAAAACATCCAAGAAGGAATGTTTCTACAGATAGTTGTTGTTGTTGATGTTGTTGTTGTGGTCTTCAGTCCTGAGACTGGTTTGATGCAGCTCTCCATGCTACTCTATCCTGTGCAAGCTTTTTCACCTCCCAGTACGTACTGCAGCCTACATCCTTCTGAATATGCTTAGTGTGTTCATCTCTTGGTCTCCCTCTACGATTTTTACCCTCCACGCTGCCCTCCAATAGTAAATTGGTGAGCCCTTGATGCCTCAGAACATGTCCTACCTACCGATCCCTTCTTCTAATCAAGTTTCGCCACAAACTCCTCTTCTCCCCAATCCTATTCAGTACCTCCACATTAGTTATATGATCTACTCATCTAATATCCAGCATTATTCTGTAGCACCACATTTCGAAAGCTTCTATCCTCTTCTTGTCCAAACTATTTATCGTCCATGTTTCACTTCCATACATGGCTACACTCCATACAAATACTTTCAGAAACGACTTCCTGACTCTTAAATCTATAATCGATGTTAACAAATTTCTCTTCTTCAGAAACGGTTTCCTTGCCATTGCCAGTCTACATTTTATATCCTCTCTACTTCGACCATCATCAGTTATTTTGCTTCCCAAATACCAAAACTCTCATTTTCTAGTTTAATTCCCTCAGCATCACCCGACTTAATTCGACTACATTCCATTATTCTCGTTTTGCTGTACATCGCTAAATTACGCTAATATCTCACACTTGTGCAGCCATCACTACTAGCATTGGACAGGAACACTAAGAAATCTTTATTAGAAACAAGTAAAAGTGCAGCGAGAGTATCTTCCATGGTCCCCGATGTGAATTCTAAGTGCTCAGTGCCACACCATGACTCGCTGCTGCCGCCCAGACTATAATCTTTCCATAAGAAGCACTACTACTCATACAAGACTGGCAGGGCAGTGCGCAGCCGTCATAGGCCACTGCCAGTGGACACATGATAACAGATACAGATATCCGCCGAGCCAACTGTAGGGAACAACTAGTCCATTGATCTGTCCACTCTTGCACCCATTGATTCTGAGATGCCTCCATCCGCATTATCACGATTAAACGAGTAATTATCGCACTGTGATAGTGCCGTGCACGCAGCCAGGGGTGTTCTGGCTTCAATCACCGTTAAGTGTAATTTATCTTTTCTCAATACACTTAATATTCAAGATCCCTAGCGGCGCTCTGTAGCCGTGCAGTCTTACGCGTCTTGTCACGGTTCGCGCGGCTCCTCTCGTCGGTGGTTCGAGTCCTCCTTCGGGCATGGGCGAGTGTGTTTGTCCTTAGCGAAAGTTAGATTAAGTAGTGCGTAAGCCAAGGCAGCCTGCGCGGTTAGCCGTTCGATCTAACGAACTGCTTTCCGGGCGGAAAGGCGTGCCGGTCCATGGCACGAGTCCGCCCGGCGGATTAGTGGCGAGGTCCGGTCTGCCGGCCAGTTTCTGGTTGGTTTTTAAGGTGATTTTCCATCTGCCTCTCCCTAGGCGAATGCGGGCTGGTTCCCATTATTCAGCCTCAGTTACACTACGTCGGCGACTGCTGCGCATACACTTTCACCACGTACGCGTACACCATAATTAATCTACCACGCAAACTTCGGAGTTACACACGTCTGGTGTGAAACGCTCTCGGGCGGTCCACTGGGGGGCCGAACCGCACAATGACCCTGGGTTCGGTGTGAGGCGCGGTGGGGTGGGTGGACTGCTGTAGCCTGTTGTGCGGTTCTGTACCACTGCGGGCTACGGCAGGGACGAAGCCCTCCGTCGTTTCTAGGTCCCCAGTTGCATACAATACAAAGCCTAGAGAATGATTACTTTAGCACTTGTTCCCATAGTCCTTACCACAATTTTCAATTTTTTCCAAGATCCCTAATTTTAAATAAGTAATTGAATTTATAAATAACCTCCGCACAAATACAGAAAAATGGGACACCATATCCCAATTACCACACACAACAGTGAGAAGGTCGCGTGGAACACACAGGAGATGCATCAGATTTAAATTGAAACAAATCGTCTACATTATGCCTGTCAGTCCCCTTTTAGTGTTTTGATTCTCTTCTTTAACAAATGCTCCATTATAACTACTGTCTTTGCGATATAGAGCACCTTTCGTCTTCCAAATTTTGAAATGCAATTTGCTTGCACCTCTATTTCTGTAATTGTGAAATCACTGTTCAGAAATCGTCGCTTTTTACATTCTGCGTACATTGTCTGATCAAAAGTATTGCACATCTACTATTGGACGTTAATGTGAGGTCCATCTACCAGTTGAATCACATGCTGCATTTAAAATAAGGACTGGCAAGGCTGGAACACGTAATGCATATTAAACAGTTCGTTTCGATGTTTTGTAGCATTATATTCTCCTGAAATTCGACAGATTCAAAAAAAATATCGTCATCATCCCTTGCAAAAATGTTTAAATTGTGAGAAAACGTGGGCCGAAGACGGGTAAACATTTAGAAGGAGGAAAATAAGGAGGGGGAGCAGAAGTGCCTGAGAGATCACCTGCACTACACCCATCATGCTCCTTTCCTAGAGTACTGCTGTACTGTACTGACTCTCCGTATATTGTTACTTTAACAAATGTTCCATTAAAACTACAGCCGTCGTGATATACAGCATGTGACAACACTCCTTTGGTAAAGTAAAGAACTTCATCTGCTAAAGAAAAGTCGCACATCCTCTAACAATGGATGAAATTTGTTTGCATGTGACCTATTATTTACTTTTCAACAATTAGGAATACCACTTCTTGATCTTTTCCATAGCTTTTATCTACATCTACACTCTTGGCCATTAAAACTGCTATACCACGAAGATGACGTGCTACAGACGCGAAATTTAACCGACAGGAACGCGATGCTGTGATATGCAAATGATTAGCTTTTCAGAGCAACCACACAACGTTGGCGCCGGTGGCGACACCTATAACGTTCTGACATGAGGAAAGTTTCCAACTGATTTCTCATACACAAACAGCAGTTGACCGGCGTTGCCTGGTGAAATGTTGTTGTGATCCCTCGTGTAAGGACGAGAAATGCGCACCATCACGTTTCCAGCTTTGATGAAGGTCGCATTGTAGCCTATCGCGATTGCGGTTTATCGTATCGTGACATTGCTGCTCGCGTTGGTCGAGATCCAATGATTGTTAGCAGTATATGGAATCGGTGGGTTCAGGAGGGTAATACGGAACGCCGTGCTGGATCCCAACGGCCTCGTATCACTAGCAGTCGAGATGACAGGCATCTTATCCGCATGGCTGTAACGGATCGTGGAGCCACGTCTCGATCCCTGAGTCAGCAGATGGGGACGTTTGCAAGACAACAATCATCTGCGGGAACAGTTCGACGACGTTTGCATCAGCATGGACTATCAGCTCGGAGACATTGGCTGCGGTTACCCTTGACGCTGCATCACAGACAGGTGTACTCAACGACGAAGCTGGGTGCACGAATGGCAAAACGTCATTTTTTCGGATGAATCCACGTTCTGTGTACAACGTCATACTGGTCGCATCCGTGTTTGGCGACATCGCTGTGAACGCACATTGGAAGCGTGTATTCGTCATCGCCATACTGGCGTATCACCCGGCGTGATGTTATGGGGTGCCATTGGTTACATGCCTCGGTCACTTCTTGTTCACAATGACAGCACTTTGAACAGTGGACGTTATATTTGAGATGTGTTACGACCCGTGACTCTACCCTTCATTCGATAGCTGCGAAACCCTACATTTCAGCAGGATAATGCACGACCGCATGTTGCAGATCCTGTACGGGCCTTTCTGGATACAGAAAATGTTCGACTGCTTTCCTGGCCAGAACATTCTCCAGATCTCTCACCAATTGTAATGGTCTGGTCAATGGTGGCCGAGCAACTAGCTCGTCACAATACGTCAGTCATTACTGTTGATGAACTGTGGTATCGTGTTGAAGCTGCATGGGCAGCTGTACCTTTACGCGCCATCCAAACTCTGCTTGACTCAATGCCGAGGCGTATCAAGGCCGTTATAATGGCCAGAGGTGTTTGTTCTGGGTACTGATTTCTCAGGATCTAAGTACCCAAATTGTGTGAAAATGTAATCACATGTCAGTTCTAGTATAATATATTTGTCCAATGAATGCCCGTTTATCATCTGCATTTCTTCTTGGTGCAGCAATCTTAATGGCCAGTAGTGTACATCAAAATCTACAGATATACTCCGCTAGCCACCAATCGGTGTGTGGCGGAGGGCACTATTCGCGCCAAAGTCATATTTCCCCCTTCAGTTCCACTCGCGGATCGCGCGAGGGAAAAACGACTGTCTGAACGCCTTAGTACGAGCTCTAATTTCCCTTATCTTTGAATGGTGGACATTGCGCGATATGAAAGTTGGTGGTAATAATGTATGCTCTACATCCTCGGCAAAGATGGGATTTTGGAATTTAGTGAGCAGCCCCTTCCGTTTAGCGCGTCGTCTAACTGCAAGTGTGTCCCACTTCATTCATTCTATAAGATTTGTAACGCTCTCGCGATACCTAAATGCACCAGTCATGAATCTTGCAGCTCTTCCTTGGACCTTATCAATCTCTTGACCCAGACCCAACTGGTAAGGGCCTCATACAAACGTACAATACTCTAAGACTGGACGAACTAAAGTATTGTAAGCAATTATCTTTGTTGAAGGACTGCATCGCTTCAGGATTCTACCAATAAACCGCAATCTAGTGTTGACCTTGCCCGTTACTTGTGTAATCTGATCGTTCCATTTCAGATCATTTGGAATAGTCTCACCTGGATACTTGACAGATGTCACCGCTTCCAAAGACTGGGCATTTATATTCTACTAGTATGTTAATGGGGATTTTCGCTTTGTTATACGCAGTAGTTTACACTTACTAATATTGATAGATAACTGCCAGTCATTACACCACGCATTTATTTTCTGCAAATCCTCATTGATTTGTTCACAACTTTCGTGTGATACTACTTTCCTGTAGATTAAGGATCATCGGCAAACAGTCTACTGCCGCTGTAAATACCATCAACCAGATCGTTTATGCAAATCGTATTATCGCATCTAGCACAGAGTCCGTTTTTCAGGATTTGGCAAATTTTGTTTTATTATTGAACTTTGTGGACAGGTGACCCTCCCATGTCACTGTCGCCAGCATAGCCTAAGTGAGGGAAATCATGTTCGCCACTTGTCTGTGAGTGATGTGAACTTCATTCTGTGTTTTATCTATGTTATCTGTGTATGTGCCCGGGTTCGATTCCCGGCTGGGTCGGAGATTTTCTTCGTTCAGGGACTGGATGTTGTGTTGCCCTAATCATCATTTCATCCCCATCGACGCGCAAGTCACCCAAGAGGCGTCGAATTGAAAGACTTGCACCTGGCAAACGGTGTATCTGACGGGAGGCCTTCGTCACACGACATTTACATTTTTACTGTGCGTGTCCTATTCTCTGAATTTGGGGACCAGCCCAGCACTTGCCCTAGACGAGCGTGGGAAACCGCCTAAAAACCGCACTCGTACTGGCTAGTGTACCAGACCACAATCATTAATCCGTCATTTGGAATTAATCTGGATGTGAATAACCTCGACGACTCTTGAGCTAGGGCGGTGCACGTTACGCTACGCAAATCAGCAGGTTGGAATGCCACTACTTTCCTAATTACCCGTGTAAAATAACGAAGAACATGTGTTATAGCTCTGCATACTTGTGATATAATTCTCGAAATAGTAGCATTAGACATCCAGAACGTGAATATCAATTAAGAATATTGTCACCTGCAGCTAAATATCTCAAAGTCACTAACAATCTGACACCAGCCAGTACTGCCTCACGATAGTTGATGTCTGACTTTCTTATCATTGGCATGATCTTTTCCAGTAAATACCTAAAACCTTCTCAGTTCATACGTGTAAAAATATTTAACGAAGCTTCGCCGCCACTCATCAGATCCAAGAAAATCATTCCGAGATTCTCGAACTCCAACAAATAAATCTCCACCATCTTGGTTTTCATATTTTCTTTTATTTTCTTTCTGTTACTCAAAGTTGTGACCTAGAAGGTAACTGCTGCAACCGTTTGCAAAGGCTTCATTATTCCGATGTTACTTCAATGGAGTTTGTGTATTGTGTGTTAAGCCAGGGACCTAGAAACGACGCAGATGCTTCGTCCCGCCGTATCCCTCAGTGGTTCACAACCCCACAACAGGCCACAGCTGCAGTTAACAGCTGTGAGATTTCAAAATGGTTTCGCTGATGGAACCTTAACACGAGTCCAGAAACGATTTACATGAATTTAGGAGAAAGAAACGCCACCCTGAACTGTGGAAGAGAAATGTGATTAAACAAAAGTAGGTCGTGGGTTTGGAGCCTAACAAATGGAAAGGAAAAATTGTCCCTAAAAGAGGAACAAGTGCAAATTGTAGGTAAATCGCCATAAAATGTTCATTGTTTGTATGCTTTGTACACAATATAAAAGTAAAAGCAAGCTGTGTGGAAACATTATACTAACATGTGATTGTAAATTGGGCTGCTACTCAATACAAAATAATTGAGTACACAGTTCAGTTAAAACTTATCTCTTCTTCACCGAACAGCATTGCAATGTGAAATAAGCATCTATTCTCGTTAGGACGCTAATAGTTCCTCACTTTCGTAATGTGTCGAGAGCATAAATGGACGTCATTTCTCTGAAACCTGGGACACTACAGGATGTTTCACTCATGACTGACGTTATCCCTTTACAGTTTCGTGAGTATTTTGATAATATTCTAAAGAAATGTGCCGTTAATAGAGTGACTGGTGGAAAAGAAGACAATGATCTGAAACTGAGGTTTGGGACAGTGATCAAGAATGACAAGTTCATGAACGTGGGTGTCGGTCAGAATAGACCGGGTTGTTTAATAAGCTAAAAATGTGGAATTAACTCTCTCATGCTACAAGCCATAGCACTAAAAAGGATATTGATTCCCATTATATTGCCTATTTTGATATGTATTCTTAATTGGGCATGGCACAAACAACAGGAATTGTTATGGACATGTTGAAGTAATTAAGAAATATCTTTTGCTTGAAAATTTATTATTTTTAAGTATATCGTATTTTTGATAAAATCAATGTTGATTAAATCAAAAAGGCTATTTGTCATTATTCTCTATTAGCATTTTCTATTACTTGCTTTTATTCCATGATTAAAAATTTTGCTATGCACGTAAGAGTAACTGTAAGTTTTGGGCATAATGCTACTGAAGATTGTATAGTTTTTCCAAAATATTTCAAACCTGCTGTTCAGTGACATGTCCCCTTTTTTTTTTTATTTGAACGCCTCTGTCACGAAAAGGAAAGTTCATTTTGAGTCAAGAAATGGACTCGGACGAGAGTAATAGAACCAGAAAGAGGGACGATTTAAAGAAGCAGTTAGACTGAAACAATTCTCTGAAGATCACCGTAATGAAGAAACTTCCAGAGACAAGAGACTCATCATTTCATCGTTGCATTGTTGTTTTACTAATAATTGCAATTTTAATAAGAGCTTTTAAATCTGCAGATTTTTCAAGCATGAGGGAGCTGAACAAGGCAGAAGACCGGGAGACGAACATAACTTATCAATAGAGAGCAAACGCAGAAGACCATCAGAATCGAAGAAATAAAGATTTCTGTGTTATATTGTTGATTGCGTTTACATAAACATATTGACTGTCATTTTTTGGGTTCATAAACATTTTATTTTATCTGTTATTACTTTTATGTTGTAATTTCATGTACTGACACGTTTCATGAACTTGGCGATTTGCTCCTCGATTTGGTCCTACGGAGCTGATCTTTATTCTTTAAAAAGGTCTGGGCGCACGGAAATGTGGCACGGTCTGCGTATGCAGAAGATAATGGGTGTGTTTTGATCGTGAGGAGGAATTAGCTAGTGAGCAATAGCGATAGCAGACGATACAAAAGAAAGAGACTGTTCAGCTCTCTCT
This sequence comes from Schistocerca gregaria, assembly GCF_023897955.1. NCBI lineage: Eukaryota > Metazoa > Arthropoda > Insecta > Orthoptera > Acrididae > Schistocerca > Schistocerca gregaria. The sequence goes on from NC_064931.1 coordinate 146,562,087, forward strand.
TGTGCTACGGAAAAATACTTGAAACGGTGTATCAGTTGCCAAAATCATTTACTGTGAAGGCCAGCACTGATTTAGTTCATAAGATAAACTTTAAATAAACTGACGCCATACCAGCTAAATAAAATTTGTGTAGGCCGCCACTGTCACCTCCAATAACGCTGTATATACACACATCAAACTAAGTTTTGCATTACCTCGGTTCCGAGAGTTCCGTAACCTGTAGAGAAAATTGGAATAGAGATCAACATAAACCTCATCTCCGTCTTTTATATTGCTCATGAAAACCACACATTGCATGTTGTACTACCATACAGCGAGACCTTCAGACGTGGTTTTCCAGATTGCTGTACACACTGGTACCTCTAATACCCAGTAGCACGTCCTCTTACACTGATGCATTCCTGTATTCGTTGCGGTATACTATCCACAAGTTCATCAAGGCACTGTCGATCCTGATTGTTCCACTCCTCAACAGCGATTCGGCGTAGGTTCCTCAGAGTGGTTGGTGGACCACGTCGTCCATAAACAGCCCTTTTCAATTCACATGGTTCATACGGCTCTGAGCACTATGGGACTTAACATCTGAGGTCACCAGTCCCCTAGAACTCAGAACTACTTAAACCTAACCAACCTAAGGACATCACACATATCAAGCCCGAGGCAGGATACAAACCTGCGACCGTAGCAGTCGCGCGGTTCCATACTGAAGCGCCGACAACCGCTCGGCCACACCGGCCGGAGTTTCAATTCATTCCAGGAATATTCGATAGGGTTCATGTCAGGAGAAAATGCTGGCCACTCTAGTCGAGCGATGTCGTTATCCTGAAGGAAGTCATTCACAAGAGGTGCACGATAGGGGCGCGAATTGTCGTCCATGAAGACGAATGCCGTAGCCAATATGCTGCCGATATGGTTGCACCATCCGCCGGGGGATGGCATTCACGTATCGTACAGCCGTTGCGGCGCCTTCCATGACCACCAGCGGCGTACGTCGGGTTCTCATAATACCACCCCAGAACAGCACGGAATCTCCACCTTGCTGCACTCACTGGACAGTGTGTCTAAAGCGTTCAGCCTGAACGGGTTGCCTTCAAACAAGTCTCCGACGATTGTCTGGTTGAAGCAAATGCGACACTCGTCGGTGAAGAGAACGTAATGACAATCCTGAGCGGTCCATTCGGTATGTTTCTGGGCCCATCTGTACAGGCTGCATGGTACCGTGGTTGCAAAGATGGACCTCACCATCGACGTCGGGAGTGAAATTGCGCTATATGCAACCTAATGCGCACATTTTGAGTCGTAACAAGACGTCCTGTGGCTGCACGAGAAGCATTATTTAACATGGTGGCGTTGCTGTCAGGGTTCCACCGAACCATAAACCGTAGGTAGCGGTCATCCACCGAAGCAGTAGCAGTTGAGCTGCATAAGCGAGGCATGTCATCGCCAGTTCCTGTCTCTCTGTATCTCCTCCATGTCCGAACAACATCGCTTTGGTTCACTCGGAGACGCCTGGATATTTCCCTCGTTGAGAGCCCTTTCTGGCACAAAGTAACAATGCGGACGCGGTCGAACCACGGTACTGACCGTCTAGGCATGGTTGAACTACAGAAACACTAGCCGTGTACCTCCTTCGTGATGGAATAACTGGAATCATTGAAATATTGGTGAAGGTGAGGAAACAAATAATTTTACAGAATGCCCCACATGATGTTCCTCTCACACTTCCCTCTGCAAGAACGTAAGATCCATAAAGTTTGCCAACAGGAATGGCACAAACACATTCAGTTTCGGTGAGCCACTTCCACGTTCTAGAACGACGCCAGAATTTTGTGAACTCAAAATTTTTATATTTTGGCTGTTTAATTTAAGCGACAGATAAAACGCCGATTCGCCCGAAAAGATGAGTCGTTAAGAAAATGTGTCCTCTTCCGTATCCTGGAGAAGTCAAATGCAAAATTCGTACCTTCTGTTACGGCCGCTGAGACACGGATACCACAGTGATAGCAACTCGTTAGTATTTATTCGTAGAAGTCGTTTCAGAACGCATCCCGCCGTTTATTTTGGGAAGCTGAAGCTCCTGGCCTGCCTGTGTTGTGGACTTCCGAGAGCTCTGTGTGAACGTATCTCTGATCTGCTCGATGTTTTGATCAGACGTGAGTGGCCGGCCAGTGCCCTTCCCGAGGCATACGCAACCATCTTCCACGAATTTTGTATGCCAGTCATAAATCTACTCGTGCAGAGGCGGCTTCTCGAAATCCACGCGGAACTCGAACTTCACGCAAATTTCAACAAATAAAGTAATTTCTCTGGCGGTGTAGTCGCCAAGTTGCTACAAACAAACAACAATGTAGGTGTGTCTAAGCATTGAATCTTCCTCTTTCCAGGGAATTGTGTATGTGTTACTGCCTTTGTAGTTCGTGTGTAATAAACAACTGAGATCTGGTCTTTCTTTTTCAATCACCAGACACCACATTCTATTCTTCAGAGAATGTTAAAATTTTTCTCGCAGTCAGATCATTGACTTTACTGTATAAATATAGCTGTAAAACCGTGACGTTCTTAAAGCGGAATTTTAATACAACACCAAATCTTTTGAGTTTCTGTGTGAACATAACGTTGTCGAAACATGTTCGATTAAGACATTACGTTTCTATAGCTAATGAAAGACGGCATTTATCATAATTGACCATGTACATAGCTATAGGAAACTTGTTACATCTATGTGACAATACATTTTGAGTTCCGTTACAATTAATGATGCCCAGATTGTTTAATAGAGTTTCAACAAATTCACAACGAGTCAAACCCATATAACTTTCTAAATATGCCATATTAATAACTAATTGTTTCACAGAAACTGTTTGTTGGTAGTAGTTTATTTTACCGGACTACTTTCGGGTGCTGCCCATCATCAGCGGTATCTACATTATAGAAAAGATACGTTACTTAGACTGTGTGTAGTAGTGTTTTATGCATTTGTGAGTTTTTAATTCCTCGTAACGAGACATGCCTTATACGTACACTGAGGTGACGTAATACAAGGGACAGCGATATGTACAGTTATGCTAAAAAGTATCCGAACGACCTGAATTGCATTTCGCCTCATTCGCATGCAAACCGCATAACGCAGCTGTCTAGCAGGTCCTCTAATCGCGCCTTGGTACAGTCGTTTGGCTATTGAAAATGGTTCCAACAAGTCACCACTAGAAAACACTGCTCTGTATCGCAATAACTCAAGATTTAAGGTTATACCACGATACTACAAATATCAGGGAACACCTTATCACAGGTAAGACTGTCCTTAAGCCTTCTAAGCTCACATTTATTACAATAAATGACATACCTGAAATATTACCACTCTCATTATTACGTCAGATAGGTAATGCACGTAGTAGGTTCGTAGTATTCATGACTTCCTCTTCAAAGTAACATACCGTACTTATTATTTAACACAAAATGACATTAAAAATTTCAGTTATTGACGAGCAGCTAGTTGAGAATATGTATGAACTTCAAATGACGAACCGTCTCGTTCTGCATATGGATTCAAACCCAGGTCATGCATACTAAGCAAAGATTTCGTGACTGACAAAAACTAACACTCATTCCTGACTAGGCATACAGAGAGTGATATACCTCGATTTTAGACAGTATCAGTTAGCAAACATCAACTTTAAATTACATAACGTAAACATTTTTAACGGACGCGAATTCCTACCCAGCATCTATTGCCCCTGTTAACGAACTACGAGAGATGTTAAATATTGCTTCTTCACAAGTAACTTACTTGAAATGCCGTGAGGTAAAGCTTTTTGTTGGATAGGGATTCGAACCCAGAACCTAGTCAGATTGTTATCGAAGTACAATCAACTGTGACAGCCGGCCGCGGTGGCCGAGCGGTTCTAGGCGCTCAGTCCGGAACCGCGCGACTGCTACGATCGCAGGTTCGAATTCTCCCTCGGGCATGGATGTGTGTGATGTCCTTAGAATAGTTAGATTTCAGTAGTTCTAAGTTCTAGGGGACTGATGACCTCAGAATTTAAGTCCCACAGTCCTCAGAGCCATTTGAACTATTTGAACCCAACATAGATACTGATGACGAAAAATATTTTGAAACCAACCCTAAATCCCACACCCCAGAACAGAACGTTGGGTCCGTGCTACGGCAGCCCATATCGGACGATAGCAACTGAGTACGGCTGTGAGATGAGCTAACTGTGGAATGTGGGCCGACAGTTCTTACGGTGCGGAGCGAAGTCGAGCGGATCTGGCGGTGGCTGGACGCGGTTACATCCTGCTCCGGGACGCAGATGCCGCCGTTTCTTTCTCCTCTCTTCTTGCCGCAGTAGAAAGTTCGATACATTGCAGGCTACTTCCACGTAAAAAACGAGCCCAGTCTGTAGCTATTGTCCAGTCCCGTACAGTCTGTAAAATGTTTCTCAGCTCTCACATAACGCTGCTGCGACTAGGTCTTTCAACTGCAGATGTACTTGTAATTACTACGGAAGAGAGAGAGCACTTCGTGAATTATTCTGGTAGAAAATAGCGAATATTATGAGTTCTTTTTTTTAAGTTGACGGTGCTGTATAAATTTAGAAAGAAGCGACAGGTAAAAAAACCTAGAAGACTTTTGTGGGAGCAATCGACTGTGAATCCAACCTTCTGGACCTTGTATTTAGGTTTTACAAACTTTTCCAGTCTGTATGTGGATTATTGCAGTGACAGAACCCAGGGACAGCACTGGCTAAGTGATCTTGAGGGACAGTCCTGCGATGTTAATTGCAAAATTTTCCCCAGTCAGCGCACGATAGCGGCTTTGCAGATTGTAAGATTTATCTTTGGGTAACAGTTCACTGTGATTGCGTGAACAGTGTAGCTCTATGTATTGTGTTGATGGTGGTAAGTCTGCGAGACGTTAAGGGTGACCATCTTGCAGGTTCATAGTCTATCTCTATCAGAAAAGTACATGACCAGCTGACAAATATAGCGTTGTCATCCGTGAAGGTTTCTCAAACAACCCTTAAGTATTCTCACCATAAAACCCTACGGAAATATTAGATTGTGAACCACATTTGACGATTAGAAAATGTAATCTATCACTTCCTGTCACTTTCACAGTTAACTTCCGGTGATGAAATTGATAGACGTTCAAGGATTATAACCGTGTATCTTCAGACTGTGTAGTAGTGCGTAGTCACAATTTACAGGCCTTGACCGCGAGGAATGGTACGACTGACAATACGCAGTAAATAAACAGATTGAGAGATACTGTTTCTAGGCGCTTCAGTCTGGAACCGCGCGACCGCTACGGTCGCAGGTTCGAATCCTGCCTCGGGCATGGATGTGTGTGATGTCCTTAGGTTAGTTAGGTTTAAGTAGTTCTAAGTTCTAGGGGACAGATGACCTCAGATGTTGAGTGCCATAGTGCTCAGAGCCATTTAAACGAAAGATACTGTTTCCCATATGAGGTCGTTTCTGTAGGCTCAGTCCGCAGCCCGTGGTATTGCTGTAGCGTACTCGCTTCCTGCGCACGGGGTCCCGGGTTCGATTCCCGACAGGCTCAGGGATTTTCTCTGCCTCGTGATGAATGGGTGTTGTGTGTTCTTCATCATCATGACTCGCAAGTCGCCGAAGTGGCGTCAACTAAAAAGGACTTGCAATACGGCGGCCGAACTTCCTCGTATGGGGCCTCCCGGCCAACAGTGCCATACGATCATTTCATTTCACTAGGCTCTTTATTGAACAGTTAGTGTGAAAAAATTACCCACCTATATTAGCCGCAAAATAAACTGAAACAACTTTCAAGAGCTTAGTATGCATATCGAACACGATGTTGACGGCGGTGTTGCACCAGTGACTGTTATATACACCATGAGGTCCTACGAAAGACAGCGTACTATTAGGCCACAGACGTACATAATTTTTGACTTAGTCTTCTTTTAGGTCAAAGAACTAAACTTAGCGTTTTCCTCGGACAATACATTCCAACATTGCACTACGATTGTAACATCCACGAGATAAATTTTAGCTACAGTGAGACGAGAGGAAATTATTCCTGTAACAGTTATAAACATTATCTATTCGACATATGAAAAATACTGAATTAATTATTTATATAATATTCTATGATATAACTGGACATATCGATGTGTATCATACAAAGACAATGATAATTGTAAATTGCTTTTATGATCTGCGTTTGTATTCCTTTGGTTTTACCTTTTGTTTGATGGCTTTTGTAGGTTCAGCACGCAAGACGCTTATCAGACTGAGGTCTGTTAAGAAATTGTAATTATTTGTTAATTATTACTTGAAAATAGAGTTCATTATTATTATAAATATGAGTGAATAAATATTTGTAACTTTAATTCCTCTCTCAGTAAGCATTATCTATGTTAATTATTTCTTTCCGCTGCAACGAGCGCAGCCATTGATAATAGCGATTTGTATCGCGTGTTTGTCTGTGTTATCCTTAGAAACAAATCAAATGTTTGCTTGATGAAGTCTAAATAGTGCACAATACGAAAGTAAAGTTTCTGTAAAGTTTAATAAGCAGTTAAAATACTTATTTGGTCTAACAATATAAAGTCTCTATCAATTGTCTACCGCCATCTTAACAATTGTCTCAGCGGCAAATTCAAAGTACGCAACTCTGCAGACACAAATGCCGAACGTAATAGAAATGTGTAAAAAATAAATGTGCACCGGTGGTCACGAACTTATTTTAATGAAAATAATTCGAATCAGATTGGTTCTTTAAAAACAGTGCTCATAGCACGATCGTTATAACAAACTCTTCTAGCTGATGTATGGAGCCGAAATTAATTACGCACGAGTTGCGAAGAATATTGTTTTTGGTAACATACGTCAGTGTTGTGCGCGGCTAATATTCTGTGGTTTTAATGATCATTTTTCTGAAGATAACTGTTTCCATCATAATCCATAGTTGTATAGAATCTGTTGCGTGAACTGTGATTAGTGACACTTACACAACTTACAGACAACACTTTAACGCGACGTTAACTTCGAGTTCCTTAGCAACTTGACCAATTCTTTAGCCGGGAGAATATTTATTTAGTAATTACTCAATGTAATAAAATAAGATTATCATTTTAATTTACAAATTAGTTAAATACCAAACCACTGAATAACACAGCGAACGCCACACGATCCCGAAAGATCTAAAAATACGCATCTATGGATGCAATAATCTCTTCAGTGTACTAACTAACGTTTGCCAGCCACAAATGTATTTAGACGGTGAAATGGGTACACATCAAAGGGTGCCAAATCTGGAGAAGAAGGTGACTGTTATAGCATTACGTACTTCAGATTCCTCGGTTGCACCGTTACTGCAGAATTTCGGTGGATAGGTGCGTTGTCCTGCCATTTTTCTTCTGCAATGTAGGCCTCTACTCACGTGTTATTTTCTACATTTTCCCTCAAATTACCTACACAGTATTCGCTAGTTATGGTTTTACCCATGACAAGATATTCAAAAATAAAAATCTTAGGAACGAATAGCTGTGCAAGTACACTGGTTTCCACCCACAGCGCCAGCCGCGGTGGCCGAGCGGTTCTAGGCGCTTCAGTCCGGAACCGCGCGACTGCTACAGTCGCAGGTTTGAATCCTGTCTCGGGCATGGATGTGTGTGATGTCCATAAGTTAGGTAGGTTTAAGTAGTTCTAAGTTCTAGGGGACTGATGACCTGTTAAGTGCCATAGTGCTCAGAGCCATTTAAACCATTTTTTTTATTTCTTGCGTACGCTTACTTACAGGTGTTGTTGTTGTGGTCTTCAGTCCTGAGACTGGTTTGGTGCAGCTCATGTAAGTATATTTCATTTGTTATACGCGTGGTTTAATTAACAATGATGGATGGCTGCTGATCTCAGATATTTAACTACCAATAAACTCTCAAAGTTTAGTGTTATTCTAAATGGTTCAAATGGCTCTGAGCACTATGGGACTTAACTTCTGAGGTCATCATTCCCCTAGAACTTAGAACTACTTAAACCTAACTAACCTAAGGACATCACACACACCGATGCCCGAGGCAGGATTCGAACCGTAGCGGTCGCGCGGTTCCAGACTGTAGCGCCTAGAACCGCGCGGCCACTCCGGCCGGCTTAGTGTTATTCATGTGTGTGTTAATTACTTTATATGCTAACTAAACTCAAGCAAGTTCATCTCTGTAGCCGAGTGGTTATTGTTCATGGCTGTCATGTGGAGAACCAGGGTTCCGCCCCTGGTATTCCCAAGGATTTTTCCTTGGTGCGAGGACTGGTACGGGATGCACAGCCTCGCGATGCCTGTTGAGCTATTTGGCCGAGTAGTAGCGGTTCCACGGTCTGAAAGTATGCAAAACAGCCAGAAAAGTGGTGTGGCCATACCACACCCGCATGACACTGCAAAGCAGAGGATGACACCGCGGCCGGTAGATATTGCTTAGGCCTTCATGACTTGGCGAGACGCTCTCTTGGTGTGATCGCATTTCTCCAAGGTCTGTGTCGCTTTTTCAGATGATCTTCCAATTTGTTCAATAGTAAGTTGAATGAATTTTCTGACGTTCTGAAATATTCATAAAAATTTGCTCCACTGACCATCAGTTCACTGTACAAAAGGCCAACTTCTCTTCTGTTCCTTTATTTTTCCACACCTGACAGACACACTTCTGTTTTTTCAGTTGTTTTTCCTCTTCTTCATCCAAAATCACAGTAATCAGCAACAGATCAGCGTTTGAGGACTTCAGCATCCCCGTCACTGAGGTGCAGTGCCACATACCACAAGAAACACTGACCACTGAGAATTGGCATCACAGCCAGTTCGAGCACGAGCCAGTACGGCACTGTCACGTCACTGGTGTATGTGAATCTACCTTCAGTCTGCATATTTTCCAAATACACAAATATAACTTTATAATGCTCCAAATATGAAATGTAAACATACAACACGACCACAGAGGGTGGTAATGGTGGAACACGACAGAGATTAAACATGGTCAGATACTCAAGTATAGCTGCAAATTCCTGATCGCAAATTAAAATTCAAACTTTGAACCAAAATATAATTGTAGTATTTCTCAAAATTTGAAAAGATTTTGAGCTCAAAACACACATGGCACTGCTGTTGTAGATTAATCGTTCTATAAGATTTTAAAGATACATGCGTGGACTGCATAGTGGCAGTACTGATAAAATTTATAGGTTGAGCAACACTTTTCGACGAGCAAAGTTTTGATTGTTGTACCACACTTTGCAAGCACAATGGGCCTTCAAATTGAATATTTTCACATCTAAATTGTCTGTATAACTGATTAAAATAAACATGGCTCGCTTATTGCACTACTGAAATAAATTATAGGTTAGTGAACAAGTGTAGTTCGATTTTCTATTTTACAGCTTAAAGAGCACCTGTCGATGAGAATTACCCTAGTAAACCATGTTATTCCCATGTCCAAATTCATCAAAGATACGACCCTAAAACTGATATCGACGTCACCCAAACATTACAGCAACTCCATGAAAGGGTATTAACCTACATTCATGTAGGTAAGAAATGAGGGTCTCTATGCTTTCCGTCCCCCCCCAAAAAACAGATATGTATCGCCTGTTGAAAGAAATAGTTGCCAGCTACTTCACTGACTTCTTCACCGGCCACCTGACCAAATGACACAACATGGCAATCTCACGTTTCATCTTTCAAACAAAATCAACTAATTGTTCACCACTGGCTCGGGCCACCATACATGTGCCAACAATATATATTCCTTTTAAAATATTTTTAATTGTTATCTACTAATTCTTGATGGCTCTATACTACTGCAAAGTGATCTCAGGTCCCCTACTGATCACTAAAACTGGAACAGCGGTAGGATGGCAAATCACGAAATTTTACTTATTGTGCATATAAAGTATAGTAGGAAGAATACATGATTAAATTTATAAGTGATTTGGGGGTTTACAGTGTGTGAAATTCAGTACATGTAACTGACATCTCTGGTAGCAACAATGGCTGCAATCTGGCTGAGCACTGAACTGAATTTAGATGACTCGTACGTCATTCAGAGCTGCTGCAGCTCGGGGTCAGGCTTCATCAGTCATCGTGCTGGTGAGTGATGGCAAGCGAAACTCTCATCCCACGACCAGATAATTTCTAAGGGTGAATGGTTTGAAGAATGTGCTGGGCACGGCAACAATCGAAAAACCTCTGTATCAAAGGTGGTAAGGGCGGTATGAGCAACTTGTGATCCTGCATTAGCCTGCTGAAAGATAATGTCACGGAGGCCTCGAAGACAGGCCACAGTCGCCAGCCTCAACACATCAGAAATGTAATGGCTGCTGTCCAAATTATCAATTATGCGAACAAAACACAATTCTGTTGTACCCAACGGCACACTATCCATCGCATTAGATGCTAGGCCCACATGGCGGTGATACATTCTTTCTCCACAAAGCCTCTACACATGGACACCCTCATCACGATGCTGTACACTGAACCAAGAATCCTCTGAAAAGGTGACATGGTCCAGCATTGCAAGTGGGTACAACACTGTTGACATGGCTGTCTTTGTAGCCAAGTCAAAGGAAGCTGCAACAATGGCCATCTTGATGAGAAGCCAAGTGAACAATGTCTGTTCTCTATGGGTCCCAGAGCACACAGCTGCCAAGATCCTGCAGGTTACTGATTATGGCCCTCCTGATCTATCAATTCCATATTTGCACCATAGTGATGAGATCCTGATCAACATGAGAAGCAATATTGCAGAATGATAAACCATGGTCTCAATATCCGATGATTGTACTGTTGTCGAATTGTGACATACGCTGGCAGACGTTTCTCTTTCTTCCACACAGCATAAAATGATCTCACAAACAACAAAAATTCAAATTCCATTTCTGACAGAGAAACCGTTTGCATATTTCTTCCTTGCATGCAGACTACAGATAATGTTCTCCTACATACTTCATAGGGTTGAGCTGAAAAGTTATTCATTTCCCTATTGAAGCATGTAGCACACTTTCTCCCAATTTGACACTTGTTGCATGCCGTCTTTATGGTGATGAAATTTTAATGGCCAGCAGTGTATATCATTTAACACATTCTTATAGCTGTCCATACAGAAAGGGAGCATGTTTTTGACGTACAGCTGTGTATCATGTTAACTTCATTTTAAATCATTCATATAAATAAAACTGAAATTTCTCCCACAACCTTGTCTAGCTAACACCAGCCATCTCAACCACCCTACACCCTGTGACTAGTGTTGCCAACTTAGTGGATTTTCCACTATAAATGGTAGTTTCTACCCTCCTTTTAGTGGCGCAATATTGTTTCTATTGACTGGTGCATTTTATAGTGGTTTTCTAGAGTTCAGCTTCAGTTACTGAAAATGCGATCTCTCAACCACTATCCTATTTATATGTTTCGAAATATGTTATTTCTGCTTTATTTGATTTCAGGAATATTTTACTGCGAAGACAACACTGGCGCATTACAATGTGACATCAAACGAACCATGACACTCGAGAGATTACATGAGGGGATTCCCTGTAGAATGAATAGTATTTAGCAGCGCCTGGTTATAGTTCATTTCACGACCGAAGGCGGCTTGCGCAGGTGCAGGGAGTGCAGTAACCGGTTTCAAACAATGGGTGATCAGTTATTTCATTGTCGCTCCGAATAACCACTGAGCGCTTGTTGGCTCACGCAGGGTGCCTCACATCAGATGCGCAGAAAAAGTAACTCGACTGTCTTCGTTCGTAGTGTGCACTATACAATTGTGATTCTCAGTGTATGGTATTATTTCACGACTTCGTAGGTGTGTAGCTATGCCGTAACCACAATATACGCAAAAGTTTCTGGCTTCTTGGCTTCAATACCCACATTTAAAAGATTAACTTCAAGTTATGGAAAGTAATACGGATGAGGTAGCCAAGTTCAAATTGTGTGGTACAGTTTTAAGGAGTCACTAACGAGATTTGAAGTCTCATGGGATATCAAAGAAGCGTATACAAAATAAAAAGGTCAACAACCTTTTTTTAAATTGATTAATCATTCACTGATCGGCTTTACAGCTTCGGCTACCTCTTGGGCTCCCTCTACGATTTTTACCGTCCACGCTGCCTTCCGATACTAAATTTGTGATCCCTTGATGCACCAGGACATGCCCTACCAGCCGATCCCTTCTTCTACTCAAGTTGTGCCACAAACTTCTCTTCTCCCCAATCCTATTCAATACCTCCTCATTAGTTACGTGATCTACCCACCTAATCTTCAACATTCTTCTGTAGCACCAAATTTCGAAAGCTTTTATTCTCTTCTTGTCCAAACTATTTATTATCCATGTTTCACTTCCATACATGGCTACACTCCATACAAATACTTTCAGAAACAACTTCCCGACACTTAAATCTATACTCGATGTTAACAAACTTCTCTTCTTCAGAAACGTTTTCCTTGCCATTGCCAGTCTACATTTTATATCCTCTCTACTTCGACCATCATCAGTTATTTTGCTCCCCAAATAGAAAAACTCCTTTACTACTCTACTATAAGTGTCTCATTTCCTAATCTAATACCCTCCGCATCATCAGACTTACTTCGACTACCTTCCATTATCCTCGTTTTGCTTTTGTTGATGTTCATCTTATATCCTCCTTTCAAGACGCTGTCCATTCAATTCAACTGCTGTTCCAAGTCCTTTGCTGCCTCTGACAGAATTACAATGTCATCGGCGAACCTCAAAGTTTTTATTTCTTCTCCATGGATTTTAATACCTACTCCGAATTTTTACTTTGTTTCCTTTACTGCTTGCTCAATATACAGATTGAATAACCTCGGGGAGAGGCTACAACCCTGTATCACTCCCTTCCCAACCACAGCTTCCCTTTTATGCCCCTCGACTCTTATAACTGCCATCTGTTTTCTGTACAAATTGTAAATAGCCTTTCGCTATCTGTATTTTACTCCTACCACCTTTAGAATTTGAAAGAGAATATTCCAGTCAACATTGTCGAAAGCTTTCTGTAAGTCTAAAAATGCTAGAGACGTAGGTTTGCCTCCCCTTAATCTTTCTTCTAAGTTAAGTAGTAAGGTCAGTATTGCCTCATGTGTTCCAACATTTCTGCAGAATCCAAACTGATCTTCCCCGAGGTCGGCTTCTATCAGTTTTTCCATTCGACTATAATAATTCATGTTAGTATTTTGCAGCTGTGACTTATTAAACTGATAGTTCGGTAATTTTCACATATGTCAACACCTGCTTTCTTTGGCATTGGAATTACTATATTCTTCTTGAAGTCTGAAGGTATTTCGCCTGTCTCGTACATCTTGCTCACCAGATGGAAAAGTTTTGTCAGGACTGGCTCTCCCAAAGCCATCAGTAGTTCTAATGGAATGTTGTCTACTCCGGGGGCCTTGTTTTGACTCACGTCTTTCAGTGCTCTGTCAAACTCTTCACGCAGTATCGTATCTCTCATTTCATCTTCATCTACATCGTCTTCCATTTCCATAATATTGTGCTCAAGTACATCGCCCTTGTATAGACCCTCTATATACTCCTTCCACCTTTCTGCTTTTCCCTCTTTCCTTAGAACGGGGTTTTCATCTGAGCTCTTGATATTCATACAAGTAGCTCTCTTTTCTCCAAAGGTCTCTTTAATTTTCCTGTAGGCTGTATCTATCTTACCCCTAGTGAGATAAGCCTCCATATCCTTACATTTATCCTCTAGCCATGTCTGCTTAGTCATTTTGCACTTCCTGTCGATCTCATTTCTGAGACGTTTGTATTCCTTTTTGCCTGCTTCATTTACTGCATTTTTATATTTTCTCCTTTCATCAATTAAATTCAATATTTCTTCTGTTACCCAAGGATTTCTACTAGCCCTCGTCTTTTTACCTACTTAATCCTCTGCTGCCTTCAATACTTCATCCCTCAGAGCTACCCATTCGTCTCCTACTACATTTCTTTCCCCCATTCCTGTCAATTGTTCCCTTATGATCTCCCTGAGACTCTACACAACCTCTGGTTCTTTCAGTTTATCCAGGTCCCATCTCCTTAAATTCCCACCTTTTCGCAGTTTATTCAGTTTTAATCTACAGTTTATAACCAATAGATTGTGGTCAGAGTCCACATCTGCCCCTGGAAATGTCCTACAATTTAAAACCTGATTCCTAAATCTCTGTCTTACCATTATATTATCTATCTGTTACCTTTTAGTATCTCCGGGATTATTCCATGTATACAACCTTCTTTTATGATTCTTGAACCAAGTGTTAGATATGATTAAGTTATGCTCTGTGCAAAATTCTACCAGGTGGCTTCCTCTTTCATTTCTTAGCCCCAATCCATATTCACTTACTATGTTTCCTTCTCTCCCTTTTCCTACTGTCGAATTCCAATCACCCATGACTATTAAATTTTCGTCTCCCTTCACTACCTGAATAGTTTCTTTTATCTCATCATACATTTCTTCAATTTCTTCGTCATCCGCAGAGCTAGTTGGCATATAAACTTGTACTACTCTAGTGGGCATGGGCTTCGTGTCTATCTTGGCCACTATAATACGTTCACTATGCCGTTTGTAGTAGCTTACCCGCATTCCTATTTTGTTATTCATTATTAAACCTACTCCTGCATTACCCCTATTTGATCTTGTATTTATAACCATGTATTCACCTGACCAGAAGTCTTGTTGCTCCTGCCACCGAACTTCACTAATTCCCACTATATCTAACTTTAACCTATCCATTCCCCTTTTTAAATTTTCTAACCTACCTGCCCGATTAAGGGATCTGACATTCCACGCTCCGATCCGTAGAATACCAGTTTTCTTTCTCCTGATAACGACGTCCTCTTGAGTAGTCCCCGCCCTGAGATCGGAATGGGGGACTATTTTACCTTCGGAGTATTTTACCCAAGAGAACGCCATCATCATTTAGCCATACAGTAAAGCTGCATGCCCTCGGGAAAAATTACGGCCGTAGTTTCCCCTTGCTTTCAGTCGTTCGCAGTACCAGCACAGCAAGGCTGTTTTGTTAATGTTTCAAGGCCAGATTAGTGAATCATCCAGACTGTTGCCCCTGCAACTACTGAAAAGGCTGCTGCCCCTCTTCACGAACCACACGTTTGTCTGGCCTCTCAACAGATACCCTTTCGTTGTGATTGCACCTACGGTACGGCTATCTGTATCACAGAGACACGCAAGCCTCCCCACCAGCGGCAAGGTCCATGGTTCATGGGGGCAGGAGGTTGTAACTATGCAGCATAAAATTGCTTTTAAGTCAAAGCCCACTGGCAATTAAAAAGAAAAAAAAAGGAAGAAGCAAGACTTGCATTTTCACAGCCATGCATACTAGTATACGTGTAGTCGACCATATTGGAGAGGTAATTAACCACAGTCATGAAAAGGATATCGGAAAAGTTCAGCTGCATCGAACTAAGTGCACCTCAGTTATAAAAAAACGTATTAGCACCGCATTACACTGACGTTATAAAACAAGATTGCAAAGATCAACCATTTAGCTTATTAATTGATGGATTTACTGATACTGCTGTACATAAATACTCGGGTTTGATTGTGGTTTATTACAGTAAATTACACCAAAAATTAGTATCTACATACCTTGACACTGCTGCACAGCATGAGTGTAATGCTGAAGCCATTGTCTCTGCTACGAAGGAGGCACTTCAATGATCCGATTTGCTACTTGAAAATTTAATGGGCATTGGTGTAAATAACATAGTATTTACGAAATTGGAAGAAGAGGTACCACACTCGATTTTAGTATGTTGCTTGTGCCATTCCTTGCAACTGGCTGTTTCAGCTGCTGCAAAGAATTTTTACCGAGAAATTTGGAGTTTTTAATTAAAGAGGCCATCTCTTTATAAGAAGCTATCCAAAATCATCAACGACGGAAAGAAACTGTTAAAAACAGTTCAAGCGTGCCAGACAACGTGGTTATCAAAAGAATCCGCTGTATCAAGAATATACACGCAATTGTCAGAGCTAAAAACCCATTTTTCGTATCTAAAGTGCGCAAAAGGTGTCATATGGCAGAGTAATTACACGCTACGTATGTGAACGATATTAAACGCATATACACACATCAAACGAAGTTTTGCATCACCTCGGTTCCGAGAGTCCCAGATCCTGTAGAGAAAATTGAAATGTAGATCAACATAAACATCATTTCCGCCCCTTTTATTGCTCATGAAAACCATACATTGCGTGTTGTATCACCTTACAGCGAGACCTTCAGAGGTGGTGGTTCAGATTGCTGTACACACCGATACCTCTAACATCCAGCAGCACGTCCTCTTGCAATTATGCATGCCTGTATTCGTCGTGGCATACTATCCACAAGTTTAATAAGGCACTGTTGGTCCAGATTGTCCCACTCCTCAAAGACGATTCGGCGTAGATCCTTCAGAGTGGTTGGTGGGTCACATCGCCCGCAAAAAGCCCTTTTCAATTCATCCCAGGCATGTGTGATAGGGTTCATGTCTGGAGAACATGCTGGCCACTCTAGTCGAGCTATGGTATCCTGAAGGAAGTCATTCACAAGATGTGCATGATGGGGGCACGAGCTGTCGTTCATGAAGACGAATCCTCGTCAATATACTGCCTATATGGTTCCACTATCGATCGGAGGATGGTATTCACGTGTGGTACAGCCTACCATGACCACCAGCGGCGTACGTCAGCCCCACGTAATGCCATCCCAAAACTGTAGGGAACGTCCACCTTACTGCACTCAACTGGATAGTGTTTAAGGCGTTCAGCCTGACCAGGTTGCCTCAAAACACGTCTCTAACCATTGTCTGGTTGAAGGTATATGCGACACTCATAAGTGAAGAGAATGTGATGCCAATCCTTAGTGGTCCATTTGGTATGTTGTTGGGCCCATCTGTACCGCACAGCATGGTGTCGTGGTTGCGAAGATGGACTTCGCCATGGATGTCGGGAGTGAAGTTGCATATCATGCAGCCTATTGCGCACAGTTTGAGTTGTAACACGACGTCCTGTGGCTGCACGAAAAGCATTATTCAACATGGTGGCGTTGCTGTCAGTGTTCCTCCGAGCCATAATCCGCAGTTAGCGGTCATCCACTGCAGTAGTAGCCCTTGAGCGGCCTGAGCGACCGTTCTTGTCTCTCTGTATCTCCTCTATGTCCGAACAACATCGCTTTAGTTCGCTCCGAGACGCCTGGACACTTCCCTTGTTGAAAGCTCTTCTTGGCACAAAGTAACAATGCGCAGTATTGACGGTCTAGGCATGGTCCAACTACAGACAACACGAGCTGTGTATCTCCTTCCTGGAGGAATGACTGGAACTGATCGGTGTCGCCCCCTTGGTCCAATAGGCGCTGCTCATGCATGGCTGTTTACATACTTGGGCCGGTTTAGTGACATCTCTGAAAAGTCAGAGGGACTGTGTCTGGGATACAATATCCACAGTCAACGTCTATCTTCAGGACTTCTGGGAACGGGGGTGATGAAAAACTTTTTTTTTAATGTGTGTACCCAACATCAACTGAAATATGCAGAGTCAACACAATGTTCGAGTCGAGAGATACGGGCCGGCCGCGGTGGTCTCGCGGTTATAAGCGCGCAGTCCGGAACCGTGCGACTGCTACGGTCGCAGGTTCGAATCCTGCCTCGGGCATGGATGTGTGTGATGTCCTTAGGTTGGTTAGGTTTAAGTAGTTCTAAGATCTAGGGGACTAATGACCACAGCAGTTGAGTCCCATAGTGCTCAGAGCCATTTGAACCATTTTTCGAAAGATATGTATCACACCAAACTCTTGGATAAGTTGGCCAACCTGATCGATATGCTTGACAGCAAAGTTACGATACCTGCAAGTAAAGTTAATATTTTTATTGAAAATATTCGTGATTTCGTCGATCGTATGAATGTAATAAAAACAAGCAGACGAATAGAATGATGTTAAATCTTTTAACTGCTATATTAATATACGCTGTGGTTTGAGGTTGGAAGGAAAATGCTACAACGAATATGAAATTCCAATAAACGTTGTAAATCAAATCGGTAGCGAAGAATCGTATCAATCTGAAACCGACAATGATGATGATGCAGACATAAATGAAGAAGAATTCATATATATAATTAGCTGTTGTTATATAACTTTTTGTATGTTCCTGACCTTGGCTTGATGATTTATTTATTGTACGTTCATTTAATTATTGTGAATATTTTGCTACCTAATAATAAAGGAAACTGATTATTAATATACATATTGTTTTCTTTCATAATAATTTTAAAAAAATTGTGGAAATTTTAGCGATTGTGAGAGTAGGGCCATTTTTGTTAGTGGTTTTTGTACATGAAACTGGTGGGGAGCTAGCTTGAACTGTTGGCAACACTGCCTGTGACTCCCTCACCTACGTTCACCAGACCTTCTCTATGTATGCTATAGCCACCAATATGAACACCCATGCCTTCCTGTCAAACTTTACATTGGTGATGGTTTACTAAGACCTTACAAGGTGACCTGGTTCTTTTGAACCAACATAAATATGACCCAGTTACAGCTCCGTCTCATGACTTCATCCTCACTTTATCTAGGCACCTTGGGCACATTGCTGCAAATGTCCTCAATCCAATTGGAAGTGATCCCTGCCCAACCCAACACCACAGCCAACAGACACAATCCATCACACAACTTCCTCCTCAAATTCATAACAGACTATTACCATACTAACTGGAATGCTTAACAAGGCTCCTTCTGTACACAAATTGGAAGCCACTGAATTATCCTGCAAAACCCATATGACACCTTCCTACAACATACCTTGTTTTACTCCTAAGTGAATCCCACTGATTTTATTAACCCTTTCTTCACACCTGAGACCAGGACCTTCTGTCACATTATCAATGTCATCAGCAATTATAGAGCCACCTCTCTAGTGTCATGTAGGGAATAAAAAACCGCAGGACTGGTGACAGGCATGTACAAAAATTATAATCACACTACTCATAAACGCTGTGTAGTATGCGAGAGGTTCAACTGTGTCACTGGTACAAATCATATACCACATTATCCTCTCCTCCACAACAACCAGCGATTATCATCTAACTTGAGTAAAGCAACTTCTTGCCTCATATTCTGAAGATGTTGTGACTGCTTCCTATGATCTCAACCTCAACCAGTACACAGGGCCCTATGTCCACCAGTGTACCAACACAAATGTTCACCCCTTCCTCCCAGTTTTCAGTACTTTCACACAATGCTACAAGCTGAATTTAATGCAACAATTAATCACAAGATGTTAAAACAACATTTTCTAGGAAATACAATACTGCATCTAGTCGTGACACCATTGCCTACCAGCAACTTAGAGAATGTCCCTTCTTCTTCCTACAAGCTCCAGCAATGCTGTATTGTTCCATACTGTATAATAGTTTCCATCCCAAAATGTGAGATATCTGTAAGTTACTCTTGTTGTTTTGTTCTTTAAATTTTTCAAACCTCCTATTGAAGCTTCTTCTTAACGATTAATAGCCTTGCTCCCATCTTCAGCAAGGTACATCAATCCCTGCTAACTCAGTGCATTCACAAACATTTAGATACAGCCTCAACCTTCCCCAACAGCTAGTGTGGCTTCCTAAACAAATGTGATTCCACCATCTTAGACTCCCTTGACCATGAAAATG
This sequence comes from Schistocerca gregaria, assembly GCF_023897955.1. Lineage (NCBI taxonomy): Eukaryota > Metazoa > Arthropoda > Insecta > Orthoptera > Acrididae > Schistocerca > Schistocerca gregaria. The sequence goes on from NC_064931.1 coordinate 146,581,764, forward strand.
TATTTCACTATGTACACAATTCTGGTCTCATTTTCAAAGTACAAATGTATACACCTCCAATGAATTATGTCCACCTTATAGGTTTTTTTCTAACACACCACCTCTCTTTGCTACTTTCAATCATATGCAACCATAGCACTTTGTTTCCAAACTGTGTCTGAAAGGCTGCAGCTGCTCTCCCTTTAAAAAGACGTAATGTAAATATACAAATTAATAGGATATTGCCAACAGTAGGGATTAATTGGTGGCATGTAATGCACTTTTTTATTTGAAATAATTAATTAAAAAGTCTTATCCTTAGAGTGCCAAACGTCAATTGGACAATTGAACATAATTATAGTGAACTGTCTACAGATATTCACTTTAAGTCTTTGCCCTATGAAGTGTGATAGCAGTGGCACATTTATTTAAGCCAACAGCAATGTAGGAAATATGTGCAGGAAAACAGTTTCGAAAGTCAGAGTTGGAGAGAAAGCCACCCATTTGGCTGTTAGGTGGGCAACTATATGATTTGGTAAGGGCCTGGGGCCAAGAATACAACACAAGGTGTATTCATCGGTTTTAGAAATATGTTGTCACATCTTACCTACTGTGGTGGGTGCTTTCCTTTGGCTTGTGCAAAGTAACAGTCGGGGATGGTTTCTTCAGGTCATCCCCATTTGTGTGGATAGCCAGAACCAGATGGAGGGAAACCCAGGCAGCACTCAAATCCATGTAGGAAATTATAAAGTCTGTTAAAATTGTCGCTGCCATTGGAAGTTCATGGACAGCTGTGCCAACATGTTAACAGCTTTTCCATATGAGATGAGCCCAGGCCATCATTGCTTTCCTTCTTGCATACACCACCCTCTCAATTCTGATTATAGTATATTATTAGAAAAAAATTTTCACTCTACAGTGGAGTGTGCACTGATGTGAAACTTCCTGGCAGATGAAAACTTTGTGCCGGACTGAGACTCGAACTCGGGACCTTTGCCTTTCGCGGGCAAGTGGTCTACCGACTGAGCTACCTAAGCACGACTCACGCTCCATCCTCACAGCTTTAATTCCGCCAGTACCTCGTCTCCCACCTTCCAAACTTTACAGAAGCTCTCCTGCGAACAGTGCAGAACTAGCACTTCTGAAAGAAAGGATATTGCGGAGACATGGCTTAGCCACAGCCTGGGGGTTGTTCTAGAATGAAATTTTCACTCTACAGCGGAGTGTGCGCCGATATGAAACTTCCTGGCAGATTAAAACTGTGTGCCGGACCGGGACTCGAACTTGAGACCTACTCTCTGCTCTACCAAGAGCACTTGCCCACAAAAGGCAAAGATCCCAAGTTCGAGTCTCGGTCCGGCACACAGTTTTAATCTGCCAGGAAGTTTCATAGTATATTATTCCTTGGACTGACTATCTGTCAAAGAGCACAGTGTTCTTTCTGCGTTTTCTGTGTGTGCTTCTACAAATTATTTTGTTTAAATCTGTGGGCATCCTTCTCCCACAGCTGGGCAGTATCTGTAATACAATCTTCATGTGGCAAGACTGGAAACTTGAACTGAAGCTGGTGACCAGCATTTTGAAAACTATCCTTGAAGGCCAATTCGCTTTCTTCTTCAGAATCCAAAGGATTTGTTTATTCAATGTTTTCTTAACTTAGTGTTGACACATGCAGGAGACAACTGTCAGTAATCACAATTCTTGAACTTTGACTTCTCATGGACTACTTGTACTAAAATTCAGGAGATAGAGGAAAAAAACATCATCAACATACTAATTTACGGGTGATTTCATTCTGTTAATGTAAACAGCCACAGTTTCATTTTAAAAAATCTCAAAAGCAAATCACATTCTAGTGATTATTAAGATTTGTAAGCAAGCTGTAATTGTGGTCCATTGGTTGAATTTCATTTCCACAAAAACAGCACATCAATAGCACCTTCCATTTCAGAAGTGTTTGGGGCGTACATTTTACGCAGTTCATCACATATACGTTTTAATATCCAAATGTACATTAGTTCTGTATCTTATTTAGTAGAGATGTACTGCTGTTCTTTGGTAAATAAGCTTCTCCATCACCTTATAAAGGAAATGAAGAGTGAAACTGGTCAATATTTTATAATTTGTCATAAAGTAATGTAACAATGGAAGAAGTCAGCACTACTGAATCTCTCATTCAAAAATGAAATGTACCCTACTGGGTAGTCATTCATAAATTATTTGAGTATCTGATATTGCAGATGTCTCCTAGTGCCCTATGTAATAATATAAACTGTGAAGCAAGTCACCATACATGATAAAATATTTAAATCAGTTATATTTTCTTACATAATTACACTGTGCACTATAGTAAGTAAAGATCAAGGCATGTGTATAGTGCAACTTGAAAAGCACTTATTTTTATATCTACTCATGTGAAGCTATGGAAGAGAGAGAGAGAGAGAGAGAGAGAGAGAGAGAGAGAGAGAGAGTGTGTGTGTGTGTGTGTGTGTGTGTGTGTGTAAAGGGGAGAGGGAGACAAAGAGAGAGAGAAAGAGAGAGAGAGAGAGAGAGAGAGAGAGAGAGAGAGAGAGAGAGAGAGAGAGAGAGAGGGAAGCTATATCTGTGTAGATGGAGGAAAGAATAAACTAAATAGGAACAGTAAAATGAATATTAACAACTAATCAGTAACTGTTAATTTCCTCCTCATTCTTTATGTTCATGTCTCCCTTGAACATTTTATGTTTACTTACCCACTACTGCCCAGTACGCAGACCATTTTTCTATCTTTTTCTGGCTGCCAAATCAATTGTGTACTTTTTAAAAGAGTGATAGAATCTTTGTAATCATGCATATTTTTAAGAGTTATATTTTTATGGACACATTATGTTCTCATCAAATACCACAGAACAGAAGTGAGTCAAACTTACAAAAACATGCAATTTGGCAAAAGATTTTTTTAATTATTATAGTAAGTAGAATTTCACATATTCTTACTACAGTAAACTATGCAACTTCTCACTATAACCATGACCTGAGCCCATAAATCGTACGATTCTATAATCTTCACTGTGACTAAAAACAAATTCAATTCTCACATATATTGTATACAATGTAAATCTTTATGAGATGGATCATGCAAATGACATGTTCATCCAGTTCAGTGGCATTATAATTCACCAGTGGGTGTAATGTAAATAGGTGCAAAGTCTGTGCTGTTATCTTGCTCTAAAGTGATGCTTTGTTGATTGTCCAGATCTAAAACAGAAAGATATATTAATAAAATTCCTTATTATTTCCTGCTACAATAATTTCATCGATATCCCACAATTACAACAGTAAATAAATAGTAAACAGCTTACATTGTAACACAGATCAAAAGTCAAATAGTGCTTCACATATACTCCAAACCTGTACGTGATGTTTCTCAAGTGGGTGCTAAGTAATACTTATAGTTGCTGATAGCTGTGTAGTGTACACACAAAAATAAAAATAGTTGGGTACGAATTTTCTCTGATAGCAATTTCATGAAAATGGCTCTCATTGTAACGATAATAATTTTTTGTATGGGTGATAGAATTCTGCTCAAAGTACACTATAGTAACCAATATTATACATCAACTAAATTCTTAAATCAGAAATGACTACCACAACATTTCAAGGCTCAGATGGAGAACTGATTGACACTATGGATAGACTTAAGTCCCACATGACAAGAGAATACTGAAGGCCATGTGTACTTCATGAAAGAATCACAAAATATGAAGGTGCACAAAAAAAAAGAATGACTAAAAGTCTCTTTTTCCTAACTATAGTGTACAACTGCATGAGAATCCATACAAATGCTAAGAAATACTATCCTAGATATCTCAGTCAAATACCCAATGAAGCTGCATGGATGTGCTGTTTCTCACTATGGTGATTTTGAATTGAGAAGGTAAATGATTTAAAAATATCACTTGACTAAAAATGTTTCAAAAGCTCATTCATCTTTTGGCTGTCAGATCAGTCTCATTACATCTGTTCTCAGGTTGGAAGAAACATTGTAACACATGACCCAGATGAAGACTATCTCAAGGCATCCTCAACCCATAGGCTGATTTTAACAGTATAGGGCTTAACTAGACATAGTCCTATAGGAGGTGGTACATCTTTCCCTTCTTCCAACCATGAAACTGTCTTCTTTAGTCAGTTATGAATGGCTTACTACTTAACATGGGCTCTGAACCAAGAATTTTCTTGGCAATTTTCACATTAATAAATCAATACCAGAGCTTAAAATACACTGACAGGAGAAAAAATTACAACACTAAAAATAATTAATGTAGGCCAATGAAATTTTTAAAATACATTTTTCTAGAAAACATGTTTAATCAAACACTGCAAAATCACAGGTTAATGTAAGTGCGAGATAAGCCATAGCAAATGTGAAATTCGTGTTTACTAATAACTGCTGTAACAGCTAAATAGATGGTTTTAGGGGAATAAACTTATGATAAACATAACAGAAAACAACATTCCTAAATTTCTGTTTAAAAGGTGATGTGTGCTGCACCAGTTTGAAAATAAACTACAACAAAATTTCTTCTTCTCTGGAAACAAAGTTTTTAGGCTTGTGGCTTCAAAATAAATTCAAATGGCACACACATATAAAAAAATTAATGGAACACTAAATAAAATATGTTACAGTCTGCATTTTCTCTCTGTCAAAGCAAGTTATAGCACTGTCTGAACTGCCTACTTTGCCCAATTCCACAACATTCTACTGTACAGAATTATATTCTGGGGTAATACACCACTTACTTCAGCCATCTTCTTAACTCAAAAAAGAACTGTAAAAGCAATGCCACATGCTTGACAAACAGATCCTTGCAAACCCCTCTTTCAAAAGTTATCAATTCTCCCTCTTCCCTGTATGTATATACTAGAAATCTGTAAATATATTAGAAAGAACTTAAAAGACGTAAATGGAAATTTTCATATTCATACACATGATACAAGACAAAAGGATAAGTTTCATGTATAGTCAATAATGACATCAACCTATAAAATCTTTACAGTAAACAGTGCTATACATATTTACAACAGTCTTCCATATAAAGTAAGAGACATCATCATTCTTACTCTTTCGTAAAACCCTAAGGGCATTCTTATTGGATCATTGCTTCTATTCAGTAGCAGAATTTCAAGAATTTCTAGATCATTTAAGATACAAAAGACTTGCAGTGCAGCTCCTGAAAGAACCTTTGTGGATAAAGCTAAAAATTCATGTATATGCTGAAATAATTACTGTATTCATATATATAATCAATCAATAAATCAACTGCCAGAAAGTTGACTGCACACATGCAAATGCTTTCCGTTGTACAGTGCCAGATGTCAGTCTGTGGGATGGATTTCCATGCCTGTTGTACTTGGTCACTCACTACAGGGATGGTTAATGCTGTCTGTGTATGATGCTGGTGTCGTCACCCGATGATGTCCCATGTGTGCTCAATAGGAGACAGATCTGGTGATCGAGCAGGTCAAGACAACATGTCAACAATCTGTAGAGCACGTTGAGTTACAACAGCAGAATGTGGGTGAGCGTTGTCATGTTGGAAAAAATCCTCTGGAATGCTGTATATTCAATGGTAGCACAACAGACCAAATCACCAGGCCGACATACAATTTTGCAGTCAGAGTGCACGGGATAACCGTGTGAGTGCTCCTGCTGTCGTACAAAACCACATCTCAGACCATAACTCCCGGCGTAAGTCCAATGTGTGTAGCACACAGATAGGTGGGTGTTGGTCCTCAACTGGCCATTTCAGGGAGCATGGCTCAGTATTTCTACAGGAGACTTTCAAGGACTTGTGGAGTACATTACATGCCGAGTTGCTTGCTGCACTACACCAGTCAAAAGAGGTCTGACATGATATTAGGAAGTATCCCTTGACTTGTGTCACCTCAGTGTAGTTCTCACAGAAAATACAATACAAATGGCTACAAAAATGTGCAACTGGAAACTTCCAGCTGAATCTGACCACTTGTTCATTGCATCTAGATCAATGGTTTCAAATTACTGAACAGATACACTCAGTGATTCCAACATCTTCATGTAGCACTACTGAACATGGGCTTGCATTGTATACTGTCCAGTGAACACAGTCGGAATGCTTAATAAACATCTTCATATATAAGTTCCAAATTCCTTTACATCAGTAACTGTAAATACACACCTACAACTAGGGACAGTAAAGTTATGCATAAACATGACAGATAACTCAATCAGCAGTTTTTACTGACATAACATAAAATCGGTAGCTTCTACAAAATTTCTCCATTTCCATTTTAAAATCTTGTAAATCTGTAGGCACCAGTTTTCTGGTATAGATAACTGGTGGTTATTTAATGTCGGCCATGGCTATTTCTTGACGACTCTGGAGCAAGGTTGCAGTATGAATGAATCGTGAATCACAAACTGATGTGTTTAATTTTCATATACCACTGAGCCCATGTAAGTGAATGATAAACTGGTTTAGAATGGGTCAACTACCAGCCCATATAAGCAAATGATCAAGATTTTTAGAATGGGTCAACTGTCAAACTCTCAGTAAACTGTCTCAACGGTTTAAAGGCAGGCAATGGAGGCATTTGTTTATACATTATTAGTTAAGTATGGATAAAAGGTTAAGGTAAACATGTTCTATTTGTTCCCTTGTAATGGTAATACCAGCTTGGAACATCAACAAATTTAGGGAAAGGATACATTGTTACTCACCATATAAATGACCTGTTGAGTTGCAGACAGGCACAGCAAGAAGACTGTTACACATCAATAGCTTTTGGCCATGCCTTCTTCAGCAAAGAAAACACACACACATTGACACAAGTAAGCACACTTCCTGCACATGCCACTGCTATCACTGGCAGCTCCAACCAGAATGCGACTGTCACATGAATAACAATATGGAATGGAGAAGTTGTGACGAAGCAAGCTGCGATATTTTCACTTCCCTCTTGTTTTGCCATCTGCGTCCTTAAATTCATGTTTTCATTTTAAATAATTAGCATTAACATACATGAGTATAATCTGCATTTTCATAAAACAGAAAGATTGTCCCTCAGTTCTAAAGAATATAACACCAGATATAATGTTGTGCTTAGTTTTATGTATGTAATTGATTTTCTAATTTATTTTGACTATTCCTGCTGGAAAACCATTCTGGAGTGTAATGAGCAGTCTTCAAAAGGGAAGTAAGAAGGAAATGACAAGTATTTTGGACAGGTCAGGAAAACTGCTGGTGAATCCTGCAGATGCCTAGGGCAGATGGAGGGAATATTTTGAAGAGTTGCTCAATGTAGTTGGAAATACGATCAGCCATGTTTCAGATTTCGAGGTAGAATGGGATAGGAATGATGGTGGAAATAGGATCACATTTGAGGGAGTGGAGAAAATGGTCAATAGATTGCAGTGCAATAAAGCAGCTGGGGTGGATGAAATTAAGTCAAAACTCATCAAATACAGTGGAACATCAGGTGTTAAATGGCTACACTGGATAATTGAAATGGCCTGGGAGTCAGGACAGGTTCCATCAGACTGGACAAAAGCAGTAATCACACCAATCTTTAAACATGGAAACAGAAAAGATTGTAACAACTACAGAGGTATCAGCGTAGTGGGTAAAATCTTCTCAGGTATTGTTGAAAGGAAAGTGCGAGTATTAGTTGAGGACCAATTGGATGAAAATCAGTGTGGGTTTAGGCCTCTTAGAGGTTGTCAGGACCAGATCTTTAGCTTACGGCAAATAATGGAGAAGTGTTATGAGTGGAACAGGGAACTGTATCTATGCTTTTTAGATCTAGAAAAGGCATGTGACTGGGTTCCTAGGAGGAAGTTATTGTCTGTTCTACGAGATTACGGAATAGGAGGCAAACTTTTGCAAGCAATTAAAGGTCTTTACATGGATAGTGAGGCAGCAGTTAGAGTTGACGGTAAATTGAATTCATGGTTCAGAGTAGTTTCAGGTGTAAGACAAGGCTGCAACCTATCTCCACTGTTGTTCATAGTATTTATGGATCATATGTTGAAAACAATAGACTGGCTAGGTGAGATCAAGATATGTGAACACAAAATAAGCACTCTTGCATATGCGGATGACTTAGTTGTGATGGCAGATTTGATTGAAAGTTTGCAAAGTAATATTTCAGAGCTAGATCAGAAATGTAAGGACTATGGTATGAAGATTAGCATCTCCAAAATGAAAGTAATGTCAGTGGGAAAGAAATATAAACGGATTGAGTGCCAAATAGGAGGAGCAAAGTTAGAACAGGTGGACAGTTTCAAGCACTTAGGATGCATATTCTCACAGGATGGCAACATAGTGAAAGAACTGGAAGCAAGGTGTAGCAAAGATAATGCAGTGAGCGCTCAGCTACGATCTACTCTCTTCTGCAAGAAGGAAGTCAGTACCAAGACTAAGTTATCTGTGCATCGTTCAATGTTTCTACCAACTTTGTTGTATGGGAGCGAAAGCTGGGTGGATTCAGGTTACCTTATCAACAAGGTTGAGGTTACGGATATGAAAGTAGCTAGGATAATTGCAGGTACTAGTAGATGGGAACAATGGCAGGAGGGTGTCCACAATCAGGAAATCAAAGAAAAACTGGGAATGAACTCTATAGATGTAGCAGTCAGGATGAACAGGCTTAGATGGTGGGGTCATGTTCCACGCATGGGAGATGCAAGGTTACCCAAGAGACTCATGGGTTCAGCAGTAGAGGGTAGGAGGAGTCGAGGCAGACCAAGGAGTAGGTACCTGGATTTGGTTAAGAATGATTTTGAAGTAATAGGTTTAACATCAGAAGAGGCACCAATATTAGCACTGAATAGGGGATCATGGAGGAATTTTATAAGGGGGCTATGCTCCAGACTGAACGCTGAAAGGCGTAATCAGTCTTAAATGATGATGATGATGATGATGATGATGATATTCCTGGTTAATGTCTTTCATTATAGAGTGAAATCAGTAATTGTTTCATAAGGTAAATATTATTGTTGACTTGTAAACACATTTATATTCTATAATAATGATAAACATTTCGATAAATAATCACTAGGATTCTTAAAGTATTTATCTGGCTCTATTCAAAAACATGTTAGCAAAGCCAGCTCTTAATTAATTCCAAAGTAATTACCAGTTTCATCAAAAGTATTGTTTGCTTACCTATATCTGTTAATTTCATCATTCAAACAAATAATACAGCTTAACCCTTGTAGTAGAAGAAACTGTTAAAAAGACAGAATTTTCCATGTATTCAATTAATTTAATGAGTTATGTTTTAATTGTAATTTCTGCAACTTAAACATTGAACAATGTGTAGTTTCAATGCCTATTATTGTGATGATGTATAAAGGTCTGATTTTTGGTCCTGCGACATTCAGACAAGAAACCCGTGCTGGTTAGGTCAACAACAATGCATCAACTTATCAGTGAAATAAGTGTAAGACAAAAACGTCATGTGTTGAAACAATGACAGTGCCTGTTCAATACGTACTATATTTGCTTGCAACCTATTAATGAGGCTTATCAAAGTTAACCAGTAGTGGACTGGCCATATCGCTGTGAATTATCGGGGGGGGGGGGGGGGGGGGGGGGGGGGAGAGTCCTAAATAGTGAAAGTAAAGAACTGTAGAAATGTGAAACACCGCAAATGTGCACCTGTCAGTTACATCATTTAAAGTAGGCAATGTTGAACTTCCAGCCTCCATTTTTCAGCCTGTATCACAATGCAGTATGTCGACACTGAGGACCATCAACGAAGAGTTAAGGCAGGGGAACGTCACAAGGTGAAGGGGCAGGAAGGCAGGTTATGGGTGGGAGAGAGAAGAGCACTGTCTGGTGGTACATGCAAGAACTAGAGACTGCCAGGCACGACATTGTGTGGTGGGGTGTGAGGAAAAAAAGGCAAAAGCTGTTAATGTGTAACAGTCTTTTCATTTAAAATGTAGCAGTCCTTTCATTGAGCCTGCCTGTAACGCAACAGTTCATCCTTACAGTAAGCAGCAATCTAATTTTTCATAACACTGTTGATATTCTGTTACAAATATTGTTTGATATGTTTGTATGTATTTTTGATAGCAAATAAATGTTGATGTTTTGAAATATTGGTGGTGGTGGTGGTTAGTGTTTAACTTACCGTCGACAACGAGGTCATTATAGACGGAGCGCAAGCTCGGGTTATGGAAGGATTGGAAAGGAAATCGGCCGTGCCCTTTCAAAGGAACCATCCCGGCATTTGACTGAAATGTCTGAAATATTGTTTCACTTCTCAGCACTTTAACATACCAAACTGATCGAGAACATATCTTATGAAGTTTGCTTTGGCTATTAATAACCTTTATTATTGGTTGCTCAATTATGATACTATACACCTGCTTGAAACCATCATTTTATTAATTCGTTTTTAAAGTAACAGTGCCTTTAGCATGAAATCACTGATGCTGTTGCAAGACAGACATCTGGTGATACACTGAGGTACTTTACGACTATAGTGCATTGAAGCAATCACTCACAGAGTCCAAAGCAAAAGCTGGCGTGGAGATTGTGTGGTTGTAGGACACTTTGAAATGTACCTTTTTTCTTATAGTGGCCATATTGAGGAAATTATTGACAGTAAAAGAAATTATATCTTAAGTTACTGTAACACAAATACGAATTTGTACAACGCTTTTTAAAAGTGGTTTCAAAGTGAAGCCACTGGAACAACATGTAGTTTTGATATAAAATTTATTAAATTTTAGGCCAATTTTTGCTATTATTTATGACTATAATTTGTTTTAAGTATTATGAGTTCATGGAAAGAATGCAAAATACACTCCTGGAAATTGAAATAAGAAGTCCGTGAATTCATTGTCCCAGGAAGGGCAAACTTTATTGACACATTCCTGGGGTCAGATACATCACATGATCACACTGACAGAACCACAGGCACATAGACACAGGCAACAGAGCATGCACAATGTCGGCACTAGTACAGTGTATATCCACCTTTCGCAGCAATGCAGGCTGCTATTCTCCCATGGAGACGATCGTAGAGATGCTCGATGTAGTCCTGTGGAATGGCTTGCAATGCCATTTCCACCTGGCACCTCAGTTGGACCAGCGTTCGTGCTGGACGTGCAGACCGTGTGAGACGACGCTTCATCCAGTCCCAAACATGCTCAATGGAGGACAGATCCGGAGATCTTGCTGGCCAGGGTAGTTGACTTACACCTTCTAGAGCACGTTGGGTGGCACGGGATACATGCGGACGTGCATTGTCCTGTTGGAACAGCAAGTTACCTTGCCAGTCTAGGAATGGTAGAACGATGGGTTCGATGACGGTTTGGATGTACCGTGCACTATTCAGTGTCCCTTCGACGATCACCAGAGGTGTACGGCCAGTGTAGTAGATCGCTCCCCACACCATGATGCCGGGTGTTGGTCCTGTGTGCCTCGGTCGTATGCTGTCCTGATTGTGGCGCTCACCTGCACGGCGCCAAACATGCATACGACCATCTTTGGCACCAAGGCAGAAGCGACTCTTATCGCTGAAGACGACACATCTCCATTCGTCCCTCCATTCATGCCTGTCACGACACCACTGGAGGTGGGCTGCACGATGTTGGGGCGTGAGCGGAAGACGGCCTAACGGTGTGCCGGACCATAGCCCAGTTTCATGGAGATGGTTGCGAATGGTCCTCACCGATACCCCAGGAGCAACAGTGTCCCTAATTTGCTGGGAAGTGGCGGTGCGGTCCCCTACGGCACTGCGTAGGATCCTACGGTCTTGGCGTGCATCCGTGTGTCGCTGCTAACCGGTCGCAGGTTGACGGGCACGTGCACCTTCCGCCGACCACTGGCGACAACATCGATGTACTGTGGAGACCTCACGCCCCACGTGTTGAGCAATTCGGCGGTACGTCCACCCGGCCTCCCGCATGCAAACTATACGCCCTCGCTCCAAGTCCGTCAACTGCACATACGGTTCACGTCCACGCTGTCGCGGCATGCTACCAGTGTTAAAGACTGCGATGGAGCTCCGTATGCCACGGCAAACTGGCTGACACTGACGGCGGCGGTGCACAAATGCTGCGCAGCTAGCGCCATTCAACGGCCAACACCGTGGTTCCTGGTGTGTCCACTGTGCCGTGCGTGTGATCATTGCTTGTACAGCCCTCTCGCAGTGTCCGGAGCAAGTATGGTGGGTCTGACACACCGGTGTCAATGTGTTCTTTTTTCCATTTCCAGGAGTGTAGTATCAGGTCTGATCATGTTTTGCAATCAATGGAGTACGTCGCATGCCTAAAAAAGGACATTGCACAATGTTTCCAAATAATTGATGAGGCAACTATTCGCTTTGATATGCTGTACGCTTGGTATAGCATGTACCAAACACCAACTAATATTTAGCCAATCTGAACATGTCTTAATCTGGCAAAATGTATCATTGATAAATAAATACATCCCTGCAACCTAGGCTGCTTGTCACCTCAAGTATACTACTGATTGCTGCACCATACTCACCATGTTTCAAAAACATATTTACTTTAGAGTGTCAAATAGTGACAACTCCAGGATGGAAGATCTACAATATAATAAAAAAGATATATTGCTACTCACCATAAAGATGGCATGTGGAGTTGCAGACAAGTACAACAAAAAGATTGTTACACATTTAGCTTTTGGCTATAACCTTCTTTAGAAAATGGAACACACACACACACACACACACACACACACACACACACACACACACACACACACTCACACACACATTCATTCATTCACACAAGAAAACACACCTCATGTACACATGACTACCATTTCTGCCAGCTTGGAGTCGATGTGTATGTGAGGTGTGCTTGCTTGTATGTATGACTGTGTGTGTGGCCTTTCCTGAAGAAGGCTCTGTCTGAAAGCTAAATGTGTAACAGTCTTTTCATTGTGCCTGTCTGCAATGCAATGCGTCATCTTCAAAGGAGTAGCAATGTCACTTTTGCCTTATATTCTTACTTCTGAATCTGCACGATTTTAATGAGCTTGTAACTGACCACTTTGCTGAAGGGAAGGAGAGGAGAATGAATTTTATCTACAAACCTATTAATTAAGGTATGAGTAGTGTTTTAATTTTGTTTCATGCAGAAAATATCAAAAATTAAATACCTGAGCGTAAATTTTTATATTTTAGTATTAGAGTAAAGATTGTGTTAGATGAATGTTTCTGTTATGTCACTTTCTAATACTCTAAATTCTATATTTTCATGTTTCTGTTACGTCACTTGCTAATACTTTAAATTCTATATTTTCACCGGTCAAGAAATGTTCTGAAAAGACAAAACTTTGCATGTTATTGTTTGGACAAAATCTCTTAATCTACAGCCCACTGGTTGGCACTTTTAGTGTTGAAAATTGAAACTGATTTTTGTTTTCACAGCTGAAATACATGTGTAATCTTAAAACAATAGTTCATTTCCCATTTAAAAACTGATGGCTAAATGCAGTGTCAGGCGGTAACAGCTTTATCTGCCGAAGTCATACTTCCTGATCCTTTTGCACACCACATCATGGGGAAAATGTCACATTTTGGAGAGATCTTTTATGTGGAACATTAAACTGCAAAGTTTCTTAGAACACAATAGTAACCACAAAAACCACCAAAGTCAGCACTTTAGCTTTATTGAACACGCGAATCAACATGGCATCTTGTTGTTTTGCTTTTTTCAGTCACTCTGTGTATGCTACAGGTCATACACTTACCAAAGACTTCATTTCATAAAATAGTAAAAATAATTACAAGTCAATATTGCAATAAACATTCCCAATGTCCTCTTCTACTTCCAGAAGCATGTTTGTGTGATATCACGTGTCCTGTGCTGTGACTGACTGACAGATGCAAACCAAGCAGATGCCCTATTGATTTATGTGTTTTTAAAGCTGAGTGCGGTATTTAGAAGTTTTTGTTTTTGTATTTATATCTTACAAAAATATGCAGTTTAACTGATATGCAGAATTAATGATCTTTCCAAAATGTGTCACTTTTGGTACAATTTGCTCTGAAAATGTTTTGACATGTATGATGCCAGTGGATAAAATAGTTATCTCTGTTACAATTTAAAACAGTTTGAAGATGGATTCATCATTATGGGAAAAGGAATTGTTAATTATGAAACACAAATTGTTGAAAACATGATGAGAATTACTTCAGGCAGAGGTGAAGGGAACAGTGAAATGCTCTGGGTTGAACCTTCAAACTAGGCAGCCTTGTCTTATGACCATAGGTATGTCGAATTTTGTGTTCACAGCAGTAGGTTCTTGCTTCAGCAATAGGATGGCAATGATAAACTTTATTAAAGATGTCATGGCAAAGAGATTGTTATGTAAACTAGAAATGGCAAGTCTCTGCAGTATAGACATTCCGAAACGGTACAACTCCCTTCAAAATTTAGTGAAACAGCAACTTTTCACGCCAATAGAAAATATGGACATTGTAAAAAATCTGTTGTTGTATTGAAGGGAGTTTGACTATCATGTTCAAATATACATGCCAAGCAGCAGTATTCACACAATACATGGTGTCCCATGTATCTTGACCACCCCAAATAAGTTTCTGTGCAGAATCAAACTGCAACATGTGTCAAGTAAATTTGATTTAGCTACCAGGAGAACATTAACCAGTATGACTGACTTTTTTGTACCTTTGTTCATTGCAAGGATATTAACAACAATACATCTTTTTTAAATAGTATTCTGTATTTTTTATTTGATAATCCACTTACTCTCCTCAAGATTTGCCTAGAAAAGTGCCACAGTCTACCATTGAAGTAAACATGATTTTATTAAAAATGTAACACAAAACTGACTTTGACTCTCCTGTACAAGCACATAGCACAACATACCCTGGGTAATGTAACTCACCCACTTCCTGGACTTTACAGTAAACAAATGGAAACACAAGGATAACGCTGGTCACTCAGTAAACCGTCTTCAGTTGAAGTTTTGTTTCCAAAATGAAATTTGAAGTTACAATAATACTTACTTTCGAAAAACTTTCAACTTCGTTAGGATGCAGAGTTATTTCTTTTTTGACTGGTTAATTTCAATAGGTTTGACGTAAAAGCTTTTTAATTAATGGAACAAAGTGAGATGTGTGATGTCAGTAAATGCATTACAAAATTTATTCAGTGATTATGAATTCTGTGCCATCAGCTGCATTAGGTGTAGACCTGCTACCTATTACTGTAACATGAAAATTTGTGCCTATCAGGACTCGAACCCAGAGTTTCCACTTATCATGAGCAGTTGCCAAAATCACTTTGGCTATCCACGCACACTTCCCAGACTAATCCAAATCTCCATATACCATACTGTTTACTTCACTGATGCTCGCAACATTACTTGGATTCTAGTAACAGGGAGAATGAGACTACAAGGAGTCAAGATCAATGTTGTTATCATCGTTTTGTCCATCTAAACATGTTTCAAATAGTTCATTTCACAATGTGCCCCTTCAGCCATGCATTCATGTCTGAAGAAACAGACATTGTAAAATAAACTGAAATATCCTACAAGTAATAGGTATATGTTCATTATCAACATAAAACTTATAAACAACAAAATATGACAAAAGCAATTAAACTAGCAAATTGTTGAAAACATGCTGAGAATAACTTCAAGCAAATGTGAAGGGAACAGTGAAATGCACTAGGTTGAGCCTTCAAACTGGGCAGGCTTCTCTTATGAACATAGATATGTAGAATTTTAAGTTCACAGTAGTAGGTACTTACTTCATCAATAGGGTATAAGAGTGTTTTCTGGAAATCATTTTAAATGATTAATTATCTCATTTTGTCCTAATTAAATTTTTTTTCCTTTTGAATTTCAGGATTTTTTAAAAAATGGACATGAAATTCAAATAACCTGAAAGCCCACTAAAATGCTCCTATTGAGTTGCGTGATGCCTGTGATGTCACTGGCTAGCTCGCTGCTCCTACTGTCATAAAGCTCATTTACAGTGATATCTTGTTTTGCAAGTTACGTTTCAACAAATGGGTTATAAATGGTGTGATGTAACACGCTGTACAAACATATCTACAAAAACTCCTGAAAAACTGATTTTGAGTGTTCCAAAGATTGAGAAGATGCACAATAAGTCATTGTGCTGTACCAATGAAATGTCACCATGCCAATGCAAAATTCCCTAACTTAAGAATGTCCTGCCCTCTGAAGATGATATTAATTTACTTCCTAGATACGATTTCCCACTGTTGCAAGGAAGGACAGCACCATCAAATGAAATTAAACTCATAGTGAAAATTTGAAGAATTGCCTGTTGTTATATACAACACTGTGTGTTTATTTTGGCAGCTCAGTTGGTGGACTACAATAGCTAACAATCAATCATCCATAGGTCAATGCTTCAAATCCTTTCTGAAGGAATATCTTAACTTATTTGTAAAGGCCTCAACAATCCTCTCACATGAAAACGAAATCACATTTGCAAAACTTCACAACACTGGTCAGAAACATAGCATTGTTAAGCTTTCCTTGCTGTTTACATACACTTGCATTCACAACCTCTGTTCACACACGTCACCTTCAAGAAGATTTCTAGTTAATGTGACCAAACACTTTTCACTCTATTGGACACAATCCTTTTTTTCATCTTTGTTGTATCCACATGGGGTCCTTATCATTTAAAGTTTCATCATCTTACACAAATAAAGAAAGTAAGTCTGCTTCACACACTGATGTTAGTTTCCACTCAAAATATCACAGCCCTTATGTCTGTGTCAGGTGCATGTTTTATATTTCTCCATATACAAAACCTCATTGTCATACATCTCATTGTACTCTGGGTGTGATGAGAGAGGCCAGCATATGCACACCTTAAAGAGTTTCCCTATGCCGCCACTGCCAAAGATGACAGCATAGCCTTACTACAGTGCCAGCAGTGCGAGAGTTATATTAGACAGAACTGTGTAGCAAAATTTACAGTCCCTTGTACACTGAGAGAAAGTACTATTATTCTGTACTGTATCGAGTGATATGTTAGTGCTCAGTGGCAATGGCAAATATACACAGAGAGTCATACAAACTGTTGGTATATGGACAGATGCAGCCAGTTTCACAGAACGTTGCATTCAGGTTACCACGTAATTGTGACTTATTTTGTTTCCTAATCGAAAAAAGGTGTTCCACACAAATATGATGATCAGAACATTGTAGCAGTTTTGCAACCTCATTATGGAGACATTAAAACTTCACCTGAGGAAATCAACATAGACACCCTGGACAGTTCTAATGTAAAAGGATTTGTCATTAAAATAGGTACATCAGTTATACCTGTACATTCACAGGGACACTTTCAACTGGAACAGCAAACTGTCTTGAAAACAGCTCAAGATCAAATTGAAATTTGGCAGTGTCCTCAAAATATTTAGGAAACTATCCTTGCAATTATTTCAAGGCCACAGTGAATTCTTCAGACCTCACATTCTCTTCAATGGCAGTGAACTTTGTGTCCCTCCTATAACAACACTGCATCCCCATCAAATCAGAAAGAAGTGTCCACTTAAAATGCAAGGCCTGCAATCCATTCCAGACATTCTACTTTTCATTCCTGCACTCCTTTTCCCTTCAAAAAATCAACAGTAGCAAGTTTTAAGTCAAGTAATTGTTCCAGCATGTCAGCATGTCCCCTTACTTAACCTACATACTTTGCAGAAATATATAAATTTTCATATTGTCCACTCAATTCCATCAACAACTGTTGCAACTGATCAAGGAATAATACGTGTGACTTCAGAAATTTTGCTATTCATGCTGCCAATTTTTTCACATGCTGCATGCCTGCAAATTTAGCACAAAGTGATTCTTGATGTGCAGAACAAGGAATCCTGTCTGTCAATCATCGTAAATTTTTGTTCTTTCATTGCCACCTAAATCTTTAAATTCTTTCTGCATGGCACTGTAATGTTGTCTGATAGCAAATTTGTAGTGCCCATTGCTTATGTGACTGCATAAGATACACTGAGAATTCTCATCCCTCTCTTCTGTCATTCCAATTAAGTTTTAAAAGTTGTGATAATAGATCACTAGACTGTCTCTTCTTGTGCACACTGCCACTGGACCTATGATGGTCCTACATACCGTGAACAAATAGCAGAAGGTAAACAGAGCTGAAGAGAGCTGTAACAAACAAAAAATGCCACACTGCAATACTCAATGAAGTGCCATGCTGTTGTGGGTACTTCCAAAAAGGACATAGCAAAGCTGAGACGGGCCAGGCCTTCGCCCGCACACAGCCCACACACTCCGTTTGTGTGAAGTTCACCATGCCACAGCCACTTCTGATGTACACTTCCCTCTCACCAGGCATGTATTTCATTTTAAATTCTTTAGTATTTTCTTTCTAGTTTTGGAACAGAGAAACATCACCATTATCATGTGTGCCACTGCATGGCCATCACATATGCTGCAATACATTTTAGATTTCCATCACACCACTTCTCACACATCTAGACATAATTATATGAAACATTTGGGTAAATATGAGGTGAAATGAATTCCATAATGAACCAACCAGCACACGACACCACCAGTCACATAACATCTACACATCAATTTGCAGTCAAGTTCAAGAAGGATAAAAGGATGAGCACTACAAAATGGAACACACAGTGGACACATCTGCATGCACAGTACAGTGTGGCAATATTTCACCTACCTTGCTGACAGCATACCCAGGAGGGTCGAAGGGTATTACAACACACAGGGTGAAGCAACATGGTATTGAATGGTAGCCAATAGCAGATTTGGAGTTGTCCAGTGCGTACTTTCCAAAAAACTGCCTTTATGTAGGTAACTGTTTTTGTTTTCATTTCACAGTGAAGCTAAAATTATGTCCTTAAGGCTTGTTATTTCATTCCTCTATCCTACCGGATATGAGTCCACACACATTCATAGATATGCAGGTGGCATAAATCTTTGTTTGAGTAGTTTGTGTAAGAGCCAACACAACCTTCAATAATTCTGATACAAATTACCAGTTTAATTTTATCTTGGTGGAATTCTTGACAAGTTCTTAGTAGAATTTGAACTGAACCAGCACTGCACTTAGCAATTATTTATTGAATATGCTTTTTGTGGGGAGGGGAGGGGGGGGGGGGGGGAGAAATCACCCCTGGAGACACAGAGAACATACATCATGCCCATTTATATGGTGATTAGCAGAAATAGCAGAACATCTGTTTACATTATCAGATATCTAACAGAATATTGGGTTGAACATCTTTCCGCTTTGATAATAATGGTCCTATTGGTAACGGAGTACTTTCACCTTCCAGTATGTGAGTTTATTCAGCCAACCACTAATGGCAGTATCAACAATCTGGAAGCCAAATGATATGCTATCATTCACCTGTAGCTATATCAAATATTGTGCCTTAAAATCACAAAGGGTTTGCTATTGTTCCCACTACTAAAATATGTATAATTAAACCATTTGTGTCATCTGATGAGCCTACCTCATCATACTGCTCTCGGATGTTGTAACACTATTAGTGATATTACCTATAACGCTCTTATCTAACTTCTTTGTCTGTTTTTACTTAATGTGACTTCTGTATAACTATGCTCTTTGATGTATCATTGACGTAAATGTTTTATTCTACATTTATGATACTTTATGTAATTGTATTTAATGTGTGGATGTAATTTCAAAATTAATGTCCCGTAGAAGAAATAAAAAGTTAAAACTTTAATGGTAAATTGTAATACTGGCTCATGCACAGGGAAAGTAGGTTTTTAATCATGTAAAACTTGGCGGTACGTCCCTCCACAATGGAACCGGCTAGGTGGCAATAGAAAAGGTGGATCTGGCAGTTGAACTGCAAGACCCCTATGTGGCATGAGTTAATTGGTGGCTAGCAGGCAAAATCCAACATTAAGAAGATAATTTTCAGAGCTTGTTCCACAGGAAGAGTCATGCATAATTTTGCCACATTTTTTTGAATATCACAGGAGATTGACACCGCAACCACCTTCATCTCAAATTATCGGTTTAGTACTGTATAACTGCATGAACCAGTTATGTGGTTTTGTTTTCAATAACAATTTTATGTTCTGTAAATTTTGTGCTGAGCTTCCATATTTTATCCTTAGTTGTTTACCTAGACACAGTCCTATCCCAAGAGCTATGATAAATCTGAGTATCCTAACTTACTGATTGCATCGGCATCGAATCATACCAGTGTTGGGTTTGTGTCGGTTCTGGAACGCCACGACCGACCTCATTTGACCTCTTCTGTCAGGAGAGTTAATTTGGAGTTGGAACGGCTACTTGGATCTGGTGCGGGGTCACACATTGGTGTGGTTCGTGTTGATTCACTCTGTAGGTGGGACTATACTAGACATGGCCTACACCTCAACAGGAAAGGGAAGGGTAAACTGGCTGGGCTGATAGCAGGAAATTTAAAGGGGGGAGGAACTACATCTCATGGTGGAAACTCTTTTTTAGTGTAAGATCAGTGTCCAGTGGGAAACTCAGCCATGCAAGTACTAAAGATGTCAAAAAAGTTCAAGATAGTTGCAAAAGTAAAATGAAAAATGTTAGTATATTTCATCAAAATATTGGGGGATTGAACAATAAAATTGATGAGCTTCTGCTTTGTTTAGAAGATATAGAAACTGAGAATGTAATAGATGTACTATGCCTGTCTGAGCATCACATTGTCACTGATATGCAAAAGGTTAGCATCAATGGGTACAAATTAGCTGCACATGTAAGTAGAGATAATATGATGAGAGGAGGAGTTGCCATATATGTCAAAAGCTTCCACAGTGCAAAAAATTTAGAAACTAAAAAATTTTGTGTAGAGCAACATATGGAAGCATGTGCCACTGAACTTAAACTAAAGGATGGCACTTTCATAATTGTAACAGTGTATAGGTCCCCCTCAGGGAATTTCCAGCTATTTCTGGAAAACTTGGATGCTTTGTTGTGCTATCTGTCAGACAGGGGGAAGCAAATTATCATTTGTGGGGATTTCAATGTTGATTCCCTGAAAGAGTGTAATAGGAAGAATGACCTTTTAGTATTACTCAGTTCTTTCAATTTGAGCTCCGTCATTGATTTTCCTACTCGGATAACAAAGAACAGCAGTACATTGATAGATAACTTTTTTATAGACCAAGATAAGTTTAAGGACATAAATGCTTATCCTGTTGAGAATGGTCTTTCAGATCATAGTGCACAGCTTGTTACAGTACATGACATAGCTCCATGCAGTATAATAAATCAGACTTTCAAAGCAGTGCGTTCAATTAACAATATAAATGTTGCAAACTTTAGGGAAAGCCTACAGCAGCTAGACTGGGATGAAGTGTATAAGGAACCCGATGCAAACTTGAAATATAACTTATTTCACAATACATTTTTAAGGGTATTTGAAAATTGTTTTCCCAAGAAAATAGTTAAACATAATTCCAAGAAAACATATAATAAACCTTGGCTAACTAAAGGAATAAGAATATCTTGCAACTGCAAAAGAGAACTGTATCTAACAGCAAGATGGAGTACTGACCCCGAAATTGTTCAATATCATAAAAACTATTGTGCGGTACTAAGAAAAGTTATTAAAAAGTCCAGAAGCATGTGTATCATGTCTGAGATCAGTAACTCTGATAATAAAATTAAAGCAATTTGGAATATTATTGAAAGGGAAACAGGGCAACCAAGAGCACAGGAAGACTTTAGTGCAATAAAATTGAATGACAAGTGCACTAACAAACAATCAGAAATTGAAAATATTTTGAATAATCATTTTTTAAATGTTGTGGAGAAAATAGGATCTAGATCTTCACTAGAAGAGGCAAGGCTATTAATAGAAGAGGCAATACCTGCACAGTTTGAAACAGCTGTAATTCCACCAACCTCTCCCTCTGAAATCAGTAAAATAATAAACTCACTGAAAAGTAAAAGCTCTTACGGAATTGATGGCATTTCCAGCAAAGTACTTAAAGCTTGTTCCCCACAGATAAGTAGAATTCTCAGCCACGTATGTAATAGCTCTTTGGAGCAGGGTGTTTTCCCTGATAGACTGAAATATGCCATTGTAAAACCATTGCATAAAAAGGGGGATATGTCGGATGTCAACAACTACCGCCCAATCTCTCTTCTGACAGCTCTATCAAAAATTTTTGAGAAAGTAATGTATTCAAGAGTAGCCTCCCATATTTGTAAAAATAAAGTACTAACAAAATGTCAGTTTGGTTTTCAGAAAGGCTTTTCAACAGAAAATGCTATATATGCTTTCACTGATCAAATATTAAATGCTCTGAATAACCGGACATCACCCATTGGTATTTTTTGTGATCTCTCAAAGGCCTTTGATTGTGTAAATCATGGAATTCTTTTAGATAAGCTAAATCATTATGGTTTGAGTGGGGCAGTGCACAAATGGTTTAATTCATACTTAACTGGAAGAATGCAGAAAGTTGAAATAAGTGGTTCGTGTAATGTTAAAACAGCTGATTCCTCAAACTGGGGTGCTATCAAGCACGGGGTCCCACAGGGTTCGGTCTTAGGTCCTTTACTGTTCTTGATATACATTAATGACTTACCATTCCACATTGATGAAGATGCAAAGTTAGTTCTTTTTGCTGATGATACAAGTATAGTAATAACATCCAAAAACCAAGAACTAAGTGATGTAATTGTAAATGATGTTTTTCACAAAATTATTAAGTGGTTCTCAGCAAACGGACTCTCTTTAAATTTTGATAAAACACAGTATATACAGTTCCGTACAGTAAATGGCAAAACTCCAGTAATAAATATAGAATTTGAACAGAAGTCTGTAGCTAAGGTAGAATTTTCAAAATTTTTAGGTGTGTCCATTGATGAGAGGTTAAACTGGAAGCAACACATTGATGGTCTGCTGAAACGTCTGAGTTCAGCTACGTATGCTATTAGGGTTATTGCAAATTTTGGTGATAAGAATCTCAGTAAATTAGCTTACTATGCCTACTTTCATTCACTGCTTTCGTATGGCATCATATTCTGGGGTAATTCATCGTTGAGTAGAAAAGTATTCATTGCACAAAAACGTGTAATCAGAATAATTGCTGGAGCCCACCCACGGTCATCCTGCAGACATCTATTTAAGGATCTAGGGATCCTCACAGTAACCTCACAGTATATATATTCCCTTATGAAATTTGTTGATAATAATCCAACCCAATTCAAAAGTAATAGCAGTGTGCATACCTATAACACCAGGAGAAAGGATGATCTTCACTATGCAGGGTTAAATCTGACTTTGGCACAGAAAGGGGTAAATTATGCTGCCACAAAAGTCTTTGGGCACCTACCAAACAGCATCAAAAGCCTGACAGATAGCCAACTAACATTTAAAAATAAATTAAAAGAATTTCTAGATGACAACTCCTTCTACTCATTGGCTGAATTTTTAGATATAAAGTAAAAAAAAAAAAAAAAAAAAAAAAAAAAAAAAAAAAAAAACTTAATCATTAGTGTCATGCAATATTTTGTGTAATGTAATTTCTTGTACAGACATCTTTTATTAACCTGACACGTTCCACATCATTACGAAGTGTCGTATTCATGATCTATGGAACAAGTATTAATCTAATCTAATCTAATCTAATCAAAAGTAATAATATTTTCTAACAAAAGTTAATAAACTTTGTGGAATTGTAAAGTACATAATTATTTAGTGTCCATAAGTTTCAAAACCCATCACACAGTTTTCATAAATGGAGAGTTAATTTTTTATCAAAGTATGATTACTAAGAGAAGATTAAGTATTCAGCTCACAGATTCTTCTTACTGAAACAATAGCGTTTACAATTTTATGTGTTATGTAGTTAATAGTGTTTCCCATATTGTGTTGTCAATAAATTGTGCAATCTAGAATAAACAACTGGCTACAAATATTTAAGCTCTATCAGAGTCAGGTATCACATCTTCCATCTCAGCTAAACAGATAAGGAAGTTAATATTCTTTGAGAATGCAAATAATAATCAGTAAAAATGATACACTCACTTTATAGCTATTTCAATAGCAGTTATTTCCTATAATGAAACCGACAAAAGAACATCTTGTTCAAGTCAGTAGTTCTCCATTGTTGGTAACCATTTACCTGTAATTATCAATAGCTTCCTAATGTAATTTACAGACCTTAAGTGTTATTAAGAGCCGGTTGTGGCCTAAACACTTTAATACTCCACCTATGTATTTCAAGTCAAATCACTGGTACATTAACTGCTAAATTTTGCTACTGTCTTATATCTTAACAGCAAAACAGACGTTCAGAATCAAGTAAAGTCAACCCCAATAGCTAATTTTATTTATGAACCATCCTAGTACTGGGTACAACTTTGCCTAATTAGGCTGGCAACCATTTCCTTTTATGTAATTACAGTTTACCTGAGTACTAACAAAACCTTGGTTTGATTCCTGTTTATCTTGCTACTGCTTCCCTTCAATAGAAATCTTTAGGGAAATAAAATTAGTCCAATATCTTTCCATTATGCAAGATCATAGTCAAAGAAATATCTTTTCACAGGAATAACATTATTAGTATACTATTAATTTAATAGCAGCCAGTAGTGTTATAGTTACAACTCTACAATGGTCCGTAGGTGTGGAACCAACCTTCTAAAACAAAACCAGGTGGATAAATGGAAATTTAAAGCAAGGAAGTATGAGATGGAAGAGGGAAAGAATCTAGGATGACATGTTACCAACTTTGTATCCATTTTTTGAAACCACCATCCTGGATGCAACACAATTTTCAAATGGAAAGAGGTTGCGCAAGGGGAAACATGATGTCTTTCATTTGAGAATAATTTTATTCATTCTCAAATGATGTTGCATTTTGTACAGAATAAGGCAAATGCTGGTGACAACACATAAAGGCTACAGGATGTGTTCATCATGTTTTCCAGCATGTTGTAAGGTTGTTGTTATTTGCTTCATCCATTTCTCATGGAGTTTAAACAAGGGATGTATGGGAATGCAAATGCAAGCATCAACAATCCACTTTTTGAGGTGCATAAGATTCTTAAATCGTCACCGTGTATGCAATTACCCTCACATGTCCCAACATACAGAAATATAATGGACTTGAAATACAGGGCACATGGCAAGTCACTTCACAGGACCCCTATGACTTATCCATCTCTAGAGGAACTATACATCCAAGTATGCCTAGATAGCTAGCTGAAAGTTAGTTTGAAATGTTCTGTTTTCAGTCAGCAGTCATGGCAAAACTTCTTTGTCTAAGTACTGCAGCTTTTAGTGTACACTGGATGAGGAAGAGCCCAACAATTCAAGATCATACTCCACACCAAACCATCACTTTTGTGGGGCCAACTACCTTCAATGAATCCATCAAGCGAGTGTTGATATCTGGTCAGTATCTGTGACTCTGACCTCTCTATTCACAGAGATATTAGCTTCACCTGTAAACAATAAGTCAGCGATGAAGCAAAAGTTTCCTTCCAGTTTGCACCAAGCAAGGTGGTTAGCACACTGAATTCACAATTGGGAGGATGACAGTTCAAATCTGCATCTGACAATCCTGATATAGGTTTTCCATAATTTCCCTTAATCACTCGAATCAGATGCCAGGATGGTTCCTTCAAAAGGACATGGCCTATTTTCTTTGCCATCCTTGAAACAATCTATGCTTGTGCTCTGCTTGTAATGACCTCATTGCAGATAGGATCTTAATTCCTAATGTTCCTTCCTTCTTTCTAGCTTGCATGTCACCCACTCTGCCAGTTGAGCCCGAATGTCTAAGTCATTCTCAGTGAGTGTTAACATTTTTAGTTTGTAAGGGTGAAATTCATGCATGGCCAGAATTCTAATTAATGATGTACAGCTGACCCCAGTGTCCTCAAGATGTGGGAATTTCTGCATTCTGGACTACTACTGAACAATGCCAGTACACAAGTCAATTTTGCTTCATCTGCAGTCATTTTCAATTGCCAGCTAACAGTTTGCTTCTGACAGACCAGTTTCACAAAATTCTGTAGAAAGTTTCACCACCACACTGTGGATAATGGGTGGTCTATCTGAACTGAATTGAGTAAAATCCTCTACAGTAACATGGGTGCTCCTTTGCACTCACACGAGAATATTTCAATGCATTCATCTTGTATTAACACAATCAGTTTTCAAGTCATCTGAAGAAAGAAATGTCACTCATAACTCATGAAAGAATAAAGTTATGTTCAAATGAAATGCACCATTGTTTTTGTCTTGTAATTCTCCATCTGTCTGATATGTGTAATGACACTCTCCATTTTACGTTTCAAAATTGAGAGTTGCATCCAAGATGGCAGCTTCCAAAATGGATGACTTTTTATAATATAGCCTCACTGGTTTTCCACTTCTCACATCTCATACTATTTGGCTTTAAGTTTCTGTTCATCCATCTGATTTTGTTTACGGAGTGTGGCAAGTCGCCCAATGTGGCATTGACTGAAATAAGACTTGCACATGGCAGCCGAACTTTCCTGGATGGGGCCTCCCGGCCAACGACGCCATATGCTCATTTCATTTTAAAATACCGGCACAGTAGCCAACTGCCCTCTGTATTAAAAAAGCTGAGTTAATGGGTCATTGATGATCTTAAACAAGTGTGATGAGACGTCCACCCTGAACAAACAGAAAGAACAATACCGAACAAAAATTTAATTTTAAAAAAAAAGTCCCAGTGCTACATACAGTTTTAATCTGCTATAACATTTCATACCAGTGCACACTCCACAACGCGGTCAATATTTCACTCTGAAAAATCATCTGAAATAGCTTCTTCTGAACAACACCTTCTATTCTACAATTGAATTTTTAATTGAAGCTACTACTTTACCTTTAAGCATAGTAACATTTGTTGTGTCAGAAACTAAAATGTTTCTTTTCATTAATTTTATGTCATTGTGCGTTTGTAATGGCTAGCATGAACTCACACACACAAAAAATTTTTGTAAATATATGTATCTGTAATGGCTAACATGTACCATACACATCAAAAAAATTGTGTAAACATATGTAGCCTGTAAAATGATTCATTCCACATTTTTTGCATAGAAAGTGTTCAAATGATCCATGAAACACTGAACTGGGGAAAAAGTGATTGTGCTCTGCTGTTACCAGTGGATGTTAGTTAATTTACTAACCTCAATTCAGATAAATGCTAGTATGGTTTTTAATGGAATGTTGTATTCAACAAAATCAATTCACATTCTGAATGTTTGGATGTGTTATGGCGCTAACATTGTAACACATTTTATTTCTTGTGTTTTCTTATTAAATTATGTTTGTCTACATAATTAACTGTAATGCTATCTACTTACCGAACAGATGGAAGAAAACAGAAACTGCTGTTGATTTAGCAGTGGACAGTGAACATAAGTCATCAAATGAGTATGCTTCATCAGACAACCCTACAATTAAACATAATCTGTCCAAAAGATCACACACTTCTTCCTGTCTGAGAGAAATAAAGACAAATCATTGTATACTATGTTCCTCAATTTTGAAGCAAGATCAAAACACAGAATTTAAGTGGGGAAGTCTCATGTACAAATTATGATTTACATACAGGCATAGACACATGACAGGATAGGAAAATTATGGATAAGGGAAGTTCTGGTAGAATGTAAATAATTTAGGTGCATAGGAGATCAGTCGCTGATGCAAAATAGATCACTCAGTGAATAATACTAGCATAGCGTCCTTGATAGGTAGACAAAAATGAATGAAAAATTGCTACTTTCACATGAATCCTCGAGCAAGCCAGAGAACATGTGCACTCTCTCTCTTTCTCTCTGTCACACACACACACACACACACACACACACACACACACACACACACACACACACACACCTACGTTGTACAGGCACAATATAGGTGTGTGTGTGTGTGTGTGTGTGTGTGTGTGTGTGTGTGTGTGTGTTCTCTTGCTCATTATAGGATTTTTCCATCAGTTCACGTTTTTTTCATTATTTTTTGTGTGCTTGTTGATGCCTCAAACCTGTATTATTTGTGAATGGTCTCCTTTACTCCTAAAATATTTAGGAAAGGAAAATTCTTATTTTTGAACAGACACCTCATTACTGAATAAAACATCTGGCATGAAAAAATTCATACATAACAAATGGATATGCCATCTGGCTTCAGAATAAATGGCATAATGGAAGATATTTACACAACTGCTTAAAAAGTTTTGCGCTGCCTTAATGGCTTACAAAGTCTATAATTTCTTGAACAGAATCCTCTTTCTTGGCAGGAAATGACAACACAAAACCACCAAATGTAAAGAAAGTAAAAGTAAACTTGTATTCGCAAGTCCATTTCAGTATAAAGAACTGTGTCTCCAATTGTGAACAGGACAATAAGGCTTGTGTACACTGTTCACTCTGTCTACATGACTTGAAGAATCAAATCAAGCATGGATCATGTTGACATTGTCATTTTACAGCAGGTTACTGTGGCGGCTGTTGATGAGGTGACTGCAGCTCTGAATAATTGTACCATTTGTCCCTTGCGTGTTGAGCAGAACATCTCTTTTTTAGAAGGCGGCAGTCCCTAGTGCATGTAGGTATACACAGTGTAATTTCAAACTACACACTGAATCCACTGCATTAATCATTTGAGCCTTGTTATTAGTGATCCCCAGTAGTAATTAACTGTTCACAATTTTGAGGGTAATGTTTTGCAATTACAAATCAAGACTGAGTATGTTAGAGTGGGGTGGAAAGCTAGGGAAGCTCGAGAAAAATTTTCATTATTATTATTTAAAAATACGAATTACTCTCATAGCATTGGGCGTGAGACTGTTGGTGGTGGTGTGGTGGATCATTTTTCTAAATTACTGAATCCTTTTTAACATTGTTCCAGGGTGCTGAAAACATTTCCATCAACAGTATGATAAGTTTTTTTTGTGGTTCTCAATAATCTTGGTAAAACAGGTGGCCACTTTTAAGGTTACTTAGGTATAATATGTCAGTTCTTGTATCCATTGTGTTGGGGTTCCTTAACTGAGATGACAAGTGTTGTTTTGACTGAACATAGCTCCTTATGCAAGTTGTGTGAGAAAATTTTAAGAGAAAGTTTGTTAGCTTATAGGAGCACAGACTGATTGAATATGTACATGAAATATGCATTACAGCCAAAGCCATCAACATTCAGCTTTTGTAATTGGAAGTCATTGCCAACATCTTGTATGGCACGAAATTGAAGAACCGCTTGTAGGTTTTGTAAACTGAGGGGCCAATTACGCATGGTGATTTGGACTGTGTAGGTGCAGTCAGATGGAGGTGTCTGATGAATTAACTGAAGGGGTAATCCACCCAGGAATGTTAGCTTGGGAAAGCAGAGTTTGTATTGCTGTGGCTTGCTGGAACATTTTGCTCATCAGCGTCACACTGAGGAGAAGAAGCCAGTAAGCAACTGAGGCTGTAATGGGGTAGGGTATTACTTTTCTCACGTCTTACCCAGAGCTTGTAATAAGCTTCCCTCTCTTTGAGCCTCTCTTAACAATGAACCGGCTTGTGCCTTGCTATATTTGGAGGCAGTAGTTTCCTAATTAAATTATGACTGGTAATTAAGGCACTGGTCTATGTGTAAGTTTTCTGACTTGTGATCCATTACTCAGGCTTGCAGGACTTTCAATGGTCATCCATTATGCTCAGTTGGTTTATTAAGTGTTTACTGTAAAACTGGTGATTTCTCTTGGCCTCTCAATCTCATTGTAGTCAAAGGTCTGAACACTAACCTGCTGCTGGGCTGTGATTTTGTTCAGAATTAATGTTTAGTCTTGGATTACATGACAGGCAGTTTCATTTTAAATTCCGTCTGCTGCAAAAATTTATGTTGTTTGAGTACTGAAACTTACCAGGTGCCAAGTATGGAGGGTTTACATCACCAGTTCATCAACCGCTGAGGTGCACTCTTGGCTTCGTATTTTGCAGGAACTTCTTGATGTTTTAACAGGCATTTCAAGAGTGACCAATAAGATAAAGTACCACATTCATCTTTCTGATGAGATCCCCATACCGCTGTCACCTTACATATTATCTCCTCTCAAGATGTGGATCCTCTGTCAACTTGTGGAGAATATGTTGGACAATGGAGTGATTCGGCCGTCCAGTTTGCCATACATCTCTCCCATCTTCCTGGTCACTAAGGGGAATGTGTCAGGCTATAGGGCAGCTGAGGACTATCCGTCAGGCTAAAGGGCAGCTGAGGACTATCATGCTTTACACCACGAGGTCATTTTGCAGTCAGTCCCCCTGTCCAATTTAAACCTTCATTTTACCTGATTTGTGGGGGCACAGTATTTTACTCTGCTTGATTGCAATCCCACATATTACCAGATCCTGCTTGCAGACCTTGCGAATACAGTGACCGCTTTTTTGACTGACTGGAATTTGTATGAATTTAACAGAATGTCATCTGGGTTATCCCAAACAGCCACTGTTTTCTCCAAGCTCCTAGATTCTATAACTATCTTGATAATGTGGTCATCTATAATAGGTCATTCTCTGAACACTTTGAACACCCGCAGCAACTCTTGACGAGGTTACGTGAGGCTAGACTCACTGTCAAGCCCTCTAAATTTCTTTCTTAGTTCACCTAGTTTCTGCTGTTGGCATTAAGATTGATCACTCACACACCTGCATCATCCATAGTTTCAGAACACCCAAGACAGAGAAGGGAATAGCCCATTTTGTTGATATGAGCAACTTAGGAAATTTGCTGTTCGCTTGAACCAGCTGCTTCCAATGCCTTGAAGTAAACATTTGGTAACACCCCTGTCTTGGTGGTTCTTGACTTTGAGTGACTATTCATTGTTCAGACTGATCTTTCAAACTAGGTTGCTGCAACCATGGACCAACTGCTGCAGGAGCAGGATGGTGATAATTGCCCAGTCGCATACGCACCGAGGTCCTGTCTCCAGCTGAGGCTAGGTATTAATCTACGAGTTGGTTCTTACTGTACTTTTTGCCCTAGACAAATTTTAATTCTATTTGGAACACAAGGAGTTTACATTCAAAATGAAGAATTGATAGCTGGAGTTACCAACTAAATTGCAGGCCTGGAGTAAAACTATTTTTGAGATGGGATCAAGACACTGGAACATTGTTGCACCAAGGGTATTAATCTACAAGGAGACTACATTGACAAAATAAAAAAAGTTTGAGTGATGAAAGTACTTTTTTTCCATGTGAGTTCAGGCTTTCTCAGCGAATTTCATACATGAAGTCTTCACGGGTTGTCAGCCGAGTAGCATCGTCCCTCGAAGCAACGTTTCGATGGAATCATTTTCAGGCGAAGTGTCGGGATATCGTCGGTCATTAACTGATATCTCTGCTGGATCGCTCTCTGCTTCCCGCTGCCAGCCAATCACGTGCCTGTGGAATCACCCGATGCACCTGGAGTGGCCGGTGGTGGGAGGGCAGGCGTGTGCGGGGTTCGTGTCCTGGCGTCCGTCTCTGTCTGCTCTGTCTGTGGCCCTTGGAGGAATGGAAAGTTCTTCTCTGATTTTCCTGATTGCAGGCTAGCAGGCTGCGCTGAGATGGTAGCCACTGTCAGGGTTGATTAGGTTGTCATGTAACCGTATTTCAATGGACTCTTTGACTACTGAGTTCCAAAATCCGTTTGTACTGCATATTTTCTTTGTGTCCTCCAAATCAAAGGTAGCTTCTCGTCAATACTATGTTCTGCCACAACAGATTTGTTGGTCTGACCCAAGCATAAATGCCTGATGTGTTCATTGCATCTCACAGCGTCACAATGAACACATCAGGCATGTACGCTTGGGTCAGACCATCAAATCTGCTGTGGCGGAGCATAGTACTGACGAGAAGTACACAAAGAAAATAAGCAGTACAAACGGATTTTTGGTCTCAATAATCAAAGAGTCCATAGAAATATGGTTACATGACAACCTAATCAACTGCAACAGTAGCTACCATCTCAGCACAGCCTGGGAACCTGCAATCTGGAAAATCGGAAAAGACATTCCGTTTCACCAAGGGCCACAGATGGAGCAGACAGAGATGGATGCCGAGACATGAAGCCTGCACACGCGTCACCCCGCCTCCCTCCCCCAGCCCCAGCTTCTCCAGGCACATCGGGCAATTCCGCGGGTACGTGATTGGCCGGTAGCAGGAAGTGGAGAGCAGTCTAGCAGCGATATCAGCCCGCGACTGATGATATCCTGACGCTTTGCCTGAAGATGATGGAGACACATTACATCAAAACGTTGCTACGAGACAATGATGCTACTCAGCTGACAACTCATAAAGACTTCATATATATACTTTCTTTTCTATTCTGTCCTA
This sequence comes from Schistocerca gregaria, assembly GCF_023897955.1. Taxonomy (NCBI): domain Eukaryota; kingdom Metazoa; phylum Arthropoda; class Insecta; order Orthoptera; family Acrididae; genus Schistocerca; species Schistocerca gregaria. Next base: position 146,614,134 of record NC_064931.1, read on the forward strand.
AGAACTTTTCAAACCACCCTTGTATATAATACATACTGTGACCTAAGGAGCCATATTTTTTTTTTAAACTGTGGAATAACTGTAAGACAGAAAGCACCTTATGCCAAAAACAACTTCCTCACCTCAATCAAATTTCATTATTGGAAGCCTCCAACCAACATCAGTCCACCACCTGTATCCTTTCACTTCCAATACACCACAACATATAATACATGAAATGTATTCTTAGTTGGTAATATGGATGATTATCAGCTGTATAGTGTAATTTGTTCAGGTCCAGGACTTGAACCCAGATTTCCCACTTATCATGAGCAGCTGCTTTACCATCACACTAGAAACCTGAATTTTCTGCTTATTGGAAACAGTTGTGTTAACATTAGGCTATTCAAGCATGCCTCATGGCCTGACTCAAACTTCCATATGTCATCAACCATGTGTCTACAGTCTGCACTATGCATCCAAAATATATATTCCCATTCTGGGGAGACAGTTTAATTGAAAGTTGCTTGCCCAGCATCGGTAGATAAATGCAATATTGCTGTGCTTGTTCAAAAGTACAATGCAATGATCCTTCAAACATGCATGCATGCTTTGTACGTCACAACTTCAGATATGTGTCATGTATTTCATAGTGGCTGTGGTCGCCACAATGCCTATTCCTTCTGACATGCATGCATGTCCAAAGGAATATTGTATTGTACTTCTGAACAACACAGGCATTGCAATATCAAATTTATCCACTGACAGTGGTAAATGACTTTCAGTTAAAATGTATGCCCTGTACAGGAATATACATAATGGATATACCAGTGCAGGTTGCAGACATATGGCTGACATTGTATCGAAAGTCAGTCTGGCCATGAAGCATGTTTGGATAGCCTAATGGTAGAGTGACTGCTCATGATAAGCAAGAAATCTGGGTTCAAGGCCTGGTCTGGCACAAATGTTCATTGTCGTCATTCCATCATACAGTTATCCTTATCACAACTGCAAATACATTTCATGTATTTTATAAACGACTGTAATTGCCACAGTGCCTGTTCCTTCTGATATGTATGCATTTCCTAAGGAAAATCGCATTGTACTTCTGACCAACACAGGTACTGCTATATCATACAAAATATAAGGACAGAAGTTACCACAGACACATACAGAAAGAAAATGACAGACCAACACATCTTCCATATGCTGCTGATCCGCTATATCTAGGCTCCAGGCATGTCTCACTTTGTTAACATGAACAAGATCTATGGAAGAAAGCCAGAAAAAAGAGAGCTGAAAATCAACAACCCAGAGTCTCATTAAAGAACTACTACCTGGTTGACACCTGTCTTTTCCTTTACTCTGAATTGAGTACTGGAGTCTTGGAGTGCAAGTTGAATTTAGAAAAATGGTAAATGCTATCTGAAGCAGGAAATATCATATGCTGTGTGAAGAACAATGAAACATGCAACACTAGCTGATGTGAAGAAAAAAATGGATTAACCTTTCATAAGAAAAGATCTATGGGTAACAAATGACAAGGCAGTTAATGTCAACAAATGATGTGCAGACATAACACAACCGAGACACAGAAAAAGAAAATGACCATACAAATTAAAATCAAAACCAGATTAAATCTACTATGAAAGCTACTGTTCTCTCTTAAATTAAAAAAAAATTGAATTTCATGTCTTGAGGCAAGTAAAGATCTTCCAAATGCAATGTTCATTTATTTACACTTATTCCTTATGAGGTCATTAAATTATGACTTTTTTAAACATTGTATTAATGTACAAAGTTCAATACTTACTATTGTTTACATAAATACAGCTATTTTGACCAATTACAGCCTGCATGATAAGGTAATTGTGTTAATGCTCAGTGACAAAGGTTAATACCATCCTCTAACTTACGGTTTCTGCTATCTAAAACCAGTTACTTCATATGCTACTGTTACTGTTCTTTATAAGAACTTACATCTCATTAGCTGGGACTATAACATTCTTAGAATTCTTTCAGTATATACAGACATTTATTTATAAGTAATGATTTTAATTCTGCTCTAAAAGAGCCCAAAGTATATGATCTTAGGGATTCTGGTATTTTGTTGTAGCACACTGAGCCATTAATACATGGACTGGGGTCTATCACTTTAAGTTTGGTTCTCTGCTTGAAATAACTATGCTTATTTCTTATGTTTTACATGTAGTAACCCACTGGTTTCTACACATACTGCCCACAGCAGACATAAGTTGGGGCACTATGGCAACCATAGTGGACACTGACATTCAAACAATGCACCCACAACTACCTGAGATGGCCACAAGGGACAGCTGAAAATGTGTGCCCCGATGGGGGCTCAAACCCGGGATCTCCTGCTTACATGGCAGACACTCTCCATCTGAGCCACCAAGGGCACAGATTTTAGTGCAACTGCAGGGACTTATCCCTTGCATGCTCTCCGTAAGACCCACATTCCCAACTTAATATCCACACACTGCATTCGTATTGCCCCTGCCCATTACACTCATTATTCGCGGCAAACAATCTTACCAAGTCACTGATGGTATCCGTTCTTTTGGACATGTCCAGATTAAATCTACTTCACATGTCCGAAAAAACAGATAATATCTTCATATAGTTAAGGCTTAACATCATTGAGAGTGGTTAGACTGAATTTTTCTTAGCGACACAATGAAGCTGTCCAGTCAGATTTGGCACTGTGGCGACTTGAAAGTCACTATTAATGCACATGCAGTCATAGTCACTTATCCCCTGCCTCACCTGGAAGAGTTGCTCATAAAATTGGCTGAAGGCCAATTCTTTTTGAAAACTTACTTTGCCAAATCCTACATTCAGATTCAACTGGCCAAGGCATCAAAACAGTTGCTTCTATCTGCCTCTATCAGTATCAATGGCTAATGTTTTGGGTTGCTGGAGCGCCTGCAATCTTTCAATGTGTTTCAGAACAGGTTATGATGGATCTCTCTAATTGCATTAAATATCTTGATGATACTGTCATGACAGGTGCTACAGAGGAGAATCACCCACATAACCTCCTTTCTTTGTTTATTATTCTGAAGGCTGCAGGCCTAGAACGTAATCTCAGTCTCATTTTTTCTAGCCTTACATTGTTTATTTGGGTCACGAAATTTCCTGGCAAGGCATGCACTGCTTGGAACAAAATATCGTCAACATTATAGCTTTGCCCCATCCACCTGGTCTACAAGAACTTCAGGCATTCTTTGCCACAGTGACACAGTATCACATTCCCAGAGCAGCTACTATCACCCATTCCTTCCAACTGTTGCTTTGGAAAAGTGCTCCTGTTGTTTTGTCAGCAACCTGTGACCATGCTTTTGTGCAGCTTAAGGATTGTCTTCACTCTGCATCCTATTTTGCAATATTTCAACCCAGCAAGCATCTGGTCCTGGCCACAGACACACGTGTGTAGAAGGTGGGGTGGTCCTGGTCTGTTGCCATTCAGATGGCTCCACATAGTCTACTGCTTTTGCATCAAAAGCATTCAACTTGGCTCAGCAACATTATTCTCAATTGTAAAAAGAACCTCTTGCTTTTGTCCATGTCTCAAAAAACTTTCATGTGTTCTCGTATGGCACAAAATTTAATTACTGACCATAAGCCCTTGGTTTTCTTGTTTAGCCTATTGAATCCTTACTAGCCAAAGCCAATCATCATCGTCAGTGTTCGACTCTGTTCTTGTCCCAGTACAACCCATGCCACAACATGCTAATGCAGATACTCTGTACCAGCTATCCATGGGTCCTGACCTCTCGTTCGATAAGGAGAAACTGCTTTGCTTTCAACTGAATAGAGAGGCGAGGTGGATGGCTTCCCTATCACCAGATCCTGTATTGCCTCTGCTGTGGCAGCAGACCTGGAGCTCCAGCAGGCCATGCACATGATGCAACATGGCTGGCACAACTGTCTGTTGTGCCAGCCATCAGAACTGCTTTGAATTTTTATGCACTGTGTCACTGCCTCTCCCTCATGGACAGGGATATTCCACTGTCAACAGAAGGAATTACACCCTGTGTTGTGGTTCCAGTGGCTCTGTAGCAGAAGCTACTCTGCTTATTACATCAGTCACTGGGGATCTCTTGCATTAAACTGTTGGTGTTCCGCCATGTGTTTTGGCTGGGCATCAATTGGAAGGCAGAACACCTTGTCGCAGCATGCTACACTCTTTATTCACCATGGTCGGCACCTACACACCCTTGGGAAAGAGTACACACTGATTTTGCTGGTCCTTTTTTGGACACTTGCTGATTATTGGCAATTAATGCTTTCTCTCATTTTCCTTATATAATGTATTGTCCATCTATGACAGCAGATGTAACTGTCAAGTCCGTGTCAAAGATATTCTCCACAGAAGGCTTACCTTGCACCCTGGTTCTGAACAATGGACTTTTGTACACACAGTGGCAATTGTCATGTCACAGTGCCTCCCTTGCATCTGCAGTTGAACAGTGAGGTGTAGTGGCCTGTAAGAATGTTTCAAACACAGGTGTGCAAGTACATAGAAGATTTCCCAGCTAAGGAGGCTCTCATACTAAATAAATCTCCTACAGAACAATCCCAACTGGAGCCAAGAGTCCCACCAAGCTTCTGTACAGCCATCAGCCACAGACACTGTCCAACCTCTTGCTGCTGGGCAGCTTCCACTACAGGCACAGGTTTTGTCAACATTCACACCCAGCACCCCAGTCTGGGCCAGGACGTTTGGACAGTGTCCTCATTGGATCGCTGCAATTGTACTCAGCCAGTATGGTCACTGTGTCTTTATGATTTGCATCAAAGATCAACACATAGCATGCCAGGGAACCAGTTGCATCCCAAGTAAGGGCACAGGACTCCTCCTCGGGCTGTGGGCCAAATGCCTCATTCTTCATTGGCCCCAGCCAATCCACAGGTTGAATAGGCCTACGTTACAAAATTTATTTATTTATTTATTTATTTTTGCCGGACATATCTGCACCTCTGGTATACATTGCAATTGTGTGCAGTACCATAGCACACCACTAGAGGAGTTACAAGAAAATGGATCAGCACATAAATAAATTGAAGTATCACGTACGAATTCATTTTTGGCAGCAACGAATATGTTACAGCAGTGTCAGGTCAATACAAATACTTATTTAGGCTTATCACTTTATTTCAAGTAGTATATATTATTTTGATATCAACACTACTGCACTTAAAAACCTCAGGTATCTTATGTACATAATGAGTGCTTAGCAATTAAAAACTGTGTGATCCTGGTGGGAGAATTTGCAAAGCTATTAATCTTTACTTTCAAGAAACATTTTCTGTCATACTTGGTACCTTTCTGTAAAATGTGGTACATCAACAACAGCCTGCATTTCCATACCCTCAGCTTTTTCTTCCTGTGCATCCCCCGTAGGTCTTACATCTGCGTCATCTGGTTTTTCTGCAGCTTCAAAATAAATATTTGCTGCAAAGATTACATTACTGGAACACACACACACACACACACACACACACACACACACACACACACACACACACAGAGAGAGAGAGAGAGAGAGAGAGAGAGAGAGAGAGAGAGAGAATGCCAGTTGCAATATTTGACTAACATAGATATTTAAGAACATAACTTCAAATTGAAATGCTTCCAGATTTTATGTAACAAACCAAGATTATAACAAAGAAGTGTACAAGCACAACTTACTACCCCAATACCTATTACACAATGAAAACTATGAACAATTTTTACCTGGGACTGGTTCATCATAGGTGATTGGCACCTGAAGTGATTTTTCTTCCCTGTCACAAAAAAAAATGAATGTTAACAAAATACGACATTCGTTGATGATATAATAATACAGGGAACTTAAATGAAACATTGAAGCTGAAGGCGGCCTGGAAAGAAGCTTACAATCCAATTTTCAATAGGAACTGCTCTATCATATGATCCACCCATGCATGTCTCATAAATCATAGCATAAAACTGATCTGCTTCTCTCCTAGTTTCCAAAACCCTAGATGACACCTGCTAATTTCTGCATCACTGAATAACATGGAAAGAAGGACATGGTCATAGCTTGTTTAATATCTTTTTTATATGTTAATTGGTTCATTATGATTAGTGTTTTACTTTACTTTTTAATATACCATTTCTCACTAGACTTTTTTTTTAAATTGTTCTTTCATGTAAAAAGTGTGTGTGTGTGTGTGTGTGTGTGTGTGTGTGTGTGTGTGTGTGTGTAAATAATTAAATTTTTTCGAGCTAAGCCTATATGAACTCAGCAGTTTGGCATGTACTAAAATGAGACTGAAGACAACACTAACAGCATGGAACTTATACTGACTCTGAGAGTCACTGAAGTTATTAGAGACTGAGCACTAGCTCAACTGGAGAAAGATGGGAGAAGAACCATTATGGCTTCATCTTAAGTGATTTACAGAAATCACAGAACACCTAAATCAAGCTGGCTGTAGTACTGCAATTTTAACTTTCCTCCTCCCAAAAGTAAATCTACTTCCTTCACATCACTCAATTATCTACCTTTTTCAAAAGCATTCAACCATTCTATCCCTCCAGGTATGTGTCATATGCATAATTAAAGCTTAACTCTTCAGTACACGCAGGTGATCAGTCAGACGAAGGAGATTATTTTCACATTAATGTAATGTCTGAAACTTGTTTCCAAGAAGCTGTCCGTAGCTCGTGGTCTTGCAGTAGTGTTCTTACTTCCTGCTCAAGGAGTCCCGGGTTTGATTGCTGGCAGGGTCAGGGATTTTCTCTGCCTTGTGATGACTGGGTGTTGTGTGTGTCTTTCATCATCATTTCATCAACATTGACTAGCAAGTCACCAAAGTGGCACAACTAAAGAAAAAAAAAAAAAAAAAAAAAAAGGACTTGCAAAACGGCAGCCGAACTTCCCCACATGGGGCCACCCCGCCAACAATGCCATGTGATCATTTTGTTTCATTTCCAAGAAGCTATCTCCTGGTACCTTTAAGTGAATGTAATAGGAGTTGTTTGGTGTGATGTATCTGATATTTCAACAATAGCACTTCCGGTTAGCTCACAATAAAGACGTCTAAGATCTCACAGGCGAGCCGCGTGCACTGGCATCAGTTTACTGTTAGCTCCGCCAAAGGTTATTCACAAGCACGCATATTTGTGGCATCTGCTTACTTTAGTGGTAGAACAGAGTTTTTCATGCTTTGTACCTTGTTTTAGTGTGTTGTACGTGTTGTAACTGCATCATGGCTTAGTCTTACGAGGCACAGGAGAAGAGAAACAGGAACTTGATTGAAGAAGTAATGGTTGAAAGTGACACTGGTGATTCTGAAGATGGAGAAATTGACTTTGAAGAAATCCAGGACCCAGAGTGGAAAAGTGATTCCAGCACCAAACAAAAAATGTCGAGTCATGAATCAGAAGACAGTGATTGTGATGCTGACAGTGATGTGTTTGTCGGTAAAGACACAACAGTATGGATCTCACGTGCTCCACCAAAGAACTCCCCCACACATTGTCATAACATCATAACTCATTTACCAAGTGTGAAAGGCACTGCGAAAAGTGTTACAAATCCTCTACAGTGCTGGGAACTGTTTCCTGATGAAAACATTATACACATACGCATTGACTGTACTAATAGGTACATTCAAAGTATCCAGGGAAACTTTTCAAGGGAAAGAGATGCACAACAAACTAATAAAGCTGAAATAAAGGCCTTATTGGGATTATTGTATTATGCTCGTGTAATGCATGCCCATCGACTAAGTCTACAAGATTTGTGGTAAACAGATGGCACAGGAGTTGAAATATTTCATCTCACAATGGGCATAAACAGATTTCGTTTTCTCCTTCGATGCCTCAGATTCGACGATAAACAAACGAGAATGGAAAGGGAGAAAACAGATCACATGGCAGCAATAAGACAGATGTTCAGTCTAATTCTTGAAAACTTTCTGAAGGCTTATACAGTTTCTGAATACGTGACAGTTGACGAAAAACCAGAAGCACTCTGTGGAAGATGCAGATTCCGACTGTACATGCCAAATAAGTCAAACAAGTATGGAGTAAAGATTTTTGCAACACTGGATGCCAGAATGTTTTACACATTCAACATGGAGATGTATGTTGGGCAACAGCCTGAAGGCCCTTGCAGACACGATAACAGACCAGTTGAAGTTGTTCAGAGACTTTGTCAACCTATCCTGAATACAGGCAGCAACATAACTTGCGAGAATTATTTTACAAGTTATGAGCTTGCAAACAAATTGATTATGAAGAAGATGACCATCGTTGTTACCCTGAGGAAGAACCAGAGATAAGTCCCAAGGGGATTTATTAACACTAAAAACCGACAAGAAAAGTCATCCATGTTTGGGTTTCAGAAAAATTGAACCTTAGTCTCTTATGTGCCAAAATGAAATAGAGTGGTATTACTACTGTCAATGATGCACCACAATGGAAATATTGACAAAAATACAGGAAATGATAAAAAAAACAGAAATTATCACTTTATATAACATAACTAAGGGTGGAGTTGACTTTGTAGACGGAATGAGTGCAACATATAATGTAGCTAGAAAGACAAGAAGATGGCCAATGGTTGTTTTTTTACAGCATCATGAACACAGCTGTGATAAATGCTGCTAATATTTTCAACTCAAATCAGACAGGACAACTGTGAAGAGGAGAGTTTTTGAGGCAGCTTTCTTTTGCACTTCTGCATGGTCATCTTCAGTAAACAGTAATGTCAAAAATATTGCCAAGGAAGATAACTGAGAGAAGAGCTTTGCAGTATGAAAATTTCTTAAGTGGAATCAACTGCGACTTCATGAGGACAGTGTGTGGACTGCAGAAGCAAAAACAGAAAAACATGATATATTTGTAAGAACTGCAAGAAATACATTTGCCGTGAACATTCTGTTACTGTGTACCAAGACTGTATCGTCAAAATATCTGATTGAATACATGCATTATTTTGATAACAACTAAATTTTATGTATCTCCATATGTGTAAATATTTTTGACCAAAATATTAAATTTATCATTTGGCTTGCGTCTGTATATGTATGGATGGATGTGTGTGTGTGTGTGTGTGTGTGTGTGTGTGTGTGTGTGTGTGTGTGTGTGTGTGTGTGTGTGTGTGCTTTCCACTCCAGGGATTGGGATGACTCCCCTCTCCCTCAAAACCCACATCCTTTCATCTTTCCTTTTCCTTCCCTCTTTCCTGACGAAGCAACCGCCGGTTGCGAAAGCTCGTAATTTTGTGTGTGTGTGTTTGTGTGTTATTTTATTGTGCCTGTCTACCGTCGCTTTCCCGCTTGGTAGGTCTTGGAATCTTTGTTTTTAATATATTTTTCCCATGTGGAAGTTTCTTTGTACTAAATTTATCACTTAAATATATTTATTAAACTGATATTTAATGATATTACTTCATTTAATAATGCCTCCCTCCATAATATACATCTAAATGAAAATTCAGAAAGATAGAAACTGCAAGGGTCTGTGAGACCAGCTGCATGTACTGCTGACCTATTTCCAGGTGCATGCACTGCTGATTTAAACCTGCCACTGCCTGTACCATACTTTCCCAGTTTCTACAAAGGATCTCTTCCTGATCTCTGTTAGCCCAGCCAACCTTCAAGAAAGCTTACAAAGGAAAGTGTTTCAGTCATAATCAGATGCAGTTTCAAAATAAAATCTCTCAGTTCAATAGTGGAGTGTGCACTGGCATAATAATTACATTTCAGACAAAAACTGAATGCTGAAGTGTGATACAGCAGTCAGCGGTAGAGGCAGACTTCAATAATATGATGCTGGTAGTAGCAGACTTAAACACTGGCTTGTTCCACAGGACAAGCATGGGAAAGCTACAGCTTTTCCTGAAAGCATGCAGTTCTTTTACATAGCCAAAGGAAGATGCCATCTTCTTGGATAAAAACATTAGAGCAGTAATATAGTTCACCACTCGAATCTACTGGTGGGAAGTATTCAGGAAAATGTTGTCATAAGAAAAACCAAAACTAACATTCTGAAGGATAGAAAGTGGAATGTTAGAGACTGTAATTGGATAAGTAGGTTAGAAAATTTAAAGAGGGGAAATGGATATGTTGAAATTAGTTATAGTGGGCAATAATGAGGTACGATGGCATGAAGAAACGGACTTCTGGTCAGGTGAGTAAAAGATTGTAAATACAAACTTACATAGGGGCAATGAATAAGAAAATAGAAATACTGATAAGCTATTGTGAACAGCATAGTGAACAAATTATCGTAGCCAAAACAGACATTAAGCTAACTCCCACCACAGTAGTACAAGTTTATATGCCAACTAGCTTTGCCAATGATAAAAAAGTTTATACAATGTATGATGAGAAGATAGAAATTGTCTGGTAGTTAAAAGAGATTAAAATGTAATTGCAATGGGGGACTGGAAATTAACAGAAGGGAAAGGAGGAGAAGGAAAAACAGTGGGAGAACCTGGACTGGGTGGAAGGAATGAAAGCAGAAGCTGCCTGGTAAAATTCTGCACAGAGCATAATTTAATCAATGCTCACAACTTGTTTAACAAACAAATATGAGTGTTGCATAAAGTAAGAGTGCTGGAGAATCTGGAAGGTTTTTGAGTGATTATAGTGGTAACACAGAGAATTCAAAACCAGAGTTTATACTGTGAGACATTTCCAGGGGCAGATTTAGACTCTGGGCATAATTTATTAATCATGAGCTGCAGATTAAAACTAAAACAATTGTAATAAAAGGTGGAAATTAACGAGATTGGACCTAGATAAAGTGAAGGAACCACTTGTTGTTGATAGCTTTAGATGCACCATTAGGCAACATTGGACTGAAACATGGAAGAGGAATACAATAAGAGATTAATGGATAGCTTTGAGAGATGAAATAGTGAAGTCAGCAGAGGGTCATATAGGTACAAAGACATGGTCTGGTGGAAATCCCTGGTCAACACAGGAGATATTGAGTTCACCTGATGAAAGAAGACACTGTAAAAATGCAACAAGTGAAAAAGGTGAAAATGAGATTGAAAGAAAGTGCAAAAAGGCAAAGCACGAATGGCAAGATTGCAGAAGCACACATAACTGTGGGAAAAAGAGATGCTACTTATAGGAAAACTAAGAGACTTTCGAGAAAAGAGTAGCATCTGCATAACAATCACGAGATCATTTGACAAGCCAGTATTATGCAAAGTGGGGAAAGCTGAAAGGTGGAAGGAGTATATAGAAAGACAATATAATACAAAGAGGAAGTAAATGAGGATGAGATAGCTGATATGATACTGTGAGAACAATTTGACAGAACACTGAATGATCTAAAGCAAAGAAAGCATCTGGAATACACATCTCCTCAGGATTATTGATATCCTTGAGTAAGTCAGCTATCATAAAACTATTCCACTTTGTGTGCAAGACCTATGAGACAGGTGAAATACCCTCAGATTTCAAAAAGACTGTAATAATTCCAATTCCATGGAGGGCAAGTGCAGATATTTGAGAATACTACCAAATCATCAGTTTAATAAGTCATCATTGCAAAAAACTGGCCCTAATTATATATTCAGGGTTGCCACAAGTTTCCCCAATTGAAATTCTCTGATATTTCCCTGATTTTCAGACAAGTTTTAGCATTTTTCCCTGACAAATTTTGAGATCTCAAGGGTAAGTAAAGGCATAAGCTGACAAAAAAATGTAAGGTCTTCTGTATTTGTGGTGTCACCGCTAGACACCACACCTGCTAGGTGGTAGCCTTTAAATCAGCCACGGTCCAGTAGTATACGTTGGACCTGCATGTTGGTACTATCAGTGATTGCAGACTGAGTGCCGCCACACGGCAGGTCTAGAGAGACTTCCTAGCACTCGCCCCAGTTTTACAGCTGACTTTGCTAGCGATGGTTCACTGACAAAATACGATCTCATTTGCCGAGACGATAGTTAGCATGGCCTTCAGCTACGTTATTTGCTACGACCTACCAAGGCGCCAGTATCCGTACTATTGATATTGTGAATCATGTACCATAAAGAGCGACGTTCTTCATTAATGGATTAAAGTTAAGTATTCCACCAGCTATGTCAGTTTTTCTCAATTCTAATTCCCTTGTCATGTTCCAGACCTCACGCCAGCCTGCGTGAGCTAAAACGCATGCATTTCAGCCTCCTTCAGTATTACGTTGTTGGCTCTCCTGCCAACCACAACAGTATTTCTCCCCCACGTGAGCAAAAATCTTAAGTACTAACATCAACATCTTTTGTAATAAATTGTTTTTAGATGGAGATGGCAAGCAAAATGGTATATGTGTTTCATTAAAACCACTGTTGTTATTTTATTGCAATAAAACAAAATACATTTGGTGACAAAAATACGCATTTCCTTTGAGTCACAAGATAGATTTAAAAAGCTTCACTGATCTCTGAAATAACCTCAGAAAAAGTTCAGTCTCTTGAAAGAAGTGAAAAAGGCAGGGAAGAGTTATGTAAACCAACACTATAGGTGATCACAAATAAAATGTTGGGTCTAAAACTTTCTAATATGGAAACCATTTTCAGATTGCCAAAATGTACTGGAATAAATAAAATGTCCATAAAATGCTGCACTGTACAATGTAATTGCAGTGAGACAGTCACAATTCCTGAAATCCATTGCCTGTGGCCCCTGGCCTGCCAAGGGGAACTGCAGTCCTGGGTCGTTGGATAAAGCACAAAAATCCACCGAATTATGTCACATACAGAGTCTGGTCCAGACCATGGGCAGATCGGTGAGTGTAGATACAACAGGCAGGTCTTGCACATTAGTGGGAAATGGTGGGCTTCATATTGGTAGGCCCAAGCCATTAGAGACACCCACAGAAATGGTTTGCGGTTTTGGCCCATCAGGGAAGTCCACTCTTGTGACCAGTTATTCATGTGTCACAGACACCATGTTGATAAAATGAGACTGTGGTAATCGATCCATGCAACAGATAACTTGCACAAATACTCTGAGAATCAATACTAAAGAGGATACATAGCAACTCACTGTAAAAACGGTCAGTGAGCTGCAGACAGTCATGTAGAAAAGACAATCACACGATCACAACTAAATTTTTGGCCAGTGTCTTTGTCAGAAAATGAGAGCACACACACACATTCACACAATCACTCAGATACAACTGATGCACACATGACCTCCATCTCCAGACACTGCATCAACAACCTCTGAGAATCAGATCCAAATAAACCTCTCCTCACACCTCCCTGCCTCTCGTCAGCAGCTGCTAGGCTAGTGGCAAGAAGTGGTGGCAGCACTGACTGCTGGCAGAGGAAAGTGGTAGAAAGGGGAGTAGGGAAGCGGTGCACGTACTCAGCTGCACCCAGCCAGCGACAATGCATGGCATCTCAGTAAACAAACCATTTCATCTACGGAGACAAAAACAAGATTTTTTTAGTGTTTTTTTTCAAATTTGCTTGATATTCCCATGATTTCCCTAACACATTTGAAATTCCCTGATTTCCAGAACTTGTGGCAACCCTGTTATTGAATAATGTGAAAATCAATAAAAGCCAACAGTGGGAAGAATCAGTTTGGGTTCTAACAAAATGAAGGAACATGTGGTGTAATACTGACCTTTCAGCTTATTCTAGACAGATTAAAGAAAGGCAAACCTAAATTTATAGCATTTGTAAATTTACACAAAGCTTATGACAATGCTCGCTTGAATACAGTCTTTGAAATTCTGAATGTAGCAAGGATAAAATACAGGAAGTGATTGGTTATTTGTACAGAAATTCCCTCGCTTGAATACAGTCTTTGAAATTCTGAATTTAGCAAGGATAAAATACAGGAAGTGATTGGTTATTTGTACAGAAAGTAGACAACAGTTATAAGATCTGAAAAAATGAAAGGGAAGCCATAGCTAAGAAGGGAGTGTGATGGGGTTGTAGCCTATCTCCAATGTTAACCAGTCATTTCAACAAGCAAGAAAATAAGGAAGTTGAAGAGAAATTTGGAAAGGGAATTAAAATTCAGGGAGAAGAACTCTAAGCTTTGTTGATGGCACTATTAGTCTGTTAGAGACTGCAAATGATTTGGAAGAGCAATTAAATGGAAAGATACTGTTTGAAAAGAGGTTATAGGATATACATCAACAAAATTAAAACAAGGTAATAGAAAGTAGCTGAATACAATCAGGCAATGCTGATGGAATTAGCTAAGGAAATGAAGAGATTTGCTATTTGGGCACAAAATAATTAATGATGGCTGAATTAGAGAAGGTATAAAATGTAGATTGGTTATAGCAAGAAAAGTATTTCTAAAAAACAGAAATCTGATAACGTTTCATCTAAATTTAAGCATTAGGAAGTCCGTTCTGAAGACATTTAGCTGGAAATTATATTTGTATAGAAATGAAATGGTTCAGACATGAAAGGAGCAGAAGCTTTTGAATGAGGTGCTACAGAAGACTGCTGAAGATTATATGGGTATTTCAAGCAGATAATTAATAAAAATTAAATTTATGGCACAACTTGACTAAAAAAAGAAGGGATCAGCTGATATGACACATCCTGAAGCATCAAGGAATTGTCATTTTGGTAATGGAGGGACCTGTGGAGTGGAAGAGGGGGAGGGAGAGGGATAGGGAGAGGGAGAGGGAGAAGTAAGAATTGCTGAGGGAGACCAAGGCTTTAATACAGCAAGCAGGTTCAAATGGATGTTGCACTAGTTATTCAGTGTTGTGGCTTGCACAGGATAGATTAGCATCGAGAGCTGCATCAAACCAGTCTTTGGACTGAAGGCCACTACAGCAACCATGTCATACTTAAGTAAAAATATAATGTATTCAGTCTCAGGATTCCAACAACTTCCTGCATTTTTTTCCTCCAGCTTGAATGAAAACCAAATACGTGGCTATGGTTGGTTGCAGGAAGCCAGCAGATACTGACCTGTACCTTACTGCACAAAGCTTTCATCATCCAGCCCAAAACAAGCAGTTTTAAACATGTTGATAAACAGAGCTGAAACTGTTTGTCACAAAGATTACTGAGGTCAGGTATATAAGAAGCGCATTATGGAAGAATAGCTATAGTGATCAAGATGTTAAGTTAGCCATCTTGTACAAATGAAAACACAGAGGAACTGAACCATCAGAAGGTGTCTTCAGGAACTACAACAAGTAAAATAGGGTCTTTCTTGGGCAGACATGGCATTCAATCCTTTTTCTGACTACCCACAAAAAATAAAGAGGTGCTGCACCCAGTAAAAAACAGCCTTTGTCTCTGTGTACCTGGAATTTATAAAATATCTTGTGAATGTGGTAACAATTAGATTGGTTAGCCAATTCGAAAGATTTTAGAATGAGAGCACTGACACCACATTAAACACTGATTTAAACAAATCTGCTGTTGTCGAACACAGTCTCATGAACAAACATGATCATCAAAGAAGCCATTGAAATTAAAATATTGGGACAGCAGCTACATCCATAGTGGTCCATGGAAATGGGCACTTGATGCTGAAAGGCATTGAATCATTCATGAAATCGGCATTGCTACAAATGTTCTGCAGTCATAGACATTGACATAACCTCTAGTAGTATATGAAGTCATGACATCTAAATGGCATAATGGCACAATTTGGCCACCTGAATAAAGTATTTAACAGCATACTGAAATTTGATGATGATAATGGAGGAATACAAATCAGGTGCGGCAAGAACTCCGTGAAGCATTTATTCATAATTCTCGGTTTCTTTTAACTGGGTGGTTGGTTGATTCGGGGGAGGGGATCAACCAGCAAAGTCATCAGTCCCATCGAATTAGAGAAGAAAGTTGGCCATGCCCTTTCATAGGAAGCTTCCCATCATTTACCTGAAGCGACTTAGGGAAATCACGGAAAACCTAAATCAGAATGTCTGGACATGGTTTGAACTGTCATCCTCCCAAATATGAGTCCAGTGTGCTAGTCACTGTGCCACATCACTCAGTTTTTACCGACACTGAAAAATACATCATGGTAGGAACATGATTGTTGCATCATTACAAAAGGAAAAGTAGCTGTATCACTGGAGTATGAGCTTATTTTAGTAAAAATATTTCCGACAAGTGGTATAATTAGTAAAAAAAATACAATTGAGAAGAAAAAAGTTTTATGTGTGCTCTCTCTCTCTCCCTCTCTCTCTCTCTCTCTCTCTCTCTCTCTCTCTCTCTCTCTCTCTATCTCTCTCTCTCTCTCTCTCTTGAGTAGTACAGTTATTATTTTTTCTTAATTCACAAAAAATTATATCAATATTTACAACTGAATACCTCAAAATGAGAATATCTTCTATGAGTGTGGTATAATTACTTTGGTATGGTAATCCTAGAGACACTAAGAGACACCAAGGCCAACATCACAGTCCTCGCACCACCTGCTATTTTTTTTTTTTTCTTTAAAATGGTTCAGATGGCTCCAAGCATTATGGGACATACATAACATCTGAGGTCATCAGTCCCCTAGACTTAGAACTACTTCCACCTAACAAACCTAAGGACGTCATACCCATCCATGCCTGATGCAGAATTCGAACCCGCGACTATAGCAGCCGTGAGGTTCCAGACTGAAGCACCTGGAACTCCTCGGCCACAGCGGCCGGCTACTTTTCTTCCTGAAGCATTTATCTGTCTTCTTTTTCACCTCCATCTGAACCAACTTTGCAGTAGCGAACTTTCATTGATCTCATTTGCAATAGCTCACACAGATGGAAAATAATACTGAAAAGCCAGTAACTTTCATGTATCAGCATTGCCATTGCAGACCCCTTACACCATATAGCAATCTGTTTTAACAAATTATAAGATAGTTGCTTACGAGTACTTAACTTAGGGATATAAAATGTTTAATCAACTGCAAGTTGATACAGAGTGCAGAATTAGTTAAATTTTAGGTAATTTTGAGCAAATTGTGTATAATCGAAAGAATATTTTGCAATAGGGATCTATCAAATGAGGCAGTATAGTTGTTAACACACTGACATATTCAGGAGGATTGAGTTTTCTCTGTCTGGCTTTGTGATTTAGGTTTCCCAAATCACTTCAGGCAAATGCCGCAACAGTTTCTTCACCAAGGCCACTGCTGACCACCTGTCTATCCTTGTAAAACCACCCACATATATTCTATGTGTATGTACATTTCAGCTATTAATATTCATTGTACACTCCTGGAAATTGAAATAAGAACACCGTGAATTCATTGTCCCAGGAAGGGGAAACTTTATTGACACATTCCTGGGGTCAGATACATCACATGATCACACTGACAGAACCACAGGCACATAGACACAGGCAACAGAGCATGCGCAATGTCGGCACTAGTACAGTGTATATCCACCTTTCGCAGCAATGCATGCTGCTATTCTCCCATGGAGACGATCGTAGAGATGCTGGATGTAGTCCTGTGGAATGGCATGCCATGCCATTTCCACCTGGCACCTCAGCTGGACCAGCGTTCGTGCTGGACGTGCCGACCGCGTGAGACGACGCTTCATCCAGTCCCAAACATGCTCAATGGGATACAGATCCGGAGATCTTGCTGGCCAGGGTAGTTGACTTACACCTTCAAGAGCACGTTGGGTGGCACGGGATACATGCGGACGTGCATTGTCCTGTTGGAACAGCAAGTTCACTTGCCGGTCTAGGAATGGTAGAACGATGGGTTCAATGACGGTTTGGATGTACCGTGCACTATTCAGTGTCCCCTCGACGATCACCAGAGGTGTACGGCCAGTGAAGGAGATCGCTCCCCACACCATGATGCCGGGTGTTGGCCCTGTGTGCCTCGGTCGTATGCAGTCCTGATTGTGGCGCTCACCTGCACGGCGCCAAACACGCATACGACCATTATTGGCACCCAGGCAGAAGCAAGTCTCATCGCTGAAGACGACACGTCTCCATTCGTCCCTCCATTCACGCCTGTAGCGACACCACTGGAGGCGGGCTGCACGATGTTGGAGCTTGAGCGGAAGACGGCCTAACGGTGTGCGGGACCGTAGCCCAGCTTCATGGAGACGGTTGCGAATGGTCCTCGCCGATACCCCAGGAGCAACAGTGTCCCTAATTTGCTGGGAAGTGGCGGTGCGGTCCCCTACGGCACTGCGTAGCCTTCTACGGTCTTGGCGTGCATCCATGCGTCGCTGCGGTCCGATCCCAGGTCGACGGGCACGTGCACCTTCCGCCGACCACTGGCGACAACATCGATGTACTGTGGAGACCTCATGCCCCACGTGTTGAGCAATTCGGTGGTACATCCACCCGGCCTCCCGCATGTCCACTATACGCCCTCACTCAAAGTCCGTCAACTGCACATACGGTTCACGTCCACGCTGTCACGGCATGCTCCCAGTGTTAAAGACTGCGATGGAGCTCCGTATGCCACGGCAAACTGGCTGACACTGACGGCGGCGGTGCACAAATGCTGCGCAGCTAGCGCCATTCGACGGCCAACACCGCGGTTCCTGGTGTGTCCGCTGTGCCGTGCGTGTGATCATTGCTTGTACAGCCCTCTCGCAGTGTCCGGAGCAAGTATGGTGGGTCTGACACACCGGTGTCAATGTGTTCTTTTTTTCATTTCCAGGAGTGAATTTCGCCATTTACGATTTAATTAGCATTGAAGTTAGCCTATCAGGTCTTTGCACTCGATAATCCAAGAAGCCCGCCAGAGACAGTGCTGCCTGATATGTTCTTCCCTTGGTTTCCTAAAACCCAACAAGAGAGCGATGCAAAAATTTTACATGGAACGATAGTAAGCATCGAATCCGAGCTAACTGCTAAGCGATCTATTGCGCCATCATCTACTCTGTGAGAAACTGACATTAACTGTATTTAACAGGCTGTTTGTATTTGCATGCACAACGACCTGATTGGCTAATTTCAATACTAATTAAATCAGAAACTGCAGAACGTATTGAATTTTTTCTTAACAATTATCTCACAGCATAACCTATCCTGCAACAACTTTAAAAACTTTTCACACTGTTTCTGACGCCGCTGTATGAGTTGCTCACTGCTGAGTGAGCTTTCTCAGCAGTGAGTTTATTTGATTTTGTGATGTCTGTCTCATAAAAAAAGTGAAGGATGAAATTGCTACGAGTACAATTTGGTTGAGTTTTGGCGAATCCTTCGATGTGAACGTGATATTTTAACTGTGGTGGCACGCCGTCATATAGCGTGCCCCAAGGCCTAGTTTTATCTGAAAGGGATAGTTCGATGTGAGTGGTAAAGCGGTATCGAAGTCTTCAGTTAGTTTCATTTACATTCTTAATTACCATAGTAACAAAGAGCTAATTTACTTGATTATATAGCCATTTATTGACTACCCTTCAATCACTTATCAGATTCTAAAGTACAACCGCCTAAACAACTATATCATGGTCATAATTACGCAGATTCCGTAATGAGTCTGAGCTCCGATGTATTCTCATCAGTTTTCTGATTAAGCTCATTACCTCGACCAGAGTACGTGCTACAAAACCACCTGTCATACGACTAATAACTCGTAGTCATATTCATTAGATTTATCATCTCTTGACTGTTGCCTTCGATCAAATCTATAGCTGTACTACGGATCATTGTGTCGTCACGCCGAAATTTATCACACTCGAATTTTGTTTCTTAACGTATTTCTGTTACGGATAGCCAAAGCTCCACGCTGCACTCTGTTGGGTATTGGTAGCATTTATAACTATTTACAAAGCCTTGGCCAACTGACAAGTGACTTCACTTGTACCAAAAGACAAGTTACGGAGGTATGGCCCGGATGGATTTTGTTACAGACTCTAATGTCTTCCTTATGACGTCATTAACGTTATCCAATAAGCACACAATTCTGATGTACCGCCTGACGGCAGCCAGACACAACTAACGGTCTTCCCTGCACCGCAGGCTATGCTGTCCCACGGAGTGACACGGTGCTGTATCTTGCTGTAATGCTAGATCACCGTCTAACTTGCAGCCAACACATACGAGGCGTCAGGAAGAAAATCAACGGTCGGCTCAGCAGTTGAACCCATTGCTGAATCTATCTTCCACCATAATGGCGCAGTTTGGTATCGCATTGGATAGAGTGCTGCTCCTCAATATACTGGAATGTGCTGTATCTTGGTGTAATGCTAGATCACCGTCTAACTTGCAGCCATTACATCCGATACGTCAGGAATAAACCGGTGAGGTCAGTAGTTGTACCCTGTGGTGTCACCGCCAGACCCCACACTTGCTAGGTGGTAGCCTTTAAATTGGCCGCGGTCCGGTACGCGTGCCTTTCGGCCTCCTCTAGTAACCCGGTGTTGGCTCTCCTGCCAACCACAACATTGGCGACGAGGCACAACCGCGTTCTTATCTATATTGCCCTGATTTATTTGTGTAATGGCTTCGCCACAATCTCCAGATGTACTGTCCGAATTTTATCGCTTACAGAATCAGCAGACGCAGGCATTACTCGATGCCCTTGGACAGCTCGTCCAGTGTCAACGTGCGATGCAAAACGATGCGGCAGCAGCCGCTCCACCGCTAACGCAGCCGCAAGACGCTGTTGCACCAACTTTTCGACCTTTTGCTGCTGCACTGGAAAGCTGGACGGAGTGGTCACGCCAATTTGGATTCCATCTCGTCGCTTACAGAATTCAAGGTAACGAGCGGCAGCCTTTTTTGTTATCATCAGTCGGCGTACAAACGTACTGTGTGGTAGTCAAATTATTTCCCCGCCGCGACGTAGCAACTGTCCTACGAAGAAATTTTGTCTGCATTAGATGCAATTTCAAAGACTCAGTCAATGTAGTTGCGACAAGGTATACCTTCTTTCGTACAAAACGTACGGCAGGTCAGATTAATCGGGAGTGGGTTGCAACCTTGCAAGGCCTTACTAGGGATTGTGCTTTTGAGTGTCAATGTGGACTCCCTTATTCTGATACTATGGTACGTGATGCAATTGCACAGAACGTTTCTGGTGTTCATATAAGGGAACAGATTTTGAAACTAGTCAATCCCTCCCTTCAACAAGTGATGGACATATTGGATCGGCAGGACACACTTGTCTTTGCTCAGGAATGATTTGAAACTTCGCCAGCAGTGTCAGGTCAACCGGCCCGTCGGGCGAGCTGCACGGAGCAGTAAACAGCCCTCGCGCCCGGCAGCGCCGCTGCCGCCAGACTCTCAGTCACTTATGCCGCGCCGGCAAGCAAATGCAGTGATCAAATCATGCCCGCGATGTGCTACTAAACATTTGCGTGAGAATTGCCCGTCACGCCAAGCTATTTGCTTTTGTTGTAATAAAGGACATGTTCAGAGTGTTTGCTAGAAAAAGCTCAGATCGGGAGCTCAAAACCGTTACAGGCCAATTGCTTCGCGCCGGAATCGGAATCGAACCAAGGATACTCAGGCTCGCGAAACTTCCCCCATGGAAATTCATGTAGTTCATTCCACTCCGCGCAGTGCCACTCTCTCTAACAGTGACTGTGTTCGTCCCAAAAATAGTGTGTGTCGACATCGCCGGAACTCCGGTCAAGTCGAAGTGATTATGTACCAGTGTCAGTTCACGTCGCACGAGACAGTCGCTCTTGTCGTCAGCAGGACAGTAAACTTTTTATAGACTTGGACATTAACGGTAAAGTGATACCATTCCAGCTCGATACCGGAGCTGCAGTTTCACTGATCAATCGAGACATTTACAAACTGCTGGGCACACCTCCGTTGCGTGCCGCAAATGTTAACTAGGTATTCAGGACAAGAGATCCCTGTGTTAGGACAGTGCAGCCTACTTGCAACATACAAAGGACAAACAAAACTTGTCATTTTACGTCCTTCTTCTGCAGTGAACTTGTTTGGTTTCGATTTATTTCAGTTGTTTAACTTGTCTATAGTAAATCAGGTCCTATCAGTGAACCAGACGGTGCCTTCAGACAGTGTTTCTCGTCTATGTGAAGAATTTGCAGACATTTTTGCACCGGGCCTCGGTTGCGCTAAGAACTATAGAGCACATTTGGAACTGAAAGTAAACGCGCAACAGAAATTTTTCAGAGCGCGGTGTTCCCCACGCATTGCGTGATAAGGTCGTAAAAACATTACACGATTTGGAATCACAAGGTGTAATTGAACGTGTGCAGGCTTCTCTCTGCGCATCACCTTTAGTACTTTTCCCAAAACCTTCCGGCAAATTGAGACTTTGTGTGGACTTCAAGGCAACAGTGAATCCACAACTAGTGATTGCAACTTTTCCTTTACCCCGCCCAGAAGATCATTTTGACAAACTGTGCCCGGGTAAATATTTTTCGAAGTTGGACCTAGCAGATGCGTACTTGCAAATACCGGTGGACGAAGACTCCCAGCGCGTTTTGGTGGTTAACACGCATCTTGTTTTGTATCGATTCAGACGACTGCCATTCGGGTGTGCATCCGCCCCTGAATTGTTTCAGCAATATCTACAAACTGTTTATGCGTCGGTCCCTGCTGCAGCAAATTATCTGGACGATATTGGGATCTCCGGAAAGACGAAAGACGAACATTTAGCCAATCTCAGAACATTATTTCAGGTCTTGCGACAAAATGGTCTTCGCTTGCGGAGGACAAATGTGTGTTTTTTGCTCGGGGCTTGCCATACCTTGGACATGTACTCAATGCCCAAGGCATACATCCCAGTCCCACGCACTTTCGTGCCATACAAGACTTGCCGTCGCCACAGAATTTGAAGCAGCTACAGAGTGTGCTGGGAAAAATCAACTATTATCATAAATATGTGCCGCATGCCTCTTCCATTTCAGCCCCGCTTCATCGCTTACGCCGTAAAGGTGTTCCGCTCGTCTGGACGACCGAATGCGAACGCACCTTTCGCCAGTTGAAATCGGCGTTGCTTTCCAATACGTGCCTTACGCCATTCGATCCCCAGAAGCCCCTCTTGTTGATGGTGGATGCATCGGATTTCGGGATCGGTGCTGTGCTTGCACACAAAGATGGATCGCACGATCGCCCTATTGCCTTTGCGCCCAAATTGCTCTCGTCTGCGCAAAGAAATTATTCACAGATCGAGAAAGAAGCATTGGCTCTCGTATTTGGTGTTACAAAGTTTCATGATTTCTTGTATGGTCGTCACTTTACCATAATCACAGACCACAAACCTTTGACATGGTTTTTTCATTCGACCAAGCCTGTACCTCCACGTACAGCGCAGAAATTCATTCGCTGGTCTATTTTCCTCTCGCAGTACCGCAACGATATCTTGTATCGGTCCACTGCTAAGCACGGAAACGCCGATGCGTTGTCCCGCTTGCCGCTTGCTGAGGATAGGGCATTCGATTCCTCCGAACTTGCTCGCAAGTTCATTGGCAAGGAAACCGATGACGTGGTCGAATCGTTTCCGATTGATTTTCGTCGTGTAACTACAGCCACAGCTGCCGACCCTGTCCTTGCTCCCGTTCTGCCCTTTGTCAAAGTCACGGATAGGGGTCCCGTTGGTTCGCCGATTTTTTGCTTACCAGGAGTCTTTTTGTACGACGTGGTGTTTTGCTGTTGCGTACTGATAATGATCAGTCCAGGGTCGTTACAGTCCTCTGTCTTACAGCTTCTCCACCAAGGACATTGGGGTATAGTGAGAACGAAACAACTTGCTCGTCAGCACTGTACTTGGTTCGGCATCGATGCTCTTCTTGCATGGTGTGTGCCGAGCAACAATTAGCGCCACCGCGGAAATTCTTTCCATGGCCAAAAGCCACTTCCCCTTGGCAACGCTTACCCATCGATTTTGCTGGTTTCATTCTGGAATGCTCGACGGTTGGTTGTGGTAGATTAATTCAGTAATTTTCCTTTTGTCCTTTTGTTGTCCGGGTGTCTTCCACGACGTCATCTGCCACCATCAAAGCGTTATCCGCTATGGCCCACAATTCATGTCCGCAGAATTTCAGTCATTCTCCACGGCCAATGGTATTCAACATCTGACGTCCGCGCCGTTTTCGCCACGGTCAAACGGTGCCGCTGAACGATTGGTCAGGACTTTCAAGTCACAGATGTTGAAGTTGAAAGAGTTGCATTCTAGGGAGGACGCGTTATTGCCCTTTTTGTCCTCGTATCGCTCACAGCCCCGAGATGGTCGCTCGCCGGCTGAGTTGCTCCACGGTCGTCGTCATCGAACTTTGATGTCTTTGCTACATCCGCCGCATCAGGTTCCTGTGCAGCGGCAGACACCTGCTTTTGCTCCAGGCGACGTTGTCTACTATCGCCACAACCGAGGTTCACGGCGTTGGCTCGAAGGGCGCATTCTTCGCTGCCTCGGACGCGCTATATATCTGGTTTTGTGGGCCTTTGGTGAGGTGCGTCGGCATCTCAATCAGATGCGCCTCTGTCGTCGCACGGGATCTGCCGCTCGCCGTCTGCTTTCAACGACGGTGCCGTCCGGTCAGCGCCCCGGGGACCCATCTACTGGTTCGCCTCTGCCCCAGGTGTTACCGACGGTGCCTTCCATTTTGCTCCATGGCGACGCGCCGCCGCCGCCTGTTCTCCCGTCGGCGACGCCCGCAGTGGACGCGTCGCTGCAACCGCCGGCCGCCTCCCTGGGTCACTCGCCGTCGATCTCTTCCCGTGACCAGTAGTCCTCCGACATGGAACTCTTGCCCGCTCCGGACCATATGTCGTCTTCGCCCGTCGGGTGCCCCGGCCTGATGGAGGTCGACCCTTCGGCCCCTCCTGTCTCTCTACGGGCGCATACACCGCATGTTGGCGTGCACCCTGGAGCAGGTTTTCAGGCGTTTCCTAGCTCCCCGCGGTCCGAATGGCAGGGTGCGGGTGGCACAGCCTCGCCTGTTGTTAGGCTCCCCACCTCGTCGCATACGTCAACATGGGGTCCTCCCCACGGCGGAAGCCTTATGCCACAACCGTACGCCGATTTGCGGGCGAGGAATGTGGTATCACCGCCAGACACCACACTTGCTAGGTGGTAGCCTTTAAATCGGCCGCGGTCTGGTAGTATACGTCGGACCCGCGTGTCGCCACTATGTGATTTCAGACCGAGCGCCACACGGCAGGTCTAGAGAGACTTTCTAGCACTCGCCCCAGTTGTACAGCCGACTTTGCTGGCGATGGTTCACTGACAAAATACGCTCTCATTTGCCGAGACGATAATTAGCATAGCCTTCAGCTACGTTATTTGCTACGACCTAGCAATACGCCATATTCAGTTTCTATTGATATTGTAAATCATGTACCGTCAAGAGCGACGTTCATCATTAATGGATTACAGTTAAGTATTCCACCAGCTACGTCCGTTTTTCTAAATTCTAATTTCCTTGTCCTGTTCCAGAGCTCACACCAGCCTGCGTGATCTAAAACGCGTGCCTTTCGGCCTCCTCTAGTAACACGGTGTTGGCTCTCCTGCCAACCACAACATAGCCATTGCTGAGTCTATTTTCCACCCTAATGCCGCAGTTTGGTATCGCAATGGATAGAGTGCTACTCATCCCTATACTGGAGCGTGCAACTCTCATGGGAGGTCCTACATATCTGCGCACTACGGTTGGCTCTGCAGCAACCGAGGACCTTTCTGCAGGCTCTGCTGTATCAAATAGCTAAACTCCCACGTCTAAGGGACCGTCTCAGATAGGCTACCCGCATCTTCTGCGAGAAAATGCGACGGTCACACAACACGACAATTTGAAATCTATCAAAGAAACAGAGTAAACATGAAAAATAAATCTTGAAGCTAGAAGTTTTTTTAGAATGTAATGCTCTTGAAGTAACATCAATTAAATATGTACCAGTAACATTCTCAATAACGGAATAAATGGCTGGTTTTCTACGCCTGATATACTTCTAAGTGGCCACTCATAAAAATTGTTAAAAATAAATGCGCTAGTGCTACATGTCAGGGCGACGTTTTACTGCAAAGAACTTGTCCCTGTATTATTAGTGTGCTAAAAACAATGGCCTTCAAACTCTGACGTCACACTTAGAGCACCTGAGAAGAGTCGGACTATAATATTATAGTACTCTTGTAAATAACGGCGAGAAATCAAAAACATCCAAGAAGGAATGTTTCTGCAGATAATACGCCGCTAAATTACGATAATATCACACACCTGTGCAGCCATCACTACTAGCATAGGACAGGAACACCAAGAAATCTTTATTATAAACAAGTAAAAATGCAGCGAGAGTATCTTCCATGGTCCCCTATGTGCATTCTAAGTGCTCAGTGCCACACCATGACTCGCTGCTGCCGCCCAGACTGTAATCTTTCCACAAGAAGCACTACTACTCGTTCAAGACTGGCAGGGCAGTGCGCAGCCGTCATAGGCCACTGCCAGTGGACACATGATAACACAAACAAATATCAGCCGAGCCAACTGTAGGGAACAACTAGTCCATAGATCTGTCCAGTCTTACAGCCAATGATTCTGAGATGCCTCCATCCACATTATCATGATTAAACGAGTAATGATCGCACTGTAGTAGTGCACTGCACGCAGCCAGGGGTGTTCTGGTTGCAATCACCGCAAAGTTAATTTATCTTTTCTCAACACACTTAATATTCAAGATCCCTAGCGGCGCTCTGTAGCCGTGCGGTCTTAGGTGTCTTGTCACGGTTCGCGCGGCTCCTCCCGTCGGTGGTTCGAGTCCTCCTTCGGGCATGGGCGAGTGTGTTTGTCCTTAGCGAAAGTTAGATTAAGTAGTGCGTAAGCTGTGCGGTCTAACGCACTCCTTTGGGGGCGCGAAGGTGTGCGGGTCCGCGGCACGAATCCGCCCGCCGGATTAGTGGCGAGGTCCGGTATGCCGGCCAGTCTGTGGATGGTTTTTAAGGCGGTTTTCCATCTGCCTTTGCCTAGGCGAATGCGGGTTGCTTATCCCGCCTCAGTTACACTATGTCGGCAATTGCTGCTCAAACACCTTCTCCACGTACGCGTACACCATCATTACTCTACCACGCAAACTTTGGAGCTACACACGTCTGGTGTGAGACGTTCACGGTGCGTCCACTGGGGGCCAAACCATACAATGGCTCTGAGCAGTATGGGACTTAACATCTATGGTCATCAGTCCCCTAGAACTTATAACTACTTAAACCTAACTAACCTGAGGATCCTTACCAAAAATTTCCAATTTTTCCAAGATCCCTAATTTTAAATAAGTAATTGAATTTGTAAATAACCTTCGCACAAATACAGAAAAATGGGACACCATAACCCATTAACCCAACACAAAAGTGCGAAGGTTGCGTGGAACGTATAGGAGATGCATCAGATTTAAATTGAAACAAATCGTCCAAATTATGTCTGTCAGTCGCGTTTTAGTGTTTTGGTTCTCGCCGTTAACAAATGATAACTACTGTCTTTGCAATATACGGCACCTTTCGTCTTCCAAATTTTTGAAACGCAATTTGCTCGCACATCTATTTCTGTAATTGTTAGATCACAGTTCGGCAATTGTCACTGTTTACATTCTGCGGACATTGTCTGATCAAAAGTATTGCACATCTACTATTGGACGTTAATGTGAGGTGCATCTACCAGTTGAATCACATGCTGCATTTAAAATAAGGACTGGCAAGGATGGAACACGTAATGCATATTATGAAGTTCGTTTCAAAGTTTTGTAGCATTATATTCTAGTGAAATCCGACAGATTCAACAAAATATCGTCATCATCCCTTGCAAAAATGTTTAAATTGATTGAAAACGTGACCCGAAGACTGGTAAACGATTAGAAGGAGCAGGATAATGAGGCGGAGCAGAAGTGGCTAAGAGATCACCTGCACTACACCCATCATCCTCCTTTCCTAGAGCACTGCTGTACTGTACTGACTCTCCGTATATTGTTACTTTAACAAATGTTCCATTAAAACTACAGCCTTCGTAATATACAGCATGTGACAACAGTCCTAAGTCGCACATCCTCTAAGAAAGGATGAAAATGGTTTGCATGTGACCTATTATTTACTATTTAACAATATGGAATACCGCATCTTCCTCTTTTTCGTAGATTTTATCTACATCTACCCATATACTCCACAAGCCACCAAGTAGTGTGTGGCGGAGGGCAATATTCGCGCCAAACTCATATTTCTCCCCTCTGTTCCACTCGCGGATCGTGCGAGGGAAAAACGACTGCCTGAACGCCTCAGTACGAGCTCTAATTTCCCTTATCTTTGAATGGTGGTCATTGCGCGATATGAAAGTTGATGGTAATAATGTATGCTCTACATCCTCGGCGAAGAACGATTTTGGAATTTAGTGAGCAGCCCCTTCCGTTTAGCGCGTCGTCTACCTGCAAGTGTGTCTCACTTCATACTTTCTATAAGATTTGTAACGCTCTCGCGATAGCTAAATGTACCAGTCACGAATCTTACAGCTCTTCTTTGGACCTTCTCAATTTCTTGACTCAGACCCAACTGGTAAGGGTCCCATACAGAGGAACAATACTCTAAGGCTGGACGAACTAAAGTATTGTAAGCAATTATCTTTGTGGAAGGACTGATTCGCTACAGGATTCTACTAATAAACCGCAATCTAGAGTTCGCCTTGCCCGTTACTTGTGTAATCTGATCGTTCCATTTGAAATCATTTCGAATGGTCACACCCTGATACTTGACAGATGTTACCGCTTCCTAAGACTGGACATTTATATTGTCCTCGTATGTTAATGGGGATTTTCGCTTTGTTATACGCAGTAGGTTACACTAACTAATATTGAGAGACAACTGCCAGTCATTACACCACGCATTTATTTTCTGCAAATCCTCATTGATTTGTTCACAACTTTCGTGTGATACTACATTCCTGTAGCTTACAACATCATCGGCAAACAGTCTAATGCCGCTGTCAGTACCATCAACCAGACCGTTTACGTAAATCGTATTATCCCATCTTTCACAGGGTCCGTTTTATTATTAAAGTTTCTGGACAGATGGCCCTCCCATGTCACTTTCGCCAGCATATCATAAGTGAAGTAAGTCATGTGCGCCACTTCTCTCTGAGTGATATGAACTTCATGTGTGGCATCTATTTTAACAGTGTATGTGCCTGGGTTCGATTCCAAGATGAGTCGGGTATTTTCTCAGCTCAGGGACTGGGTGTTGTGTTGTCCTAATCATCATCGAAGCGCAAGTCGCCGAAGTGGCGTCAAATCGACAGACTTGCACACGGCGAACGGTGTACCTGATGGGAGGCCCTCGTCACACGACATTTACATTTTTACTGTGTGTGTCGTATTCTCTGAATTTGGGGACCAGCTCAGCACTTGCCTAAACGAGCGTGGTAAACCGCCTAAAAACCATACTCAGACTGGCTAATGTAGCAGACCACAATCGTTAATCCGTCATTAGGATTTGATCTGTATGTGAATCACCTCGAGGGTTCGTGAGCTAGGGCGCTGCATGTTATGCTACACAAGCAAATCAGCAGGTTGAAATACCACTACTTTCCTAATTACCCGTGCAAAATAACGAAGAACATGTGTTATAACTCTGCATACTTGTGAGATGATTCTCGAAATACTAGAGTCAGACATCCAGAATATGAACACCAATTAGGGATATTTTCACCTGCAGCTAAATATCTCAAAGTCACTAACAATCTAACATCAGCCAGTACTGCCTCACGATAGTTGATGTCTGAGTTTCTTATCATTGGCATGATCTTGTCCCGCAAGTACCTATAACCTTCTCAGCTCATACGTGTAAAAATGTTTAACGAAGCTTCGCCGCCACTCGTTAGCTTCCAAGAAAATCATTCGGACAATCTTGAGATCCAACAAATAACTTTCCACCATCTTGGTTTTCTTCTTTTCTTTTCTTTCTGTTCAAAATGGGTCAAATGGCTCTGAGCACTATGAAACTTAACTTCTTAGGTCATCAGTCGCTTGAAACTTAGAACTAATTAGACCTAACTAACCTAAGGACATCGCACA
This sequence comes from Schistocerca gregaria, assembly GCF_023897955.1. Lineage (NCBI taxonomy): Eukaryota > Metazoa > Arthropoda > Insecta > Orthoptera > Acrididae > Schistocerca > Schistocerca gregaria. The sequence continues at coordinate 146,644,032 of NC_064931.1, forward strand.
CATCTATGCCCGAGGCAGGATTCGAACCTGCGACCGTAGCGTCTAGAACCGCACGGCTGTGAGATTTCAAAATGGCTTCGGCGATTGAACTTTCAGACGAGTCCAGAAACGATTTACATGAATTTAGGAGAAAGAGACGCCGCCCTGAACTGTGGAAGAGATGTGATTAAACAAAAAAAGGTGGAAAGGAAAAATTGTCCGTAAAAGGGGAACAGGTGCAGATTGCAGATAAATTGTCATACAATGTTCATTGTTCGTATGCTTTGTACAAAATATAAAAGTAAAAGCAAGCTGTGTAGAAACAATATACTAACATGTGATTGTAAATTGGGCTGTTACTCAATACAAAATAATTGAGTACACATTTCAGTTAAAATGTACCTCTCCTTCAGCCAACAGCATTGTAATTGTGAAATAAGTATCTATTCTATTAGGACGCTGATAGTTCCTCATTTTCATAATGCGCCGAGAGCATAAATGGACGTCATTTCTGTGAAACCTGGGACACTTCAGGGTGTTTCACTCATGACTGACGTTATTCCTTTACAGTTTCGTGAGTATTTTGATGATATTCTAAAGAAATGTGCCGTTAATTAAGTGAATGGTGGAGAGGAAGACAATGATCTGGTACTGAAGTTTGGGACAGTGATCAAGGATGACAAGTTCATGATTAAAAATGTTCGTATGCGCGTAAGAGTAACCTTAAGGTTTGGGCATAATGCTACTGAAGACTGTAAAGTTTTTTCAAAATATTTCAAACCTGCTGTTGAGTGACATGTTCCCCTTTCTGATCTCAACACCTCAGTCACGAAAAGGGAAGTTCATTTTGAGTCAAGAAATAGACAGGGACGAGAGTATTAGAACCATAAACAGGGACGATTTAAAGAAGCAGTTAGACTGAAACAATTCTCTGAAGGTCATCGTAAGAGTAATGAAGAAACTTCCAGAGACCAGAGACTCATCATGACATAGTTGAATCGTTGTTTATTAGTAATTGCAATTTTAATAAGATCTTTTACGTACGCAGATTATTCATGCATGAGGGAGCTGAAAAAGGCAGAAGACATGGAGAAGAACATAACTTATCAATATAGAGCAAACGCAGAAGACCATCAGAATCGAAGAAATAAAGATTTCTGTGTTATATTGTTGATAGCTCTTACATAAACATATTGACTGTCTTTTTTAGGTTCATAAAAATTTTATTTTATCTGTTATTACTTTTATGTTGTAATTTCTTGTACTGATACCTTCCATTACCTTGGTGATTTGCTCCTCAATTTGGTCCTACGGAGCTGCTCTTTATTCTTTAAAAAGGTGTGGGCGCACAGAAATGTGACACGCTCTGCGTATGCAGAAGATAATGGCTGTGTTTTGATCGTGAGGAGGAATTAGCTAGTGAGCATTAGCGATAGCGGACGGTACAAAAGAAAGAGACTGTTCAGCTCTCTCTTGTGCTACGGAAAAATACTTAAAACGGTGTATCAGTTGTCAAAATCATTTACTGTGAAGGCCAGCACTGATTTAGTTCATAAGATAAGTTTTAAATAAACTAACGCCGCGCCAGCTAAATAAAATTTGCGTGGGCGGCCACTGTCACCTCCAATAACTCTCTATATACACACCTCATACAAAGTTTTGCATCACCTCGGTTCCGAGAGTTTCGGAATCTTTCCACTCCTCAACAGCCCTTCGGCGTAAATCCCCCATAGTGTTTGTGGGGCCAGGTCTTCCATAAAAAGCCCTTTTCAGTTCATCCCAGGAATGTTCCATAGGGTTCATATCTGGGGAACATGCTGGCCACTCTAGTCGAGCGATGTCGTTATCCTGAAGGAAGTCATTCACAAGATGTGCACGATGTTGCTGTTGTTGTGGTCTTCAGTCCAGAGACTGGCTTGATGCAGCTCTCCATGCTACTCTATCCTGTGCAAGCTTCTTCATTTCGCAGTGCATACTGCAACCTACATCCTTTCGAATCTGCTTAGTGTATTCATCTCTTGGTCTCGCTCTACGATTTTTACCCTCTACGCTTCCCACCAATACTAAATTGGTGATCCCTTTATGCCTCAGAACATGTCCTACCAACCGATCCCTTCTTCTAGTCATGTTGTGACACAAACTCCTCTTCTCCCCAATCCTATTCCATACTTCCTCATTAGTTATGCGATCTACCCATGTAATCTTCAGCATTCTTCTGTAGCACTACATTTCGAAAGCTTCTATTCTCTCCTTGTCCAAACTATTTATCGTCCATGTTTCACTTCCATACATGGCTACAATCCATACAAATAATTTCAGAAACGACTTCCTGACACTTAAACCTATACTCGATTTTAACAAATTTCTCTTTTTCAGAAACGCTTTCCTTGCCATTGCCAGTCTATATTTTATATCCTCTCTACGTCGACCATCATCAGTTATTTTGCTCCCCAAATAGAAAAACTCCTTTACTACTTTAAGAGTTTCATTTCCTAATCTAATTCCCTCAGCATCATCCTACTTAATTCGACTACATTCCATTATCCTCGTTTTGCTTTTGTTGATGTTCATCTTATATCCTCCTTTCAAGACACTGTCCATTGCGTTTAACTGCTCTCCCAAGTCCTTTGATGTCATTGACAGAATTATAAAAAAATGGGTCAAATGGCTCTGAGCACTATGGGACTTAACTTCCAAGGTCATCAGTCCCCTAGAACTTAGAACTAACTAACCTAAGGACATCACACACACATCCACTGCCGAGGCAGGATTGGAACCTGCGACCGTCACGCGGTTACAGACTATAGCGCCTAGAACCGCACGGCCACAATCGCCGGCTACAGAATTACAATGTCATCGACGAACCTAAAGTTTTTATTTCTTGTCCATGGATTTTATTACCTATTCCGAATTTTTGTTTTTTTTGTTTTTTTTTTTTCTTTGCTGCTTGCTCAATATAAAGATTGAATAACATCGGGGAGAGGCTACAACACTGTCTCACTCCCTTCCCAACCACTGCTTCCCTTTCATGCCCCCTCGGCTCTTATAACTGCCATCTGGTTTCTGTACAAATTGTAAAGAGCCTTTCGCTCCCTGTATTTTACCCCTGCCACACTTAGAATTTGAAAGAGAGTATTCCAGTCAACATTGTCAAAAGCTTTCTCTAAGTCTGTAAATGCTAGAAACGTAGGCTTGCCTTTCCTCAATCTATTTTCTAAGATAAGTCGTAGGGTCAGTATTGCCTCAGGTGTTCCAACATTTCTACGGAATCCGAATTGATCTTCCCCGAGGTCGGCTTCTGCTAGTTTCCCCATTCGTCTGTAAAGACTTCGCGTTACTATATACTCCTTCCACCTTTTTCCACCTTTCTGCTTTCCCTTCTTTGCTTAGAACTGGAATTTCATCCGAGCTCTTGATATTCATACAACTGGCTCTCTTTTCTCCAAAGGTGTCTTTAATTTTCCTGTAGGCATTATCTATCTTACCCCTAGTCAGATAAGCCTCCACATCCTTACATTTGTCCTCTAGCCATCCCTGCTTAGCCATTACGCACTTCCTGTCGATCTCATTTTTTAAACGTTTGTATTCCTTTATGCCTGCTTCATTTACTGCGTTTTTATATTTTCTCCTTTCATGAGTTAAATTCAATATTTCTTCTGTTACCCAAGGATTTCTACTAGCCCTCATCTTTTTACCTACTTGATCCTCTACTGCCTTCACTACTTCATCCCTCAGAGCCACCCATTTTTGTTCTACTGCATTTCTCTCCCCCATTCTTGTCAATTGTCCCTTTGTGCTCTCCCTGAATATCTGTCCATCTCTGGTTTAGTCTGTTTATCCAGGTCCCATCTCCTTAAATTCCCACCTTTTCGCAGTTCCTTCAGTTTTAACCTACAGTTCATAACCAATAGATTTATGATTCTTGAACCAAGTGTTAGCTATGATTAAGTTATGCTCTGTGCAAAATTCCACCAGGCGGCTTCCTCTTTCATTTCTTACCCCCAATCTACACTCCTGGAAATGGAAAAAAGAACACATTGACACCGGTGTGTCAGACCCACCATACTTGCTCCGGACACTGCGAGAGGGCTGTACAAGCAATGATCACACGCACGGCACAGCGGACACACCAGGAACCGCGGTGTTGGCCGTCGAATGGCGCTAGCTGCGCAGCATTTGTGCACCGCCGCCATCAGTGTCAGCCAGTTTGCCGTGGCATACGGAGCTCCATCGCAGTCTTTAACACTGGTAGCATGCCGCGACAGCGTGGACGTGAACCGTATGTGCAGTTGACGGACTTTGAGCGAGGGCGTATAGTGGGCATGCGGGAGGCCGGGTGGACGTACCGCCGAATTGCTCAACACGTGGGGCGTGAGGTCTCCACAGTACATCTATGTTGCGACAGTGGTCGGCGGAAGGTGCACGTGCCCGTCGACCTGGGACCGGACCGCAGCGACGCACGGATGCACGCCAAGACCGTAGGATCCTACGCAGTGCCGTAGGGGACCGCACCGTCACTTCCCAGCAAATTAGGGACACTGTTGCTCCTGGGGTATCGGCGAGGACCATTCGCAACCATCTCCATGAAGCTGGGCTACGGTCCCGCACACCGTTAGGCCGTCTTCCGCTCACGCCCCAACATCGTGCAGCCCGCCTCCAATGGTGTCGTGACAGGCGTGAATGGAGGGACGAATGGAGACATGTAGTCTTCAGCGATGAGAGTCGTTTCTGCCTTGGTGCCAATGATGGTCGTATGCGTGTTCGGCGCCGTGCAGGTGAGCGCCACAATCAGGACTGCATACGACCGAGGCACACAGGGCCAACACCCGGCATCATGGTGTGGGGAGCGATCTCCTACACTGGCCGTACACCTCTGGTGATCGTCGAGGGGACACTGAATAGTGCACGGTACATCCAAACCGTCATTGAACCCATCGTTCTACCACTCCTAGACCGGCAAGGGAACTTGCTGTTCCAACAGGACAATGCACGTCCGCATGTATCCCGTGCCACCCAACGTGCTCTAGAAGGTGTAAGTCAACTACCCTGGCCAGCAAGATCTCCGGATCTGTCCCCCATTGAGCATGTTTGGGACTGGATGAAGCGTCGTCTCACGCGGTCTGCACGTCCAGCACGAACGCTGGTGCAACTAAGGCGCCAGGTGGAAATGGCATGGCAAGCTGTTCCACAGGACTACATCCAGCATCTCTACGATCGTCTCCATGGGAAAATAGCAGCCAGCATTCCTGCGAAAGGTGGATATACACTGTACTAGTGCCGACATTGTGCATGCTCTGTTGCCTGTGTCTATGTGCCTGTGGTTCTGTCAGTGTGATCATGTGATGTATCTGACCCCAGGAATGTGTCAATAGAGTTTCCCCTTCCTGGGACAATGAATTCACGGTGTTCTTATTTCAATTTCCAGAAGTGTATATTCACCTACTATGTTTCCTACTCTCCCTTTTCCTACTCTCGAATTCCAGTCCCCGATGACTATTAAATTTTCGTGTCCCTTCACTGCCTGAATAATTTCTTTTATCTCATCATACCTTCATCAACATTTTCATCATCTGCAGAGCTAGTTGGCATATAAACTTGTACTACTGTAGTAAGCATGGGCTTCTTGTCTATCATGGCCACAATAATGCGTTCACTATGCTGTTGGTAGTAGCTAACCCGCACTCCCATTTTTTTTTATTAAACCTACTCCTGCATTATCCCTATTTGATTTTGTATTTATAACCCTGTATTCACCTGACCAAAAGTCTTGTTCCTCCTGCCACCGAACTTCACTAATTCCCACTATATCTAACTTTAACCTATTCATTTCCCTTTTCAAATTTTCTAACCTACCTGCCCCATTAAGGGATATGACATTCCGATCCGTAGAACGCCAGTTTTTCTTTCTCCTGATAACGACGTCCTTTTGAGTAGTCCATGCCCGGAGATCCAAATGGGGGACTATTTTACCTCCGGAATATTTTACCCAAGAGGACGCCATCATCATTTAACCATACAGTAAAGCTGCATGCCCTCTGGAAAAATTACGGTTGTAGTTTCCCCTAGCTTTCAGCCGTTCGCAGTAGCGGCACAGCAAGGCCGTTTTGGTTAGTGTTTCAAGGTCAGATCAGTCAATCATCCAGACTGTTGTGCTGCAACTACTGAAAGGGCTGCTGCCCCTCTTCAGGAACCACACGTTTGTCTGGCCTCTCAACAGATACCCCTCCGTTGTGGTTGCACCTACGGTATGGTCATCTGTATCGCAGAGGCACGCAAGCCTCCCCGCCAACGGCAAGGTCCATGGATCATGGGGAGATATATGCCAGATTAATAACTAATTGTTTTACAGAAGCTGTTTGTTGGTAGTAGTTTATTTTACCGGACTATTTTCGGGTGCTGCCCATCATTAGCGGTATCTACATTATAGAAAAGATATTTCTCACAACACATTACTTAGTCTGTATGCAGTAGTGTTTTATGCATTTGTGAGTTTTTAAACCCTCGTAACGTTGCATGCCTTATACGTACACTAAGCTGACGTAAGACAAGGGACAGCGATATGTACAGTCATGCTAAAAGGTATCCGAACGACCTGAATTGCATTTCGCCTGATTCGTATGCAACCCGCATAACGCAGCTGTCTAGCAGGTCCTCTAATCGCTCCTCAGTACAGTCGTTTGACTATTGAAAATGGTTTCAACAACTCACCACTAGAAAACACTGCCTTGTATGGCAATAACTCAAGATGTAAAGTAATACCACGACACTACAAATATCAGGGAACACCTTATCACAGATAAGACTGTCCTTAAGTTCGTCGAATTCATGATTGCCTCTTCAAAGTAACATACCGTAGTTCTCATTTAACACAAAATGAGATTAAAAATTTAAGTTACTCACGAGCAGCTAGTTGAGAATATGTATGAACTGCAAATGACGAACCGTCTTGTTCTGCATATGGATTCAAATCCAGGTCATGCAGACTAAGCAAAGATTTCGTGACTGACAGAAAGTAATACTCATAGCTGACTAGGCATACAGAGAGTGATATACCTCGATTTTAGATAGTATCAGTTAGCAAACATCAATTTCAAATTAAATAACGTAAACATTTTTAACGGACGCGAAATCCTCCCCAGCATCCCTTGCCCCTGTTAACGAACTACGCGAGATGTTAAATTTTGCTTCTCCAAAAGTATCTTACTTGAAAAGCCGTGAGGTAAAGCTTTGTGTTGGATAGGGATTCGAACCCAGAACCTAATAGGATTGCTATCGAAGCACAATCAACTGTGACATATAAGATTTTCTCGGCACTAGCTAGATACTTTAACTAAAATGATGAAACGAAACATTAATTCTATTCCTTCCCAGGACTCCAAATCGGCACCTATAGCTGTTATATTCTAGAGAAAACTAACGTTAAATATGCGTTTGTTACACTAGCAGCGAGATGTGAGCATATTTGAACTAGAAATAATGTGACGAGGAATTCAGTACTGACTGGTAATCGAACTCCACACATATCGTTGTTGACTACACACAAAGAGACGTCAGCTACCGAATCTTTCTCCACCAGCAGCTCGGAATAACATCCTTGAACTTACAGTGACTTCGTAAATAGTTCTGTGTCTCACTGGGAGTCAAAAACGTCAGATATCGTTAAGTGTTGACAATGAATGAAAATACATTAAACATCAAAATTATTATCCACCAGCAGATAAATGTTCTCATCCTAGGGCTTGATAATACATAATGAAATCTTTAGGGCCGGGCCAGGATTCAAACCCCTTCAAGCGCAGTATGTGCAGATGTTGAGGAATCTGCAGTTTTGAACAAACAACAAATTGTGGTCGAGCTGTATTGTCAGGAAGGAGTCAAATTCCGCGTTTAGGGTGGTCTGAGTTGCATTCCCAGTTCAGAACCCATTTTATCGACATACAAAAGCTCAAATAAAAGCTCGAACAAGTGTCTACATAGCATTCGTTTCTTCGATTACACGACGCTGTTTCTCACGCACCAACATACACTCATGCTCATAAATTAAAGATAATTGCAGAATGTGGTCCCACACAACGTGGCACTACACAAAACTGGCGCTTATATCATAGGGGCATAGGGACCACACACGACACAGATCTGTAAGTCCACGTTATTGGTGATATGTTAAGAAAACCGTCCCGAAACACATGTGCTACAAAACGCCACTGTTTCCTGCGCATGTACCCAGACTTCAATATGGGATATGACCACCATGCACACGTACACAGGCCGCCACACAATGGGTTGGCATGTTCTGGATCAGGTAGTCGAGCAGCTGCTGGGGTATGGCCTCCCATTCTTGCACCGGCACCTGTCCGAGCTCCTGTAGTGTCGTAGGGATTTTAAGACGTGCAGCGATACGTCGACCGAGAGCATCCCAGACGTGCTCCATGGGGTTTAGGTCTGGAGAACAGGCGGGCCGCTCCATTCGCCTGATATCTTCTGGTGCAAAATGACGTCCCGATACACCTGACCTGTTACAATTCCTCCGTCAAAGATATGCAGGGGTGTACGTGCACCAATCATAATCCCACCCCACATCATCAAACCACGACGTCCATATAGGTCCCTTTCAAGGACATTAAGGGGTTGGTATCTGGTTCCTGGTTCACTCCAGCTGAAAACCAGGCGAGAATCACTATTCAGACTATACCTGGACTCGTCCGTGAACATAACCTGGGACAACTCTTCCAATGACCATGTACTGTGTTCTTGACACCAGGCTTCACGGGCTCTCCTGTGACCAGGGTTCAGTGGAATGCACCCTGCAGGTCTCCAGGCGAATAAACCATGACTGTTACGGCAAGCAATGAAGAATGAATTGATTGTTGGTGTTAATAACGATCATCCTCCTTTACCTCCTCTGCATTACTGCAGATGACGTGTCACTGAGTACATTTGTTCTGTGCATGCTGTACATGTGATCATGCTGTGGCCAAATCCTTAATCTCACACAGTACACCGAAGACGGCTATCAGAGAGGAGAAGAAATTGGGGTCGCATTCCTGGATCACAGTGCCGCATATGACACAGTTAACCATAAGTTGCTTACCCAGAAAGTGTATAATGTCACTAAGGACTACACCCTTTCTATGTTCGTGCAATTCATGCTACAGAACAGACGCTACTATGTAACGTTACAATCTAAAAACAGCCGATGGGGGACACAGAAAAATGGACTTGCACAGGTTAGTGTCTTGGCTCCAATATTATTTAACATCTATAGGAATGACCGTCCCATCAGCCACCAGACACGAATGTTCATTTATGCCGATGATGCAGCAGTGGCCACACAGGATAAAACCTTTGAACAAGTGGTGGAGAATATCACAGGAGCCTTAACAGAACTTGCTGCCTATTACAAAGGCAATAATCTCAAACCAAACCGTAGTAAATCTCAAGTATCCGCCTTCCATCTTAGGAACAAACAAACCAAGCGGAAAATCCGAGTCATGTGTCAAGGGGTAGAGCTGAAGCATGCAAACTGCCCAAAATTCCTGGGAGTAACATTGGACAGAGCGCTTACTTTTAAGCAGCACTGTCACAAGACTGAAATGAAGGTCTGTGCCAGGGACAACATACTGCGGAAGCTAACAGGTTCATCGTGGGGAGTTCAACCATACGTTTTGCGCACCACAGGTCTGGAGCTGAGTATCTCAGCAGCGGAATACGAGCCGCCAGGTTGGAGGAACTCTGCTCACACTAAGCAAGTTGACGTCGCCGTAATCGAAACTGTACGTATTGCCACAGCATGCCTCAAACCAACTCCCAAAGAAAAAATTTATCCCATCATAGGCATAGCACCACCCACTATCCGCAGACAAGTAGCGACCGAGATTGAATGATCAAAACAAAAAAATGACCCCGACACCCGATGCATATGCACCAAAAACAACGTGTCCGGCTGAAATCCCGCAGCAGTTTCATCGAAACTACTGAAAAGCTCGCCACCAAGCCCGTCGCAAGGCGCCTATTTCTTTGGGACGGAATGGTGCCACACTCCACAATGGATCTACTTGAGGAGGGATCTGCAGGATTTCAACTACCTTTTACAACTTGGAGGTCATTAAACCGGCTGCGTACTGGAGTAACTGGGTGCAAATCAAACCTATTTAAATGGGGCTACAGTGATAGCGATAGGTGTGAATGCGGAGCAATACAGGACTTGGACCACCTGTTGATTTGCCCAGATATGTCTATAACATGCACTAAAGACGATATTTTGAAAGTCAATGACAAAGCAACCTACGCTGCTAATTACTGGGAAGGGAAGATATAACTGGTGCATCCGGATACGGAAGAAGAAGAAGACGTCAGGCGCCTAGTTGTTTCCAGTGCACTGTGTGGAATACGAAGGTTCTGTTATAGTTCACTAACCTGCTGTCTTCAAGTTGATGTCCCCAGGGCAGAAAACTGCACGCTGGTCGTAGGATCTGTATCTTGAGGCTGAAACTGATTTTTAGCGAGGTTCTGTTCTGAAATAATGTATCACTTCTTTGGGATGCCACTCGCGTATTTTAATATAGCCACACGAGAAGACTACATGATCTTAGTACAACACCTTCTGATACAGCAAAGTGCATAATCAAACACAATGTTTACGAAAATGTATCTTTACACTTTTTGTGGCACGTGTCTGTGCCCCATGACTACCGGAGTGAATCTATTAATACTGAATACTGACAAACACATCCTACGACAGACAACATGTCTGTTATTCTCGACTGCCTAATCCAGAGTGACGAACAGCCCGAGGCACTTCGCGCACCATACCATTGAGATTGGGGGGGGGGGGGGGGCGGCGATGAAAAAAATTTTACATGGAACGATAGTAAGCATCGAATCCGAGCTAACTGCTAACCGATCTCTTGCGCCATCATCTACTCTGTGAGAAACTGACATTAATTTATTTAACAGGCTGTTTGTATTTGCATGCCCAATGACCTGATTGGCTAATTTCAATGCTAATTAAATCAGAAACTGCAGAACGTATCGAATTTTTTCTTAACAATTATCTCACAGCATAACCTATTCTGCAACAACTTTTAAAACTTTTCACACTGTTTCTGATGCCGCTGTATGAGTTGCTCACTGCTGAATGAGGTTTCTCAGCAGTGAGTTTATTCGATTTTGTGATGTCTGTCTCATGAAAAAGTGAAGGAAAAATTGCTACTAGTACAATTCGGTTGAGTTTTGGCGAAGCCTGCGATGTGAACGTGATATCTTAACTGCGGCGGCACACCGACATATACCGTGCCCCAAGGACTGGTTTATGCTGAAAGGGATAGTTCGATGTGAGTAACAAAGCTGTATCGAAGTCGTCAGTTAGTTTCATTTATATTCTTAATTATGGAAAATATGTTCAAAAATATGGTGACACAGTGTATAATAGAATCATAGCAACAAAGAGCTAATTTACTTGATTATATGCCCATTTGTTGACTACCTGTCAATCACTTATCAGATTCTAACGTACAAGCGACTAAACAACTACACTCCTGGAAATGGAAAAAAGAACACATTGACACCGGTATGTCAGACCCACCATACTTGCTCCGGACACTGCGAGAGGGCTGTACAAGCAATGATCACACCCACGGCACAGCGGACACACCAGGAACCGCGGTGTTGGCCGTCGAATGGCGCTAGCTGCGCAGCATTTGTGCACCGCCGCCGTCAGTGTCAGCCAGTTTGCCGTGGCATACGGAGCTCCATCGCAGTCTTTAACACTGGTAGCATGCCGCGACAGCGTGGACGTGAACCGTATGTGCAGTTGACGGACTTTGAGCGAGGGCGTATAGTGGGCATGCGGGAGGCCGGGTGGACGTACCGCCGAATTGCTCAACACGTGGGGCGTGAGGTCTCCACAGTACATCGATGTTGTCGCCAGTGGTCGGCGGAAGGTGCACGTGCCCGTCGACCTGGGACCGGACCGCAGCGACGCACGGTTGCACGCCAAGACAGTAGGATCCTACGCAGTGCCGTAGGGGACCGCACTGCTACTTCCCAGCAAATTAGAGACACTGTTGCTCCTGGGGTATCGGCGAGGACCATTCGCAACCGTCTCCATGAAGCTGGGCTACGGTCCCACACACCGTTAGGCCGTCTTCCGCTCACGCCCCAACATCGTGCAGCCCGCCTCCAGTGGTGTAGCGACAGGCGTGAATGGAGGGACGAATGGAGACGTGTCGTCTTCAGCGATGAGAGTCGCTTCTGCCTTGGTGCCAATGACGGTCGTGTGCGTGTTTGGCGCCGTGCAGGTGAGCGCCACAATCAGGACTGCATACGACCGAGGCACACAGGGCCAACACCCGGCATCATGGTGTGGGGAGCGATCTCCTACACTGGCCGTACACCTCTGGTGATCGTCGAGGGGACAATGAATAGTGCACGGTACATCCAAACCGTCATCGAACCCATCGTTCTACCATTCCTAGACCGGCAAGGGAACTTGCTGTTCCAACAGGACAATGCTCGTCCGCATGTATCCCGTGCCACCCAACGTGCTCTAGAAGGTGTAAGTCAACTACCCTGGCCAGCAAGATCTCCGGATTTGTCCCCCATTGAGCATGTTTGGGACTGGATGAAGCGTCGTCTCACGCGGTCTGCACGTCCAGCACGAACGCTGGTCCAACTGAGGCGCCAGGTGGAAATGGCATGGCAAGCCGTTCCACAGGACTACATCCAGCATCTCTACGATGGTCTCCATGGGAGAACAGCAGCCTGCATTGCTGCGTAAGGTGGATATACACTGTACTAGTGCCGACATTGTGCATGCTCTGTTGCCTGTGTCTATGTGCCTGTGGTTCTGTCAGTGTGATCATGTGATGTATCTGACCCCAGAAATGTGTCAATAAAGTTTCCCCTTCCTGGGACAATGAATTCACGGTGTTCTTATTTCAATTTCCAGGAGTGTATATCATGGTCATAATTACGCAGTTTCCGTAATGACTCTGAGCTCCGATGTATACTCATCAGTTTTCTGATTAAGCTGATTACCTCGGCCAAAGTACGTGCTACAAAACCGCCTGTCATACGACTAATAATTCGTAGTCGTATTCATTAGATTTATCATCTCTTGTCTGTTGCCTTCGATCAAATCTATAGCTGTACTACGGATCATTCTGTCGTCACGCCGAGATTTATCACACTCGAATTTTGTTTCTTAACGTATTTGTGTTACGCATAGCCAAAGCTCCACGCTGCACTCTATTGGGTATTGGTAGCTTTTATAACTATTTACAAAGCCTTGGCCTGCATCTCGTGATCGTGCGGTAGCGAGCTCGCTTCCCACGCCCGGGTTCGATTCCCGGCGGGGTCAGGGATTTTCGCTTCCTCGTGATGGCTGGGTGTTGTGTGATGTCCTAAGGTTAGTTAGGTTTAAGTAGTTCTAAGTTCCAGGGGACAGATGACCATAGATGTTAAGTCCCATAGTGCTCAGAGCCAATTTTTTACAAAGCCTTGGCCAACCGACAATTGAATTCACAAGTACCAAGAGACAAGTTACGGAGGTATGGCCCGGATGGCTTTTGTTACATACTCAAATGTCTTCCTTATGACGTCAAGAACGCTAGCCAATAAGCACACCATACTGATGTACAGCCTGACAGCAGCCAGACACAGCTAACGGTCTTCCCTGCACCGCAGGCAATCCTGTCCCACGAAGTGACACTGTATTGTATCTTGCTGTAATGCTCGATCAGCTTATAACTTGCAGCCAACACATCCGAGGCGTCAGGAATAAAATCAACGGTCGGCTCAGCAGTTGTACTCATTGCTGAATCTATCTTCCACCCTAAAGCCGCAGTTTGGTATCGCATTGGATAGAGTGCTGCTCATCCCTATACTGGAATGTGCAACTCTCATGGAACTTCCGACACTCATGTGAGGTCCTCCATAACTGCGCAGTACGGTTGGCTCTGCAACGACCGAGGACCTTTCTGCAAGCTCTGTTGCATCAAATAGCTAAAATCTCACGTCTAAGGGACCGTTTCAAAGCTGCTGCCCGCATCTTCTGCGAGAAAATGCGACAGTCACACAACACGACAATTTGTAATCTTTCAAATAAACAGAGTAAACAAGAAAAATAAATCTTGAAGCTAGAAGTTTTTTTAGTATGTAATGCTCTTGAAGATACATCAATTAAACATGTGCCACAAACATTTTCATTAACGGCATAAATGGCTAATTTTCTAAGCCTCATAGTCTTCTAAGTGGCCACTCACACAACTGTTAAAAACAAATGAGCTGGTGCTACATGTCAATGCGACGTTTCACTGTAAGGAACTTGTCCCTTTATTATTAGTGTGCTACAAACAATGGCCTTCAAACTATGACGTCGCTCTCAGTGCACCTCAGAGGAGTCGGACTATTATATTATAGTAGACTTGTAAATAACGGCGAGTACTCAAAAATATCCAAGAAGGACTGTTTACACAGACAGTACATCGCTAAATTACGCTAATATCTCACACTTGTGCCGCCACCACCACTAGCATAGGATAGGAACACTAAGACATCTTTATTATAAACAAGTAAAAAAGCAGCGAGAGTATCTTCCATTGTCCCTGATGTGCATTCTAAGTACTCAGTGCCACACCATGACTGGCTGCTGCCGCCCAGACTGTAATCTTTCCACAAGAAGCACTACTACTCGTACAAGACTGGCAGGGCAGTGCGCAGCCGTCATAGACCACTGCCAGTGTACACATGATAACACAAACAAATATCAAAATGGTTCAAATGGCTCTGTGCACTATGGGACTTAACATCTGTGGTCATCAGTCCCCTAGAACTTAGAACTACTTAAACCTAACTAACCTAAGAACATCACACACATCCATGCCCGAGGCAGGATTCGAACCTGCGACCGGGGAGCAGTCACGCGGTTCCAGACTGAAGCGCCTAGACCGCACGAAACAAATATCAGCCGAGCCAACTGTAGGGAACAACTAGTCCATAGATCTGTCCAGTCTTACAGCCAATGATTCTGAGATGCCTCCATCCGCATTATCAAGATTAAACGAGTAATTATCGCACTGTGGTAGTGCACTGCACGCAGCCAGGGGTGTTCTGGCTGCAATCACCACAAAGTTAATTTATCTTTTCTCAACACACTTAATATTCAAGATCCCTAGCCGCGCTGGGTAGCCGTACGGCCTAAGGCGTCTTGTCACGTTTCGCGCGGCTCCTCCCGTCGGTGGTTCGAGTCCTCCCTCGGGCATGGGCGAGTGTGTTTGTCCTTAGCGAAAGTTAGATTAAGTAGTGCGTAAGCCTTGGGAGCCCGCCCGGTTAGGTGTGCGGTCTAACGCACTCCTTTGCGGGCGGGAGGGCATGCGGGTCCCCGGCACGAATCCGCCCGCCGGATTGGTGTCGAGGTCCGCTGTGCCGGCCAGTCTGTGGATGGTTCTTAAGGCGGTTTTCCATCGGCCTCTGCCTAGGCGAATGCGGGCTGGTTCCCTTTATTCCGCCTCAGTTACACTATGTCGGCGATTGCTGCTCAAACACTTTCTCTACGTACACGTACACGATAACTACTTTATCACGCAAAATTTGGGGTTACACACGTCTGGTGTGAGACGTCCCCGGAGGTTCCCCTGGGGGCCAAACCATACAATGGCTCTAAGCACTATGGGACTTAACATCTATATTCATCAGTCCCCTAGAACTACTTAAAGTTAACTTACCTAAGGATCCATGCCCGACGCAGGATTCGAACCTGGGACCGTGGCAGTCGCGCGGGTCCGGACTGAGCGCCTAGAACTGCGAGACCACCGCGGCCGGCAAAACCATACAATAACCCTGGGTTCGGTATCAGGCGTCTGTGGGGTGAGTGGACTGCTACACCCTGTTGTGGGGTTGTGTACCATCTACATCTACATCCACATCTACATCCATACTCCGTAAGTCACCTGACGGTGTGTAGTGGAGGGTACTCTGAGTACCTCTATCGGTTCTCCCTTCTGTTCCATTTTCGTATTGTTCGTGGAAAGAAAGATTGTCGGTATGCTTCTGTGTGGGCTCTAATCTCTGTGATTTTTATCCTCATGGCCTCTTCGCTAGATATACGTGGGAGGGAGCAATATACTGCTTGACTCTTCGGTGAAGGTATATTCAGGAAACTTTAACAAAAGCCCGTACCGAGATACTGAGCGTCTCTCCTGCAGCGTCTTCTACTGGAGTTTATCTATCATCTCCGTAACGCTTTCGCGATTACTAAATGATCCTGTAACGAAGCGCGCTGCTCTCCGATGGATCTTCTCTATCTCTACTATCAACCCTATCTGGTACGGATCCCACACTGCTGAGCAGTATTAAAGCAGTGTGCGAAAAAGGGTACTGTAACCTACTTCCTTTGTTTTCGGATTGAATTTCCTTAGGATTCTTCCAATGAATCTCAGTCTGGCATCTGCTTTACCGACGATCAACTTTATATGATCATTCCATTTTAAATCACTCCTAATGCCTACTCCCAGATAATTTGTGGAATTAACTGCTTCCAGTTGCTGACCTGCTATATTGTATCTAAATGATAAGGGATCTTTCTTGCCATGGATTCGCAGCACTTAACACTTGTCTACATTGAAATTCAGTTGCCATTCCCTGCACCATGCGGCAGTTCGTTGCAGATCGTCCTGCATTTCAGTACAATTTTCCATTGTTACAACCTCTCGATATTCCACGGCTTCATCCGCAAAAAGCCTCAGTGAACTTCCGATGTCATCCACAAGGTCATTTATGTATATTGTGAATAGCAACGGTCCTACGACACTTCCCTGCGGCACATCTGAAAACACTCTTACTTCGGAAAACTTCGCTCCATTGAGAATGACATGCAGCGTTCTGTGATCTAGGAACTCGTCGTTCCAATCCGCAGCTCGTAGATTTCCGGTAGCGTTCTCGTTTCTTTTGCACGGGGTCCCGAGTTCGATTCCCGGCGGGGTCAGGGATTTTCTCTACCTCGTGATGACAGGGTGTTGTATGTTCTTCATCATCATTGACTCGAAAGTCGCCGAAGTGGCGTCAACTAAGAAGGACTTGCCATGCGGCGGCCGAACTTACCGTATGGGGCCTCCCGGCCAACAAAGTCATACGATCACTTCATTTTCTCTTCAATCCAATCACACAGTTGGTCTGATAGTCCATATGCTCTTACTTTGTTCATTAAACGACTGTGGGGAAGTCAAGAAACACGGCATCTACCTGGGAACGCTTGTCTATGGCCCTCTGAGTCTCGTGGACTCTGCGGGCTATGGCAGGGACGAAGCCTCTCCTTCGTTTCTAGGTCCCCAGTTGAATACAATACAAAACCTAGGGACTGATGACATCAGCAGTTTGGTCCCATAGTCGTTACCACAAATTTCCAATTTTTCCAAGATCCCTAATTTTAAATAAGTAAGTGAATTTCTAAATAACATCTGCACAAATACAGAAAAAAGGGACACCATAACCCAATTACCACACACAACAGTGAGAAGGTCGCGTGGAACATATAGGAGATGCATCAGATTTAAATTGGAACAAATCGTCCACATAATGCCTGTCAGTCCCCTTTTAGTGTTTTGATTCTCGTCTTTAACAAATGCTCCATTATAACTACTGTCTTTGCGATATAGAGCACCTTTCGTCTTCCAAATTTTGAAATGCACGTTGCTTGCACTTCTATTTCTGTAATTGTAAAACAAAAGTTCGGAAATCGTCGCTTTTTACATTCTGCATACATTGTCTGATCAAAAGTATTGCACATCTACTATTAGACGTTAATGTGAGGTGCATCTACCATTTGAATCACGTCCTGTATTTAAAATAAGGACTGGCAAGGCTGGAACACGTAATGTATATTAAGAAGTTCGTTTCGAAGTTTTGCAGCATTATATTCTCGTGAAATCCGACAGATTCAGCCAAATGTCGTCATCATCCCTTGCAAAAATGTTTAAATTGCGAGAAAACGTGAGCCGAAGATTGCTAAACAATTAGAAGGATAAGGAGGCGGAGCAGGAAGTGGCTAAGAGATCACCTGCACTACACCCATCATCCTCCTTTCCTAGAGTACTGCTGTACTGTACTGACTCTCCGTATATTGTTACTTTAACAAATGTTCCATTAAAACTACAGCCTTCGTGAAATACAGCATGTGACAACACTCCTAAGTCGCACATCCTCTAAGAAAGGATGAAAATGGTTTGCATGTGACCTATTATTTACTATTTAAGAATATGGAATACCACATATTTCTCTTTTCCGTAGATTTTATCTACATCTACCCATATACTCCACAAGCCACCAAGTTGTGTGTGGCGGTGGACACTATTCGCGCCAAACTCATATTTCCCCCCTCTGTTCCACTCGCGGATCGTGCAAGGGAAAAACGACTGTCTGAACGCCTCAGTACGAGATCTAATTTCCCTTATCTTTGAATGGTGGTCATTGCGCGATATGAAAGTTGGTGGTAATAATGTATGCTCTACATCCTCGTCGAAGAACGGATTTTGGAATTTAGTGAGCAGCCCCTTCCGTTTAGCGCGTCGTCTTCCTGCAAGTGTGTCCCACTTCATACTTTCTATAATATTTCTAACGCTCTCGCGATAGCTAAATGTACCAGTCACTAATCTTACAGCTCTTCTTTGGACCTTCTCAATCTCTTGACTCAGACCCAACTGGTAAGGGTTCCATACTAACGAACAGTACTCTAAGACTGGACGAACTAAAGTATTGTAAGCAATTATCTTTGTTGAAGGACTGCATCGCTTCCGGATTCTACCAATAAACCACAATCTATAGTTCGCCTTGCCCGTTACGTGTGTAATCTGATCGTTCCATTTGAAATAATTTCGAATAGTCACACCCGGATACTTGACAGATGTTACCGCTTCCTAAGGCTGAGCATTTAAATTGTACTCGTATGTTAATGGGGATTTTCGCTTTGTTATACGCAGTAGGTTACACTAACTAATATTGAGAGACAACTGCCAGTCATTACACCACGCATTTGTTTTCTGCAAATCCTCATTGATTTGTTCTCAACTTTCGTGTCATATGACTTTCCTGTAGCTTACAACATCATCGGCAAACAGTCTAATGCCGCTGTCAATACGTAATCGTTTTACCCATCTAGCACAGGGTCCGCTTTTTCAGGATTTGGCAAATTTTGTTTTATTATTTAAGTTTGTGGACATATGACCCTCCTATGTCACTGACGCCAGCATGTCCTAGGTGAGGGAAGTCATGTGCGCCACTTCTCTCTGAGTGATATGAACTTCATGTGTGTCATCTATTTTAACTGTGTATTTGCCTGTATTCGATTCGAAGCTGAGTCGGATATTTTCTCAGCTCAGGGACTAGGTGTTGTGTTGTCCTAATCATCATCGACGCACAAGTCGCCGATGTGGCGTCAAATCGCAAGACTTGCACACGGCGAACGGTGTACCTTACTTGAGGCCCTCGTCACAAAAAATGGTTCAAATGGCTCTGAGCACTATGGGACCCAACTGCTGTGGTCATCAGTCCCCTAGAACTTAGAACTACTTAAACCTAACTAACCTAAGGACATCACACACATCCATGCCCGAGGTAGGATTCGAACCTGCGACCGTAGCAGTCGCACGGTTCCGGACTGCGCGCCTAGAACCGCGAGACCACCGCGGCCGGCGACCTCGTCACATGACATTTACAATTGTACTGTGTGTGTGTCCTATTCTCTCAATTTGGGGACCAGCCCAGCACTTGCCTAAACGAGCGTGGTAAACCGCCTAAAAACCACACTCGGGCTGGCTAGTGTACCAGACCACAATCGTTAATCCGTCGTTTGGATTTGATCTGGATGTGAATCACCTCGACGACTCGTGAGCTAGGGCGCTGCATGTTACGCGACACAAGCAAATCAGCAGGTTGAAATACCACTACTTTCCTAATTACCCGTGCAAAATAACGAAGAACATGTGTTATAGCTCTGATTACTTGTGAGATAATGCTGGAAATACTAGCATCAGACATCCAGAACATGAACATCAATTAAGGATATTTTCACCTGCAGCTAAATATCTCAAAGTCACTAACAATCTCACATCAGCCAGTACTGCCTCGCGATAGTTGATGCCTGACTTTCTTATCATTGGCACGATCTTGTCCAGCAAGTGCCTATAACCTTCTCAGCTCATACGTATAAAAATGTTTAACGAAGCTTCACCGCCACTCATCAGCTTCCAAGAAAATCATTCCGAGATTCTTGACCTCCAACAAATAACTCTCCACCATCTTGGTTTTCTTCTTTTCTTTTCTTTCTGTTACTCAAGGTTGTGACCAAGAAGGTAACTGCTGCAACCGTTTGCGAAGGCTGCAGTATTCCAATGTTACTTCAATAGAGTTTGTGTATTGTGTGTGCCAGGGACCTAGAAACGACGGAGAGGGTTCCTCCCGACATATCCTTTAGTGGTTTACAACCCCACAACAGGCTATAGCTGCAGTTAACAGGTGGGAGATTTCATAATGGCTTCGGTGATAGAGCCTACAGACGAGTCCAGAAACGATTTACAAGAATTTAGGAGAAAGAAACGCCGCCCTGAACTGTGGAAGTGATATGTGATTAAACAAAACAACGTCTTGGGTTTGGAGAATAACAAATGGAAAAGAAAAATTGTATCTAAAAGGGGAAAAGGTGCAGATTGCAGGTAAATTGTCATACAGTGTTCATTGTTTGTATTCTTTGTACATAATATAAAAGTAAAAGCAAGCTGTGTAGAAACGTTATACTAACATGTGATTGTAATCTGGGCTGTTACTCAAAACAAAATAATTGAGTACACCGTTCAGTTAAAACGTATCTCTTCTTCACCCAATGGCACTGTAATTGTGAAATAATCATCTATTCTCGTTAGGACGCTAATAGTTCCTCATTTTCATACTGTGCCGAGAGCATAAATGGACGTCATTTCTCTGAAACCTGGGACACTACAGGATGTTTCTCTCATGACTGACTTTATCCCTTTGCAGTTTTGTGAGTATTTTGATAATATTCTATAGAAATGTGCCGTTTAGAAACTGACTGGTGGAGAGGAAGACAATGATCTGAAACTGAAGTTTGGGACAGTGATCAAGAATGACAAGTTCATGAACGTGGGTGTCTGTCAGAATAAACAGGATTGTTTAATAAGCAAAAAATGGGGAATTGACTCTCTCATGCTACAAGCCAAAAAACTAAAAAGCATATTGATTTCCATTATATTTGCCTATTGTGAAATGTATTCTTAATTGTGAATGGCACAAACAACATAAATGTGTATGGACATGTGATTATAAAATATATTTTGCTTGAAAATTTACTATTTTTTAGGTATACCGTATTTTTGATAAAATCAGTGTTGATTAAATCAAAAAGTCTACTTGTCAGTATTTTCTATTAGCATTTTCTATTACTTGTTTTTATTCCATGATTAAAAATTTTGGTATGCACATGAGAGTAACCGTAAGGTTTGGAAATAATGCAACTGAAGATTGTATAGTTTTTTCAAAATATTTCAAACCTGCCGTTGAGTGACATGTCCCCCTTTTTGATTTCAACGCCTCAGTCACGGAAAGGAAAGTTCATTTTGAGTCAAGAAATGGACTGGGACGAGAGTATTGGAACTAGAAAGAGGGACGATTTAAAGAAGCAGTAAGACTGAAACAATTCTCTGAAGATCACCGTAAGAGTAATGAAGAAACTTCCTCAGACCAGAGACTCATCATGACATCGTTGCATCGTTGTTTTACTAGTAATTGCAATTTCAGTAAGAGCTTTTACGTACGCAGATTTTTCAAGCATGAGGGATCTGAACAATGCAGAAGACCAGGAGAAGAACATATGCAGAAGATAATGGGTGTCTTTTGATCGTGAGGAGGAATTAACCAGTGAGCAAAAGCGATAGCGAACGGTACAAAAGAAGTGACTGTTGAGCTCTCTCTTGTGCTACGGAAAAATACTTGGAACGCTGTATCAGTTGTCAAATTCATTTACTGTGAAGGCCAACACTGATTTAGTTCATAAGATAAACTTTAAATAAACTGACGCCACGCCAGCTAAACAAAATTTGTGTGGGCAGTCACTGTCACCTCCAATAACTCTGTATATACACACATCAAAAAAAGTTTTGCTTCACCTCGGTTCCGAGAGTTCCGGAACCTGTACAGAAAATTGGAACAGAGATCAACATAAACCTCATTTCCGTCATTTATATTGCTCATGAAAACCACACATTGCATGTTGTACTTCAGACGTGGTGTTCCAGATTGCTGTACACACCGGTACCTCTAATACCCAGTAGCACGTCCTCTTGCATTGATGCATTCCTGTATTCGTTGCGTCATACTATCCACAAGTTCATCAAGGCACTGTTGGTCCTGATTGTTCCATTCCTCAACAGCCACTCGGCGTAGATCCCTCATAGTGGTTGGTGGGCTAGGTCTTCCATAAAAATCCCTTTTCAATTCATCCCAAGAATGTTTGATTGGGTTCATGTCTGGAGAACATGTTGGCCACTCTATTCGAGCGATGTCCTTATCCTAAAGGAAGTCATTCACAAGATGTGCACGATGGGGGCTCGAATTGCCGTCCATGAACACGAATGCCTCGCCAATATACTGCAGATATGGTTGCACTATCGGACGGAGGATGGCATTCACGTATCGTACAGCCGTAACGGCGCCTTCCATGACCACCAGCGATGTACGTCAACCCCACATAATGCCATCCCAAAACAGCAGGGAACCTCCACCTTGCTGCGCTCAACTGGACAGTGTGTCTAAGGCTTTCAGCCTGACCAGGTTGCCTCTAAACACGTCTCCGACGACTGTTTGGTTGAAGGCATATGCGACACTCATCGGCCGGCCGCGGTGGTCTAGCCGTTCTAGGCGCTCAGTCCGGAACCGCGCGACTGCTACGGTCGCAGGTTCGAATCCAGCCTCGGGCATGGATGTGTGTGATGTCCTTAGGTTAGTTAGGTTTAAGTAGTTCTAAGTTCTAGGCGACTGATGACCACAGATGTTAAGTCCCATAGTGCTCAGAGTCATTTGAACCATTTGACACTCATCGCTGAAGAGAACGTGATGACAATCCTGAGCGGTCCAGTCGGCATGTTGCTGGACCTATCTGTATAGCGCTGCGTGGT
The DNA here is from genome assembly GCF_023897955.1 of Schistocerca gregaria. Taxonomy (NCBI): domain Eukaryota; kingdom Metazoa; phylum Arthropoda; class Insecta; order Orthoptera; family Acrididae; genus Schistocerca; species Schistocerca gregaria. Next base: position 146,667,191 of record NC_064931.1, read on the forward strand.
GTCGTGGTTGCAAAGGTGGACTTCGCCATGGACGTCGGAAGTGAAGTTGCGCTGCATGCAGCCTATTGCGCACAGTTTGAGTCGTAACATGACGTCCTGTGGCTGCACGAAAAGCATCATTCAACATGGCGTTGCTGTCAGGGTTCCTCCGAACCATAATCCGTAGGTAGCTGTCATCCACCGGAGCAGTTGCTCTTGTGTGGCCTAAGCGAGGCATGTCATCGCCAGTTGCTGTCTCTTTGTATCTCCTCCATAACCGAACAACATCGCTTTGGTTCACTCGGAGACGCCTGGGTATTTCCCTCGTTGAAAGCGCTTTCTGGCACAAAGTAACAATGCGGACCGCCATGGAACCGCGGTATTGACCGTCTAGGAATGGTTGAACTACAGACAACACGAGCCGTGTACCTCCTTCGTGATGGTATGACTGGAATCATTGAAATATCCGTGAAGGTGAGGAAAAAAATAATTTTACAGCATGTCCAAGATGATATTCCTGTCACAGTTTTCTCTGCAAGAACGAAAGGTCCATAAACTTTGCAAAAAGGAATGGCACAAAACACATTCAGTTCGGTGAGTCTCTTCCACGTTCTAGAACGACACCAGAATTCGTGATCTCGAAATTTTTATATTAGGGCTGTTTACTTTACCCGATAGATAAAACGCCGACTCCCCCGAAAAGATAAGTCGTTAAGAAAATGTGTCCTCTGCCATATCCTGGAAAAGTCAAATGCAAAATTCATACCTTCTGTTACGGCCGCTGGGACACGGATACCACAGTGATAACAACTCGTAAGGCTTTATATGTAGGCGTCGTTTCAGAACGCACCACGCCGTTGTTTGGGGAATCTGCAGCTCCTTGCCTGCCTATGTTGTGGACATCCGAGGGCTCCGTGTGAACGTATCTCTGATCTGCTCGATGATTTTATCAGACGTGAGTGGCCGGCCAGTGCCCTTACCTTTGCATATGCAACGATCTTTCACGAATTTTATATGCCAGTCATAAATATACTTGTGTAGAGGCGGCTTCTTTCTAAATCGACGGTGGAATCCACGCTGCACTCGAACTTCACGTAAATTTCAACAAATAAAATAATTTCTTTGGCGCTGTAGTCGCAAAGTTGCTACAAACAAACAACAACGCAGGTGTGTCTAAACTTTGAAGCTTCCTCTATGCAGGGACGTGTGTAATGTGTTACTACCTTTGTAGTTCGTCCGTACTAAACAACTGCGATCTGGTCTTTCTTTTTGAATCACCACACACCACAATCTGTTCTTCAGAGAATGTTAAAATGTTTCTCGCAGTCACATCATTGACTTTACTGTATCAATAAAGCCGTAAAACCGCGGCGTTCTGAAGGAGGAATAGTAAATCAACTCCAACTTCTTTGAGTTTCTCTGTGAACATAACGTTTTCGAAACATGTTCAATTACACATTACGTTGAAATATCTACTGAAAGACTGCATTTATCATAATTGACTATGTACATACCGATAGGAACCTTCTTGCAGCTATGTGACAATACATTTTCAGTTCAGTTACAATTAATGATGCCCGGATTGTTTAATAGAGTTTCAACAGATACACAACTAGTCAAGCGCTTATAACTTTGTAAATATGCCATTGTTGTGGTCTTCAGTCCTGAGATTGGTTTGATGCAGCTCTCCATGCTACTTTATCCTGTGCAAGCTTCTTCATCTCGCAGTACTTACTGCAACCTATATCCTTTTGAATCTGCTTAGTGTATTCATCTCTTGGTGTCCCACTACGATATTTACTCTTCACGCTGCCCTCCAATGCTAAATTTGTGATCACTTGATGCCTCAGAACATGTCCTACCAACCGGTCCCTTCTTCTTGTCAAGTTGTGCCCCAAACTCCTCTTCTCCCCAATCCTATTCAATACCTCCTCATTAGTTATGTGAGCTACCCATCTAATCTTCAGCATTCTTCTGTAGCACCACATTTCGAAAGCTTCTATTCTCTTCTTGTCCAAACCATTTATCGTCCATATTTCACTTCCATACATGGATACACTCCATACTAATATTTTTCAGAAATGACATCCTGACACTTAAATCAATTCTCGATGTTAACAAATTTCTCTTCTTCAAAAACGCTTTCCTTTCTATTCCCAGTCTACATTTTATATCCACTCTACTTCGACCATCTTCAGTTATTTTGCTCCCCAAATAGCGAAACTCCTTTACTATGTTAAATGTTTTATTACCTATTCTAATTCCCTCAGTATCATCTGACTTAATTCGACTACATCTCATTATCCTCGTTTTGCTTTTGTTGATGTTCATCTCATATACTCCTTTAAAGACACTGTCCATTCCGTTCAACTGCTCTCCCAGGTCCTTTGCTGTCGCTCAGAGAATTACAATGTCATCAGCGAACCTCCATGGATTTTAATACCTACTCCGAATGTTTCTTTTGTTTCCTTTACTGCTTGCTCAATATACAGATTGAATATCGTCAGGGAGAGGCTACAACCCTGTCTCACTCCTTTCCGATCCACTGCTTTCCTTTCATGCCCCTCGACTCTTATAGCCGCCATCTCGTTTCTATACATATTGTAAATAGGTTTTCGTTCCCTGTATTTTACCCCTGCCACGTTTAGAAATTGAAAGAGAGTATTCCAGCCAACATCGTCAAAAGCTTTCTCTAAGTGTAGAAATTCTAGAAACGTAGGTTTGCCTTTCCTTAATCTAATTTTGAAGATGAGTCGTAGGGTCAGTATAGCCTCACGTGTTCCAACATTTCTAAGGAATCCAAATTGATCATCCCCAAGGTCGGTCACTACCATTTGTTTGCATTCGTCTGTAATGAATTCGTGTTAGTATTTTGCAGCCGTGGCTTGTTAAACTGATAGTTCGGTAATTTTCACATCTGTCACCACCAGCTTTCTTAGGGATTGTAATTATTATAGGTCGCTTATGTCAGTGGATATCCCCATTTGCAACACGTATCTTCGCTAAGGTGAATCTCTATCCGTGTCTGTTCTGCTTACATACTTCTGTTAGCGCGTCACGTGCCTGCATCGCCAGAGATGGCATCCAACGTCACGGCCGGCAGTGGTCATAAGGTTTTGGTTTATCAGTATAATTACGAAATAAACTTCTTTGGTCGTGTTTAAAGTAATCTGAATTAGTGAACCCAAGTCGTGGTACGCAGAACACATAGAAAAGATCACCGAATCACCTCCAACCTGAACTGCTAGCGACACAATGTGTGTTAAACATCTTATGTCATTTGGAAAGCGGCAAAACGACGACTCGTCGGACCACACTACGTGCCTTCAGCCAGCTGTTGTCCAGTTTCTGTTATTTCTGGAACACTGCAGCCGTGCAGCTCTACACGGAGGTGACAAACGTCATGGGATACCTCCTAACATATTAAGATGGATACCATTGGTGATCTTACAGCTCTCGAAGAATGACATTACAATGAAATCCAGACCATTAGCTGTTTACAGGCGTTGGTATATATCAACGGGGGCAGTTGCATATGTGGAAATGTGGGTCTCACGGAGAGCATGCCAGAGATAGGTGCCTACAGTCACACTAACATGTGAGTCCGCGATAGCTCAGTCGGATAGAGAATCTGCCATGTAAGCAGGAGATCCCGGCTTCGCGTTCCGGTGGGGACACTCATTTTCAGCTTTTCCCGTAGATATTTATCAACGCCTGTAAGTAGCTAATAGTCTGGATTTCACTGTATTTTCAACCTCCTATTATCGTGTCCGATCTCGTTTACCCCGGCGTAGCGCGGCAGCTCAACGTGGGATGGACTCAACAGGTCGCTGGAAGTCCCCTGCAGAAATACTGAGCCATGCTGTTTCAACAGCCGTCCATAATAGCGAAAGTGTTGCCAGGGCACGATTTTGTACAAGAACTGACCTATCGATTACGTCCCGTAAGTGTTCGATGGGATTCATGTCGGGAGATCTTGGCAGCCGTATCATTCGCTCAAATTGTCCTGAATGTTCTTGAAACCAATCGCCAACAGTTGTAGCCAGATGACATGATGCACTGTCATCCATAAAAATTACACCATTGTTTGGGAACATGATGTCCATGGATGGCGCAAATGGTCCCCAGACAGCCGAACACGATCATTTTCAGTCAATGATCGGTCCAGTTGGACCAGGGGGCACAATCCAGTCGATGTAAACACAGCCCACATCACTATGGAGCCACCAACAGCTTGCACAGTGCCTTGTTGAAAACGTGGGCTCATGGCTTCGTGAGGTCTGCACCACTCTCTAACCCTACTATCAGCTCTTACCAACCGAAATCGGGACTCATCTAACCATGCCACCGTTCTCCAGTCGTCTAGGGTCCTGCCGATTTGGTCACGGGCGCAGGAGAGACGCTGCTGCCATAGCCCATTAACACAAATTTCGCAGCGCTGTCCTACGGGATACGTTCGTCGTACGTTCCACATCGATTTCAGCCTTTATTTCAAGTCTTGCTTGTCTGTTAGCACTGACAACACCACGCAAACGCCACTGCTCTCGGTCGTTAAGTGAAGGCTGTGGGGCACTGTGTTGTCCGCATTGAGAGGTTGGTTGGTTGGTTGTGGTCTTCAGTCCTGAGACTGGTTTGATGCAGCTCTCCATGCTACTCTATCCTGTGCAAGCCTCTTCATCTCCCTGTACCTACTGTAGCCTACATCCTTCTGAATCTGCTGAGTGTATTCATCTCTTGGTCTCCCTCTACGATTTTTTCCCTCCACGCTGCCCTCCTATACTAAATTGGTGATCCATTGATGCCTCAGAATATGTCCTACCAACCGATCTCATTTTCTAATATAACTCCCTCAATATCACCCGACTTAATTCGACTACATTCCATTATCCTCGTTTTGCTGTATATCGCTAAATTTCGCTAATATCTCACACTTGTGCAGCCACAACCACTAGCATAGGACAGGAACACTAAGACATCTTTATTATAAACAAGAAAAAATGCAGCGAGAGTATCTTCCATGGTCCCCGATGTGCATTCTAAGTGCTCAATGCCACACCATGACTGGCTGCTGCCGCCCAGACTGTAATCTTTCCACAAGAAGCACTACTGCTCGTACAAGACTGGCAGCGCAAGTGCGCAGCAGTCATAGCATACTGCCAGTGGACACATGATAACACAAACAAATATCAGCCGAGCCAACTGTAGGGAACAACTAGTCCATAGATCTGTCCAGTCTTACAGCCATTGATTCTGAGATGCCTCCATCCACATTATCATGATTAAACGAGTAATGATCGCACTGTGGTTGTGCACTGCACGCAGCCAGGGGTGTTCTGGCTTCAATCACCGTAAAGTGTAATTTATCTTTTCTCAACACGCTTAATATTCAAGATCCCTAGCCACGCTGGGTAGCCGTACGGCCTAAGGCGTCTTTTCACGGTTCGCGCGGCTCCTCCCGTCGGTGGTTCGAGTCCTGTGTGTTAGTCCTAAGTGCAAGTTAGATTAAGTAGTGCGTAAGCCTAGGTAGCGTGCCCGGTTAGCTGTGCGGTCTAACGCACTGCTCTGCGAGCGGGAAGGCGTGCGGGTCCGCGGCACGGATGGTTTTTAAGGCTGTTTTCTTCTGCTTCTGCCTAGGCGAATGCGGGCTGGTTCCAATTATTCCGCCTCAGTTACACTATGTCGGCGATTGGTGCAAGCCGGCCGATGTGGCAGAGCGGTTCTAGGAGCTACAGTCAGGTTAGAATCGTGCATCGGGCATGGATGTGTGTGATGTCCTTAGGTTAGTTAGGTTTAAGTAGTTCTAAGTACTAGGGGACTGATGACCTCAACAGTTGAGTCCCATAGCGGTCAGAGCCATTTTTTTCCACGTACGTGTACACCATAGTTACTCTACCACGTAAACATTGGAGTTATACTCGTCTGGTGTGAGACGTTCCCGAGGTGGGAGGGGAAGGGGTAGGTGGTGGTCGACTGGGGGCAGAACCACATAATAACCCTGGGTTCGGTGTGGGGCGGTTCAAATGGCTCTGAGCACTATGGGACTTAACATCTGTGGTCATCAGTCCCGTAGAACTTAGAACGACTTAAATCTAACTAACCTAAGGACATCACACACATCCATACTCGAGGCAGGATTCGAACCTACGACCGTAGCGGTCACGCGGTTCCAGACTGAAGCGCCTCGAACCGCACGGCCACATCTGCCGGCGGTGTGTGGCAGTGGTGGGGTGAGTGGACTGCTGTAGCCTGTTGTGGGGTTGTGAACCTCTCCGTCGTTTCTACGTACCCAGCTGAATACAATACAAAGCCTAGGGACTGAAGACTTTAGCAGTTTGGTCCCATAGTCGTTACAACAAATTTCCAATTTTTTCCAGGATCCCTACGTTTAAATAAGTAATTGAATTTCTAAATAACATCCGCACAAATACAGAAAAATTGGACACTATAACCCAATTACCGCACACAACAGTGCGAATGTTGCATGGAACATATAGGAGATGCATCACATTTAAATTGAAACAAATCGTCCACATTATACCTGTCAGTCCTCTTTTAGTGTTTTGATTCTCGCCGTTAACAAATGCTCCATTATAACTACTGTCTTTGCGATATACCGCACCTTACGTCTTCCAAATTTTCAAACGCAATTTGCTTGCACTTCTATTTCTGTAATTGTTTAATCACAGTTCGGAAATCACCGCTATTTACATTCTGCATACACTGTCTGATCAAACGTATTGCACATCTACTATTGGACGTTATTGTGAGGTGCATCTAACAGTTGAATCACATCCTGTATTTAAACTAAGGACTGGCAAGGCTGGAACACGTAATGTGTATTAAGCTGTTCGTTTCGAAATTTTGTAGCATTATATTCTCGTGAAATCTGACAGATTCAACAAAATATCTTCATCATCCCCAGGAAAAATGTTTAAATTGCGAGAAAACGTGACCCGAAGACTGTTAAACAATTAGAAGGATAAGGAGAGCGAGCAGAAGTGGCTAAGAGATCACCTGCACTACACCCATCATCCTCCTTTCCTAGAGTACTGCTGTAGCCCCTACTGTACTGATTTTCCGTATATTGTTATATTAACAAATGTTCCATTAAAACTACAGCCTTCGTGATATACAGCATGTGACAACACTCCTTCGCTAATGTAAAGAACTTCATCTGTTAAACAAAAGTCGCACATCCTCTAAGAAAGGATGAAAATGGTTTGCATGTAAACTACTATTTACTATCCAACAATGTGGAATACCACTTCTTCCTCTTTTCCATAGCTTAAATCTACATCTACACTACTGACCATTACAATTGCTACACCTCAAAGATGACGTGCTACAGACGCGAAATTTAACCGACAGGAAGAAGATGCTGTGATATGCAAATGATTAGTTTTTCAGAGCATTCACCCAAGGTTCCCGCCGGTGACGATACCTATAACGTTCTGACATGAGGAAAGTTTCCAACCGATTTCTCATACACAATCAGCAGTTGACCGGCGTTGCCAGGTGCAACGTTGCTGTGATGCCTCGTGTAAAGTGGAGAAATGCGCACCATCACGATTCCGACTTTGATGAAGGTCGGATTGTAGCCTATCGCGATTCCGGAGACATAGCTTAGCCACAATCTGGGGGATGTTGCCAGAATGCGATTTTCACTAGCAGAGTGAAAATCTCATTCTGGAAACATCCCCTACGCTGTTGCTAAGCCATGTCTCTGCAATATCCTTTCTTTCAGGAGTGCTAGTTCTGCAAGGTTTGCAGGAGAGTTTCTGTAAAGTTTGGAAGGTAGGTGACGAGGTACTGGCAGACGTAAAGCTGTGAGGAAGGGGCGTGAGTCGTGCTTGGTTAGCTCAGTTGGTAGAGCACTTGCCCGTGAAAGGCAAAGTTACCGAGTTCGAGTCTAGGTCCGGCAAACAGTTTTAATCTGCCAGGAAGTTTCAGGGTTGTCTAATAAGCTAAATGTGGGTTTAACTTTCTCATGCTACAAGCCAAAGCACTAAAAAGCATATTGATTTCCTATTATATTGTCTATTTTTATATGTCCCCCCCCCCCATAAACCATGGACCTTGTCCTTGGAGGGGAGGCTTGCGTGCCTCAACGATACAGATAGCCGTACAATAGGTGCAACCACAACGGAGGGGTATCTGTTGAGAGGCCAGACAAACGTGTGGTTCCTGAAGAGGGGCAGCAGCCTTTTCAGTAGTTGCAGGGGCAACAGTCTGGATGATTCACTGATCTGGTCTTGTAACACTAACCAAAACAGCCTTGCTGTGATGGTACTGCGAACGGCTGAAAGCAAGGGGAAACTACAGCTGTAATTTTTCCCGAGGGCATGCAGCTTTACTGTATGATTGAATGATGATGATGTCCTCTTGGTTAAAGTATTCCGGAAGTAAAATACTCCCATTCGGATCTCCGGGCGGGGCCTACTCAAGAGGACGTCGTTATCAGGAGAAAGAAAACGTGTTCTACGGATCGGAGCGTGCAATGTCAGATCCCTTAATCGGGCAGCTAGGTTAGAAAATATGAAAAGGGAAACGGATAGATTAAAGTTAGATATAGTGGGAATTAGTGACGTTCGGTGGCAGGAGGAACAAGACTTTTGGTCAGGTGAATACAGCATTATAAATACAAAATCAAATAGGTGTAATGCAGGAGTAGGTTTAACAATGAATAAAAAATAGGAGTACGGGTAAGCTACTACAAACAACATAGTGAACGCATTATTGTGGCCAAGATAGACACGAAGCCCACGCCTACTACAGTAGTACAAGTTTATATGCCAACTAGCTCTGCAGATGATGAAGATGTTGGTGAAATGTATGATGAGATAAAAGAAATTATTCAGACAGTGAAGGGAAATGAAAATTTAATAGTCGTCGTGGACTGGAATTCGAGAGTAGGAAAATGGAGGGAAGGAAACATAGTAGGTGAATATGGATTGGGGGTAAGAAATGAAAGAGGAAGCCGTCTGGTGGAATTTTACACAGAGCATAGCTTAATCATAGCTAACACTTGGTTCAAGAATCATAAAAGTATCAGGTTGTATACATGGATGAAGCCTGGAGACACTAGAAGGTATCAGATAGATTATATAATGGTAAGGCAGAGATTTAGGAACCAGATTTTAAATTGTAAGACATTTCCAGGGGCAGATGTGGACTCTGACCACAATCTATTGGATATGAACTGTAGATTAAAACTGAAGAAACTACGAAAATGTGGGAATTTAAGGAGATGGAACCTGGATAAACTGAAAGAACCGGAGGTTGTACATAGATTCGGGGAGCGCATAAGGGAACAATTGACAGGAATGGGGGAAAGAAATACAGTAGAAGAGGAATGGGTAGCTTTGAGAAATGAAATAGTGAAGGCAGCGGAGGATCAAATAGGTAAAAAGACGAGGGCTGGTAGAAACCCTTGGCTAACAGAAGAAATATTGAATTTAATTGATGAAAGGAGAAAATATAAAAAAGAAGTAAATGAAGCAGGCAGAAAGAAATACAAACGTCTAAAAATGAGATAAACAGGAAGTGGAAAATGGCTAAGCATGCATGGCTAGAGGACAAATGTAAGGATGTAGAGGCTTATCTCACTAGGGATAAGATAGATACTGCCTACAGGAAAATTAAAGAGACCTTTGGAGAAAGGAGAACCACTTGCATGAATATCAAGAGCTTTGATGGAAACCCAGTTCTAAGCAAAGAAGGGAAAGCAGAAAGGTGGAAGCAGTATATAGAGGGTCTATACAAGGGTGATGTACTTGAAGACAGTATTATGGAAATGGAAGAGGATATAGATGAAGATGAAATGGGAGACACGATACTGCGTGACGAGTTTGACAGAGCAGTGAAAGACCTAAGTCGAAACAAGGCCCCGGGAGTAGACAACATTACATTAGAACTACTGATGGCCTTGGGAGAGCCTGTCCTGACAAAACTTTTCCGTCTGGTGAGCAAGATGTATGAGGCAGGCGAAATACCCTCAGACTTCAAGAAGAATGTAATAATTCCAATCCCAAAGAAAGCAGGTGTTGAAAGATGTGAAAATTACCGAAATATCAGTTTAATAAGTCACAGCTGCAAAATACTAACGCGAATCATTTACAGCATTTTCTATTACTTGCTTTTATTGCATGTAAGAGTAACCGTAAGGTTTGCAAATAATGCTGATGATTGTATAGTTTTTCCAAAATATTTCAAACCTTCTGTTGAATGACATGTCCCACTTTTTGATTTCAACGCCTGAGTCAAGGAATGGAGAGTTCATTTTGAGACAAGAAACGGACAGGGGCAAGAGGATTGGAACCAGAAAGAGGGACGATTTAAAGAAGCAGTTAGACTGAAACAATTCTCTGAAGGTCTTCGTAAGAGTAATGAAGAACCTTCCAGAGACCAGAGACTCATCATGACATCGTTGCATCGTTGTAATAAGATCTTTTACGTACGCAGATTATTTCTAGAATGAGGGAGCTGAACAAGGTAGGAAATCGGGAGAGGAACATATCATATCGATATAGAGCAAACGCAGAAGACCATCAGAATCGAAGAAATAAACATTTCTGTGTTATATTGTTGATTGCTTTTACATACACATATTGACTGTCATTTTTTGGGTTCATAAACATTTATTTTATCTGTTATTACTTTTATGTTGTAATTTCTTGTACTGACAAGTTCCATGACCTTGGAGATTTGCTCCTCAATTTGGTCCTACGGAGCTGAGCTTTATTCTTTAAAAAGGTCTGGGGGCACGGAAAAGTGGCACGGTCTGCGTATGCAGACGATAATGGCTGTGTTTTGATCGTGAGGAGGAATTATACAGTGAGAAAACTAGATAGCGACCGGTACAAAAGAAAGTGACCGTTGAGCTCTCTCTTCTGCTACGGAAAAACACTTAAAACGGTGTATCAATTGTCAAAATCATTTACTGTGAGGGACAACACTGATTTAGTTCATAAGATAAACTTTAAATAAACTGACGCCGCGCCAGCTAAATAAAATTTGCGTGGGCGGCCACTGCCACCTCCAATAACTTCTATATACACACATCAAACAAACTTTTGCATCACCTCGGTTTCGAGAGTTCCGGAATCGGTACAGAAAATTGGAATAGAGATCAACATAAACCTCATTTCCGTCCTTTATATTGCTCATGAAAACCACACATTGCATGTTGTACTTCAGACGTGGTGTTTCAGATTTCTGTACACACCGGTACCTCTAATACCCAGTCTCACGTCCTATTGCATTGATGCATTCCTGTATTCGTCGCTGCATACTATCCACAAGTTCATCAAGGCACTGTTGGTCCTGATTGTTCCACTCCTCAACAGCCATTTGGCATAGGTCCCACAGAGTGGTTGGTGGGTCACGTCGTCCATAAACAGCCCTTTTCAATTCATCCCAGGAATATTTGATAGGGTTCATATCTGGAGAACATGTTGGCCACTCTAGTCGAGCGATATCGTTATCCTGAAGGAAGATGTGCACGATGGGGGCTCGAATTGCCGTCCATGAACACGAATGCCTCGCCAATATGCTGCCGATATGGTTGCACTATCGGTCGGAGGATGGCATTCACGTATCGTACAGACGTTACGGCGCCTTCCATGACCACCAGCGGCGTACGTCGGGATTTCATGATACCTCTCCAAAACACTAGGGAATGTTCACCTTGCTGCACTCACTGGACGGTGTGTCTAAAGCGTTCAGCCTGACCCGGTTGCTTCCAAACACGTCTCCGACGATTGTCTGGTTGAAGGCATATGCGACACTCGTCGGTGGAGAGAACGTGGTGCCAGTCCTGAGCGGTCTATTCGGCATGTTGCTGAGCCCATCTGTACAGCGCTGCATAGTATCGTGGTTGCAAAGATGGACGTCGCCATGGACGTCGGGAGTGAAGTTGCGCTACATGCAGCCTATTGCGCACAGTTGGAGTCGTAGCACGACGTCCTGTGGCTGCACGAAAAGCATTATTCAACATGGTGGCGTTGGTGTCAGGGTTCCTCCGAACCATAATCCGTAGGTAGGTGTCATCCACCGCAGCAGTAGCCCTTGAGCAGCCTAAGCGAAGCATCTCATCGCCAATTCCTCTCTCTCTGTATCTCCTCCATGTCTGAACAATATCACTTAGGTTCACTTGGAGACGCCTTGATATTTCCCTCGTTGAGAGCCCTTTCTGGCACAAAGTAACAATGCAGACACGATCGAACCGCGGTATTGACCGTCTAGGTGTGGTTGAACTACAGACAACACGAGCCGTGTACTTCATTCGAGATGGAATAACTGGAATCACTGAAATATTGGTGAAGGTGAGGAAACAAATAATTTTAGAGCATCCCCAAGATGATATTCCAGTCACCGTTTTCTCCGCAAGAATGACAGGCCCATAAACTTCGCAAACAGGAATGGCACAAAACACATTCAGTTTCGTTGAGTCACTTCCACGTTCTGGAACGACGCCAAAATTTTGTGACCTCCAAATTTTTATATAATGGCTGTTTAATTTACCCGATAGATAAAACGCCGATTCGCCCGAAAAGATGAGTCGTTAAGAAAATGTGTCCTCTTGCATATCCTGGAGAAGTGAAATGCAAAATTCGTACCTTCTGATACGGCCGTTGGGACACAGGTACCACAGTAATAGCAACTCGTTAGGCTTTACATGTAGGCGTCGTTTGAGAACGCATGCCGCCGTTGTTTGGGGATGCTGAGCCTCCTATCCTGTCTATGTTTTGGACTTCCGAGGGCTCCGTGTGAACGTATCTCTGATATCCTCGATGTTTTCATCAGACGTGAGTGGCCGGCCAGTGCCAACAAAATGGCTCTGAGCACTATGGGGCTTAACTTCTAAGGTCATCAGTCCCCTAGAACTTAGAACTAATTAAACCTAACTAACTTAAGGACAACACACACATCCATGCCCGATGTAGGATTCGAACCTGCGACCGTAGCGGTCCCACGGTTCCAGACTGTAGCGCCTAGAACCGCTCGGCCACCCCGGCCGGGCTACCAGTGCCCTAACCTCGGCATACGCAACCATCTTCCACGAATTTTCTATGCCAGTCATAAATCTACTAGAGCAGAGGCGGCTACTTTCTAAATCGGCGGCGAAATCCACGCTGCACTCGAACTTCACGCAAATTTCAACAAATAAAATAATTTCTGTGGCGGTGTAGTCGCCAAGTTGCAACAAACAAACAACAACGCATGTGTGTCTAAACTTTGAATCTTCCTCTAGCCAGGGACATGCGTAAGGTGTTACTGCCTTTGTAGTTCGTCTGTAATAAACAACTGAGGTCTGGTCTTTCTTTCTGAAACACCAGGTACAACATTCTATTCTTCAGAGACTGTTAAAATGTTACTCGCAGTCACATCACTGGCTTTACTGTATCAATAAAGCTGTAAAACTGTGACGTTCTGAAAGAGGAATATTAAATCAACTCCAACTTTTTTGAGTTTCTCTGTGAACATAATGTTGTCGAAACATGTTCAGTAACAACATTACGTTGAAATATCTAATGGAAGTCGGCATTTATCATAATTGACTATGTATATAGCGACAGGAACCTTTTTACAGTTATGTGACAATACATTTTCAGTTCAGTTACAATTAATGATGCCCAGATTGTTTAATAGAGTTTTAACACATTCAAAACTAATCAAACACTTATAACATTGTAAATATGCCATTGTTGTGATCTTCAATCCAGAGACTGGTTTTATGCAGCTCTCCATGCTACTCTATCCTGTGCAAGCTTCTTCATCTCCCAGTACTTACTGCAACCTACATCCTTTTGAATCTGCTTAGTGTATTCATCTCTTGGTCTCCCTCTACGATTTTTACCCACCACGCTGCCCCCTATACTAAATTGGTGTTCCCTTGATGCCTCAGAACATGTCCTACCAACCGATCACTTCTTCTTGTCAAGTTGTGTCACAAACTCCTCTTCTCCCCAATCCTATACAATACTTCCGCATTAGTTATGTGATCTACCCATCTTATCTTCAGCATTCTTCTGTAACACCACATTTCGAAAGCTTCTATTCTCTTCTTGTCCAAACTATTTATCGTCCATGTTTCACTTCCATACATAGCTACACTCCATACAAATAATTTCAGAAACGACTTTCTGACACATAAATCTATACTCGATGTTAACAAATTTCTCTTCTTCAGAAACGCTTTCCTTGAGATTGCCAGTCTACATTTTATATCCTCTCTACTTCGACCATCATCAGTTATTTTGCTCCACAAATAGCAAAACTCCTTTATTACTTTAAGTGTTTTATTTCCTAATCAAATTCCCTCAGCATCATCCGACTTATTTCGACTACATTCCATTAACCTCGTTTTGCTTTTGTTGATGTTCATCTTATATCCTCCTTTCAAGACACTGTCCATTCCGTTCAACTGCTCTTCCAAGTCCATTGCTGTCTCTGAAAAAAATTACAAAAAATGGTTCAAATGGCTCTGAGCAATATGGGACTTAACTTGTAAAGTCATCAGTCCCCTAGAACTTAGAACTACTTAAACCTAACTAACCTAAGGACATCACACACATCCATGCCCGAGGCAGGATTCGAACCTGCGAACGTAGCGGTCACGCGGTTCCAGACTGAAGCGCCTAGAACCGCACAGCCACACTGGCCGGCTACAGAATTGCAATGTCATCGGCGAACCTCAAACTTCTTTACCTTGTCTATAGATTTTAATACCTACTCCGAATTCTTTTACTGCTTGCTCAATATACAGATTGAATAACATCGGGGAGAGGGTACAAACCTGTCTGACTCCCTTCCCAACCACTGCTTGCCTTTCATGCACCTCGACTCTTATAACTGCCATCTGGTTTCTGTACAAATTGTAAACAGCCTTTCGCTCCCTGTATTTTACCCCTGCCAACCTTAGAATTTGAAAGAGAGTATTCCAGTCAACATTGTCAAAAGCTTCCTCTAAGTCTACAAATGCTAGAAACATAGGTTTGCCTTTCCTTAATCTGTTTTCTAAGATAAGTCGTAGGATCAGTATTGCCTCACGTGTTCCAGCATTTCTATGGAATCCAAACTGATCTTCCCCGAGGTCGGCTTCTGCTAGTTTTTCCATTCGTCTGTAAATAATTCGCGTTACTATTTTGCTGCTGTGACTTATTAAACTGATAGTTCGGTAATTTTCACAACTGTGCCACACCTGCTTTCTTTGGGATATTCTTCTTGAAGTCTGAGGGTATTTCGGCTGTCACATACATCTTGCTCACCAGATGGTAGAGTTTTGTCAGGACTGGCTCTCCCAAGGCCGTCAGTAATTCCAGTTTGTCTGCTCTCAGGGCCTTGTTTCGACTCAGGTCTTTCAGCGCTCTGTGAAACCCTTCACGCAGTATCGTATCTCCTATTTCATCTTCATCTACATTCTCTTCCATTTCTATAATATTGTCCTCAAGAACATCGCCCTTGTATAGACCCCCTATATACTCCTTCCACCTTTCTGCTTTCCCTTCTTTGCTTAGAACTGGGTTTCCATCAAAGCTCTTGATATTCACACAAGTGGTTCTCCTTCCTCCAAAGGTCTCTTTAATTTTCCTGTAGGCAGTATCTATCTTACTCCTAGTGAGATAAGCCTCTACATCCTTACATTTGTCCTCTAGCCATCGCTGTTTAGCCATTTTGCACTTCCTGTCGATCTTATTTTTGAAACGTTTGTATTCCTTTCTGTCTGCTTCATTTACTGCGTTTTTGTATTTTCTCCTTTCATCAGTTGAATTCAATATTTCTTCTGTTACCCAAGGATTTCTACTAGCCCTCTTCTTTTTACCTACTTGATCCTCTGCTGCCTTCACTACTTCATCCCTCAGAGCCACCCATTTTTGTTCTACTGCATGTCTTTCCCCCATTCCTGTCAATTGTTCCTTTATGCTCTCCCTGAAACTCTGTACAACCTCTGGTTTAGTCAGTTTATCCAGGTCCCATCTCCTTATATTCCCACCTTTTCGCAGTTTCTTCAGTTTTAATCTACAGTTCATAACTAATAGATTGTGGTCAGAGTCCACATCTGCCCCTGGAAATGTCTTACAATTTAAAATCTGGTTCCTAAATCTCTGTCTTACCATTATATAATCTATCTGATAGCTTCTAGTATCTCCAGGATTCTTTCATGTATACAACCTTCTTTTATTGTTCTTGAACCAAGTGTTAGCTATGAGTAAGTTATACTCCGTGCAAAATTCCACCAGGCGGCTTCCTCTTTCATTTCTTAGCCCCAATCCATATTCACCTACTATGTTTCCTTCCCTCCCTTTTCCTACTCTCGAATTCCAGTCCCCGATGACTATTAAATATTCGTCTCCCTTCACTGTCTGAATAATTTCTTTTATCTCAACATACATTTCATCAACATCTTAATCATCTCCAGAGCTTGTTGGCACATAAACTTGTACTGCTGTAGTAGGCATGGGATTCGTGTCTCTCTTGGCCACAATAATGCGTTTACTATGCTGTTTGTAGTAGGTTACCCGCACTCCTATTTTTTTTATTCATTATTAAATCTACTCCTGCATTACCCCTATTTGATTTCGTATTTATAACCCTGTATTCACCTGACCAGAAGCCTTGTTCCTCCTGACACCGAACTTCACTAATTCCCGCTATATCTAACTTTAACCTATCCATTTCCCTTTTTAAATTTTCTAACTTACCTGCCCCATTATGGGATCTCCGTAGAACGCCAGTTTTCTTTGTCTCGATGACGACGCCCTTTGAGTAGTCGTTCCCGGAGATCTAGATGAGGGTCTATTTTACCTCCGGAATATTTTACCCAAGAGGATGCCATCATCATTTAATCATACAGTAAAGCTGCATGCCCTCGGGAAAAATTACGGCTGTAGTTTTCCCTTGCTTTCAGTCGTTCGCAGTGCCAGCACAACAAGGCTGTTTTGGTTAGTGTTTCAAGCCCAGATCAATCATGCAGACTGTTGCCCTTGCAACTACTGAAAAGGCTGCTGCCCCTCTTCAGGAACCACACGTTTGTCTGGCCTCTCAACAGATACCCCTCCGTTGTGATTGCACCTACGGTATGGCCATCTGTAGCGCTGAGGCACTCAAGCCTACCCGCCAAAGGCAGGATCCATGGTTCACAGGGGGGGGAAATATGCCATATTAATAGCTAATTGTTTCACAGAAGCTGTTTGTTGATAGTAGTTTATTTTACCGTACTACTTTCGGGTGCTGCCCATCATCAGCGGTATCTACATTATAGAAAAGATATATCTTACAATACGTTGCTTTGTATGTATTAGTGTTTTATGCATTTGTGAGTCCTCGTAACGTGACATGCCTTATACGTACACTAAGGAGACGTAAGACAAGGGACAGCGATATGTACAGTCATGCTAAAAAGTATCCGAACGACCTGAATTGCATTTCGAATGATTCGCGTGCAACCCGCATAACGCAGCTGTCTAGCAGATCCTATAATCGCTCCTCAGTACAGTCGTTTGACTATTGAAAATGGTTCCAACAAGTCACAACTAGAAAACACTGATCTGTATTGCAATAACTCAAGACGTAAAGTTATACCACGATACTACAAATATCAGGGAACACCTTATCACAGATAAGACTTTCCTTTAGGCTTGTTAGCTCACATTTATTACAATAAATGGCATACCTGAAATGTTACCACTCTCATTATTGCGTCAGATAGGAAATGAACCTAGTATGTTCGTCGTATTGATGATTTCCTCTTCAAAGTCACATACCGCACTTATTGTTTAACACAAAATGACATTAAAAATTTCAGTTATTGATGAGCAGCTAGTTGAGAATATGTATGAACTTCAAATGACGAACCGTCTCGTTCTGCATATGGATTCAAACCCACGTCATGCAGACTAAGCAAAGATTTCGTGACTGGCAGAAACTAACACTCATTGATGACTAGGCATATAGAGAGTGATATACCTCGATTTTAGACAGTATCAGTTAGCAAACATCAGTTTTAAATTACATAACGTAAACATTTTTAACGGACGCGACTTCCTACCCAGCATTTATTGACCCTGTCAACGAACTACGAAAGATGTTAAATACTGCTTCTTCACAAGTAACTTACTTGAAATGCCGTGAGGTAAAGCTTTGTGTTGGATAGGTATTCGAACCCAGAACCTAATAGGATTGTTATCGAATCACAATCAACTATGACATATCGGATTTTCTCGGCAGTAGCTAGATGTTTTAACTAAAATGATGTAACGAAACATTAATTTTTTCCCTCTCAGGACTCCAATCAGGAACCTATAGCTGTTCTATTATAGAGAAAACGAACGTTAAATATGCGTTTGTTACACCAGCAGCGAGATGTGATCATATTTGAACTAGAAATAATATGACGAGGAATTCAGTACTGACTGATAATCGAACTCCACACATATCGTTGTTGATTAAACACAAAGAGACGTCACTTACCGAATCTTTCCTCACCAGCAGCTTGGAATAACATCCTTAAACTTACAGTGACCTCGTAAATAGTTCTGTGTGTCAGTGGGAGTCAAAAACGTCAGATATCGTTAAGTGTTGACAATGAATGAAAATACATTAAAAATCAAAATTATTATCCACCAGTAGATAGGTGTTCTCATGCCAGGGCTTGATAATACATAATTAAAACTTTAGTGCCGGGCCAGGATTACAACCCATTTAAGCGCAGTATGTGGAGATGTTGAGGAATTTGCAGTTTTGAACAAACAACAAATTTTAGTCGAGCTATATTGTCAGGAAGGAGTCAAATTCCGCGTTAAGGGCGGTCTGAGTTGCATTCCCAGTTCAGAACCAATTTTATCGACATACAGAAGCTCAAATAAAAGCTGGAATAAGTGTCTACATAACATTGGTTTCGTCTATTACAGCACGCTGTTTCTCACGCACCAACATACACTCATGCTCATAAATTAAAGATAATTGCAGAATTTGGTGCCACACAACGTGGCAGTACACACAAGTGGCGCTTATATCATAGGGGCATAGGGACCACACACGACACAGATCTGTAAGTCCACGGTATTGGTGACAAGCTAAGAGAACCGTCCCGAAACACATGTGCTACAAAACGCCACTGTTTCCTGCGCATGTACCCAGACTTCAATATGGATTATGATCCCCATGCACACGTACACAGGCCGCACAACGGGTTGGCATGTTCTGGATCAGGTGGTCGAGCAGCTGCTGGGGTATGGCCTCCCATTCTTGCACCAGCCCCTGTCCGAGCTCATGAAGTGTCCTAGGGGTTTGAAGACGTGCAGTGGTACGTCGACCGAGAGCATCCCAGACGTGCTCGATGGGGTTTAGGCATGGAGAACAGGCCGGCCACTCCATTCCCTTGATATCTTCTGTTTCAAGGTACTCCTCCACGGTGACAACTCGGTGGGGCCGACCTTATCATCCATCAGGAGGAAGGTGGGACCCACTGCCCCCCGGAAAAGACGGACGTACTGGTGCAAAATGACGTCCCGATACACCTTACCTGTTACAGTTCCTCCATCAAAGATATGCAGGGGTGTACGAGCACCAATCATAATCCCACCCCACACCATCAAACCACGACCTCCATATAGGTCCCTTTCAAGGACTCTAAGCTGTTGATATCTGGTTCCTGGTTCACTCCAGATGATAACCCGGTGAGAATCACTGTTCAGACTATACCTGGACTCGTCCGTGAACATAACCTGTTACCACTCTTCCAATGACCATTTACTGTGTTCTTGACACCAGGCTTTACGGGCTCTCCTGTGACCAGGGGCAGTGGAATGCACCTTGCAGGTCTCCGGGGAATAAACCATGACTGTTACGGCAAGAAAGGAAGATTGAATTGATTGTTGGTGTTAATATCGATCATCCTCCTTTACCTCCTCTGCATTACAGCAGATGACGTGTCACTGAGCACATTTGTTCTGAGCATGCAGTACATGTGATCATGCTGTGGCCATATCCTTAATCTCACCGAGTACACCGAACTCGGCTATCAGAGAGGAGAAGACTCTGGGGTCGCATTCCTGGATCTCAGTGCCGCATATGACGCAGTTAACCGTAAGTTGCTTACCCAGAAAGTGTATAATGTCACTAGGGACTACACCCTTTCTATGATCGTGCAATTCATGCTACAGAACAGACGCTACTATGTAACGTTACAATCTAAAACAGCCGATGGAGGACACAGAAAATTGGACTTGCACAGGGTAGTGTCTTGGCTCCAATATTATTTAACATCTGTACGAATGACCTTCCCATTAGCCACCAGACACGAATGTTCATTTATACCGATGATGCAGCAGTGGGCACACAGGATAAAACCTTTGAACAAGTGGAGGAGAATCTCACAGGAGCCTTAACAGAACTTGCTGCCTATTACGAAGGCAATAATCTCAAAACAAACCCTAGTAAATCTCAAGTATCCGCCTTACATCTTAGGAACAAACAAACCAAACGGAAACTCCGAGTCATGTGCCAAGGGGTAAAACTGAAGCATTCAAACAGTTCAAAACATCTGCGAGTAACATTGTAAAGAGCGCTTACTTTTAAGCAGCACTGTCACAACACTAAAAAAAAAGGTCTGTGCCAGGAACAACATACTGCGGAAGCTAACAGGTTCATCGCGGGGAGCTCAACCACACGTTTTGCGCGCCACGGGCCTGGCTTTGAGTATCTCAGCAGCAGAATACGTGCCGCCAGTTTGGAGGAACTCTGCTCACACTAAGCAAGTTGACGTCGCCGTAAACGAAACTGTACGTATTGCCACAGGATGCCCCAAACTAACTCCCAAAGACAAAATTTATCCCATCATAGGCATAGCACCACCCACTATCCCCATACAAGGAGCCGCCGAGATCGAAAGATCAAAACAAAAGAATGATCCCAGACACCCGATGCATATGCACCGAAAACAACGTGTCCGGCTGAAATCCAGCAGGAGTTTCATTGAAACTTCTGAAGAGCTCGCCAACAAGCCCGTCGCAAGGCGGCTATCTCTTTGGGACAAAATGGTGCCACACTCCACAATGCAACTACTTAAGGAGGGATCTGCAGGATTTCCACTGCCTTTTACAACTTGGAGGTCATTAAATCGGCTGCGCGCTGGAGTAACTGGGTGCAAATCAAACCTATTTAAATGGGGTTACAGTGATAGCGATAGGTGTGAATGCTGAGCAATACAGGACTTGGACCACCTATTGATTTGCCCAGATATGTCTATAACACGCACTAAAGACGATATTTTGAAAGTCAATGACAAAGAAACCTACGTTGCTAATTACTGGGAAGGGAAGATATAATTGGTGCATCCGGATACGGAAGAAGAAGAAGACGTGAGGCGCCAAGTTGTTTTCACTGCACTGTGTTGAATACGAAGGTTCTGTTATAGTTCACTAACGTGCTGTCTTCAAGTTGATGTCCCCAGCGCAGAAAACTGCACGCAGGTCGTAGGTTCTGTATCTTGAGGCTGAAACTGACTTTTAGCGAGGTTCTGTTCTGAAATAATGTATCACTTCTTTGGGATGCCACTCGCTTATTCTAATACAGCCACACGAGAAGACTACATGATCTTAATACAACACCTTCTGATACAGCAAAGTACATAATCAAACACAATGTTTACGAAAATGTATTTTTACACCTTTTGTGACACGTGTCTGTGCCTCATGACCGGAGTGAATCTTTTAATACTGAATACTGGCAAACACATCCTACGACAGACAACATGTCTGTTCTTCTCGACTGCCTAATCCAGAGTGAACGAACAGGAACTTAAATAAAAATTGGAAACACATCCTACGACAGACAACGTGTCTGTTCTTCTCGACTGCCTAAGTGAAGTCATTCCAATGAGTAGTTTAACTAATATTAATAACTATACTTTAACGTTTTGGCGGCCTTGCTCCGAACACAGCAGCCAATCACAGGGCAGTAGCATTATGCAGGCGGTCTTTCTCACGGGAATGGTACCGAATCTAACATCTGTCACAGGTACCTCACACCACATTTTGTCATCTATATACTTCTTGCATCTCCACTGCTCTGGGAACAACGTCTTGGAGCCTAATATGATGGCTGACCTAGCCAGGAATATTACACTGTTCTGTCGTCTGTAGACTATGTGTCTGGAGGCAACTGTTCCAGTTGCTGCGGTAAGGTCCCGAGCAAGGCTACCTGCTGTACTCTGTGGCCATCTACGGGCACTGATGGTGAGATATCGGTCTTCTTGTGGTGTTGTACACTGTGGACGTCCCGTACTGTAACGTCTGGACACGTTTCCTGTTTGCTGGAATCGTTGCCATAATCGTGAGTTCACACTTTGTGGCACACGGAGGGCCCGTGCAACTACCTACTCTGTTTGACCAGACTCCAGTCGATCTAGTATTTTACCCCTCATAACGTCATCAATGCGTGTTCTTTGAGCCCCGAGATGATTTAAACCCGCAAACCACCAGAGCATTGTTTCACCATGTATCAGCATTATCCTTAATTTATGAGCATGAGTGTAGTTAAGTCACACACCGACATGTTACACGCAACAATATGGCAACATATAGCGGATGAGGGTTGCAATTTGCGTCAGCGAAACGGGAAAGTCGAGTGAGTAATATGCATGACATGTAATGCTTCAACCGATATTGAAAATAGAATAAAAACTTCAGAGGTATTACTTTTCAGCCCGTCCTCGTATCATTTTTGTCATCTTCATGTTTGTAACAGTCCTGGAACTTTCTTATTAATGCAATACAAACATGTCTGCAATATTCTATGTTATTTATATACAGTGTTGTCAGAAACAGTCTGGAAAGCTTGTTAGCGTGTTGCAGGTTATGTTATACTGAGAAACAGTTGTTAAGTAAAAATTCGATATATTGCGCCATTTCCGATTTAATTAGCATTGAAGTTAGTCCATCAGGACGCTGCACTCGAAAATCCTAGAAGCCTGACAGAGACACTGCTGCCAGACATGTTCTTCGTATGGTTTCCTAAAACCCAACAAGAGAGCGATGCAAAAATTGGACATGGAACGATAGCTAACGGCTAAGCGATCTCGTGCGCCATCATCTACTGAGTGAGCAGTGAGTTTATTCGATTTTGTGTTGTCTGTCTCATGAAAAAGTGAAGGATGAAATTGCTGCGAGTACAATTTGGTTGAGTTTTGGCGAAGCCTGCGATGTGAACGAGGTATCTTACCTGTAGTGGCACACCGACATATACCGTGCCCCAAGGCCTAGTTCAGGCTGAAAGGGATAGTTCGATGTGGATGGCAAAGCGGTATCGAATTCTTCAGTTAGTTTCATTTATATTCTTAATTATCGAAAATATGTTCAAAAATATGGTGACATAGTCTATAATAGAATTATAGTAGCAAAGAGCTAATTTACTTGATTATATAACCATTTATGGACTACCTTTCAGTCACTAATCAGATTCTAAGGTACAAACGCCTAAACAACTATATCATGGTCATAATTAGGCAGTTTCCGTAATGACTCTGAGCTCCGATGTATACTCATCTCTTTTCTGATTAAGCTGATTACCTCGACCAGAGTACGTGTTATAAATCAGCATGTCATACGACTAATAATTCGTAGTCATATTGATTTGATTCACCATCTCTTGACTGTTGCCTTCGGTTCAAATCTATAGCTGTACTACGAATCATTTTGTCATCACGCCAAGATTTATCACACTCGAATTTTGATTCTTAACGTATTTCTGTTACGCATAGCCAAAGCTCCACGCTGCAATCTGTTGGGTATTGCTAGGTTTTATAACTATTTACAAAGCCTTGGCCAACTGACAAGTGACTTCACTTGTGCCAAAAGACAAGTTACGGAGGTATGGCACCGGATGGATTTTGTTACAGACTCAAGTGTCTTCCTTATGACGTCATGAACGTTACCCAATAAGCACACAATACCGATGTACAGCCTGACAGCAGCCAGACTCAACTAACGGTCTTCATTCCACCGCTGCTACCTATCAACTTCGCAGGCAGTCCTGTCGCACGCAGTGACACGGTGCTGTATCTTGGTGTAATGCTAGGTCACCGTCTAACTTGCAGCCAACACATCCGAGACGTCAGGAATAAAATCAACGGTCGGCTCAGCAGTCCGATGTATACTCATCTCTTTTCTGATTAAGCTGATTACCTCGACCAGAGTACGTGTTATAAATCAGCATGTCATACGACTAATAATTCGTAGTCATATTGATTTGATTCACCATCTCTTGACTGTTGCCTTCGGTTCAAATCTATAGCTGTACTACGAATCATTTTGTCATCACGCCAAGATTTATCACACTCGAATTTTGATTCTTAACGTATTTCTGTTACGCATAGCCAAAGCTCCACGCTGCACTCTGTTGGGTATTGCTAGGTTTTATAACTATTTACAAAGCCTTGGCCAACTGACAAGTGACTTCACTTGTGCCAAAAGACAAGTTACGGAGGTATGGCACCGGATGGATTTTGTTACAGACTCAAGTGTCTTCCTTATGACGTCATGAACGTTACCCAATAAGCACACAATACCGATGTACAGCCTGACAGCAGCCAGACTTAACTAACGGTCTTCATTCCACCGCTGCTACCTATCAACTTCGCAGGCAGTCCTGTCGCACGCAGTGACACGGTGCTGTATCTTGGTGTAATGCTAGGTCACCGTCTAACTTGCAGCCAACACATCCGAGACGTCAGGAATAAAATCAACGGTCGGCTCAGCAGTTGTACACATTGCTGAATCTATCTTCCACCCTAATGCCACAGTTGGGTATCGTATCGGATAGAGTGCTGCTCCGACCTATACGGGAATGTGCACCTCTCATCTCCATCTACATCAACATTTATACTCCGCAAGCCACCCAACGGTGTGTGGTGAAGGGCACTTTACGTTACTGTCATTACCTCCCTTTCCTGTTAAAGTCGCGTATGGTTCGCGGGAAGAACGACTGCCGGAAAGCCTCAGTGCGCCCTCGAATCTCTCTAATTTTACATTCGTGATCTCCTCGGGATGTATAAGTAGAGGGAAGCAATATATTCGATACATCATAGGGAAACGCACGCTCTCGAAAGCTGGACAGCAAACTACACTGCGATGCATAGCGCCTCTCTTGCAGAGTCTGCCACTTGAGTTTGCTAAACATTTCCGTAACGCTATCACGCTTACCAGATAACCCTGTGACGAAACGCGCTACTTTTCTTTGGATCTTCTCTATCTAAATCTGTCAACGCGATCTGGTACGGATCCCACACTGATGAGCAATACTCAAGTATAGGTCGAACGAGTGTTTCGTAAGCCACCTCCTTTGTCGATGGACTACATTTTCTAAGGACTCTCACAATGAATCTCAACCTGGCACCCGCCTTACCAACAATTAGTTTTATATGATCATTCCACTTCAAATCCTTCCGTACGCATACTCCCAGATATTTTACAGAAGTAACTGCTACCAGTGTTTGTTCCGCTATCATATAATCATACGATAAAGGATCCTTCTTTCTATGTGTTCGCAATTCATTACCTTTGTCTATATTAAGGGTCAGTTGCCACACCCTGCACCAAGTGCCTATCCGCTGCAGGTCTTCCTGCATTTCGCTGCAATTTTCTAATGCTCCAACTTCTCTGTATACTACAGCATCATCCGCGAAAAGCCGCATGGAACTTCCGACACTTATGAGAGGTCCTGCATAACTGCGGGCTGAAGTCGGCTCTGCACCTACCGAGGACCTTTCTGCAGGCTCTGCTGCATGAAATAACTAAAATGTCACGCCTAAGGAACCGTTTCAGACCGACGGTCGCACAAGACGACAATTTTTAACCTATCAAAGAACTAAAGTAAACATGACAAATAAAACTTCAAGCTTCGTGTTTTTTTAAGAATGTAATTCTCTTTAAGATACATCAATTAAATATGTGCCAGTAACATTTTCAATAACGGCGCAAATGGCCAGTTTTCTAAACCTGATATTCTTCTAAGTGGCCACTCACAAAAGTGTTAAAAACAAATGCGTTAGTGCTACATGTCAAGCAGAAGTTTTACTGTAAGAAGATTGTCCCTGTATTATTAGTGTATTAAAAACAATGGCCTTCAAACTATGATGTCACTCTCAGTGCACCTGAGAGGAATCGGACTGTAATATTATAGCAGACTTGTAAATAACGGCGAGAAATCAAAAACATCCAAGAAGGAATGTTTCTACAGATAGTTGTTGTTGTTGATGTTGTTGTTGTGGTCTTCAGTCCTGAGACTGGTTTGATGCAGCTCTCCATGCTACTCTATCCTGTGCAAGCTTTTTCATCTCGCAGTACGTACTGCAGCCTACATCCTTCTGAATATGCTTAGTGTATTCATCTCTTGGTCTCCCTCTACGAGTTTTACCCTCCACGCTGCCCTCCAATAGTAAATTGGTGAGCCCTTGATGCCTCAGAACATGTCCTACCTACCGATCCCTTCTTCTAATCAAGTTTTGCCACAAACTCCTCTTCTCCCCAATCCTATTCAGTACCTCCACATTAGTTATATGATCTACTCATCTAATCTCCAGCATTATTCTGTAGCACCACATTTCGAAAGCTTCTATCCTCTTCTTGTCCAAACTATTTATCGTCCATCGTTTCACTTCCATACATGGCTACACTCCATACAAATACTTTCAGAAACGACATCCTGACTCTTAAATCTATACTCGATGTTAACAAATTTCTCTTCTTCAGAAACGGTTTCCTTGCCATTGCCAGTCTACATTTTATATCCTCTCTACTGGCAGGGCAGTGCGCAGCCGTCATAGACCACTGCCAGTGGACACATGATAACACAAACAAATATCCGCGAGCCAACTGTAGGGAGCAACTAGTCCATAGATCTGTCCACTCTCACACCCATTGATTCTGAGATGCCTCCATCCGCATTATCAAGATTAAACGAGTAATGATCGCACTGTGGTAGTGCACTGCACGCAGCCAGAGGTGTTCTGGCTTCAATCATCGTTAAGTGTAATTTATCTTTTCTCAACACACTTAATATTCAAGATCCCTAACGGCGCTCTGTAGCCGTGCGGTCTTAGGCGTCTTGTCACGGTTCGCGCGGCTCCTCTCGTCGTTGGTTCGAGTCCTCCCTCGGGCATGGGCGTGTGTGTTTGTCCTTAGCGTAAGTTAGATTAAGTAGTGCGTAAGTCTAGGGAGCCCGCCCGGTTAGCTGTTAGGTCTAACGCACTCCTTTGCGGGCGCGAAGGTGTGCGGGTCCGCGGCATGAATCCGCCCGTGAGTGGTGAGTGGTGAGGTCCGGTATGCCGGCCAGTCTGTGGAAGGTTTTTAAGGCGGTTTTCCATCTGCCTTTGCCTAGGCGAATGCGGGCTGGTTCCCCTTATTCCGCCTCAGTTACACTACGTCGGTGACTGCTGCGCATACACTTTCACCACGTACGCGTACACCATAATTAATGTACCACGCAAACTTCGGAGTTACACACGTCTGGTGTGAAACGCTCTCGGGCGGTCCACTGGGGGGCCGAACCGCGCAATGACCCTGGGTTCGGTGTGAGGCGCGGTGGGGTGGGTGGACTGCTGTAGCCTGTTGTGGGGTTGTGTACCACTGCATGCTACGGCAGGGAAGAAGCCCTCCGTCGTTTCTAGGTCCCCAGTTCCATACACTACAAATCCTAGAGAATGATTACTTCAGCAGTTTGGTCCCAGAGTCCTTACCACAATTTTCAATTTTTTCCAAGATCCCTAATTTTAAATAAGTAATTGAATTTATAAATAAACTCCGCACAAATACAGAAAAATGGGACACCATATCCCAATTACCACACACAACAGTGCGAAGGTCGCGTGGGACATATAGGAGATGCATCAGATTTAAGTTGAAACAAATCGTCTACATTATGCCTGTCAGTCCCCTTTTGGTGTTTTCATTCTCGCCGTTAACCAATGCTCCATTATAACTACTGTCTTTGCAATACACAGCACCTTTCGTCTTCCAAATTTTAAAATGCAATTTGCTTGCACTTCTATTTCTGTAATTGTTATACCACAGTTCGGCAATTGTCCCTTTTTACATTTTGCATACATTGTCTGATCAAAAGTATTGCGTATCTACTATTGGACGTCAATGTGAGGTGCATCTACCAGTTGACCCACACGCTGAATTTAAAATAAGGACTGGCAAGGCTGGAACACGTAATGTGTATTAAGCAGTTCGTTTCGATGTTTTGTAGCATTATATTCTCCTGAAATTCGACAGATTCAAAAAAATATCGTCATCATCCCTTGCAAAAATGTTTAAATTGTGAGAAAACGTGGGCAGATGACTGGTAAACATTTAGAAGGAGGAAAATAAGGAGGGGGAGCAGAAGTGCCTGAGAGATCACCTGCACTACACCCGTCATAATCCTTTCCTAGAGTAATGCTGTACTGTACTGACTCTCCGTACATTGTTACACTAACAAATGTTCCATTAAAACTACAGCCTTCGAGTTATGCAGCATGTGACAACACTCCTTCGCTAATGTAAAGAACTTCATCTGTTAAACAAAAGTCGCACATCCTCTAAGAAAGGATGAAATTTGTTTCCATCTGACCTATTATTTACTGTTCAACAATTAGGAATACCACTTCTTGATCTTTTCCATAGCTTTTATCTACATCTACACTCCTGGCCATTAAAACTGCTATACCACGGAGATGACATGCTACAGACGCGAAATTTAACCGACAGGAACGCAATGCTGTGATATGAAAATGATTAGCTTTTCAGAGCATTCACACAAGGTTGCCGCCGGTGGCGACACCTATAACGTTCTGACATGAGGAAGTTTCCAACTGATTTCTCATACACAAACAGCAGTTGACCGGCGTTGCCTGGTGAAACGTTGTTGTGATCCCTCGTGTAAGGAGGAGAAATGCGCACCATCACGTTTCCAGCTTCGATGATGGTCGGATTGTAACCTATCGCGATTGCGGTTTATCGCATCGTGACATTGCTGCTCGCATTGGTCGAGATCCAATGACTGTTAGCAGAATATGGAATCGGTGGGTTCAGGAGGGTAATACGGAACGCCGTGCTGGATCCCAACGGCCTCGTATAACTAGCAGTCGAGATGACAGGCATCTTATCCGCATGGCTGTAACGGATCGTGCAGCCACGTCTCGATCCCTGAGTCAACAGATGGGGACGTTTGCAAGACAACAACCAGATGCGCGAACAGTTCAACGACGTTTGCAGCAGCATGGACTATCAGCTCGGAGACCATGGCTGCGGTTCCCCTTGACGCTGCATCACAGACAAGTGTACTTAACGACGAACCTGGGTGCACGAATGGCAAAACGTCATTTTTTCGGATGAATCCACGTTCTGTGTACAGCGTCATGCTGGTCGCATCCGTGTTTGGCGACATCTCTGTGAACGCACGTTGGAAGCGTGTATTCGTCATCACCATACTGGCGTATCACCCGGCGTGATGGTATGGGGTGCCATTGGTTACTCGCCTCGGTCACTTCTTGTTCGCAATGACAGCACTTTGAACAGTGGGCGTTATATTTGAGATGTGTTACGACCCGTGGCTCCACCCTTCATTCGATCCCTGCGAAACCCTACCTTTCAGCAGGATAATGCACGACCGCATGTTGCAGATGCTGTACGGGCCTTTCTGGATACAGAAAATAATCGACTGCTGCCCTGGCCAGAACATTCTCCAGATCTCTCACCAATTGTAATGGTCTGGTCAATGGTGGCCGAGCAACTAGCTCGTCACAATACGTCAGTCATTACTGTTGATGAACTGTGGTATCGTGTTGAAGCTGCATGGGCAGCTGTACCTTTACGCGCCATCCAAACTCTGTTTGACTCAATGCCGAGGCGTATCAAGGCCGTTATTATGGCCAGAGGTGTTTGCTGTGGGTACTGATTTCTCAGGATCTAAGCACCCAAATTGTGTGAAAATGTAATCACATGTCAGTTCTAGTATAATATATTTGTCCAATGAATACCCGTTTAACATCTGGATTTCTTCTTGGTGCAGCAACCTTAATGGCCACTAGTGTACATCTACATCTACATATATCCTCCGCTAGCCACCAATCGGTGTGTGGCGGAGGGCACTATTCGCGCCAAAGTAATATTTCCCCCTTCAGTTCCACTTGCGGATCGCGCGAGGGAAAAACAACTGTCTGAACGCCTTAGTACGAGCTCTAATTTCCCTTATCTTTGAATGGTGGACATTGCGCGATATGAAAGTTGGTGGTAATAATGTATGCTCTACATCCTCGGCAAAGATCGGATTATGGAATTTAGTGAGCAGCCCCTTCCGTTTAGCGCGTCGGCTAACTGCAAGTGTGTCCCACTTCATTCATTCTATATGATTTGTAGCGCTCTCGCGATTGCTAAATGCACCAGTCATGAATCTTGCAGCTCTTCTTTGGACCTTATCAATCTCTTGATCCAGACCCAACTGGTAAGGGCCTCATACAAACGTACAATACTCTAAGACTGGAAGAACTAAAGTATTGTAAGCAATTATCTTTGTTGAAGGACTGCATCGCTTCAGGCTTATACCAATAAACCGCAATCTAGTGTTCGCCTTGCCCGTTACTTGTGTAATCTGGTCGTTCCATTTCAGATCATTTGGAATAGTCTCACCTGGATACTTGACAGATGTTATCGCTTCCAAAGACTGGGCATTTATATTCTACTAGTATGTTAATGGGGATTTTCGCTTTGTTATACGCAGTAGTTTACACTTACTAATATTGAGAGATAACTGCCAGTCATTACACCACGCATTTATTTTCTGCAAATCCTCATTGATTTGTTCACAACTTTCGTGTGATACTACTTTCCTGTAGATTAAGGATCATCGGCAAACAGTCTAATGCCGCTGTAAATACCATCAACCAGATCGTTTATGCAAATCGTATTATCGCATCTAGCACAGAGTCCGTTTTTCAGGATTTGGCAAATTTTGTTTTATTATTGAACTTTGTGGACAGATGACCCTCCCATGTCACTGTCGCCAGCATAGCCTAAGTGAGGGAAATCATGTTCGCCACTTGTCTGTGAGTGATGTGAACTTCATTCTGTGTGTTATCTATGTTATCTGTGTATGTGCCCGGGTTCGATTCCCGGCTGGGTAGGAGATTTTCACCGTTCAGTGACTGGGTGTTCTGTTGTCCTAATCACCATCATTTAATCCCCATCGACGCGCAAGTCACCGAAGTGGCGTCAAATTGAAAGACTTGCACCTGGCGAACGGTGTATCTGACGGTAGGCCCTCGTCACACGACATTTACATTTTTACTGTGCGTGTCCTATTCTCTGAATTTGGGAACCAGTCCAGCACTTGCCCAGACGAGCGTGGGAAACCGCCTAAAAACCACACTCGGACTGGCTAGTGTACCAGACCACAATCGTTAATCCGTCGTTTGGATTTGATCTGGATGTACATCACCTCGACGACTCGTGAGCTACGGCGCTGCGCGTTACGCTACACAAGCAAATCAGCAGGATGGAATGGCCACTACTTTCCTAATTACCCGTGTAAAATAACGAAGAACATGTGTTATAGCTCTGCATACTTGTGAGATAATTCTCGAAATAGTAGCATCAGACATCCAGAATATGAATATCAATTAAGAATATAGTCACCTGCAGCTAAATATCTCAAAGTCACTAACAATCTGACATCATCCAGTACTACCTCACGATAGTCGATGTCTGACTTTCTTATCATTGGCATGATCTTGTCCAGCAAGTACCTAAAACCTTCTCAGTTCATACGTGTAAAAATGTTTAACGAAGCTTCGCAGCCACTCATCAGATCCACGAAAATCATTCCGAGATTCTCGAATTCCAACAAATAACTCTCCACCATCTTGGTTTTCTTATTTTCTTTTCTTTTCTTTCTGTTACTCAAAGTTGTGACCAAGAAGGTAACTGCTGCAACCGTTTGCAAAGGCTGCATTATTCCGATGTTACTTCAATGGAGTTTGTGTATTGTGTGTTACGCCATGGACCTAGAAACGACGCAGAGGCTTCGTCCCGCCGTATCCCTCAGTGGTTCACAACCCCACAAAAGGCCACAGCTGCAGTTAACAGCTGTGAGATTTCAAAATGGCTTCGCTGATGGAACCTTAACACGAGTCCAGAAACGATTTACATGAATTTAGGAGAAAGAAACGCCGCCCTGAACTGTGGAAGAGAAATGTGATTAAACAAAAGAAGGTCGTGGGTTCGGAGCCTAACAAATGGAAAGGAAAAATTGTCCCTAAAAGGGGAACAAGTGCAAATTGTGGTAAATTGCCATACAATGTTCATTGTTTGTATGCTTTGTGCGCAATATAAAAGTAAAAACAAGCTGTGTGGAAACATTATACTAACATGTGATTGTAAATTGGGCTGTTACTCAATACAAAATAATTGAGTACACAGTTCAGTTAAAACTTACCTCTTCTTCACCGAACAGCATTGCAATGTGAAATAAGCATCTATTCTCGTTAGGACGCTAATAGTTCCTCACTTTCATAATGTGCCGTGAGCATAAATGGACGTCATTTCTCTGAAACCTGGGACACTACAGGATGTTTCACTCATGACTGATGTTATCCCTTTACAGTTTCGTGAGTATTTTGATAATATTCTAAAGAAATGTGCCGTTAATAGAGTGACTGGTGGAAAAGAAGACAATGATCTGAAACTGAGGTTTGGGACAGTGATCAAGAATGACAAGTTCATGACCGTGGGTGTCTGTCAGAATAGACAGGGTTGTTTAATAAGCTAAAAATCTGGAATTAACTCTCTCATGCTACAAGCCAAAGCACTAAAAAGGATATTGATTTCCATTATATTGCCTATTTTGATATGTATTCTTAATTGTGCATGGCACAAACAACAGGAATGGTTATGGACATTTTGAAGTGATTAAGAAATATATTTTGCTTGGAAATTTACTATTTGTAGGTATATCGTATTTTTGATAAAATCAATGTTGATTAAACCAAAAAGGCTATATGTCAGTATTCTTCATTATCGTTTTCTGTTACTTACTTTAATTCATGATTAAACGTTTTGGTATGCACGTAAGAGTAACCGTAAGGTTGGGAAATAATGCAACTGAAGATTGTATAGTTTTTTCAAAATATTTCAAACCTGCTGTTCTGTGACATGTCCCCTTTTTTGTCTCAACGCCTCTGTCACGGAAAGGAAAGTTCATTTTGAGTCAAGAAATGGACTCGGACGAGAGTAATAGAACCAGAAAGAGGGACGATTTAAAGAAGCAGTTAGACTGAAACAATTCACTGAAGATCACCGTAATGAAGAAACTTCCAGAGACAAGAGACTCATCATGACATCGTTGCATCGTTGTTTTACTAGTAATTGCAGTTTTAATAAGAGCATTTACGTATGCAGATTTTACAAGAATGAGGGAGATGAATGAGGCAGAAGACCGGGAGAAGAACATAACTTATCAATAGAGAGCAAACGCAGAACACCATCAGAATCGAAGAAATAAAGATTTCTGTGTTATATTGTTGATTGCGTTTACATAAACATATTGACTATATTTTTTGGGTTCATTAACAATTTATTTTATCTGTTATTACTTTTATGTTGTAATTTCATGTACTGACACGTTTCATTACCTTGGAGATTTGCTCCTCAATTTGGTCCTACGGAGCTGACCGTTATTCTATAGAAAGGTCTGGGCGCACGGAAAAGTGGCACGCTCTGCGTATGCAGAAGATAATGACTGTGTTTTGATCGTGAGGAGGAATTAGCTAGTGAGCAATAGCGATAGCCGACGGTACAAGAGAAAGAGACTGTTCAGCTCTCTCTTGTGCTACGGAAAAATACTTGAAACGGTGTATCAGTTGTCAAAATCATTTACTGTGAAGGCCAGCACTGATTTAGTTCATAAGATAAACTTTAAATAAACTGACGCTATACCAGGTAAATAAAATTTGTGTAGGCGGCCACTGTCACCTCGGTTCCGAGAGTTCCGTAACCTGTACAGAAAATTGGAATAGAGATCAACATAAACCTCATCTCCGTCTTTTATATTGCTCATGAAAACCACACATTGGATGTTGTACTACCATACAGCGAGACCTTCAGACGTGGTGTCCCAGATTGCTGTACACACCGGTACCTCTAATACCCAGTAGCACGTCCTCTTGCATTGATGCATTCCTGTATTCGTCGCGGCATACTATCCACAAGTTCATCAAGGCACTGTTGGTCCTGATTGTTCCACTCCTCAATAGCCATTTGGCGTAGGTTCCTCAGAGTGGTTGGTGGGTCACGTCGTCCATAAACATACCTTTTCAATTCATCACAGGAATGTTCGATAGGGTTCACATCTGGAGAACATGCTGGCCACTCTAGTCGAGCGATGTCGTTATCCTGAAGGAAGTCATTCACAAGATGTGCACGATGGGGGCGCGAATTGTCGTCCATGAAGACGAATGCCTCGCCAATATGCTGCCGATATGGTTGCACCATCCGTCGGGGGATCGCATTCACGTATCGTACAGCCGTTGCGGCGCCTTCCATGACCACCAGCGGCGTACGTCGGGTTCTCATAATACCACCCCAGAACAGCACGGAATCTCCACCTTGATGCACTCACTGGACAGTGTGTCTAAAGCGTTCAGCCTGAACGGGTTGCCTTCAAACACGTCTCCGACGATTGTCTGGTTGAAGCACATGCGACACTCATCGGTGAAGAGAATGTAATGACAATCCTGAGCGGTCCATTCGGTATGTTTCTGGGCCCATCTGTACTGGCTGCATGGTACCGTGGTTGCAAAGTTGGACCTCACCATGGACGTCGGGAGTGAAATTACGCTATATGCAACCTAATGCGCACATTTTGAGTCGTAACACGACGTCCTGTGGATGCACGAGAAGCATTATTTAACATGGTGGCGTTGCTGTCAGGGTTCCACCGAACCATATTCCGTAGGTAGCGGTCATCCACCGAAGCAGTAGCAGTTGAGCTGCCTAAGCGAGGCATGTCATCGCCAGTTCCTGTCTCATTGTATATCCTCCATGTCCGAATAACATCGCTCTGGTTCACTCAGAGACGCCTGGATATTTCCCTCGTCGAGAGCACTTTCTGGCACAAAGTAACAATGCGGACGCCATCGAACCGCGGTACTGAGCGTCTAGGCATGGTTGTACTACAGAAACACTAGCCGTGTACCTCCTTCGTGATGGAATAACTGGAATCATTGAAATATTGGTGAATGTGAGGAAACAAATAATTTTACAGCATGTCCAAGATGATGTTCTTGTCACAGTTTCCTCCACAAGAACGAAAGATCCATAAAGTTTGCCAACAGGAATGGCACAAACACATTCAGTTTCGGTGAGCCACTTCCACGTTCTAGAACGACGCCAGAATTTTGTGAACTCCAAATTTTTATATAATGGCTGTTTAATTTACCCGACAGATAAAACGCCGAATCGCCCGGAAAGATGAGTCGTTAAGAAAATGTGTCCTCTTCCGTATCCTGGAATAGTCAAATGCAAAATTCATACCTTCTGTTACGGCCCCTGAGACACGGATACCACAGTGGTAGCAACTCGTTAGTATTTATTCGTAGAAGTCGTTTCAGAACGCATCCCGCCTTTATTTTGGGAAGCTGAAGCTCCTGGCCTGCCTGTGTTGTGGACTTCCGAGAGCTCTGTGTGAACGTATCTCTGATCTGCTTGATGTTTTGATCAGACGTGAGTGGCCGGCCAGTGACCTTCCCGAGGCATACGCAACCATCTTTCACGAATTTTGTATGCCAGTCACAAATCTACTTGTGCAGAGGCGGCTTCTTTCTAAATCGACGGCGGAATCCACGCTGCACTCGAACTTCACGCAAATTTCAACAAATAAAATAATTTCTTTGGCGGTGTAGTCGCCGGGTGTAGTCGCCAAGTTGCTACAAACAAACAACAATGTAGGTGTGTCTAAGCATTGAATCTTCCTCTTTCCAGGGAAGTGGGTAATGTGTTACTGCCCTTGTAGTTCGTGTCTAACAAACAACTGAGATCTGGTCTTTCTTTTTCAGTCACCAGACACCACATTCTATTCTTCAGAGAATGTTAACATTTTTCTCGCAGTCACATCATTGACTTTACTGTATCAATATAGCTGTAAAACCGTGGCGTTCTGAAAGCGGAATATTAATACGACACCAAATCTTTTGAGTTTCTGTGTGAACATAGCGTTGTCGAACCATGTTCAATTACGACATTACGTTGCTATATCTAATGAAAGACGGCATTTATCATAATTGACCATGTAAATAGCGATAGGAACCTTGTTACATCTACGTGACAATACATTTTGAGTTCCGTTACAATTAATGATGCCCAGATTGTTTAATAGAGTTTCAACAAATTCACAACGAGTCAAACCCATATATCTTTGTAAATATGCCATATTAATAACTAATTGTTTCACAGAAGCTGTTTGTTGGTAGTAGTTTATTTTACCAGACTACTTTCGGGTGCTGCCCATCATCAGCGGTATCTACATTATAGAAAAGATATTTCTCACAATACGTTACTTAGACTGTGTGTAGTAGTGTTTTATGCAGTTGTGAGTTTTTAATTCCTTGTAACGTGAATGCCTTATACGTACACTGAGGTGACGTAAGACAAGGGACAGCGATATGTACAGTTATGCTAAAAAGTATCCGAACGACCTGAATTGCATTTCGCCTGATTCGCATGCAACCTGCATAACGCAGCTGTCTAGCAGGTCCTCTAATCGCTCCCCAGTACAGTCGTTTGAGTATTGAAAATGGTTCCAACAAGTCACCACTAGAAAACACTGCTCTGTATCGCAATAACTCAAGATGTAAAGTTATACCACGATACTACAAATATCAGGGAACACCTTATCACAGGTAAGACTGTCCTTAAGGCTTGTACGCTCACATTTATTACAATAAATGACATACCTGAAATGTTACCACTCTCATTATTACGTCAGATAGGTAATGCACGTAGTAAGTTTGTCGTATTCATGATTTCCTCTTCAAAATAACATACCGTACTTATTATTTAACACAAAATGACATTAATAATTTAAGTTATTCACGAGCAGCTAGTTGAGAATATGTATGAACTTCAAATGACACGACGAACCGTCTCGTTCTGCATATGGATTCAAACCCAGGTCATGCATACTAAGCAAAGATTTCGTGACTGACAAAAACTAACACTCATTCCTGACTAGGCATACAGAGAGTGATATACCTTGATTTTAGACAGTATCAGTTAGCAAACATCAACTTTAAATTACATAACGTAAACATTTTTAACGGACGCGAATTCCTACCCAGCATCTATTGCCCCTGTTACCGAACTACGAGAGATGTTAAATATTGCTTCTTCACAAGTAGCTTACTTGAAATGCCGTGAGGTAAAGCTTTTTGTTGGATAGGGATTCGAACCCAGAACCTAGTCAGATTGTTATCGAAGTACAATCAACTGTGACAGACGTCCGCGGTGGTCTAGCGGTTCTAGGCGCTCAGTCCGGAACCGCGCGACTTCTACGATCGCAGGTTCGAATCCTCCCTCGGGCATGGATGTGTGTGATGTCCTTAGATTAGTTAGATTTAAGTAGTTCTAAGTTCTAGGGGACTGATGACCACAGATGTTAAGTCCCACAGTGCTCAGAGCCATTTGAACCAACTGTGACATATCGCATTTTCTCGGCAGTAGCTAGATGTTTTTACTAAAATTACGGAACGAAACATTAATTTTTTCCTTCCCAGGACTCCAACCCGACACCTATCGCTGTTATATTCTCGAGAAAACGAACGTTAAATATAGGTTTGTTACACCAGCAGCGAGATGTGAGCATGTTTGAACTAGAAATAATATGACGAAGAATTCAGTGCTGACTGGTAATCGAACCCCACACATGTCGTTGTTGACTACACAAAAAGAGACTTCAGATACCGAATTTTTCTCCACGATCAGCTCGGAATAACATCCTTGAACTTACAGTGACCTCGTTAATAGTTCTGTGTCTCACTGGGAGTCAAAAACGGCAGATATCGTTAAGTGTTGACAACGAATGAAAATACATTAAAAATCAAAATTATTATCCACTAGCAGATAGGTGTTCTCATGCCAGGGCTTGATAATACATATTTAAAACTTTAGTGCCGGGCCAGCGCAGTATGTGGAGATGTTGAGGAATCTGCAGTTTTGAACAAACAACAAATTGTAGTCGAGCTGTATTGTCAGGAAGGAGCCAAATTCCGCGTTAAGGGCGGTCTGAGTTGCATTCCCAGTTCAGAACCAATTTTATCGACATACAGAAGCCCAAATAAAAGTTGGAACAAGTGTCCTGTGACCCTACATAGCAATTGTTTCGTCACTAGAAATAATTAACTAGTATAAGAAAGGTTACTGGTGATAGAGTTTCTACATGTCACCACTGCTGACTTTATTGTGGTTCTACCTAACGTCTACTTGGTAGAGAACGAATATCATGTTTAATCTGAATTTCAGATCACAATGCCATTATACCTTCTTCGCTTGGCGTTGCCAGGCGAGAATCTATTCCTATCAAAAATCATCAGCAGAATTTGGAATCTAACCCAGAGCACAAGTATACGAACCTATCATCAGTCCAACAGACCACCAAATCCTGTTTCTGTGACTCGTTTTTCTATCGTAAGGCCGTTGCGCCACACTGGATGAGAATTCTAACACACAGGTTCCCTGTACTGGTTTGCAGCATGTTCAGTACATTGATTTACTGGGTTGACCGAATCGCCATGAACTAGCCGCCTCGGCTAACATTCGACTCTATTTTGTAATCACCGAAATAAAATCACGTAACTGGCGCCTACACAGAACTACCAACAGTATGGAAAGCAGAAATTTAAATAGGAAGGGTTCCTTTCTACTTGAGCTACTCTATTGCGTTATCTGTTTGTTGAAAATGTCGTGCAGTGCAAAAGAAAATCTGTAACTGTCTGTCATTCAGAAGTCTAGATCCTGCCATATGCATTATCTCACAGCACTGTGGAATGCAGAAGTTCTGGAGAAATTTTTATTGACTTCTGGAGGTACTGTAGTTACGTGTGAGCTAGTAGCATAATGATAAGCGTTGCGCACATTAGATAAGATGTCGCGAGTTTGAGTACTTTCAGCCGGCCGCGGTGGTCTCGCGGTTCTAGGCGCGCAGTCCGGAACCGCGGGACTGCTACGGTCGCAGGTTCGAATCCTGCCTCGGGAATGGATGTGTGTGACGTCCTTAGGTTAGTTAGGTTTAAGTAGTTCTAAGTTCTAGGGGACTGATGACCTCAGAATTTAAGTCCCACAGTGCTCAGAGCCATTTGAACTATTTGAACCCAACATAGATACTGATGACGAAAAATATTTTGAAACCCACCCTAAATCCCACACCCCAGAACCGAACGTTGGGTCCGTGCTACGGCAGCCCATATCGGGCGATAGCAACTGAGTACGGCTGTGAGATGAGCTAACTGTGGAATGTGGGCCGACAGTTCTTACGGTGCGGAGCGAAGTCGAGCGGATCTGCCGGTGGCTGGACGCGGTTACATCCTGCTCCGGGACGCAGATGCCGCCGTTTCTTTCTCCTCTCTTCTTGCCGCAGTAGAAAGCTCGATACATTGCAGGCTACTTCCAAGTAAAAAACGAGCCCAGTCTGTAGCTATTGTCCAGTCCCGTACAGTCTGTAAAATGTTTCTCAGCTCTCACATAACGCTGCTGCGACTAGGTCTTTCAACTGCAGATGTACTTGTAATTACTACGGAAGAGAGAGAGCACTTCGTGAATTATTCTGGTAGAAAATAGCGAATATTATGAGTTCTTTTTTTTTTAAGTTGACGGTGCTGTATAAATTTAGAAAGAAGCGACAGGTAAAAAAACCTAGAAGACTTTTGTGGGAGCAATCGACTGTGAATCCAACCTTCTGGACCTTGTATTTAGGTTTTACAAACTTTTCCAGTCTGTATGTGGATTATTGCAGTGACAGAACCCAGGGACAGCACTGGCTAAGTGATCTTGAGGGACAGTCCTGCGATGTTAATTGCAAAATTTTCCCCAGTCAGCGCACCATAGCGGCTTTGCAGATTGTAAGATTTATCTTTGGGTAACAGTTCACTGTGATTGCGTGAACAGTGTAGCTCTATGAATTGTGTTGATGGTGGTAGGTCTGCGAGACGTTAAGGGTGACCATCTTGCAGGTTCATAGTCTATCTCTATCAGAAAAGTACATGACCAGCTGACAAATATAGCGTTGTCATCCGTGATGGATTCTCAAACAACCCTTTAGTATTCTTACCATAAAACCCTAAGGAAATATTAGATTGTGAACCACATTTGACGATTAGAAAATGTAATCTATCACTTCCTGTCACTTTCACAGTTAACTTCCGGTGATGAAATTGATATACGTTCAAGGATTATAACCGTGTATCTTCAGACTGTGTAGTAGTGCGTAGTCACAATTTACAGGCCTTGACCGCGAGGAATGGTACGACTGACAATACGCAGTAAATAAACAGATTGAGAGATACTGTTTCTAGGCGCTTCAGTCTGGAACCGCGCGACCGCTACGGTCGCAGGTTCGAATCCTGCCTCGGGCATGGATGTGTGTGATGTCCTTAGGTTAGTTAGGTTTAAGTAGTTCTAAGTTCTAGGGGACAGATGACCTCAGATGTTGAGTGCCATAGTGCTCAGAGCCATTTGAACGAAAGATACTGTTTCCCA
Source organism: Schistocerca gregaria (assembly GCF_023897955.1). Lineage (NCBI taxonomy): Eukaryota > Metazoa > Arthropoda > Insecta > Orthoptera > Acrididae > Schistocerca > Schistocerca gregaria. Next base: position 146,707,954 of record NC_064931.1, read on the forward strand.
TATGAGGTCGTTTCTGTAGGCTCAGTCCGCAGCCCGTGGTATTGCGGTAGCGTACTCGCTTCCTGCGCACGGGGTCCCGGGTTCGATTCCCGACAGGGTCAGGGATTTTCTCTGCCTCGTGATGAATGGGTGTTGTGTGTTCTTCATCATCATTGACTCGCAAGTCGCCGAAGTGGCGTAAACTAAAAAGGACTTGCGATACGGAGGCCGAACTTCCTCGTATGGGGCCTCCCGGCCAACAAAGCCATACGATCATTTCATTTCAGTAGGCTCTTTATTGAACAGTTAGTGTGAAAAAATTACCCACCTATATTAGCCGCAAAATAAACTGAAACAACTTTCAAGAGCTTAGTATGCATACCGAACACGATGTTGACGGCGGTGTTGCACCAGTGACTGTTGTATACACCATGAGGTCCTACGAAAGACAGCGTACTATTAGGCCACAGACGTACATAATATTCGACTTAGTCTTCTTTTAGGTCAAAGAACTAAACTTAGCGTTTTCCTCGGACAATACATTCCATCATTGCACTACGATTGTAACATCCACGAGTTAAATTTTAGCTACAGTGAGACGAGAGGAAACTATTCCTGTAACAGTTATAAACATTATCTATTCGACATACGAAAAATAGTGAATTAATTATTTATATAATATTCTATGATATAACTGGACATATCGATGTGTATCATACAAAGACAATGATAATTGTAAATTGCTTTTATGATCTGCGGTTGTATTACTTTGTTTTTACCTTTTGTTTGATGGCTTTTGTAGGTTCAGCACGCAAGACGCTTATCAGACTGAGGTCTGTTAAGAAATTGTAATTATTTGTTAATTATTACTTGAAAATAGAGTTCATTATTATTATAAATATGAGTGAATAAATATTTGTAACTTTAATTCCTCTCTCAGTAAGCATTATCTATGTTAATTATTTCTTTCCGCTGCAACGAGCGCAGCCATTGATAATAGCGATTTGTATCGCGTGTTTGTCTGTGTTATCCTTAGAAACAAATCAAATGTTTGCTTGATGAAGTCTAAATAGTGCACAATACGAAAGTAAAGTTTCTGTAAAGTTTAATAAGCAGTTAAAATACTTATTTGGTCTAACAATATAAAGTCTCTATCAATTGTCTACCGCCATCTTAACAATTGTCTCAGCGGCAAATTCAAAGTACGCAACTCTGCAGACACAAATGCCGAACGTAATACAAATGTGTAAAAAACAAATGTGCACCGGTGGTCCCGAACTCATTTTAATGAAAATAATTCGAATCAGATTGGTTCTTTAAAAACAGTGCTCATAGCACGATCGTTATAACAAACTCTTCTAGCTGATGTATGGAGCCGAAATTAATTACGCACGAGTTGCGACGAATATTGTTTTTGGCAACATACGTCAGTGTTGTGCGCGGCTAATATTCTGTGGTTTTAATGATCATTATGCTGAAGATAACTGTTTCCATCATAATCCATAGTTGTATAGAATCTGTGCGTGAACTGTGATTAGTGACACTTACACAACTTACAGACAACACTTTAACACGACGTTAACTTCGAGTTCTTTAGCAACTTGACCAATTCTTTAGCCGGGAGAATATGTATTTAGTAATTACTCAATGTAATAAAATAAGATTATTATTTTAATTTACAAATTACTTAAATACCAAACCACTGAATAACACAGCGAACGCCACACGATCCGGAAAGATCTAAAAATACGCATCTATGGATGCAATAATCTCTTCAGTGTACTAACTAACGTTTGCCAGCCACAAATGTATTTAGACGGTGAAATAGGTACACATCAAAGGGTGCCAAATCTGGAGAAGAAGGTGACTGTTATAGCATTTCGTACTTCAGATTCCTCGGTTGCTCCGTTACTGCAGAATTTTTGTGGATAGGTGCATTGTCCTGCCATTTTTCTTCTGCAATGTAGGCCTCTTCTCACGTGTTATTTTCAACATTTTCCCTCAAATTACCTACACATTATTCGCTAGTTATGGTTTTACCCATGACAAGATATTCAAAAATAAAAATCTTAGGAACGAATAGCTGTGCAAGTACACTGGTTTCCACCCACAGCGCCAGCCGCGGTGGCCTAGCGGTTCTAGGCGCTTCAGTCCGGAACCGCGCGACTGCTACGGTCGCAGGTTTGAATCCTGCCTCGGGCATGGATGTGTGTGACGTCCTTAGGTTAGCTAGGTTTAAGTAGTTCTAAGTTATAGGGGACTGATGACCTCTGATGTTAGGTCCCATAGTGCTCAGAGCCGTTTGGGCCATTTGAGCCACCCACAGCTTTTATTACTGGCTCATCTATGGCGTGAAGTGGTGGACAAAAACATTATCGTGAAGTGGTGGAGAAATATATCACATGTAGTGCCAAATTGGTTCAAACACCAGAATGAGATTTTCACTCTGCAGCGGAGAGTGCGCTGATATGAAATTTCCTGACAGATTAAAACTGTGTGCCGGACCGAGACTCGAACTCGGGATCTTTGCCTACAACACCTTTCAAACACCTTCGCCAACTGCGATAGGCACTTCAAGACAAAGAATGTTTGTGACAATATGATGAGCCAGTTTATTCGTCTGAATGGAACATGCACATTACTAGTACTTTAAAACGCTCTAGAATCAAAATTATTCCACAGACAGAGCTGCACTTATCTCACGTTATAGAGACCCATGAAACATCATTACAAACTGCGACCTTCCACCTTGCTCTCTTAATAACAGTACGACTGGTTCACGCAAGACAAATTTTACACAGGTAGTCGAAATTGTGTTTGCAATTCTGCTACAGCTTCAGATAATTCTTACAAGTACATAGGATTTAATTCATAATTACCAAAAGGGCGACAAGTGATTCAAACATGCGCCTCTCAGCGCATTACATAAACTTTAACGTCTAATTTTTGAATTAAAAGACAATTTCCATCTCAAATAGTAACAATAATAATAAAACATGATTATAAAAATACCTTTACTACTATATAAAGATAAGTCATTGTTTGACGTTCTCAACAAAAATTTCGAAAAGTGGTTCACCAGTTTACTTCAAATTAGTACACGATACTCTGATAAACGTTCGGACTGACATAGACTACATATTTTTAATATACAGGGTGGTCCATTGGCAGTGACCGGGCCAAATATCTGACGAAACAAGCATCAAACGAAAAAACTGAAAAGAACAAAATTGGTCTAGCTTGAAGGGGGAAACCAGATGGGCTATGGTTGGCCCGCTAGATGGCGCTGCCATAGGTCGAACAGATATCAAATGGGTTTTTTAAAATAGGAACCCCCATTTTTATTACATATTCGTGTAGTGTGTAAAGAAATATGAATGCTTTGGTTGGACCACCTCTTTCTCTATGTAATAGATGGCTCTGTAATAATCACAAACGTATAAGTACATGGTACCACGTAACATTTCGCCAGTGCGGACGGTATTTGCTTCGTGGCACATTACCGTGTTAAATAATGGTTCAAATGGCTCTGAGCACTATGGGACTTAACTTCTGAGGTCATCAGTCCCCTAGAACGTAGAACAACTTAAACCTAACTAACCTAAGGACATCACACACATCCATGACCGTGGCAGGATTCGAACCAGCGGCCGTAGCAGTTGCGCGGTTCCGGACTGTAGCGCCTACAACCCCTTGGCCACTCACGCAGGCACCCGTGTTAAAATGGACCGTTTACCAATTGCGGAAAAGGTCGATATCGTGTTGATGTATGGTTATTGTGATCAAAATGCCCAAGGGGCGTGTGCTATGTATGCTTCTCGGTATCCTGGACGACAACATCCAAGTTTCCGGACCGTTCGCCGCATAGTTACATTATTTAAGGAAACAGGAAGTGTTCAGCCACATGTGAAAAGTCAGTCACGACCTGCAACAAATGATGATGCCCAAGTAGGTGTTTTAGCTGCTGTCGCGGCTAATCCGCACATCAGTAGCTTCAAATTGCGCAAGAATTGGGAATCTCAAAAACGTCGCTATTGAGAATGCTACATCGACATCGATTGCACCCGTACCATATTTCTATGCACCACGAATTGCATGGCGACGACTTTGAACGTCATGTACAGTTCTGCCACTAGGCACAAGAGAAACTACGGGCCGATGACAGATTTTTTGCACGCGTTCTATTTAGAGACGAAGCGTCATTCACCAACAGCAGTAACGTAAACCGGCATAATATGCACTAATGCGCAACGGAAAATCCACGATGGCTGCGACAAGTGGAACATTAGCGACCTTGGCGGGTTAATGTATGGTGCGGCATTATGGGAGGTTGACGGACATCATTTTGAGCAGTTATTGCATTAATGTGCTATTTACAGGTAATCAAGTTGTAACAGCATGCGTTCTCAGAAATGATAAGTTCACAAAGGTACATGTATCACATCGGAACAACCGAAATAAAATGTTCAAACGTACCTACGTTCTGTATTTTAATTTAAAGAACCTACCGTTACCAGCTGTTCGTCTAAAATTGTGAGCCATATGTTTGTGACTATTACAGCTCCATCTACCACAAACCGAAAATGTGGTCCAACTAAAGCATTCATATTTCTTTACGTATTACACGTATCTGTAATAAAAAATCGGGGTTCCTATTTTTAAAAACGCAGTTGATATCCGTTTGACCTATGGCAGCGCCCTCTACCGGGCCTACCATAGCGCCATCTTGTTTCCCCCTTCAAGTTAGACTAGTAGACAAGTTTCGTTCTTGGTATTTTTTTCTTTTGACGCTTATTTCGTGAGATACTTGACCCGGTCACGATCAATGGACCACCCTGTATATACAGGTTGTTTCAGAAGTTATGGTCAGTATTCAGGGATATGAAAGGAATGGTCATTCGAAATAAAAAAGTCAAGTAAACATGGGCTCTGAAACACATATCTTAAGGGCTATAAGTAATTCTCGATCTTCGATACTCCGAAGTAATCTCTTCTACAACAAGCAATTTGCGTTCAATATTTTGAGAAGTGGCAGAATGGACCAAAACAAGAAAAAAATATCCTGTAAACATGTGCTCTAAAATACATACCTTAAAAGTTATGAGCACTTGTTCATTAGAAGAGTTGTGTTTCAATGTAGCGAAGATGAACAAGTGCTCATAGCTCTAAGATATGCATTATAGAGCACACTTTCACTGGAAATTTTTCGTATTTTGGTCCGTACGATGACTTCCCAAAAAATGGAAAGTAAAGAGCTTACAGTAGATGAGGTTTATTACACAGTATCTAAGATCAAGAAATGCTCATAGCTCTTAAAGTACGCGTTTTAGAGCCCATGTTTACTTGACATTTATTCCTGTCATATCCCTGAATACTGAGCATCACTTGTGAACCACCCTGCATATATACACTGTAAAAGGGGCAATGTTGTTAGCAAATATTTCGATGAGTTTTTGACTGATCTACTTCAAACTTTTACAGAATACTCTAATAAACATTCAGACGGGCACAGGTTACATATTTTTAGCATGCATATTATATGAATATATACTTAAAATCTATAATATTTTATAATGACAAGTCGATGTTTCACGTTGTTACCATCAATCTCAAAAAGTTCTTGACCGATTTACTTCCAATTTTCGCACATTAGAGGAGAGAGGAGCATGTTGCGACAGGGGTAAATTGCAACATCTCCATTTTTTCATGCAGTATTCCATCAGTTACTGCCATCGTATGGAGGCACTTTTAGCTGTGTGGTATTCTCATTGTGATGGTCAGAGTCGGCGCGAGAAGATTTTTTTGTGTTCTCTTTCTTTGATCGAAATCGTCATCGGTCAGTAACCGTTTATAGTATATATAATAACACGTTCTGTGACAGACATTAGATTTCAAACGTGATAAATATTTATGTTTTGTAGTTTAACAATGTAATAACTGATTTTAGTTTAAAGTCATTGTCATGCTGTTTATTTGTGATTTATATGGTGGTGCGAAGCGGGGCATGTTGTAACACGGTGTTGCAACTTACCCTGCTCTTTATTAGGTCGAATTTTTATGACTCCTGAATAGTGTAATGCTTTTATTTTACTTGCTCTTTTGTTTTACTTTTACTCAGTTTAATTTTTACTTTCAGGTAAGTAAAATGAGTTATTACAAACGCAAAATAGAAAATATTCAGGGATCATATCGTGAGATCCAGCGAAATTGCGTTCAACCAAAGAGGAAATCCGAAAACTGGGGTATCTTTGTGCAAAATATTTTAACTTGAAAATTCCATCACCTTGGGCACAAAAGGAAATAGATGGTGCCAACTGGCTTTCAGGAAAATTTGGATATTTGTGGTAAGATCTTATGGGACCAAACTGCTGAGGTCATCGGTCCCTAAACTTACGCACTACTTAACCCAGCTTAAACTAACTTTCGCTAAGGACAACACTCACACACACCCATGCCCGAGTGAGGACTCGAACCTCCGATGGAGGGAGTCACGCGGACCGTGACAAGACGCCCTGGACCGCGCAGCTACCCCGCGTCGCTGGCTTTCAGGAGTTTTGGACGGAAACAATGATTTTTCCATCAGACAACCTGAAAGCACAAGTCTGGGAAGAATGACAGTATTTAATAGAAAAAATGTTGCGGAGTTTTTCCAAAAGTTAGGAGATGTTTATTCTCGGCACCCTCTTCCCCCCTTCCAGAATTTGGAATACGGATGAAATTAGTGTAACTACAGCGTTGAAGCCAAACAGAATAGTTACGCACAAGAGTGTGAAACAAATTGGAACTGCGAGCTCTGCTGAACAGGGAGAATAGATAATAGTAGCAGCTGCTATATATGCACGAGAGACATTCATTACACCCATTATTATTTTTCCAAGAAAAAATTTTAAGGCTCATGTTATCCGCGACAGGCCCTTTGGATGCAGTAGTGCTGCCACAGATTCTGGGTGGATGGTGGGACTATCTTTTATAACATTTCTCCACTGTTTTATTGGGCAAACAAAACCAACAAAAGAAGCTCCTGTCCGACTAGTGCTGGACAACTATGCGTCCCATCTCAGTATAGAAGCTTTTAATAAACACAAGAACAGTGGTGTAGTGCTTCTATCATTTCCTCCCCGCTGTCCTCACAAATTACAGCCCCTTGATGTAAGTGTTTATGGTCCTTTCAAGAAGATGTGCTCCAGGGGAATCGATGCCTCGTAGAAAACAAATCCAGGAAAGACACTAACAATTTATGATTTGCTTTGCATTATAAACAAAGAACTTCTCAGCATTTTCACACCAGCAAACATCACTTCAGGATTCTCAGCAACAGACATATTCATATTTGACCCAAACAGATTCTAAGAAAGTGATTTTTCTTCATCTTCTGTGACCGATATGCCCGTTCCAGAAGAAGAAGTTTCAGGTTCTCTGGCTAACTCCGAGAATGTGGCAAATGCTGTTAATTCTGTTCCAGGTCATTCAGCAGGGAAAAACTTTTCCCCTTAACACATTTGTCCTTTCCCTAAAGCTAGACCAAGGAAAGAGACCAACCGTGGAAGAAAGAAAAGGAAATGTGCTACCTTAACAGACACACCAGAAAAACAGGATCTATAAAAAGAAAGGGAGAAGAGAAATCACAAGTTGGCACCGAAGAATGGAAAGAGAGAAAAGGAGAGAAGCAAGCAACAATTAGCAGCAAAAGAAAATTGCAGTTCCACCCAATTTTCGAAGAAGAAGAAGAATTAGAAGAAGGAAAAAACTATTATTTGATCTGTACTGATGTTTGTAGAAAGACAGGGGAATGGAGCAGTGTACTAAATACAAATTGTTGTCTCATTGCTCATGTGCAAATAATGATCAATAATTCTACGTGTGTGCAGACTGTGGACACAATGAAGATACTTCTGTCATGCCAGATATTTCAAACTGAGTAGGCTCTTTTCAGCAAAATTTTAGTATGTTGCAACATGTGCCATTGGTTGGATAAACTGAAACTCGTGTCAGCCTTTTCTCTATGTTCTATTGTAGACATTATAATTGTCTAATCGGACATTTTATTTTTGATTTCTGTATGTAAAAGTATGTAGTTACTCACTACCATTTTCAAATTTAAAGAGTTTCTAATAAAAAATAATAAAAATTAATAACTGTTTTTTCCTACAACATTCCCCGTATCTCCCCATACTCTAACAAATGTTTGGATTGGCAAAGACTACATATTTTCTGAATACATATGGTATATAAGTATATATATATATACTGTATAAAGGGGAAACGTTGTTAACACAAGTCTCGTTAGATCTTGATTAATTTACTTCAGGTTTTTACAATTTACTCTAATAAACCTTTGGGTGGATATAGGCTACATATACCTGTAGTTTATACAGTGTATAAGTACACATACACTGTGGCAGAGCAAACGTTACTAGCAAAATTCTCGAAAGAGAGTTGACCGATATACATCTAATTTTAACATGAAACTTGCAGACGGACATAGGCTAGGTATTTTTAAAGTATGAAATGGCGAAAAAATGTTCATTAAAGTATGATTTAAAAATTTGAAAAATATGAATGAAGAACTTTTCGAAAAATATTGACACCAACGTTCCTCTTCATATATTACATATATATTTCTGTACTGTATGTATTTAAAAATATGTATCCTATATATATATATATATATATTATGCAGTATATAAATATTTATGTGACATTTTAAAGGAAAATGTTGTTGCCAAAAAGTTCTTGATCGATTTACTCAAAACTTTTACATGATACTCTGATGAAGGCATTGGCTACATATTTTTAAATGCATACAGTAGAGAAATATATATATTACATATATAAAGGGGAAAGTTGTTACAAAATTTCGAAAAGTTCTTCATTCATATTCTTCAATTTTAAGTCATACCTTAATGAACATTTAGATCGGCATAGGCTATATATTTTTATATTATATATATATATATATATATATATATATATATATATATATATATATATATATATATATATATATATATATATATGGGATATATAAACAAGAAGCATTGATACCAATAATCTCGAAAGGTTCTTGACCGATTTACTTCAAATTTATCTTGTCCATAAGTTTATTAAACGCAACAGATACATGTAAAAGAGACTTTAACCATCAATAACATATTCTCCTTCACTATTTACAACCGTCTTCCAATGCTAAGGTAACTTTTGGATTCCGCGACTGTAGGAATCACGTTTTTTTGAGACGAAGAACTCGTCGAACCATATTCAGAGCGTATTTTCATCTGGAAAGGAAGTTCCTTTTGAGGTCAAAAATTCCGTGATGGATGTGGCTTTGTGAAGTGGAGCCTTATCGTGCTGCAGCATCCACCTGTCTACAGTGTGTGGTCTCACTCGATTCGCTCTTTTCCTGAGCCTTTTAAGGACATCTTTATAAAACACTTGGTTGACAGCTTGCGCTGGAGGAACAAATTCTTTATGCACGATAACCCTACTGTCAAAAAAGTAAGTCAGCCTAGTTTTGATTTGCTCATTCGTGTATTCTTTGGTCGAGGAGAGGATTCATGGACGCTGTGGCTGAGCGCTTCTAGGCGCTTCAGTCCGGAACCACGAGGCTGCTACAGTCACATGTTCGAATCCTGCCTCGGGCATGGATGTGTGTGGTGTCCTTAGGTTGGTTAGGTTTAAGTAGTTCTAAGTCTAGGGGACTGATGACCTCAGATGTTAAGTCCCATAGTGCTTAGAGCCATTGGAACCATTTGAAGGGGATTCAGTGTGTCACATTTCACTGTGCCGCTTTGGCTCAGGATCGTGTTCAAAACACCAGGATTCAAAATATGTGATCACACAACTAAACCATTCCTGGTCATTTGCGATCGTCTCGAGAAAATCAACGCACACGTTTCTTCGATTGTCTTTCTGCTCAGTTGTGACGTTTTTTAGTCAAAATTTGACCTACAATGAAAGTGTTTTAAGTTTAACTGATCACCCACCGTCCTTATTGTTAAACTTCGCTCTGATCTCACAACAGCAAGCACACTTCGAAGTTATCGTCGGTTTTGGAAGCTGAAGTTCTCTCTGACCAAGGTTTATTTTCAACGTTTTCTCAGCCTTCCAAAAACAATTTGTGCTAGCGTAAAACTTGTGCTCCTGATGAGGAATGTTCCCCATAGGCCTGTTTCAACTTTTCAAGCGTCCCATTCGCGGATTAACGCTGCTCTAAATTTTGCTGTTCCATTTTCACTACACACAACAAAAACACAGGCTAACTGATTGCCCTATCAAAAATCATGTGATGGCTGTACAGAGCTGAAACTCGGACTGACTGTTAGGGAGGAATCCCGTCACTGAGGCTTCTACCTTCACATACCCAGTTCAGTGTCAGAGAGAGGAGAGGAGGTGATGGACAGAGAGGGGGAGAGGAAATGGATATAGAACGGGGCAGAAGGCGTAGACAGAGATAGGAGGGACGAAGAGATGGACAGGGAGAGGCGGAAGGAGTCGATGAACAGAGAAAGGAAGGGGAGCAGGAAATGGGCGAAGAGAGGGGGTGGAGGGATGGGCAGATATAGGGAGGGGGGCAGGAGTGTAGGATGTGCGTCCAATTCCCATAAAAAATTTTGCAATTACAAAGATTTGCCGGGTCTGATTGTTTAGTATAAAAATAGCAATCAAATATTGTAACCTCTGTTTATTAATACTGTGGGCCTTCAAGGGCTATTAATGAGATCATTTACAAGCCAAGAACGGTTCGCAACGAATGGTTGCAGAGGACAGACTGATTAAACAAACGCAAGTTGCCTTTCATCAAAGCCTATACACTACTTAACACAGCCTTACGTGGTATTCTGGTTCAGAAAGACATAATTCCCACCAGGTTTTTAAGTTAAAAAAAGTAACACTACTGGTCATTTTCGAGCCTGGCACCTTCAGGCATAATAACACACAAAAATTGAATGGAATTCAAAAATGTATTTTTACTTCTATTTAATTTTGATGTTTTATTATGTTTTTAAGTGCATCTGCAAATGGATCAAAGCTCGAAAAGGCAACTAGTGCTTAAAACAGAACCTATTTTAAGCTAACATACCGATGGAAAAGACCAAGGCTGCTCTGCCCATCCTGAAGAACTTAATACTAAAATGTTCATCCATGCTGCGAATCCTGTTCAGGATGTAATCGGCGTCTCTCGACACGCTCGACTAAACGAGGCGATATCTGCCAGTCACTTCAGTGTCCTGGCAAATGCATTGAATATTGGAGGGCATATCACCTCCGACCAAGCACTGTGTCACGTTTAATGACGACGATGAGTCCAGACCTCTTTTTCTCAACCTGCACAGACACTATATTGTTTCACTGCGGGTTGCAACGTTAATGGAAGTTTCACGTCTCATGAATGGGGTGATTGCTTACTGGAACCGAAACATAACTTTCCTGGCGCATGATACAGCTCAGAATTTCTTTCTGGTATTGAGTTAGGGTACATGCAACCCAGAAAACTACACTTCGATTCGGACGCGAATTCACAAAGCCATATTTCGTGCTAGCCATAGGTCTTCGAAGCATATGATCTCCCTTATTGTTATAACCCTGCAGCTAGGTTAAATAAACTGCCTTGCTTTGACTTTTCTTATCATCAGTTGTCATTATCTGTAATGACTACGCTATGAAGTTCTGATAGCCCAGCATGTAACACATACTATACGAACGTCTTAACACTTCTGTAATATTACACAGTCACTCATTTGTTTTTCTTCACAAGGTTTCTGACACGTCGGACATCATTCGAGGTGTTGGATGTTTGAGGTCCCCAGAGTTTCTACGAACCTTTAGTTAATCTCATGAATCTGCGAACACTTCAAGAACCCTTTCCCACGCAAGAGGGTTTGATAGTTAATGCATTGTAGCCGGCCGCGGTGGTCTCACGGTTAAGGCGCTCAGTCCGGAACCGCGCAACTGCTACGGTCGCAGGTTCGAATCCTGCCTCAGGCATGGATGTGTGTGATGTCCTTAGGTTAGTTAGGTTTCAGTAGTTCTAACTTCTAGGGGACTGATGACCACAGATGTTAAGTCCCATAGCGCTCAAAGCCATTTGAACCATTTTTTTGACCATCTTGTAACCAATCAGTTCAAGATATAATTGCATATCCTAATGCATTTACCTTTCACATGGACATGCCATATTGAAAAGTCTTATTATCGAACTTATACTGGTAGCTGATTCCTTGTCAGCCCTCCCTCTAATGACCTCAGGTACTACCTTTTCGCTATCTATTTCCAAAAGTTTAGTGTAGCGACTGTTCACATAGCTGTTACGATTAATGGTGTGTTTCCGAGTGTTTAGCCGAATTGTTGTTTCCGCTTTATGTACAATATTTCAACAACTGATCCAGTCGTCTTCTTCAGTTACGAGTTGTGCTGTTATGCGTAAGTAGTCGTGCAGAGCAGTTTCTACCGCGCTGATTACGACCCTTACGTAACAAACCTTCACCTGCCACTTTCAAGCCCCCCCCCCCCAGCTTCCACCTCTTCACCAACCATGACATGCGTCAAGGTCATCCCTACAACTGCACACATCAGGGTCATCCATCTCACTCCCTGCCACAAGGGGTCCATTGTTTTCTTAAGTAAACATACTGCTCACTTGTGATCTTAACAGATGTTTGTTTAAGACCAGGATCTTTATTTATGTCTCCTTTCAAGGTGACACTTCCCGCTGCCCCCTCTGAGTAGCCTTCTTATGCTCTTACAGTGTCACTCAGAAGTACTTTGTAGTTGAACCACTAGGTTGGTTGGCGTGTCTATCTATATGCATAATCAAAACCAGTTGTTCAGACAGAAGACTGGTTAACCTCGTTGCAGTTACATGTGTTGATTGCTTGTTGCAGGTAAACGTGTATTTTAGCTATAAACAGCGTTTCCAGGAGGTTCATCAGTATTTTGTAAAATGGGAAGAATGCAAAAAACCTAACTACATAAAGTGAGTCAATTTCTCGTTTTTTTATTTACTTACATTAATGTCTAAAACAAAAGACTATTCAGTAGATTTCAGAAAAACTGTCTTAATGGCACTGAGTCAAGGCCAAACTCAGTCCTTCATTGCAAAGGTGATTGGGATCCAACAACAGCCTTTGCGCATTTGGGCCCAGCTTCAGAAAAAGAGCAGGACGATAGAGAACAATGCACAAAATGGTTAACCCCGAAAAACCGCTCAATAAGAAAATAGGATCATACAAAGGCAATCGATGGCTGATCCCAAAATATCTGCCAGGGCAATATATGAAGCAGGTCAAAGTTAACTTTAGGACTCTGTATCAGAAAATGAACAAAAATGGACTTGTACCACTATTGAAATAAGCCCTTCACATGATGAAACACAGGGTAAAGGTCCATGTTCCGACAGTTACACATCGCTTAGTAGCTATAGATTCAAATGGAACTGTCCAGGCGTCTCGGAGTGAACCTAAGAGATGTTGTTCGGACATGGAGGAGATACAGAGAGACAGGAACTGTCGGTGACATGCCTCACTCAGGCCGCTCAAGGACTACTACTGCAGTGGATAACCGTTACCTACGGATTATGGCTCTGAGAAACCCTGACAGGAAAGCCACGTGATGAATAATGCTATTCGTGCAGCCATAGGGCGTCGTGTTACGACGTAAACTGTGCGCAATAGGCTGCATGTAGCGCAACTTCACTCCCAACATCCATGGCGAGCACCATCTTTGCAACCACGACACCATGCAGTGCGGTACAGATGGGCCCAACAACATGCCGAATGGAACACTCAGGCTTGGCATCATGTTCTCTTTACCGATGAGTGTCGCATATGCCTTCATCCAGACAATCGTCGGAGACGTGTTTTGAGGCAACCTGAGTCAGGCTGAACGCCTTAGACACACTGTCCATCGAGTGCACCAAGGTGGACGTTCCCTGCTGTTTTGGGATGGCATTATGTGGAGCTGACGTACGCCGCTGGTGGTCATGGAAGGCGCCGGAACGGCTGTACAATATGTGAATGCCATCCTCCAACTGATAGTGAAACCATATCGGCAGCATATTGGCGAGGCATTCGTCTTCATGGACGACAATTCGCGCCACCATCTTGCACATCTTGTGAATGACTTCCTTCAGGATAACGACATCCCTCGACTAGAGTGGCCAGCGTGTTCTTCAGACATGAACCCAACCGAACATGTCTGGAATAGATTGAAAAAGGCTGTTTATGGACGACGTGACCCACCAACCACTCTGAAGGATCTACACCGAATCGTCTTTGAGGAGTGGGACAATCTGGGCCAACACTGCCTTATTGAACTTGTGGGTAGCATGCCACGACGAATACAGGCATGCATCAATGTAAGAGGACGTGCTAGTGGATGTTAGAGGTATCGGTGTGTACAGCAATCTGGTTCACTACCTCTGAAGGTCTCGCTGTATGGTGGTATAACATACAATGTGTGGTTTTCATGGGCAATAAAAAGTGCAGAAATGAGGTTTATGTTGATCTCTATTCCAATTTTCTGTACAGGTTCCGGAACTCTCGTAACCGAGGTGATGCAAAACGTTTTTTGATGTGTGTACTATGAAGTCACTGTCAGGTTGCCTACTGAGGAAGGACGACCATTTAAAACATAAGTAATTTTTAGCAATGACCACCATTTGGAGTCATTAACAATTGCTCTCAAAATACCGGTAGCCAAAATCTGTTTACAGATTATCTTTTCGCTAAGAGTTTCGTTAACAGTTGAAATCTCAAGGAGCTTGAAATAAAATTGACAGGTACATTATGGATACAATAGTGGTCTGTTCACTACTAAAGGGTCTTGAATCGGCCACCTGATTGAATGCTTATTAATCCCTACTGGACTGTTTGTGGCCTTCTGAACCATCCTAGCAATTGTCTCACCATGTGTCTCTCCTGAGAAGGTTTGCTGTCTTACACTGTCATTGTAATTTGTTTAGATATAAGACAACTTTACTTTCAGATTCTTTTGTGCGTTTACTACTGTAAGGGTAACGACAGATGCTTCGACATAATTTATTCTAATTTTTTGCTGTCCTTTTACATACATGAACTATATATATCAGTGCTTTGATATTTTATGTAAAATTCCACTCTCTAAAAAAATTCTTTTATATGCGTAGATTGTGTTTTATTTTCTTTGTGAGCTTTCTATTCGTTTTCATCTATGTTGTTATTTCGTTTTATATTTTGTCCTTTTATTGTGATTTTTTGTATAAGCCATGGTTTTCTTGTCTTATTTGATCTCATGTGCAGCTACACTGCACGCTTTTAGGTTTACGTTTCGTAAAACCTTGTTTCAATTTCTTTTTCATTTGCATGTATGTATTGTAAAAGGAACATGTAAGAAAGTAAAATTTCTAGGAATGATTGATCCAAGTCTACTGAGTGATGTTCATGAATTTTTCCATATCATCTAACGCAATTTTTTCCATTTTTCTTGGATCCCACGCCGTACCAGGATTCCTTTTGCCACCCGACTTCAAGGTGTCTTCTTTCCAAAATTCATTCCAAATTTGAAAACATTTTTTGTGCTGGAATGTAAACTGCTTATGGTATGTATCGATAGTTCGACGTTTGTATTGGATTTATATCCCGGCCCTCGATTGGTGACAGTAGCTACATCCCCAAGACAGAGTAAGGGATACTGGCTAGCTCATCATGGCATGGAGCGGAATGTGAAACCAGAAAAGTTTGGTTGAGTGATAAAAGGCAGTTGTTGGTGCGCCTATGTGCAGATGATGCGGTTAGTGCAGCAATCACGCTGAATTGTGTGTGCTGTAAACTTACATTCATATACTTACATTCCACACCGTGTTCACCGAATTAAGTAAATCACAGTATTACGAATAGGCTATCAGTAAACTTGAGGAGTTTGACTGTGAAAGTGATGTAGATTTGTATAAGAGAGTAACCTATAGACAGTGTGACCCTAAGAATAAACCATTTCAGCATAGATTTGAATTATACTAGTACTTTGCTGCCTGAATTGGTATAGCGGCACCCTTTCATTTCTTCTGTGTCAAGCAATATACATCGTGTAGAAACATTTCAGAACAGCTATAGCACCAGTGTCATGGAGGAAAGAGCGACTTTTTCTGGAGCGTTAGATGGGCTACCACCATAATCTAAAAAGTCTTCATAAGTCTGTCTGCGACTTTGATCTACCCGGTCTATCTGAACAAAACTCTGAGTTGACGAGCTATTTAAACAAAGACGACGAGTGAAGGAATGAGTTGGCGGACTGACATGCAAAATTGTTTGGCCAACTAGCCCTGCGACTAGAATGAAGTACCTCGTACTTGCCTCTCACTGCCGGAAAGCGCGCACTCCACTCGGCCTAATACGGCCACTGTCGCAGAGGAATAGTTTCAAAGAGGTTTGGCGCTGCTTTTACGCCACTTCCATTAGATGCACTACTGGCCATTAAAATTGCTACACCACGAAGATGAAGTGCTACAGACGCGAAATTTAACCGACAGGACGAAGATGCTGAGATATGCAAATGATTAGCTTTTCAGAGTATTCACACATGGCTGGCGACGGTGGCGACACCTACAACGTGCTGACATGAGGAAAGTTTCCAACCGATTTCTCATACACAAACAGCAGTTGACCGGCGTTGCCAGGTGAAACGTTGTTGTGATGCCTCGTGTAAGGAGGAGGAATGCGTACCATCACGTTTCCGACTTTGATGAAGGTCGGATTGTATCCTATCGCGACTGCGGTTTATCGTATCGCGACATTGCAGCTCGCGTGGGTCGAGATCCAATGACTGTTAGCAGAATATAGAATCGGTCGGTTCAGGAGGGTAATACGGAACGCCGTGCTGGATCCCAACGAGCTCGTATCAGTAGCATCTCATCCGCATGGCTGCAAAGTATCGTGCAGCCACGTCTCGATCCCTGAGTCAACAGATGGGGAGGTTTGCAAGACAACAACCATCTGCACGAACAGTTCGACGACGTTTGCAGCAGCATCGACAATCAGCTCAGAGACCATGGCTGCGGTTACCCTTGATGCTGCATCACAGACAGGAGCGCCTGCGATGGGGTACTCAACGACGAACCTGGATGCACGAACGGCAAAACGTCATTTTCTCTGATGAATCCAGGTTCTGTTTGCAGCATCATGATGGTCGCATCCGTGTTTGGCGACATCGCGATGAATGCACATTGGTAGCATGTATTCGTCATCGCCATACTGGCGTATCACCCAGCGTGATGGTATAGGGTGCCATTGGTTACACGTCTCGGTCACCTCTTGTTCGCATTGACGAGACTTTGAACAGTGGACGTTACATTTCAGATGTGTTACGACCTGTGGCTCTACCCTTCATTCGATCCCTGCGAAACCCTACATTTCAGCACGATAATGCACGACCGCATATGGCAGGTCCTGTACGAGCCTTTCTGGATACAGAAAATGTTCGACCGCTGTCATGGCCAGCACATTCTCCAAATCTCTCACCAATTTAAAACGTCTTGTCAATGGTAGCTGAGCAACTGGCTCGTCACAATACGCCGGTCACTACTCTTGATGAACTGTGGCGTCGTGTTGAAGCTGCATGGCAGCTGTACCTGTACGCGCCATTCAATCTCTGTTTGACTCAATTCCCAGTCGTATCAAGGCCGTTATTACGGCCAGAGGTGGTTGTTCTGGGTACTGATTTCTCAGGATGTATGCACCCAAATTGCGTGAAAATGTAGTCTCATGTCAGTTCTAGTATAATATATTTGTCCAATGAATACCCATTTATCATCTGAATTTCTTCTTGGTGCAGCAGTTTTAATGGCCAGTGCTGTAGAATCTTCTCAGGTGCAAGAATGAAATGCGGATCCGTTATGACAAGGTAAAGTGAGATGGTTGCTGTAACAATTTTCAACGGCAATAAAAAAAAATGGACGTAATGCCTCGCCACAACACAACTACGGCGCCAGGGCTTGGTAGCCGGGGAGAATGCAACGCGGTCTGGAATTTTGCAAAGCTGTTGTCACACGAAGGTGTGTGGTTTGTTTAACATCCTGGGAAACCCAAGCAGTTCTCTGCCTCAGGGCTTCCATGGTCAAAGGACGTAAAATAGCATAGTTTGACTTTGCGATGGGTAGCGCTGTCATTGTTCAATGCACTTGACGTCACGTGGTGAGCAGTGGTAGGGCGAAGTTCAGTTTTCACGATTTGCACGCACACATCTCGTACAATTTCTGTGCATATGACACACTAGGCTTGCAGCCTCTTCAAATTTTGATTTACGTTAAAACAAAAAAATCTTTTAAACTAGATTCAAGATTTTTCTTCAAGAATTCTAAAATACCGTAATGATCTGTAGATAGCGTCTAAAATTATTGATGTAGCAAAACTCATATAGTTATGTATGAACTGCATACCGGTACAAAGAACGAAAGTGACCATTCATATTCATCATCCACGCACTTCCATATTAAAGGGTTGGTCTCTTCTTCCCCGCCGGCCGGTGTGGCCGTGCGGTTTTTGGCGCTTCAGTCTGGAACCGCGTGACCGCTAGGTCGCAGGTTCGAATCCTGCCTCGGGCATGGATGTGCGTGATGTCCTTAGGTTAGTTAGGTTTAAGTAGTTCTATGTTCTAGGGGACTGATGACCACAGATGTTAAAGTCCCGTAGTGCTCAGAGCCATTATTTTTCTTCTTGCCCCTGACAGAGAAAGCACGGCCGAATAACTTCCCAGTGTCTTAGAAAACGCTCAAGAGCCGGCAACAAGAGCAAACACGGCACAAGAATATTCCGTAAAATTGTTAATTCTCTTGCTCAACGAAGTCAAACATGTTTTGGAGTTCATGCGTTTTCTCACTAGAAGATGAAAACCCGTTGTATACCTTAAATGCTACACACTTGATGCTGAATTTAATCATTTTCCATGTATTTTTGGTCATATTATGAATAACATATAGCAGATACAACTAGCTTCAATTACAGTGGGGTGACAAAAGCCATAGGACAGCGACATGCCCACATACAGATGGGTTTAGTAGTATTACGTACACAACGTACAAAAGTCAGAGGATTGTTGGAGTTGTCATTTGTACTCAGGTGATTCATGTGAAAAGGTTTCCGATTTGATTGTGGCCGCACGACAGGTACTATCACATTTTGAAAGCGGAATAGTAGTTGGAGCTAGGAGCACGGGACATTCCATTTCGGAAATCCTTAGGTATTTCAATGTCGAGATATACAGTGTCAAGAATATGCCGAGAATACCATATTTCAGGCATTTCCTCTCACTGCGGACAACGCACTGGCCGACAGCATTACTTAACGATCGAGAGCAGCGGCGTTTGCATTGAGTTGTTAGTGCTAACAGACAACAAACACTTCGTGATCTAGCCGCAGAAATCAATGTTGGACGTAGAACGAGCATATCCGTTAGGACAGTGCGGCGAAATTTGGCGTTAGTGGTCTATGGTAGCAGTGAGTGGCTTTGCTAATAGCACAGCATCACCTGCAGCGCCACCAGTTGGACCCTACACGACTGTAAAACTGTGGCCTGACCAGCTGAGTCCCTCTTGGTAGGGTAGAGTGCGGCGCATGGATTCAAATTGTCAACAGGCCACTTCACAAGCTGGCGGAGGCACCATAATGGTGTGGGACAACTGGACCGATCTGTGACTGGAAATGGTTATGTTCGGTTACTTGGAGACCATTTACAGCCATTCATGGACTTCATGTTCCCAAAAAATGATGGAGTGTTTATGAATGACAATGTGCCGTGTCACCGGGCCACAGTTGTTCGTGATCGGTTTGCAGAACATTCTGGACAGTTCGGCAGAATTATTTCGCCACTCAGATCGCCCGACAGAATCTCATCGAACATTTGTGGGACACAACCGAGAGAAAAGTTCATGCAAAAAAATACTGAACTGGCAGCGCTTTCGCAGTTATGGTCGACTATAGAGGCAGCAGGGCTCAATATTTCTGCACAGTATTTCCAATGTTGAGCCCATGCCCGAGCAAGCTGCTTCACTATGCTAGGCAAAAGGAGGTCCCACAAGGTATTAGGAGGTATCTCATGACTTTTGTAACCTCAGTGAACACTATCGGTACTATTTAAAGATTCAAAATTTTGAAAAAGTGAGTAATGTCTTCGACATGTTCACTGCTATATTGTCTGCACAAAAATCTGATATTTTAGAAACTTCCAAGCTGTATTCATCTAAAACAAACTTAAGTATTCCGAAAATGGCATCAGCGTTTCCATTACCATCGTCACAGAAGGTCACCTTCATACCAGATATCTCAGAAGTATGTTTTATCGAGACAGGAATATACCAGCAGCTCACATTATGTACACCCACAGTTAAGTTTTGGACCTAACTATCGGTCTTTGAAACGTGTACTTCCAAGCAAAATAAGTATGCTTATGCCTAACTCCATGGCATACAAGTGAAGGTAGGGTGATGAAATTTCATTGTCATAGAAGAATGTTTAACACTACAAAAATTTGCAATCCATTTACTTTTGGAAGTTGATGCAAGAGAAAATTGATGTTTCTCTCCTAATGAACCCTTTTTCACAGCCCCAATACCCTCACTTTTTATTGAAAAGAAATCAGGACACACTGTACACTTTGCCATCCCTTCATCATCACTCTTAGCAAACCAATTTTTTAGTTGTTTGTCCTCTAACAATTTATTAGGAAATGGGCACTTTCATTTCACCTTTTTCTTTCAAGTTTCATTTTGACTGTCTTAACTGTCATCACTACACTCACTACCACTACTATTTGTTTTTCCAGTTACACAACTGTGCATTTTACATATGGATCTGGCTTCGGAAGACGATAAAAACACCGTAACATTAATAATGTTTTTCTATAACAGCGAAAGTACGACACTGGTACATCAGCTTAATGTCGTGTAGAGCCCCCGCGAGAACGCAGAAGTGCTGCAACAAGACGTGGCATGGACTCGCCTAGTGTCTGAAGTAGTGCTGGAGGGAACTAACACCAAGAATCCTGCAGGGCTGTCCATAAATCCGTAAGAGTACGAGCGGGTGGAGATCTCTTCTGAACAGCATGTTGCAAGGCATCCCAGATATGCTCAATAATGTTCATGTCTGGGGAGTTTGGTGACCAGCGGAAGTGTTTAACATCAGAAGAGTGTTCCTGGAAGCACCCTACAGCAATTATGGACGTGTGCGGTGTCGGATTGCCTCGATGGAATTGCTCAAGTTCGTCGGAATGCACAATGGAATGAATGGATACAGGTGATCAGGCATGATGCATACGTACGTATCACCTGTCAGAGTTGTTATTAGACATATCAGGGGCCCCATATCATCCAACTGCACACGCCCCACACCATTACAGAGCCGCCACCAGCTTGAACAGGCCCCTGCTGACACGCAAGGTTCAAGGATTCATGAGGTTGTCTCCATACCCGTACACGTCCATCCACTAGATACAATTTGAGGCAAGACTCATCCAACCAGGCAACATGTTTCCAGTCACCAACAGCCCAATGTCGGTGTTGAGGGACCAAGGTGAGGGGTAAAGTTTTGTATCGCGCAGTCAGCAAGGGTACACAAATTGGCCTTCAGCTCCAAAAGCCCATATCAATTATGTTTCTTGAATGGTTCGCACACTGACGCTTGTTGATGGCCCAGAACTGAAATCTGCAGCAATTTGCCGAAGGGTTGCCCTTCTGTCACCTTGAATGATTCTCTACAGTCGCCGTTGGTCACGTACTTACCGGATCTTTTTCCGGCCGCAGCGATATCGGAGATTTGATGTTTTACTGTATTCCTGATACTCACGGTACACTCGTGAAACGGTCTTACGGGAAAATCCTCCTTCGTCGCCACCTCGGAGATTCCGTGTCCCATCGCTCGAGCGCCGGCTATTACACCATGTTCAGGTCACTTAAATCTTGATAACCTGCCATTGTAGAAGCAGTAACCTACCTAACAACTGCGCCAGGCATTTGTTGTTTCATACAGGCGTGGCCAACCGTAGCGCAGTAATCTGCCTGTTTACATATCTCTATATTTGAATACGCGTGCCTATACTAGTTTCTTTGGCGCTTCAGTGTATCTACTCCTTCACTTGGTCGCTATAAAAATACAACTACCTATTCAGTACTATAATGAACACGAGGCGACGAATTATTATACTTTTAAATGCTCTCCTATTTTCCTCTCTCGTGTATTTTACACATGTTGGATTTAACTAACAAGAGTAAGATACATTACTGGCCATTAAAATTGCCACACCACGAAGATGATGTGCTACAGACGCGAAATTTAACCGACAGGAAGAAGATGCTATGATATGCAAATCATTAGCTTTTCAGGGCATTCACACAAGACTAGCGTCGGTGGCGACACCTACAACGTGCTGATATGAGGACAGTTTCCAACCGATTTCTCATACGCAAACAGCAGTTGACCGGCGTTTGCCTGGTGAAACGTTGTTGTAATGCCTCGTCTAAGGAGGAGAAATGCGTACCATCACGTTTCCGACTATGATAAAGGTCGGATTGTAGCCTATTACGATAGAGGTTTACCGTATCGAGACATTGCTGCTCGCGTTGGTCAAGATCCAATGACTGTTAGCAGAATATGGAATCGGTGGGTTCAGAACGGTAATACGGAACGCCGTGCGTATCCCAAAGGCCTCGTATCACTAACAGTCGAGATGACAGCCATCTTCCACATGGTTGTAACTGATTGTGGAGCCACGTCTCGATCCCTGAGTCAACAGATGGGGACGTTTGCAAGACAACAACCATCTGTACGAACAGTTCGACGACGTTTGCAGCAGAATGGACTATCAGCTCGGAGACCATGGCTGCGGTTACCCTCGACGCTGCATCACAGACATGAGCGCCTGCGATGGTGTACTCAACGACGAATCTGGGTGTACGAATGAAAAAGCGTCATTTTTTCGGATGAATCCAGCTTCTGCTTACAGCATCATTATGGTCTCATCCGTGTTTGGAGACATCGCGGTGAACACACATTGGAAGCGTATATTCGTCATCACCCGGCGTGATGGTATGGGGTGCCATTGATTACACGTCTCGGTCACCTCTTGCTCGCACTGACTGCACTTTGAACAGTGGACGTTACATTTCAGATGTGTTACGACCAGTAACTCCACCATTCATTCATTCGATCCCTGCGAAACCCTACATTTCAGCAGGGTAATGCACGACCGCATGTTGCACGTCCTATACTGGCCTTTCTGGATACGGAAAATGTTCGACTGCTGCCCTGGCCAGATCTTTCACCAATTGAAAACGTCTTGTCAATGGTGTCCGAGCAACTGGCTCGTCACAATACGCCAGTCACTACTCTTGATGAACTGTGGTATCGTGTTGAAGTTGCATGTGCAGCTGTACCTGTACACGCCATCCAAGCTCTGTTTGACTCAATGCCCAGGCGTATCAAGGCCTTTATTACAGCCAGAGTTGGTTGTTCTGGGTACTGATTTCTTAGGATCTATGCACCCAAATTGTGTGAAAATGTAATCATATGTCAGTTCTAGTATAATATATTTGTCCAATGAATACCCATTTATCATCTGAATTTCTTCTTGGTGTAGCAATTTTAATGGCCAGTAGTGTAATAAATTTAAGAATATGTAGTATGATACAAATATAGTAAAATTGTAAAGTGAAACCAAAAAAGTAAAGTCTTGCGAGTGTCCCGTCATTCACATGTATGGACTCGGGAAAATTATAAAAGCAGGGACGACACCTACAAAATAGGGACATATGGCAACCCTATCACGCAATGTGGTCACATAACGATGTGGAGCGCACGGTATACCTTGTGACTATGAACTGCAATATAAAAATTTCGTCATCTTCTTAGAAAAGACTTAACTTACTATGTTACTTTTAGTACGTCTTTACTCTTCACTTTGACGTAACCTCGTTATTTCCACGTGTCAGTTTTGCCAAGATGATAAGTATAAAGCGAGAAACATGTGTCATGTGTGCGACCTAGGCACGGACTGAAAACTCCACTCCCCAGGCTAGTAAGCAAAAGGTGACATCTAAAGTACGACAAGCACTATTGGTTTATGTACGTAGCAGCACGGAATTGTGCGTTGTGGCTGGCAGAGTGTGCACAGTGCACAGTGTTTAACAAATCCAACACGAAGTTGTGATAGTCGTTTAAGGTAGTTAATCAGAAAGAATCGTTATCAGGCTGACAAATGTACTAATCAGCGTGACATGTATTAAAAAAAATTATCGTCCATGCCCTGTTGACGGAACGAAGAGCTCCTAACATACACTCCTGGAAATGGAAAAAAGAACACATTGACACCGGTTTGTCAGACCCACCATACTTGCTCCGGACACTGCGAGAGGGCTGTACAAGCAATGATCACACGCACGGCACAGCGGACACACCAGGAACCGCAGTGTTGGCCGTCGAATGGCGCTAGCTGCGCAGCATTTGTGCACCGCCGCCGTCAGTGTCAGCCAGTTTGCCGTGGCATACGGAGCTCCATCGCAGTCTTTAACACTGGTAGCATGTCGCGACAGCGTGGACGTGAACTGTATGTGCAGTTGACGGACTTTGAGCGAGGGCGTATAGTGGGCATGCGGGAGGCCGGGTGGACGTACCGCCGAACTGCTCAACACGTGGGGCGTGAGGTCTCCACAGTACATCGATGTTGTCGCCAGTGGTCGGCGGAAGGTGCACGTGCCCGTCAACCTGGGACCGGACCGCAGCGACACACGGATGCACGCCAAGACCGTAGGATCCTACGCAGTGCCATAGGGGACCGCACCGCCACTTCCCAGCAAATTAGTGACACTGTTGCTCCTGGGGTATCGGCGAGGACCATTCGCAACAATCTCCATGAAGCTGGGCTACGGTCCCGCACACCGTTAGGCCGTCTTCCGCTCACGCCCCAACATCGTGCAGCCCGCCTCCAGTGGTGTCGCGACAGGCATGAATGGAGGGACGAATAGAGACGTGTCTTCTTCAGCGATGAGAGTCGCTTCTGCCTTGGTGCCAATGATGGTCGTATACGTGTTTGGCGCCGTGCAGGTGAGCGCCACAATCAGGACTGCATACGACCGAGGCACACAGGGCCAACACCCAGCATCATGGTGTGGGGAGCAATCTCCTACACTGGCCGTACACCTCTGGTGATCATCGAGGGGGCACTGAATAGTGCACGGTACATCCAAACCGTCATCAAACCCATCATTCTACCATTCCTAGACCGGCAAGGGAACTTGCTGTTCCAACAGGACAATGCACGTCCGCATGTATCCCGTGCCACCCAACGTGCTCTAGAAGGTGTAAGTCAACTACCCTGACCAGCAAGATCTCCAGATCTGTCCCCCATTGAGCATGTTTGGGACTGGATGAAGCGTCGTCTCACGTGGTCTGCACATCCAGCACGAATGCTGGTCCAACTGAGGCGCCAGGTGGAAATGGCATGGCAAGCCGTTCCACAGGACTACATCCAGCATCTCTATGATCGTCTCCATGGGAGAATAGCAGCCTGCATTGCTGCGAAAGGTGGATATACACTGTACTAGTGCCAACATTGTGCATGCTCTGTTGCCTGTGTCTATGTGCCTGTGGTTCTGTCAGTGTGATCATGTGATTTATCTGACCCCAGGAATGTGTCAATAAAGTTTTCCCTTCCTGGGACAATGAATTCATGGTGTTCTTATTTCAATTTCCAGGAGTGTAATATAGCCTCACTGGTTTTCCACTTCTCACATCTCATACAATTTGGCTTTAAGTTTCTATTCATCCATCTGATTTTGTTTACGGAGTGTGGCAAGTCGCCCAGTGTGGCGTTGACTGAAATAAGACTTGCACTTGGCAGCCGAACTTTCCTGGATGGGGCCTCCCGGCCAACGACGCCATATGCTCATTTCATTTTAAAATACTGGCACAGTAGCCAGCTGCCCTTTGTATTAAAAAAGCTTAGTTAATGGGTCATTGATGATCTTAAACAAGTGTGATGGGACGTCCACCCTGAACAAACAGAAAGAACAATACCGAACAAAAATTTAATTAAAAAAAAAAGTCCCAGTGCTACATACAGTTTTAATCTGCTATAACATTTCATACCAGTGCACACTCCACAACAGGGTGAATATTTCACTCTGAAAAATCATCTGAAATAGCTTCTTCTGAACAACACCTTCTATTCTACAATTGAATTTTTAATTGAAGCTACTACTTTACCTTTAAGCATAGTAATATTTGTTGTGTCAAAGACTAAAATGTTTCTTTTCATTAATTTTATGTCATTGTGCTTCTGTAATGTCTAGCATGAACTCACACACACAAATTTTTTTTGTATATATATGTATCTGTAATGGCTAACATGTACCATACACATCAAAAAAATTGTGTAAACATATGTAGCCTGTAAACTGATTCATTCCACATTTTTTACATAGAAAGTGTGCAAATGATCCATGAAACACTGAACTGGGAAAAAAGTGATTGTGCTCTGCTGTTACCAGTGGATGTTAGTTAATTTACTAACCTCAATTCAGATAAATGCTAGTATGGTTTTTAATGGAATGTTGTATTCAACAAAATCAATTCACATTCTGAATATTTGGATGTGTTATGGCGCTAACATTGTAACACATTTTATTTCTTGTGTTTTCTTATTAAATTATGTTTATCTACGTAATTAACTGGAATGCTATCTACTTACCTAACAGATGGAAGAAAACAGAAGCTGCTGTTGATTTAGCAGTGGACAGTGAACATAAGTCATCAAATGAGTATGCTTCATCAGAACACCCTACAATTAAACATAATCTCTCCAAAAGATCAGACACTTCTTTCTGTCTGAGAGAAATAAAGACAAATCATTGTATACTATGTTCCTCAATTTTGAAGCAAGATCAAAACACAGAATTTAAGTGGGGAAGTCTCATGTACAAATTATGATTTACATACAGGCATAGACACATGACAGGATAGGAAAATTATGGTAAGGGAAGTTCTGGTAGAATGTAAATAATTTAGGTGCATAGGAGATCAGTCACTGATGCAAAATAGATCACTCAGTGAATAATACTAACATAGCGTCCTTGATAGGTAGACAAAAATGAATGAAAAATTGCTACTTTCACATGAATCCTTGAGCAAGCCAGAAAACATGTGCACTCTCTCTCTCTCTTTCTCTCTGTCACACACACACACACCCACCCACACCCACACACACACACACACACACACACTCACCTACGTTGTGCAGGCACAATATAGGTGTGTGTGTGTGTGTGTGTGTGTGTGTGTGTGTGTGTGTGTGTGTGTTCTCTTGCTCATTATAGGATTTTTCCATCAGTTCACGTTTTTTACATTATTTTTTGTGCGCTTGTTGATGCCTCAAACCTGTATTATTTGTGAATGGTCTCCTTTACTCCTAAAATATTTAGGAAAGGAAAATTCTTATTTTTGAACAGACACCTCATTACTGAATAAAACATCTGGCATGACAAAATTCATACATAACAAATGGATACGCCATCTGGCTTCAGAATAAATGGCATAATGGAAGATATTTAAACAACTCAAATAAACTGCTTAAAAAGTTTTGCGCTGCCTTAATGGCTTACAATGTCTATAATCCTCTTTCTTGACAGGAAATGACAACACAAAACCACCAAATGTAAAGAAAGTAAAAGGAAACTTGTATTCGCAAGTCCATTTCAGTATAAAGAACTGTGTCTCCAATTGTGAACAGGACAATAAGGCTTGTGTACACTGTTCACTCTGTCTACATGACTTGAAGAATCAAATCAAGCATGGGTCATGTTCACATTGTCATTTTACAGCAGGTTACTGTGGCTGCTGCTGATGAGGTGACTGCAGCTCTCAATAATTGTACCATTTGTCCCTTGAGTGTTGAGCAGAACATCTCTTTTTTAGAAGGCGGCAATCCCTAGTGCATGTAGGTATACACAGTGTAATTTCAAACTACACACTGAATCCACTGCATTAATCATTTGAGCCTTGTTATTAGTGATCCCCAGTAGTAATTAACTGTTCACGATTTTGAGGGTAATGTTTTGCAATTACAAATCAAGACTGAATATGTTAGAGTGGGGTGGAAAGCTAGGGAAGCTCAAGAAAAATTTTCATTATTATTTAAAAATACGGATTACTCTCATAGCATTGGGCGTGAGACTGTTGGTGGTGGTGTGGTGGATCATTTTTCTAAATTACTGAATCCTTTTTAACATTGTTCCAGGGTGCTGAAAACATTTCCATCAACAGTATGATAAGTTTTTTGTGGTTCTCAATAATCTTGGTAAAACAGGTGGCCACTTTTAAGGTTACTTAGGTATAATATGTCAGTTCTTGTATCCATTGTGTTGGGGATCCTTAACTGAGATGACAAGTGTTGTTTTGACTGAACATAGCTCCTTATGCAAGTTGTGTGAGAAAATTTTAAGAGAAAGGTTGATAGCTTATAGGAGCACAGACAGATTGAACATGTACATGAAATACGCATTACAGCCAAAGCCATCAACATTCAGCTTTTGTAATTGGAAGTCATTGCCAACATCTTGTATGGCACGAAATTGAAGAACCGCTTGTAGGTTTTGTAAACTGAGGGGCCAATTACGCATGGTGATTTGGACTGTGTAGGTGCAGTCAGATGGAGGTGTCTGATGAATTAACTGAAGGGGTAATCCACCCAGGAATGTTAGCTTGGGAAAGCGGAGTTTGTATTTCTGTGGCTTGCCGGAACATTTTGCTCATCAGTGTCACACTGAGCAGAAGAAGCCAGTAAGCAACTGAGGCTGTAATAGGGTAGGGTATTACTTTTCTCACGTCTTACCCAGAGCTTGTAATAAGCTTCCCTCTCTTTGAGCCTCTCTTAACAATGAACCGGCTTGTGCCTTGCTATATTTGGAGGCTGTAGTTTCCTAATTAAATTATGACTGGTAATTAAGGCACTGGCCTATGTGTGAGTTTTCTGACTTGTGATCCATTACTCAGGCTTGCAGGACATTCAATGGTCAGCCATTATGCTCAGTTGGTTTATTAAGTGTTTATTGTAAAACTGGTGATTTCTCTTGGCCTCTCAATCTCATTGTAGTCAAAGGTCTGAACACTAATCTGCTGCTGGGCTGTGATTTTGTTCAGAATTAATGTTTAGTCTTGGATTACATGACAGACAATTTCATTTTAAATTCCGTCTGCTGCAAAAATTTATGTTGTTTGAGTACTGAAACTTACCAGGTGCCAAGTATGGAGGGTTTACATCACCAATTAATCAACCGCTGAGGTGCACTCTTGGCTTTGTATTTTGCAGAAACTTCTTGATGTTTTAACAGGCATTTCAAGAGTGACCAATAAGATAAAGTACCACATTCATCTTTCTGATGAGATCCCCATACCACTGTCACCTTACATATTATCTCCTCTCAAGATGTGGATCCTCTGTCAACTTGTGGAGAATACGTTGGACAATGGAGTGAGTCGGCCATCCAGTTTGCCATACATCTCTCCCATCTTCCTGGTCACTAAGGGGAATGTGTCAGGCTATAGGGCAGCTGAGGACTATCCTCAGGCTAAAGGGCAGCTGAGGACTATCATGCTTTACACCACGAGGTCATTTTGCAGTCAGTCCCCCTGTCCAATTTAGACCATCATTTTACCTGATTTGTGGGGGCACAGTATTTTACTCTGCGTGATTGCAATCCCACATGTTACCAGATCCTGCTTGCAGACCTTGCGAATACAGTGACCGCTTTTTTGACTGACTGGAATTTGTATGAATTTAACAGAATGTCATCTGGGTTATCCCAAACAGCCACTGTTTTCTCCAAGCTCCTAGATTCTATAACTATCTTGATAATGTGGTCATCTATAATAGGTCATTCTCTGAACACTTTGAACACCCGCAGCAACTCTTGATGAGGTTACGTGAGGCTAGACTCACTGTCAAGCCCTCTAAATTTCTTTCTTAGTTCACCTAGTTTCTGCTGTTGGCATTAAGATTGATCACTCACACACCTGCATCATCCATAGTTTCAGAACACCCAAGACCGGGAAGGGAATAGCCCATTTTGTTGGTATGAGCAACTTAGGAAATTTGCTGTTCGCTTGAACAAGCTGCTTCCAATGCCTTGGAGTAAGCATTTGGTAACACCCCTGTCTTGGTGGTTCTTGACTTTGAGTGACTATTCATTGTTCAGACTGCAACCATGGACCAACTGCTGCAGGAGCAGGATGGTGATAATTGCCCAGTCGCATACGCACCGAGGTCCTGACTCCAGCTGAGGCTAGGTATTAATCTACGAGTTGGCTCTTACTGTACTTTTTGCCCTAGACAAATTTTAATTCTATTTGGAACACAAGGAGTTTACATTCAAAATGAAGAATTGATAGCTGGAGTTGCCAACTAAATTGCAGGCCTGGAGTAAAACTATTTTTGAGATGGGATCAAGACACTGGAACATTGTTGGACCAAGGGTATTAATCTACAAGGAGACTACATTGACAAAATAAAAAAAAATGTTTGAGTGATGAAAGTACTTTTTTTCTATGTGAGTTCAGGCTTTCTCAGCGAATTTCATACATGAAGTCTTCACAGGTTGTCAGCCGAGTAGCATCGTCCTCTCGAAGCAACTTTTCGATGGAATCATCTTCAGGCGAAGTGTCGGGATATCGTCGGTCATGAACTGATATCTCTGCTGGATCGCTCTCTGCTTCCCGCTGCCAGCCAATCACATGCCCGTGGAATCACCCGATGCACCTGGAGTGGCCGGTGGTGGGAGGGCAGGCGTGTGTGGGGTTCGTGTCCTGTCGTCCGTCTCTGTCTGCTCTGTCCGTGGCCCTTGGAGGAATGGAAAGTTCTTCTCTGATTTTCCTGATTGCAGGCTAGCAGGCTGCGCTGAGATGGTAGCCACTGTCAGGGTTGATTAGGTTGTCATGTAATCGTATTTCAATGGACTCTTTGACTACTGAGTCCCAAAATCCGTTTGTACTGCATATTTTCTTTGTGTCCTCCAAATCAATGGTAGCTTCTCGTCAATACTATGTTCTGCCACAAGAGATTTGTTGGTCTGACCCAAGCATACATGCCTGATGTGTTCATTGCATCCCACAGCGTCACAATGAACAAGTCAGGCATGTACGCTTGGGTCAGACCAACAAATCTTTTGTGGCAGAACATAGTATTGACGAGAAGCTACCTTTGATTTGGAGGACACAAAGGAAATATGCAGTACAAACGGATTTTTGGTCTCAGTAATCAAAGAGTCCATAGAAATACGGTTACATGACAACCTAATCAACTGCAACAGTAGCTACCATCTCAGCTCAGCCTGGGAACCTGCAATCTGGAAAATCGGAAAAGACATTCCATTCCACCAAGGGCCACAGATGGAGCAGACAGAGATGGATGCCGAGACATGAACCCTGCACACGTGTCACCCCGCCTCCCTCCCCCAGCCCCAGCTTCTCCACGCACATCGGGCAATTCCGCGGGTACGTGATTGGCCGGCGGCAGGAAGCGGAGAGCGGTCTAGCAGCGATATCAGCCCGCGACTGATGATATCCCGACGCTTTGCCTGAAGATGATGGAGACACATTACATCAAAACATTGCTACGAGAAGATGATGCTACTCAGCTGATAACCCATGAAGACTTCATATATATATACTTTTTTTTCTATTCTGTCCCAAGAACTTTTCAAACCACCCTTGTATGTAATACATACTGTGACCTAAGGAGCCATATTTTTTTTTAAAACTGTGGAATAACTGTAAGACAGAAAGCACCTT
This sequence comes from Schistocerca gregaria, assembly GCF_023897955.1. Lineage (NCBI taxonomy): Eukaryota > Metazoa > Arthropoda > Insecta > Orthoptera > Acrididae > Schistocerca > Schistocerca gregaria. The sequence goes on from NC_064931.1 coordinate 146,739,729, forward strand.
ATGCTAAAAACAACTTCCTCACCTCAATCAAATTTCATTATTGGAAGCCTCCAACCAACATCAGTCCACCACCTGTATCCTTTCACTTCCAATACACCACAACATATAATACATGAAATGTATTCTTAGTTGGTAATATGGATGATTATCAGCTGTATAGTGTAATTTGTTCAGGTCCAGGACTTGAACTCAGATTTCCCACTTATCATGAGCAGCTGCTTTACCATCACACTCGAACCTGGATTTTCTGCTTATTGGAAACAGTTGTGTTAACATTAGGCTATTCAAGCATGCCTCATGGCCTGACTCAAACTTCCATATGTCATCAACCATGTGTCTACAGTCTGCACTATGCATCCATAATATATATATTCCCATTCTGGGGAGACAGTTTAATTGAAAGTTGCTTGCCCAGCATCGGTAGATAAATGCAATATTGCTATGCTTGTGTTGTTCAAAAGTACAATGCAATGATCCTTCAAACATGCATGCATGCTTTGTACTTCACAACTTCAGATATGTGTCATGTATTTCATAGTGGCTGTAGTCACCACAATGCCTATTCCTTTTGACATGCATGCATGTCCAAAGGAATATTGTATTGTACTTCTGAACAACACAGGCACTGCAATATCAAATTTATCCACTGACAGTGGGTAAATGACTTTCAGTTAAAATGTATGTCCTGTACAGGAATATACATAATGGATATACCAGTGCAGGTTGCAGACATATGGCTGACATTGTATCAAAAGTCAGTCTGGCCATGAAGCATGTTTGGATAGCCTAATGTTAGAGTTACTGCTCATGATAAGCAGGAAATCTGGGTTCAAGGCCTGGTCTGGCAAATGTTCATTGTCGTCATTCCATCATACAGTTATCCTTATCACAACTGCAAATACATTTCATGTATTTTATAAACGGCTGTAATTGCCACAGTGCCTGTTCCTTCTGATATGTATGCATTTCCTAAGGAAAATCGCATTGTACTTCTGACCAACACAGGTACTGCTATATCATACAAAATATAAGGACAGAAGTTACCACAGACACATACAGAAAGAAAATGACAGACCAACACATCTTCCATATGCTGCTGATCCGCTAAATCTAGGCTCCAGGCATGTCTCACTTTGTTAACATGAACAACGTCTATGGAAGAAAGCCAGAAAAAAGAGAGCTGAAAATCAACAACCCAGAGTCTGGTTGCCACCTGTCTTTTCCTTTACTCTGAATTGAGTACTGGAGTCTTGGAGTGCAAGTTGAATCTAGAAAAATGGTAAATGCTATCTGAAGCAGGAAATATCATATGCTGTGTGAAGAACAATGAAACATGCAACACTAGCTGATGTGAAGAAAAAAATGGATTAACCTTTCATAAACAAAGATCTATGGGTAACAAATGATAAGGCAGTTAATGTCAACAAATGATGTGCAGACATAACACAACCGAGACACAGAAAAAGAAAATGACCATACAAATTAAAATCAAAACCAGATTAAATCTACTATGAAAGCTACTGTTCTTTCTTAAATTAAAAAAAATTGAATTTCATGTCTTGAGGCAAGTAAAGATCTTCCAAATGCAATGTTCATTTATTTACACTTATTCCTTATGAGGTCATTAAATTATGACTTTTTTAAACATTGTATTAATGTACAAAGTTCAATACTTATTACTGTTTATATAAATACAGCTATTTTCACAAATTACAGCCTGCATGATAAGGTAATTGTGTTAATGCTCAGTGACAAATGTTAATACCATCCTCTAACTTACGGTTTCTGCTATCTAAAACCAGTTACTTCATATGCTACTGTTACTGTTTTTTTAAAAGAACTTACATCTTATTAGCTGGGACTATAACATTCTTAGAATTCTTTCAGTATATACAGACATTTATTTATAAGCAATGATTTTAATTCTGCTCTAAAAGAGCCCAAAGTATATGATCTTAGGGATTCTGGTATTTTGTTGTAGAACACTGAGCCATTAATACATGGACTGGGGTCTATCACTTTAAGTTTGGTTCTCTGCTTGAAATAACTATGCTTATTTCTTATGTTTCACATGTAGTAACCCACTGGTTTCTACACATACTGCCCACAGCAGACATAAGTTGGGGCACTATGGCAACCATAGTGGACACTGACATTCAAACAATGCACCCACAACTACCTGAGATGGCCACAAGGGGACAGCTGAAAATGTGTGCCCCGATGGGGGCTCAAACCCGGGATCTCCTGCTTACATGGCAGACACTCTCCATCTGAGCCACCAAGGGCACAGATTTTAGTGCAACTGCAGGGACTTATCCCTTGCATGCTCTCCGTAAGACCCACATTCCCAACTTAATATCCACACACTGCATTCGTAGTGCCCCTGCCCATTACACTCATTATTCGCGGCAAACAATCTTACCAAGTCACTGATGGTATCTGTTCTTTTGGACATGTCCAGATTAAATCTACTTCACATGTCCGAAAAAACGGATAATATCTTCATATAGTTAAGGCTTAACATCATTGAGAGTGGTTAGACTGAATTTTTCTTAGCGACACAATGAAGCTGTCCAGTCAGATTTGGCACTGTGGCGACTTGAATGTCACTATTAATGCACATGCAGTCATAGTCACTTATCCCCTGCCTCACCTGGAAGAGTTGCTCATAAAATTGGCTGAAGGCCAATTCTTTTTGAAAACTTACTTAGCCAAATTCTACATTCAGATTCAACTGGCATCAAAACAGTTGCTTCTATCTGCCTGTATCAGTATCAATGGGTAATGTTTTGGGTTGCTGGAGCGCCTGCAATCTTTCAATGTGTTTCAAAACAGGTTACGATGGATCTCTCTAATTGCATTAAATATCTTGATGATACTGTCATGACAGGTGCTACAGAGGAGAATCACCCACATAACCTCCTTTCTTCGTTTATTATTCTGAAGGATGCAGGCCTAGAACGTAATCTCAGTCTCATTTTTTCTAGCCTTACATTGTTTATTTGGGTCACGAAATTTCCTGGCAAGGCATGCACTGCTTGGAACAAAATATCGTCAACATTATAGCTTTGCCCCATCCACCTGGTCTACAAGAACTTCAGGCATTCTTTGCCACAGTGACACACTATCACATTCCCAGAGCAGCTACTATCAGCCATCCCTTCCACCTGTTGCTTTGGAAAAGTGCTCCTGTTGTTTTGTCAGCAACCTGTGACCATGCTTTTGTGCAGCTTAAGGATTGTCTTCACTCTGCATCCTATTTTGCAATATTTCAACCCAGCAAGCATCTGGTCCTGGCCACAGACACACGTGTGTAGAAGGTGGGGTGGTCCTGGTCTGTTGCCATTCAGATGGCTCCACATAGTCTACTGCTTTTGCATCAAAAGCATTCAACTTGGCTCAGCAACATTATTCTCAATTGTAAAAAGAACCTCTTGCTTTTGTTCATGTCTCAAAAAAATTTCATGTGTTCTCGTATGGCACAAAATTTAATTACTGACCATAAGCCCTTGGTTTTCTTGTTTAGCCTATTGAATCCTTACTAGCCAAAGCCAATCATCATCGTCAGTGTTGGACTCTGTTCTTGTCCCAGTACAACCCATGCCGCAACATGCTAATGCAGATACTCTGTACCAGCTATCCATGGGTCCTGACCTCTCGTTCAATAAGGAGAAACTGCTTTGCTTTCAACTGAATAGAGAGGCGAGGTGGATGGCTTCCCTATCGCCAGATCCTGTATTGCCTCTGCTGTGGCAGCAGACCTGGTGCTCCAGCAGGCCATGCACACGATGCAACATGGCTGGCACAACTGTCTGTTGTGCCAGCCATCAGAACTGCTTTGAATTTTTATGCACTGTGTCACTGCCTCTCCCTCTTGGACAGGGATATTCCACTGTCAACAGAAGGAATTACACCCTGTGTTGTGGTTCCAGTGGCTCTGTAGCAGAAGCTACTCTGCTTATTACATCAGTCACTGGGGATCTCTTGCATTAAACTGTTGGTGTTCTGCCATGTGTTTTGGCTGGGCATCAATTGGAAGGCAGAACACCTTGTCGCAGCATGCTACACTCTTTATTCACCATGGTCGGCCCCTACACACCCTTGGGAAAGAGTACACACTGATTTTGCTGGTCCTTTTTTGGACACTTGCTGATTATTGGCAATTAATGCTTTCTCTCATTTTCCTTATATAATGTATTGTCCGTCTATGACAGCAGATGTAACTGTCAAGTCCGTGTCAAAGATATTCTCCACAGAAGGCTTACCTTGCACCCTGGTTCTGAACAATGGACTTTTGTACACACAGTGGCATTTTTCATGTCACAGTGCTTCCCTTGCATCTTCAGTTGAACAGTGAGGTGTAGTGGCCTGTAAGAATGTTTCAAACACAGGTGTGCAAGTACATAGAAGATTTCCCAGTTAAGGAGGCTCTCATACTAAATAAATCTCCTACAGAACAATCCCAACTGGAGCCAAGAGTCCCACCAAGCTTCTGTATAGCCATCAGCAACAGACACTGTCCAACCTCTTGCTGCTGGGCAGCTTCCACTACAGGCACAGGTTTTGTCAACATTCACACCCAGCACCTCAGTCTGGGCCAGGACGTTTGGACATGGTCCTCATTGGATCGCTGCAATTGTACTCAGCCAGTATGGTCACTGTGTCTTTATGATTTGCACCAAAGATCAACACATAGCATGCCAGGGAACCAGTTGCATCCCAGAAAGGGCACAGGACTCCTCCTCGGGCTGTGGGCCAAATGCCTCATTGTTCATTGGCCCCGGCCACTCCACAGGTTGAACAGGCCTAGGTTACAAAATTTATTTATTTATTTTTGCCGGACATATCTGCACCTCTGGTATACATTGCAATTGTGTGCAGTACCATAGCACACCACTAGAAGAGTTACAAGAAAATGGATCAGCACATAAATAAATTGAAGTATCACGTAGGAATTCATTTTTGGCAGCAACGAATATGTTACAGCAGTGTCAGGTCAATACAAATACTTATTTAGGCTTATCACTTTATTTCAAGTAGTATATATTATTTTAATATCAAACACTACTGCACTTAAAAACTTCAGGTATCTTACGTACATAATGAGTGCTTAGCAATTAAAAACTGTGTGATCCTGGTGGGAGAATTTGCAAAGCTATTAATATTTACTTTCAAGAAACATATTCTGTCATACTTGGTACCTTTCTGTAAAATGTGGTACATCAACAACAGCCTTCATTTCCATACCCTCAGCTTTTTCTTCCTGTAAATCCCCCGTAGGTCTTACATCTGCGTCATCTGGTTTTCCTGCAACTTCAAAATAAATATTTGTTGCAAAGATTACATTACTGGAACACACACGCACACACACACACACACACACACACACACACACACACACACACACAGAGTGAGAGAGAGAGAGAGAGAGAGAGAGAGAGAGAGAGAGAGAGAGAGAGAGAGAGAGAGAGAGAATGCCAGTTGCAATATTTCACTAACATAGATATTTAAGAACTTAACTTCAAATTGAAATGCTTCCAGATTTTATGTAACAAACCAAGATTATAACAAAGAAGTGTACAAGCACAAGTTACTACCCCAATACGTATTACACAATGAAAACTATGAACAATTTTTACCTGGGTCTGGTTCATCATAGGTGATTGGCACCTGAAGTGATTTTTCTTCCCTGTCACAAAAAAAAAAAAGACTGTTAACAAAATATGACACTGGTTGATGATATAATAATACAGGGAACTTAAATGAGACATTGAAGCTGAAGGCGGCCTGGAAAAAAGCTTACACTCCAGTTTTCAATAGGAACTGCTCTATCATATGATCCACCCATGCATGTCTCATAAATCATAGCATAAAACTGATCTGCTTCTCTCCTAGTTTCCAAAACCCTAGATGACACCTGCTAATTTCTGCATCACTGAATAACAAGGAAAAAAGGACATGGTCATAGCTTGTTTAATATCTTTTTTATATGTTAATTGGTTCATTATGATTAGTGTTTTACTTTACTTTTTAATATATCATTTCTCACTAGGCCTTTTTTTTTTAAATCGGCTCTTTCATGTAAAAAGTGTGTGTGTGTGTGTGTGTGTGTAAATAATTAAATTTTTTCAAGCTAAGCCTATATGAACTCAGCAGTTTGGCATGTACTAAAATGAGACTCAAGACAACAGCAACAGCATGGAACTTATACTGACTCTGAGAGTCACTGAAGTTATTAGAGACTGAGCACTAGCTCAATTGGAGAAAGATGGGAGAAGAACCATTGTGGCTTCATCTTAAGTGATTTACAGAAATCACAGAAAAATTCTAAATCAAGCTGGCTGTACTACTGCAATTTTAACTTTCCTCCTCCCAAAAGTAAATCTACTTCCTTCACATCACTCAATTATCTACCTTTTTCAAAAGCATTCAACCATTCTATCCCTCCAGGTATGTGTCATATGCATAATTAAAGCTTAATCCTTCAGTACACGTAGGTGATCAGTCAGCCGAAGGAGATTATTTTCACATTAATGTAATGTCTGAAACTTGTTTCCAAGAAGCTGTCCGTAGCTCGTGGTCTTGCGGTAGTGTTCTTGCTTCCTGCTCAAGGAGTCCCGGGTTCGAATGCTGGCAGGGTCAGGGATTTTCTCTGCCTCGTGATGACTGGGTGTTGTGTGTGTCTTTCATCGTCATTTCATCAACATTGACTAGCAAGAAAAAAAAGAAAAGAAAAAGAAAAAAAAGGGCTTGCAAAACGGCGGCCAAACTTCCCCACATGGGGCCGCCCAGACAACAATGCCATGCGATCATTTGGTTTCATTTCCAAGAAGCTATCTTCCCAGTACCTTTAAGTGAGTGTAATAGGAGTTGTTTGGTGTGATGTATCTGATATTTCAACAATAGCACTTCCGGTTAGCTCACAATAAAGACGTCTAGGGTCTCACAGGCCAGCCGTGTGCACTGGCATCAGTTTACTGTTAGCTCCACCAAGGTTATTCACAAGCGCGCATATTTGTGGCATCTGCTTACTTTAGTGGTAGAACTGATTTTTTCGTGCTTTGTACCTTGTTTTAGTGTGTTGTACGTGTTGTAACTGCATCATGGCTTAGTCTTACGAGGCACAGGAGAAGAGAAACAGGAACTTGATTGAAGAAGTAATGGTTGAAAGTGACGCTGGTGATTCTGAAGATGGAGAAATTGACTTTGAAGAAATCCAGGACCCAGAGTGGAAAAGTGATTCCAGCACCAAACAAAAAATGTCGAGTCATGGATCAGAAGACAGTGATTGTGATGCTGACAGTGATGTGTTTGTCGGTAAAGACGCAACAGTATGGATTTCATGTGCTCCACCAAAGAACTCCCCCACACATTGTCATAACATCATAACTCATTTACCAAGTGTGAAAGGTGCTGCGAAAAGTGCTACAAATCCTCTACAGTGCTGGGAACTGTTTTCTGATGAAAACATTATACACATACACATTGACTGTACTAATAGGTACATTCAAAGTATCCAGGGAAACTTTTCAAGGGAAAGAGATGCACAACAAACTAATAAAGCTGAAATAAAGGCCTTATTGGGATTATTGTACTATGCTCGTGTAATGCGTGCCCATCGACTAAGTCTACAAGATTTGTGGCAAACAGAGGCACAGGAGTTGAAATATTTCATCTCACAATGGGCATAAACAGATTTCGTTTTCTCCTTCGATGTCTCAGATTCGACGATAAACAAACGAGAATGGAAAGGGAGAAAACAGATCACATGGCAGCAATAAGACAGATGTTCAGTCTAATTGTTGAAAACTTTCAGAAGGCTTATACAGTTTCTGAATACGTGACAGTTGACGAAAAACCAGAAGCACTCTGTGGAAGATGCAGATTCCGACTGTACATGCCAAATAAGTCAAACAAGTATGGAGTAAAGATTTTTGCAACATTGGATGCCAGAATGTTTTACACATTCAACATGGAATGTATGTTGGGCAACAGCCTGAAGGCCCTTGCAGACATGACAACAGACCAGTTGAAGTTGTTCAGAGACTTTGTCAACCTATCCTGCATACAGGCAGCAACATAACTTGCGAGAATTATTTTACAAGTTATGAGCTTGCTAACACATTGATTATGAAGAAGATGACCATCGTTGTTACCCTGAGGAAGAACCATAGATAAATCCCAAGGGGATTTATTAACACTAAAAACCGACAAGAAAAGTCATCTATGTTTGGGTTTCTGAAAAATTGAACCTTAGTCTCTTATGTGCCAAAATGAAATAGAGTGGTATTACTACTGTCAATGATGCACCACAATGGAAATATTGACAAAAATACAGGAAATGATAAAGAAACAGAAATTATCACTTTATATAACCTAACTAAGGGTGGAGTTGACTTTGTAGACGGAATGAGTGCAACATATAATGTAGCTAGAAAGACAAGAAGATGGCCAATGGTTGTTTTTTTACAGTATCATGAACACAGCTGCGATAAATGCTGCTATTATTTTCAACTCAAATCAGACAGAACAACTGTGAAGAGGAGAGTTTTTGAGGCAGCTTTCTTTTGCACTTCTGCATGGTCATCTTCAGCAAACAGTAATGTCAAAAATATTGCCAAGGAAGATAACTGAGAGGAGAGCTTTGCAGTATGAAAATTTCTTAAGTGGAATCAACTGCGACTTCATGAGGACAGTGTGTGGACTGCAGAAGCAAAAACAGAAAAACACGATATATTTGTAAGAACTGCAAGAAATACATTTGCCGTGAACATTCTGTTACTGTGTACCAAGACTGTATCGACAAAATATCTGATTGAATACATGCATTATTTTGATAACAACTAAATTTTATGTATCTCCATATGTGTAAATATTTTTGACGAAAATAATAAATTTATCATTTGGCTTGCGTCTGTATATGTATGGATGGATATGTGTGTGTGTGTGTGTGTGTGTGTGTGTGTGCGCGAGTATATACCTATCCTTTTTTACCCCAAAGGTAAGTCTTTCCACTCCCGAGATTGGAATGACTCCTTACCCTCTCCCTTAAAACCCACATCCTTTCATCTTTCCTTTCCCTTCCCTCTTTCCTGACGAAGCAACCGCCGGTTGCGAAAGCTCGTAATTTTGTGTGTGTGTGTTTGTGTGTTATTTTATTGTGCCTGTCTACCGGCGCTTTCCCGCTTGGTAAGTCTTGGAATCTTTGTTTTCAATATATTTTTCCAATGTGGAAGTTTCTTTCTATTAAATTTATCACTTAAATATATTTATTAAACTGATATTTAATGATATTACTTCATTTAATAATGCCTCCCTCCATAATATACATCTAAATGAAAATTCAGAAAGATAGAAACTGCAATGGTCTGTGAGACCAGCTGCATGTACTGCTGACCTATTTCCAGGTGCATGCACTGCCGATTTAAACCTGCCACTGCCTGTACCATACTTTCCCAATTTCTACAAAGGATCTCTTCCTGATCTCTGTTAGCCCAGCCAACCTTCAAGAAAGCTTACAAAGGAAAGTGTTTCAGTCATAATCAGATGCAGTTTCAAAATAAAATCTCTCAGTTCAATAGTGGAGTGTGCACTGGCATAATAATTACATTTCAGACAAAAACTGAATGCTGAAGTGTGATACAGCAGTCAGCGGTAGAGGCAGACTTCAAGAATATGATGCTGGTAGTAGCAGACTTAAACTCTGGCTTGTTCCACAGGACAATGTTGGATAGCCAAGATCATAGACCACTGTAAACAAATTGCCAATGTTAGTATTAAAGTCCAGAGTCTTGCTTTCAGTCTTATTTTGGCAAAGAGCTACATTCAGCATAGATATCAGCCCTGTTGACAGAACATTTTGGGTATGTGTTCAATCCTAGTATTCAGACAAACCATTTTAATAATACTTCCCACTGTGGTTAGTCCTATCGAATCTAGCAACATGCCTCCACTAGAACTGCAAAAGTAATAAATTATTTTGCAACAGTTTAAAATTTTAAAGCCAGAGTGTTAGCCAATGACAAGACTTAACCGTCTCACTCCCCTTTAAAATTACATCAGATTTATGTTCTTATGTACTTCTCACACTGTTTGTTTCCAAAAGCCATTTGTACTTCTGTTTGAATCATCTTGTAAATTATTGCCACCTCCCTCTTGCATTTTATTCTTCTGCACTGCAGCAACAACATAGCTTATATATTTTTTGTTGGTGACATAATAATATGGTCCCTAAAAAGCATTCCATATTTGCCATACACATCCAACATAGGCTCATTTCACACATCTGTTCATATTATTTTACCTTAATTTTGTCCCATGTGAACTTAGTTTGTTGATAATTCTTATGCATTTCCATCACACAATTACTAATTGCTGAAGAATAATCTAATACATTTCCACCACACAATTACTAATTGTTGAAGAGTAAGTAACACCTTAATGGTGAACTGCAGCTACAATTTATGCTTCTGCATTCTCCAGTAATTTTCCCTCACAATGTTCTGTCAACTTTTACTCAAAGTTCCTTAGGTTAACAGTGTATGTCCCTCACTTGTCTCCCATGAATCATGGACCTTGCCAAGGTGAGGTGGCTTCCATGCCTCAATGATACAGATAGCCAAACCCTAGGTGCAACCACAATGGAGAGGCATCTGTGCAGAGGCCACACCAACCAACGTTTCCTACAGAGGGGCAGCAGCCTTTTTAGTAGTTGCTGATGAATGACTGATCTAGCCTTGTAACATGGCCTTGCTGTACTGATATTGCAAATGGCCAAAAGCATGGGAAAGCTACAGCTTTTCCTGAAAGCATGCAGTTCTTTTACATAGTCAAATGAAGATGCCATCTTCTTGGATAAAAACATTACAGCAGTAAAATACACTCCTGGAAATGGAAAAAAGAACACATTAACACCGGTGTGTCAGATCCACCATACTTGCTCCGGACACTGCGAAAGGGCTGTACAAGCAATGATCACACGCACGGCACAGCGGACATACCAGGAACCGCGGTGTTGGCCGTCGAATGGCGCTAGCTGCGCAGCATTTGTGCACCGCCGCCGTCAGTGTCAACCAGTTTGCCGTGGCATATGGAGCTCCATCGCAGTCTTTAACACTGGTAGCATGCCGTGACAGCGTGGACGTGAACCGTATGTGCAGTTGACGGACTTTGAGCGAGGGCATATAGTGGGCATGCGGGAGGCCGGGTGGATGTACCGCCGAATTGCTCAACACGTGGGGCGTGAGGTCTCCACAGTACATCGATGTTGTCGCCGGTGGTCGGCGGAAGGTGCTCGTGCCCGTCGACCTGGGACCGGACCGCAGCAATGCACGGATGCACGCCAAGACCGTAGGATCCTACGCAGTGCCGTAGGGGACCGCACCGCCACTTCCCAGGAAATTAGGGACACTGTTGCTCCTGGGGTATCAGCGAGGACCATTCGCAACCATCTCCATGAAGCTGGGCTACGGTCCCACACACCGTTAGGCCGTCTTCCGCTCATGCCCCAACATCGTGCAGCCCACCTCCAGTGGTGTCGCGACAGGCGTGAATGGAGGGACGAATGGAGATGTGTCGTCTTCAGCGATGAGAGTCGCTTCTGCTTTGGTGCCAAGGGTGGTCGTATGCGTGTTTGGCGCTGTGCAGGTGAGTGCCACAATCAGGAATGCATACGACCGAGGCACACAGGGCCAACACCTGGCATCATGGTGTGGGGAGCGATCTCCTACACTGGCCGTACACCTCTGGTGATCGTCGAGGGACACTGAATAGTGCACGGTACATCCAAACCGTCATCGAACCCATCGTTCTACCATTCCTAGACCGGCAAGGGAACTTGCTGTTCCAACAGGTCAATGCACTTCCGCATGTATCCCGTGCCACCCAACGTGCTGTAGAAGGTGTAAGTCAACTACCCTGGCCAGCAAGACCTCCGGATCTGTCCCCCATTGAGCATGTTTGGGACTGGATGAAGCGTCGTCTCACGCGGTCTGCACGTCCAGCACGAACGCTGGTCCAACTGAGGCGCCAGGTGGAAATGGCATGGCAAGCCGTTCCACAGAACTACATCCAGCATCTCTACGATCGTCTCCATGGGAGAATAGCAGCCTGCATTGCTGCGAAAGGTGGATATACACTGTACTAGTGCCGACATTGTGCATGCTCTGTTGCCTGTGTCTATGTGCCTGTGGTTCTGTCAGTGTGATCATGTGATGTATCTGACCCCAGGAATGTGTCAATAAAGTTTTCCCTTCCTGGGACTATGAATTCACGGTGTTCTTATTTTAATTTCCAGGAGTGTAGTTCACCACTCGAATCTACTGGTGGGAAGTATTCAGGAAAATGTTGTCCTAAGGAAAACCAAAACTAACATTCTGAAGGATAGAAAGTGGAATGTTAGAGACTGTAACTGGATGAGTAGGTTAGAAAATTTAAAGAGGGGAAATGGATATGTGGAAATTAGTTATAGTGGGCAATAATGAGGTACGATGGCATGAAGAAACGGACTTCTGGTCAGGTGAGTAAAAGATTGTAAATACAAACTTACATAGGGGCAATGAATAAGAAAATAGAAATACTGATAAGCTATTGTGAACAGCATAGTGAACAAATTATCATAGCCAAAACAGACATGAAGCTAACTCCCACCACAGTAGTACAAGTTTATATGCCAACTAGCTTTGTCAATGATAAAAAAGTTGATACAATGTATGATGAGAAGATAGAAATTGTCTGGTAGTTAAAAGAGATTAAAATGTAATTGCAGTGGGGGACTGGAAATCAACAGAAGGAAAAGAAGGAGAAGGAAAAACAGTGGGAGAACCTGGACTGGGTGGAACGAATGAAAGCAGAAGCTGCCTGGTAAAATTCTGCACAGAGCATAATTTAATCAGTGCTCGCAACTTGTTTAACAAACAAATATGAGTGTTGCATAAAGTAAGAGTGCTGGAGAATCTGGAAGGTTTTTGACTGATTATAGTGGTAACACAGAGAGTTCAAAACCAGAGTTTATACTGTGAGACATTTCCAGGGGCAGATTTAGACTCTGGGCATAATTTATTAATCATGCGCTGCAGATTAAAACTAAAACAATTGTAAAAAAGGTGGAAATTAACGAGATTGGACCTAGATAAAGTGAAGGAACCACTTGTTGTTGATAGCTTTAGAGGCACCATTAGGCAACATTGGACTGAAACATGGAAGAGGAATACAATAAGGGAGTAATGGATAGCTTTGAGATATGAAATAGTGAAGGCAGCAGAGGGTCATATAGGTACAAAGACATGGTCTGGTAGAAATCCCTGGTCAACACAGGAGATATTGAGTTCACCTGATGAAAGAAGACACTGTAAAAATGCAACAAATGAAAAAGGTGAAAATGAGATTGATAGAAAGTGCAAAAAGGCAAAGCACGAATGGCAAGATTGCAGAAGCACACATAACTGTGGGAAAAAGAGATGCTGCTTATAGGAAAACTAAAGAGACCTTTCGAGAAAAGAGTAGCATCTGCATGATGATCACGAGATCATTTGGCAAGCCAGTATTATGCAAAGTGGGGAAAGCTGAAAGGTGGAAGGAATATTTAGAAAGACAATATAATACAAAGAGGAAGTAAATGAGGATGAGATGGCTGATATGATACTGTGAGAACAATTTGACAGAACACTGAATGATCTAAGGCAAAGAAAGCATCTGGAATACACATCTCCTCAAGATTATTGATATCCTTGAGTAAGTCAGCTATCATAAAACTATTCCACTTTGTGTGCAAGACTTATGAGACAGGTGAAATACCCTCAGATTTCAAAAAGACTTTAATAATTCCAGTTCCATGGAGGGCAAGTGCAGATATTTGAGAATACTACCAAATCATTAGTTTAATAAGTCATAATTGCAAAAAACTGGCCCAAATTATATATTCAGGGTTGCCACAAGTTTCCCCAAGTGAAATTCTCTGATATTTCCCTGATTTTCAGACAAGTTTTAGCATTTTTCCCTGTCAAATTCTGAGATCTCAAGGGTAAGTAAAGGCATAAGCTGACAAAAAAATGTAACGTCTTCTGTATTTGTGGTGTCACAGCTAGACACCACACCTGCTAGGTGGTAGCCTTTAAATCGGCCGCGGTCCAGTAGTATACGTTGGACCTGCATGTCGCCACTATCAGTGATTGCAGACCAAGTGCCGCCACACGGCAGATCTAGAGAGACTTCCTAGCACTCGCCCCAGTTTTACAGCCGACTTTGATAGTGATGGTTCACTGACAAAATACGCTCTCATTTGCCGAGACGATAGTTAGCATGGCCTTCAGCTATGTTATTTGCTATGACCTAGCAAGGCGCCAGTATCCGTACTATTGATATTGTGAATCATGTACCATAAAGAGCGACGTTCTTCATTAATGGATTAAAGTTAAGTATTCCACCAGCTATGTCCGTTTTTCTCAATTCTAGTTCCCTTGTCATGTTCCAGGCCTCACGCCAGCCTTCGTGAGCTAAAAGGCATGCATTTCAGCCTCCTTCAGTATTACGTTGTTGGCTCTCCTGCCAACCACAACAGTATTTCTCCCCCACGTGAGCAAAAATCTTAAGTACTAACATCAACATCTTTTGTAATAAATTGTTTTTAGATGGAGATGGCAAGCAAAATGGTATATGTGTTTCATTAAAAACACTGTTGTTATTTTATTACAATAAAACAAAATACATTTGGTGACAAAAATACACATTTCCTTTGAGTCACAAGATAGATTTAAAAAGCTTCACTGATTTCTGAAATAACCTCAGAAAAAGTTAGGTCTCTCGAAAGAAGTGAAAAAGGCAGGGAAGAGTTGTGTAAACCAACACTATAGGTGATCACAAATAAAATGTTGGCTCTAAAACTTTCTAATATGAAAACCATTTTCAGATTGCCAAAATGTACTAGAATAAATAAAATGTCTATAAAATGCTGCACTGTACAATGTAATTGCAGTGAGACAGTCACAATTTCTGAAATCCATTGCCTGTGGCCCCTGGCCTGCCAAGGGGAACTGCAGTCCTGGGTCGTTGGATAAAGCACAAAAATCCACCAAATTATGTCACATACAGAGTCAGGTCCAGACCATGGGCAGATTGGTGAGTGTAGATACAACAGGCAGGTCTTGCACATTAGTGGAAAATGGTGGGCTTCATATTGGCAGGCCCAAGCCATTAGAGACACCCACAGAAATGGTTTGCGGTTTTGGCCCATCAGGGAAGTCCACTCTTGTGACCAGTTATTCATGTGTCACAGACACCATGTTGATGAAATGAGACTGTGGTGATCGATCCATGCAACAGATAACTTGCACAAATACTCTGAGAATCAATACTAAAGAGGATACATAGCAACTCACTGTAAAAACGGTCAGTGAGCTGCAAACAGTCATGTAGAAAAGACAATCACACGATCACAACTAAATTTTTGGCCAGTGTCCTTGTCAGAAAATGAGAGCACACACACACACATTCACACAATCACTCAGATACAACTGATGCACACATGACCTCCATCTCCAGCCACTGCATCAACAGCCTCTGAGAATCAGATCCAAACAAACCTCTCCTCACACATCCCTGCCTCTCGTCAGCAGCTGCTAGGCTAGTGGCAAGAAGTGGTGGCAGCACTGACTGCTGGCAGAGGAAAGTGGTAGAAAGGGGAGTAGGGAAGCGGTGCACGTACTCAGCTGCACCCAGCCAGCGACAATGCATGGCATCTCAGTAAACAAACCATTTCATCTACGGAGACAAACACAAGATTTTTTTTAGTGTTTTTTTTTTCAAATTTGCCTGATATTCCCGTGACTTCCCTATCACATTTGAAATTCCCTGATTTCCAGAGCTTGTGGCAACCCTGTTATTGAATAATGTGAAAATCAATAAAAGCCAACAGTGGGAAGAATCAGTTTGGGTTCTAACAAAATGAAGGAACATGTGGTGTAATACTGACCTTTCAGCTTATTCTAGACAGATTAAAGAAAGGCAAACCTACGTTTATGGCATTTGTAAATTTACACAAAGCTTATGACAATGCTCGCTTGAATACAGTCTTTGAAATTCTGAATGTAGCAAGGATAAAATACAGGAAGTGATTGGTTATTTTACAGAAAGTAGACAACATTTATAAGATCTGAAAAAATGAAAGGGAAACCATAGTTAAGAAGGGAGTGTGATGGGGTTGTAGCCTATCTCCAATGTTAACCAGTCATTTCAACAAGCAAGAAAATAAGGAAGTTGAAGAGAAATTGGGAAAGGGAATTAAAATTCAGGGAGAAGAACTCTGAGCTTTGTTGATGGCACTATTAGTCTGTTAGAGACTGCAAATGATTTGGAAGAGCAATTAAATGGAAAGATACTGTTTGAAAAGAGGTTATAGGATATACATCAACAAAATTAAAACAAGGTAATAGAATGTAGCTGAATACAATCAGGCAATGCTGATGGAATTAGCTAAGGAAATGAGGAGATTTGCTATTTCGGCACAAAATAACTAATGATGGCTGAATTAGAGAAGGTATAAAACGTAGATTGGTTATAGCAAGAAAAGTATTTCTAAAAAACAGAAATCTGATAACGTTTCATCTAAATTTAAGCATTAGGAAGTCTGTTCTGAAGACATTTATCTGGAGTTTATATTTGTATAGAAATGAAATGGTTCAGACAAGAAAGGAGCAGAAGCTTTTGAAATGAGGTGCTACAGAGGACTGCTGAAGATTATATGGGTATTTCAAGCAGATAATTAATAAAAATTAAATTTATGACACAACTTGACTAAAAAAAAGAAGGGATCAGCTGATATGACACATCCTGAAGCATCAAGGAACTGTCATTTTGGTAATGGAGGGACCTGGGTAGTGGAAGAGGGGGAGGGAGAGGGATAGGGAGAGGGAGAGGGAGGAGTAAGAATTGCTGAGGGAGACCAAGGCTTTAATACAGCAAGCAGGTTCAAATGGATGCATGTTGCACTAGTTATTCAGTGTTGTGGCTTGCACAGGATAGATTAGCATCGAGAGCTGCATCAAACCAGTCTTTGGACTGAAGGCCACTACAGCAACCATGTCATACTTAAGTAAAAATATAATGTATTCAGTCTCAGGATTCCAACAACTTCCTGCATTTTTTTCCTCCAGCTTGAATGAAAACCAAATACGTGGCTATGGCTGTTTGCAGGAAGCCAGCAGATACTGACCTGTACCTTATTGCACAAAGCTTTCATCATCCAGCCCAAAATAAGCAGTTTTAAACATGCTGATACACAGAGCTGTAACTGTTTGTCACAAAGATTACTGAGGTCAGGTATATAAGAAGGGTATTATGGAAGAATAGCTATAGTGATCAAGATGTTAAGTTAGCCATCTTATACAAATGAAAACAGAGAAACTGAACCATCAGAAGGTGTCTTCAGCCTATAGCACTCGTCCTTTTTTCTGAACTGCAACAAATAAAATAGGGTCTTTCTTGGGCAGACATGGCATTCAATCCTTTTTCTGACTACCCACAAAAATTAAAGAGGTGCTGCACCCAGTAAGAAACAGTCTTTGTCTCTGTGTACCTGGAATTTATAAAATATCTTGTGAATGTGGTAACAAGCCAATTCGAAAGATTTTAGAATGAGAGCACTGACACCACATTAAACACTGATTTAAACAAATCTGCTGTTGTCAAACACAGTCTCATGAACAAACATGATCATGAAAGAAGCCATTGAAATTAAAATATTGGGACAGCAGCTACATCCATAGTGGTCCATGGAAATGGGCACTTGATGCTGAAAGGCATTGAATCATTCATGAAATCGGCATTACTACAAATGTTCTGCAGTCATAGACATTGACATAACCTCTAGTAGTATATGAAGTCATGACATCTAAATGGCATAATGGCACAATTTGGCCAGCTGAATAAAGTATTTAACAGCATACTGAAATTTGATGATGATAATGGAGGAAATTGACAAAAGCCTAAGACTGAATACAAATCAGGTGCGGCAAGAACTCCGTGAAGCATTTATTCATAATTCTTGGTTTCTTTTAACTGGGTGGTTGGTTGATTCGGGGGAGGGGATCAAACAGCGAAGTCATCAGTCCCATCGAATTAGAGAAGAAAGTCGGCCATGCCCTTTCATAGGAAGCTTCCCGTCATTTACCTGAAACGACTTAGGGAAATCACGGAAAACCTAAATCAGGATGGCTGGACATAGTTTGAACTGTCATCCTCCCAAATATGAGTCCAGTGTGCTAGTCACTGTGCCACATCACTCAGTTTTTACCGACACTGAAAAATACATCATGGTAGGAACATGATTATTGCATCATTACAAAAGGAGTATGAGCTTATTTTAGTAAAAATATTTCCGACAAGTGGTATAATTAGTACAAAAAATACAATTGAGAAGAAAAAAGTTTTATGTGTGCTCTCTCTCTCTCTCTCTCTCGAGTAGTACAGTTATTATTTTTTCTTAATTCACAAAAAATTATAGGAATATTTACAACTGAATACCTCAAAATGAGAATATCTTCTATGAGTGTGGTATAATTATTTTGGTATGGTAATCCTAGAGACACTAAGAGACACCAAGGCCAACATCACAGTCCTCGCACCACCTGCTATTTTTTTTTTTCCTTCAAAATGGTTCAGATGGCTCCAAGCACTATGAGACTTAACACCTGAGGTCATCAGTCCCCTAGACTTAGAACTACTTCCACCTAACAAACCTAAGGACATCACACGCATCCATGCCCGAGGCAGAATTCGAACCTGCGACTGTAGCAGCAATGCGGTTCCAGACTGAAGCACCTGGAACTCCTCGGCCACAGCGGCTGGCTACTTTTCTTCCTGACGCATTTATCTGTCTTCTTTTTCACCTCCATCTGAACCAACTTTGCAGTAGCGAACTTTCATTGATTTCATTTGCAATAGCTCACACAGATGGAAATAATACTGAAAAGCCAGTAACTTTCATGTATCAGCATTGCCACTGCAGACCCCTTACACCATATAGCAATCTGTTTTAACAAATTATAAGATAGTTGCTTACCAGTACTTAACTTAGGGAGATAAAATGTTTAATCAACTGCAAGTTGATACAGAGTGCAGAATTAGTTAAATTTTAGGTAATTTTGTGCAAATTGTGTATAATCGAAAGAATATTTTGCAATAGGGATCTATCAAATGAGGCAGTATAGTTGTTAAGACACTGACATATTCAGGAGGATTGAGTTTTCTCTGTCTGGCCTTGTGATTTAGGTTTCCCAAATCACTTCATGCAAATGCCGCAACAGTTTCTTTACCAAGGCCACTGCTGACCACCTGTCTATCCTTGTAAAACCACCCACATATATTCTATGTGTATGTACATTTCAGCTATTAATTTTCATTGTATTATGATCACAAATCCTGTATCATTGTAAGATAATCCATGGATGAATAAATAAATACCTTGACCCATTCCAAAATCATGCAAGTTCTACTTTCTCATCAAGGTCAGCAGAACACGATCGATGAATGAGATGAAAATAGCTTTTCAAAGTATTATTTAGGAATAAAGGAGACAAATCACCAAAAGGCAGAAGTGCTGCATCATCGTTAACCATACAAACAAATGGTATGGAGCCTGGCTAGCTTTCAGAATACACTTCCTTTCTCTAGCTTGGCTCACCCTACCACACACCCTCGATTTTACCCCAGAACATTCACCATGGGCCAGTGAAGAGCTGGCAGTCAACTGACCACAATGTAGGGAGACAGGTGTGTGCATGTGAGTGTGTGTTTTTCCTACAGCTAGAAAACGGAAGCACATTCTGAAAGCTAGCCAAGCTCCATACTTTCTTTTTGTGTGTTTATTGATGATGCAGCGCTTCTGTCTTTCGGTGAGTCATCTCCTTTATTTCTAAATAATTCATAATTTTCAAACAAAAATTTCCACAAATTATTTTTCCAAGTCTTAGCTGAGAATAATGATAAATTGAAAGCTATTTTACACACACACACACACACACACACACACACACACACACACACACACACACACACAGACATACACACACACAAGTATCTCAAGTACAAGAATACATTTCTTGGACATCTGATCTCTATGTTCCCTATCACATGCAGTTTTAGCTCTAAGTATTAGAACATTTAAAATTTCTTTCTTGTGGGTTGCATGATGAAAAAGCTTTGTGCACTGAGATATAGGTCAATATGTGTTGGCTTCCACTAAACACAGTGCTCTAGCAGTCCAACCGATTTTCCTGCAAACAGCACACCTACAAATGGTAATTTTCCTTCTCTATCCATCTCAGTTGTGGTTTCAATATTTTGGTGCAGTTTATTCATATGATCAATGAACAGGTTAGCATATGGAAGACCCATGAATTTGTGGAGTCTCCATGGTGTAATTTGGCTAACTAAATAAAGTACTTATGGGCTACTGAAATCTCCTGACGATGGCAATGCAGAAAGTTGCTGAAGGCCTGAGACTGAATACAAATCTGACATGGTAAGAAATAGAGGAAGCGTGTATTCAAGACATTCATTGCAAAAAACTTTGTTATCAACCCAGGATTATGGCAGTTTGCAGCTAAGTACCGAGCTTCTGGACAGTGTTCAAAGTATTGCAACCAAACTTGACAGAAGTGAATCAAAGTGTCTCATGTTTATTTTGTGTTAGTCGGGGTCTTTCTTTGACTGAGTCATTTTGAGTGAAATCCTTCATAGTTTGAATGGTCTATATGTACAACTCTGATAAAGGCAAATATAATAGTGATGGAGACGTTTGAATATTTTAATCCATAATGCGGTCACACAGCAAGGACAATTTAAGTAAGACTGTCACATTTAATAATAAAACTCAACAACTGAAGAACACATAGTGAGGTTTTGGAAATGTAATGAAGATAATGTTATAATCAAGAACCTCAATAAATTACAAAAATGCTAAGACAAAATAATATATCTTGATACAAATACAATGAAATATGAGTAAAAAAGTAGCAATACTAATGGTATCATTAGGCAATGAACACAGTGCCTGAAATTTCATAGGGAACTGGAAGAGCATTCCGAAAGTTGTTTTAAATACAACCTCTAAAGTAAGCAAATATCACTAGAGGAAGATCTTGGTAATCTGATGATGATCTAGTTTAACTCCCAACTATATCTGAGTGAAATACAGGTCTTCCTCTACTTTTCCTTTTGTCTTTATCCTATACCTATATGAGGTCAGCATGGTTATTATTGAATTTGGCAATTTATTATTTAACACAACATGACATTAAAAATTTAAGTTATTCACGGGCAGCTAGTTGAGAATATGTATGAACTTCGAATGACGAATCGTCTCATTCTGCATATGGATTCAAACCCAGGTCATGCAGACTAAGCAAACATTTTGTGACTGACAGAAACTAACACTCATTCCTGACTAGGCATACAGAGAGTGATATACCTCGATTTTAGACAGTATCAGTTGGCAAACATCAATTTTAAATTACATAACGTTAACATTTTTAACGCACACGAATTCCTACCCAGCATCTATTGCCCCTGTTAATGAACTACGAGAGATGTTAAATATTGCTTCTTCACAAGTAACTTACTTGAAATGCCGTGAAGTAAAGCTTTGTCGTGCAGAGATACATCGACAGAGAGCATCCCAGACGTGCTCGATGGGGTTTAGGTCTGGAGAGCAGGTGGGCTACTCCATTCGTCTGATATCTTCTGTTTCAAGGTACTCCTCCACGATAGCAACTCGATGGGGCCGTGTGTTATCATCCATCAGGAGGAAGGTGGGACCCACTGGACCCCTGAAAAGACGGACATACTGGTGCAAAATGATGTCCCGATACACCTGACCTGTTACAGTTCCTCCGTCAAAGATATGCAGGAGTGTACTTGCACCAATCATAACCCCACCCCACACAATCAAACCACGACCTCCATATTGGTCCCTTTCAAGGACATTAAGGGGTTGGTATCTAGTTCCTGGTTCACTCCAGATGAAAACACGGCGAGAATCACTGTTCAGACTATACCTGGACTCTCGTCTGTGAACATAACTTTGGACCACTGTTCCAATGACCACGTACTGTGTTCTTGACACCAGGTTTTACGGGCTCTCCTGTGACCAGGGTTCAGTGGAATGCACCTTGCAGGTCTCCGGGCGAATAAACCATGACTGTTACAGCAAGAAAGGACGAATGAATTGATTGTTGGTCATCCTCCTTTACATCCTCTGCATTACTGCAGATGACGTGTCACTGAGCACATTTGTTCTGAGCATGCAGTACATGTGATCACGCTGTGTCCAAATCCTTAATCTCACATAATACACCGAAGACGGCTATCAGAGAAGAGAAGTTATTGGGATCACATTCCTGGATCTCAGTTCCGCATATGACACAGTTAACCATAAGTTGCTTACCCAGAAAGTGTATAATGTCACTAAGGACTACACCCTTTCTATGTTCGTGCAATTCATGCTACAGAACAGATGCAACTATGAAACGTTACAACCTAAAAACAGCTGATCGAGGACACAGAAAAATGGACTTGCACAGAGTAGTGTCTTGGCTCCAATATTATTTAACATCTATAAGAATGACTTTCCCGTCAGCCACCAGGCACGAATGTTTATTTATGCCGATGATGCAGCAGTGGCCACACAGGATAAAAACTTTGAACAAGTGCAGTCTAGGCATGGTTGAACTACAGACAACACGAGCCATGTAGCTCTTTCGTGATGGAATGACTGGAATCATTGAAATATTGGTGAAGGTGAGGAAACAAATAATTTTACACCATGTCCAAGATGATATTCCTGTCGGAGTTTTCTCCCCAAGAACGAAAGGTCCATAAACTTTGGAAACAGGAATGGCACAAAACACATTCAGTTTCGGTGAGCCACTTCCACGTTCTGGAACGACGCCAGAATTTTGTGATCTCAAATTTTTTAATTATGGCTGTTTACTTTACCCGATAGAAAAAACGCCGATTCACCCCAAAAGATGAGTCGTTAAGAAAATGTGTCCTCTTCCATATCCTGGAGAAGTCAAATGCAAAATTCGTGCTTTCTGTTGCGGCCGCTGGGACACAGATACCACAGTAATAGCAACTCGTTAGGCTTTACATGTAGGCGTTGTTTCGGAAAGCATCACGCCGTAGTTTGGGGAAGCTGAAGCCGAGGGCTCCGTGTGAACGTATCTCTGATATGCTGATGTTTTCATCAGACGTGAGTGGCCGGCCAGTGCCGAAAAAATGGCTCTGAGCACTATGGGACTTAACTACTGAGGTCACCAGTCCCCTAGAACTTAGAACTAATTAAACCTAACTAACTTAATGACATCACATACATCCATGCTCGAGGCAAGATTCGAACCGGTGACGGTAGTGGTCGCACGGTTCCAGACAGTAACGCTTAGAACCGCTCGGCCACCCCGGCCGCCCGGCCAGTGCCCTTCCCTCGGCATATGCAACCATCTTCCACGAATTTTGTATGCCAATCATAAATCTACCTCTGCAGAGGCGGCTTTTCTAAATCGACGGCGGAATCCACGCTGCACTCGAACTTCACACAAGTTTCGACGAATAAAATAATTTCTCTGGCGGCGTAGTTGCCAAGTTGCTACAAACAAACAACAGCGCATGGTGGGTCTAAACTTTGAATCTTCCTTTATTCAGGGACGTGAGTAATGTGTTACTGCCTTTGTAGTTCGTGTGTAATAAACAACTGAGATCTGGTCTTTCTTTTTGAATCACCAGATACCACATTCTATTCTTCAGCGAATGTTAAAATGTTTCTCGCAGTCACATTATTGACTTTACTGTATCAATAACGCTGTAAAACCGTGGCGTTCTGAAAGAGGAATATTAAATCAACTCCAACTTCTTTGAGTTTCTCTGTGAACGTAATGTTGTCGAAACATGTTCAGTTACAACATTACGTTGAAATATCTAATGAAAGACGGCATTTATCATAATTGACTATATACATAGCGATAGGAACCTCGTTACAGCTATGTGACAATACATTTTAAGTTCAGTTACTATTAATGATGCCCAGATTGTTAAATATAGTTTAAACACGGTCACAACTTGTCAAACGCTTATAACTTTGTAAATAAGCCATTGTTGTGGACTTCAGTCCAGAGACTGGTTTGATGCAGCTCTCCATGCTACTCTATCCTGTGCAAGCTTCTTCATCACGCAGTACTTACTGCAACCTACATCCTTTTGAATCTGCTTAGTGTATTCATCTCTTGGTGTCCCTGGACGATTTTTACCCTCCACGATGCCCTCCTATACTAAATTGGTGATCGCTTGATGCATCAGAACATGTCCTACCAACCGGTCCCTTCTTCTTGTCAAGTTGTGCCACAAATTCCTCGTCTCCACAATTCTATTCAATACCTCCTCATTAATTACGTGATCTACCCAGCTAATGTTCAGCATTCTTCTGTAGCGCCACATTTCGAAAGCTTCTATTCTCTTCTTGTCCAAACTATTTATCGTCCATGTTTCACTTCCATACATGGCTACACTTCATACAAATAATTTCAGAAACGGCTTCCTGACACATAAATCTATACTCGATGTTAACAAATTTCTCTTCTTCAGAAACGCTTTCCTTGCCATTGCCAGTCTACATTTTATATCCTCTCTACTTCGACCATCATCAGTTATTTTGCTCCCTAAACAGCAAAACTCCTTTACTACTTTGAGTGTCTGATTTCCTAATCTAATTCCCTCAGCATCATCCGATTTAATTTGACTACATTCCATTATCCTCGTTTTGCTTTTGTTAATGTTCATCCTCCTTTCAAGACACTGTCCATTCCGTTCAACTGCTCTTCCAAGTCCTTTGCTGTCTCTGACAGAATTACAAAAAATGGTTCAAATGGCTCTGAGCACTATGCGACTTAACTTCTAAGGTCATCAGTCCCCTAGGATTTAGAACTACTTAAATCTAACTAACCTAAGGACATCACACACAGCCATGCCCGAGGCAGGATTCGAACCTGCGACTGTAGTGGCCACGCGGTTCCAGACTGTAGCGCCTAGAACCGCACGGCCACAAAGAGCGGCTACAGAATTACAATGTCATCGGTGAACCTCA
The DNA here is from genome assembly GCF_023897955.1 of Schistocerca gregaria. Taxonomy (NCBI): domain Eukaryota; kingdom Metazoa; phylum Arthropoda; class Insecta; order Orthoptera; family Acrididae; genus Schistocerca; species Schistocerca gregaria. The sequence continues at coordinate 146,764,858 of NC_064931.1, forward strand.
AAGTTCTTATTTCTTGTCCATGGATTTTAATACCTACTCCGAATTTTTCTTTTGTTTCCTTTATATACAGATTGAATAACATCAGGGAGAGGCTACAACCCTGTCTCACTCCCTTCCCAACCTCTGCTTCCCTTTCATGTTCCTCGACTCTTATAACTGCCATCTGGTTTCTGTACATATTGTAAATAGCTTTTCGTTCCCTGTATTTTACCCCTGCCACCTTTAGAATTTGAAAGAGAGTATTTCAGTCAACATTGTCAAAAGCTTTCTCTAAGTCTACAAATGCTAGAAACGTAGGTTTGCCTTTCCTTAATCTACTTTCTAAGATAAGTCGTAGGGTCAGTATTGCCTCACGTGTTCCAACATTTCTACGGAATCCAAACTGATCTTCCCCGAGGTCGGCTTCTGCTAGTTTTTCCATTCGTCTGTTGTAAATAATTCGCGTTACTATTTTGCAGCTGTGATTTATTTTTAATTTTCACATCTGTCAACACCTGCTTTCTTTGGGATTGGAATTACTATATTCTTCTTGAAGTCAGAGGGTAATTCGCTGTCTCATACTTCTTGCTCACCATATGGTAGTGTTTTGTCAGGACTGGCTCTCCCAAGGCCGTCAGTAGTTCCAGTTTGTCTACTCCCGGGACCTTGTTTCGAATCAGGTCTTTCAGTGCTCTATCAAACGCTTCACACAGTATCGTATCTCCTATTCCATCTTCATCTACATTATCTTCCATTTCTATAACATTGTCCTCAAGAACATCGCCCTTGCATAGACCCCCTATATACTCCTTCCACCTTCTGCTTTCCCTTCTTTGCTTAGAACTGGATTTTCATCTAAGCTCTTGATATTCATACATGTGGCTCTCTTTTCTCCAAAGGTGTCTTTAATTTCCCTCTAGGCATTTTGAACTTCCTGTCGATCTCATTTTTGAAACGTTTGTATTCCCTTCTGCCTGCTTCATTTACTGCGTTTTTATATTTTCTCCTTTCATCAGATAAATTCAATATTTCTTCTGTTACTCAAGGATTTCTACTAGCCCTCGTATTTTTACGTACTTGATCCTCTGCTGCCTTCACCACTTCATCCCTCTCTCCCCCATTCTTGTCAATTGTCCCTTTATGCTCTCCCTGAAAATCTGTACAACCTCTGGTTTAGTCTGTTTATCCAGGTCCCATTTCCTTAAATTCTCACCTTTTCGCAGTTTCTTCAGTTTTAACCAACAGTTCATAACCAATAGATTGTGGTCAGAGTCCACATCTGCCCCTGGAAATGTCTTACAATTTAAAATCTGGTTCCTAAATCTCTGTCTTACCATTATATAATCTATCTGATACCTTCTAGTATCTCCAGGATTCTTCCATGTATACAACCTTCTTTTATGATTCTTGAACCAAATGTTAGCTATGATTAAGTTATACTCCTTGCAAAATTCCACCAGACGGCTTCCTCTTTCATTTCTTACGCCCAATCGATATTCACCTACTATGTTTCCTTCTCCCCCTATTCCTACTCTCGAATTCCAGTCCCCGATGACTATTATATTTTAGTCTCCCTTCACTGTCTGAATAATTTCTTTTATCTCATCATACATTTCGCCAACATCTTCATCATCTGCAGAGCTAGTTGGCATATAAACTTGTACTACTGTAATAGGCATGGGCTTCGTGTCTATCTTGGCCACAATAATGCGTTCACTATGCTGCTTGTAGTAGCTTACCCGCTCTCCTATGTTTTTATTCATTATTAAACCTACTCTTGCATTACACCTATTTGATTTTGTATTTATAACCGTGTATTCACCTGACCAGAAGTCTTGTTCCTCCTGCCACCGAACTTCACTAATTCCCACTATATCTAACTTTAACCTATCCATTTCCCTTTTTAAATTTTCTAACCTACCTGCCCCATTAAGGGATCTGACATTCCTATCCGTAGAACGCCAGTTTTCTTTCTCCTGATAACGACGTCCTTTTGAGTAGTCCATGCCCGGAGATCCGAATGGGAGACTACTTTACCCCAGGAATATTTTACCCAAGAGGACGCCATCATCATTTAACCATACAGCAAAGCTGCTTGCCCTCTCCCCTTGCTTTCAGTCGTTCGCAGTACCAGCACAGGTAGGCAGTTCTGGTTAGTGCTTCAAGGCCAGATCAGTTAATCATCCAGGCATTTACCCCTGCAACTACTGAAAAGGCTGCTGCCCCCCTTCAGGAACCACACGTTTGTCTGGCCTCTCAACAGATACCCCACCGTTGTAGTTACACCTACGGTATGGCCACCTGTATCGCTGAGGCACGCAAGTCTCCCCGCCAACGGCAAGGTTCATGGTTCATGGGGGCAAATATGCCATATTAATAACTAATTGTTTCACATAATCTGTCTTTTGGTAGTAGTTTATTTTACCGGACTACTTTCGGGTGCTGCCCATCATCACCGGTATCTACATTATAGAAAAGATATTTCTCACAATACGTTACTTAGTCTGTATGTAGTAGTTCAAATGGTACAAATGGCTCGGAGCACTATGGGAGCTAACATCTATGGTCATCAGTCCCCTAGAACTTAAAACTACTTACACCTATTTAACCTAAGGGCATCACACAACACCCAGTCATCACGAGGCAGAGAAAATTCCTGACCCCGCCCGGTAATCGAACCCAGGAACCCGGACGTGGGAAGTGAGAACGCTACCGCGTGACTATGTAGTAGTGTTTTATGCATTTGTGTGTCCCTCGTTACGTGACATGCCTTATACGTACACTAAGGTGACGTTAGACAAGGGACAGCGATATGTACAGTCATACTAAAAAGTATCCGAACGACCTGAATTGCATTTCACCTGATTCGCATGCAACCCGCATAACGCAGCTGTCTAGCAGGTCCTCTAATCGCTCCTTGGTACAGTCGTTTGGCTATTGAAAATGGTTCCAACAAGTCACCACTAGAAAACACCGCTCTGTATGGCAATAACTCAAGATGTAAAGTAATACCACAATACTAAAAATATGAGGGAACACCTTATCACAGATAAGACTGTCCTTAACGCTTGTAAGCTCACATTTTTTACAATAAATAACATACCTGAAATGTTACCACTCTCATTATTGCGTCAGATAGGTAATGCACGTAGTAAGTTCGTCGTATTCATGATTTCCTCTTCAAAGTAACATACCGTACTTATTATTTAACACAAAATGACATTAAAAATTTAAGTTATTCACGAGCAGCTAGTTGAGAATATGTATGAACTTCAAATGACGAACCGTCTCGTTCTGCATATGGATTCAAACTCAGGTCATGCAGACTAAGCGAAGATTTCGTGACTGACAGAAACTAACACTCATTGCTGACTAGGCATTCAGAGAGTGATAAACCTCGATTTTAGACAGTATCAGTTTGCAAACATCAATTTTAAATTACATAACGTAAACATTTATAACGGACGCGAATTCCTACCCATCATCTATTGCCCTCGTTAATGAACTACGAGAGATGTTAAATGTTGCTTCTTCACAAGTAACTTACTTGAAATGCCGTGAGGTAAAGCTTCGTGTTGGATAGGGATTCGAACCCAGAACCTGATAGGATTGTTGTCGAAGCAGAATCAACTGTGACATATCGGATTTTCTCTTCAGTAGCTAGATGTTCTAAGTAAAATGATGAGATGAAACATTAATTTTTTCCTTCCCAGGACCCCAACCAGCACCTATAGCTGTTATATTCTAGAGAAAAGAACGTTAAATATGTGTTTGTTACACCAACAGCGAGATGTGAGCATGTTTGAACTAGAAATAATATGACGAGGAGTTCAGTACTGACTGGTAATCGAACTCCACACATATCGTTGTTGACTACACACAAAGAGACGTCAGTTACCGCATCTTTCTCCACTAGCAGCTCGGAATAACATCCTTGAACTTACAGTGACCTCGTAACTAGTTCTGTTTTTCACTGGGAGTCAAAATGGTTCAAATGGCTCTGAGCACTATGGGACTCAACTGCTGTGGTCATCAGTCCCCTAGAACTTAGAACTACTTAAACCCAACTAACCTAAGGACATCACACACATCCATGCCCGAGACAGTTTTCGAACCTGCGACGTAGCAGTCGCACGGTTCAGGACTGCGCGCCTAGAACTGCGAGACCACCGCGGCCGGCTCACTGAGAGTCAAAACGTCATATATCGTTAAGTGTTGACAATGAATGAAAATACATTAAAAATCAAAATTATTATCCACCAGCAGATAGATGTTCTCATGCCAGGGCTTGATAATACATAATGAAATCTTTAGGGCCGGGCCAGGATTCAAACCCATTCAAGCGCAGTATGTGGAGATGTTGAGGAATCTGCAGTTTTGAACAAACAACAAATTGTGGTCGAGCTGTATTGTCCTGAAGGAGTCAAATTCCGCGTTTAGGGTGGTCTGAGTTGCATTCCCAGTTCAGAACCAATTTTATCGACATACAAAAGCTCAAATAAAAGCTCGAACAAGTGTCTACATAGCATTCGTTTCGTCGATTACAGCACGCTGTTTCCCACGCACCAACATACACTCATGCTCATTAATTAAAGATAATTGCAGAATGTGGTGCCACACAACGTGGCACTACACAAAACTGGCGCTTATATCATAGGGGCATAGGGACCACACACGACACTGATCTGTAAGTCCACGGTATTGGTGATATGTTAAGAAAACCGTCCCGAAACACATGTGCTACAAAACGCCACTGTTTCCTGCGCATGTACCCAGACTTCAATATGGGTTATGATCCCCATGCACACGTACACAGGCCGCACAACGGCTTGGCATGTTCTGGATCAGGTGGTCGAGCAGCTGCTGGGGTATGGCCTCCCATTCTTGCACCGGCACCTGTCCGAGCTTCTGAAGTGTCGTAGGGGTTTGAAGACGTGCAGTGGTACGTTGACCGAGAGCATCCCAGACGTGCTCGATGGGGTTTAGGCATGGAGAACAGGCCGACCACTCCATTCGCTTGATATCTTCTGTGTCAAGGTATTCCTCCACGATGGCAACTAGGTGGGGCCGACCTTATCATCCATCAGGAGGAAGGTGGGACCCACTGCACCCCTGAAAAGACGGACATACTGGTGCAAAATGGTGTCCCGATACACCTTACCTGTTACAGTTCCTCCGTCAAAGATATGCAGGGGTGTACGTGCACCAATCATAATCCCACCCCACACCATCAAACCACGACCTCCATATAGGTCCCTTTCAAGGACTATAAGCGTTTGATGTCTGGTTCCTGGTTCACTCCAGATGATAACCCGGCGAGAATCACTGTTCAGACTATACCTGGACTCGTCCGTGAACATAACCTGTTACCACTCTTCCAATGACCATTTACTGTGTTCTTGACACCAGGCTTCACGGGCTCTCCTGTGACCAGGGTGCAGTGGAATGCACCCTGCAGGACTCCGGGCGAATAAACCATGACTGTTACGGCAAGAAATGAAGAATGAATTGATTGTTGGTGCTAATAACGATCATCCTCCTTTACCTCCTCTGCATTACTGCAGATGAAGTGTGACTGAGCACATTTGTTCTGTGCATGCAGTACATGTGATCACGCTGTGGCCAAATCCTTAATCTCACAGCTATCAGAGAGGAGAAGTATCTGGGGTCGCATTCCTGGATCTCAGTGCCGCATATGACACAGTTAACCATAAGTTGCTTACCCAGAAAGTGTATAATGTCACTAAGGACTACACCCTTTCTATGTTCATGCAATTCATGATACAGAACAGACGCTACTATGTAACGTTATAATCTAAAAACAGCCGATGGAGGACACAGAAAAATGGACTTGCACAGGGTAGTGTCTTGGCTCCATTATTATTTAACATCTATACGAATGACCTTCCCATCAGCAACCAGACACGAATGTTCATTTATACCGAAGATGCAGCAGTGGCCACACAGGATAAAACCTTTGAACAAGTGGAGGAGAATCTCACAGGAGCCTTAACAGAACTTGCTGCCTATTACAAAGGCAATAATCTCAAACCAAACCGTAGTAAATCTCAAGTATCCGCCTTCCATCTTAGGAACAAACAAACCAAGCGGAAAATCCGAGTCATGTGGCAAGGGGTAGAGCTGAAGCACACAAACAGCCCAAAATTCCTGGGAGTAACATTGGACAGAGCGCTTACTTTTAAGTAGCACTGTCACAACACTGAAAAGAAGGTCTGTGCCAGGGACAACATACTGCGGAAGCTAACAGGTTCATCGTGGGGAGCTCAACCATACGTTTTGCGCACCACAGGTCTGGCGCTGAGTATCTCAGCAGCGGAATACGAGCCGCCAGGTTGGAGGAACTCTGCTCACACTAAGCAAGTTGACGTCGCCGTAATCGAAACTGTACGTATTGCCACAGCATGCCTCAAACCAACTCCCAAAGAAAAAATTTATCCCATCATAGGCATAGCACCACCCACTATCCGCAGACAAGTAGCGACCGAGATTGAATGATCAAAACAAAAAAATGACCCCGACACTCGATGCATATGCACCGAAAACAACGTGTCCGGCTGAAATCCCGCAGCAGTTTCATCGAAACTACTGAAAAGTTCGCCACCAAGCCCGTCGCAAGGCGCCTATCTCTTTGGGACGGAATGGTGCCACACTCCACAATGGATCTACTTGAGGAGGGATCTGCAGGATTTCAACTACCTTTTACAACTTGGAGGTCATTAAACCGGCTGCGTACTGGAGTAACTGGGTGCAAATCAAACCTATTTAAATGGGGCTACAGTGATAGCGATAGGTGTGAATGCGGAGCAATACAGGACTTGGACCACCTGTTGATTTGCCCAGATATGTCTATAACATGCACTGAAGACGATATTTTGAAAGTCAGTGACAAAGCAACCTACGCTGCTAATTACTGGGAAGGGAAGATATAACTGGTGCATCCGGATACGGAAGAAGAAGAAGACGTCAGGCGCCTAGTTGTTTCCAGTGCACTGTGTGGAATACGAAGGTTCTGTTATAGTTCACTAACCTGCTGTCTTCAAGTTGATGTCCCCAGGGCAGAAAACTGCACGCAGGTCGTAGGTTCTGTATCTTGAGGCTGAAACTGATTTTTATCGATGTTCTGTTCTGAAATAATGTATCACTTCTTTGCGATGCCACTCGCGTATTTTAATATAGCCACACGAGAAGACTACATGATCTTAGTACAACACCTTCTGATACAGCAAAGTGCATAATCAACCACAATGTTTACGAAAATGTATCTTTACACTTTTTGTGGCACGTGTCTGTGCCCCATGACTACCGGAGTGAATCTATTAATAATGAATACTGACAAACACATCCTACGACAGACAACATGTCTGTTATTCTCGACTGCCTAATCCAGAGTGACGAACAGACTGAGGCACTTCGCGCACCATACCATTGAGATTGGGGGGGGGGGGGGGGGCGGCGATGCAAAATTTTTACATGGAACGATAGTAAGCATCGAATCCGAGCTAACTGTTAAGCGATCTCTTGCGCCATCATCTACTCTGTGAGAAACTGACATTAATTTCTTTAACAGGCTGTTTGTATTTGCATGCCCAACGACCTGATTGGCTAATTTCAATGCTAATTAAATCAGAAACTGCAGAACGTATCGAATTTTTTCTTAACAATTATCTCACAGCATAACCTATCCTGCAACAACTTTAAAAACTATTCACACTGTTTCTGATGCCGCTGTATGAGTTGCTCACTACTGAGTGAGGTTTCTCAGCTGTGAGTTTATTCGATTTTGTGATGTCTGTCTCATGAAAAAGTGAAGGAAAAATTGCTACTAGTACAATTCGGTTGAGTTTTGGCGAAGCCTGCGATGTGAACGTGATATCTTAACTGCGGTGGCACACCGACATATACCGTGCCCCAAGGACTGGTTTATGCTGAAAGGGATAGTTCGATGTGAGTGGCAAAGCGGTATCGAAGTCGTCAGTTAGTTTCATTTATATTCTTAATTATGGAAAATATGTTCAAAAATATGGTGACACAGTGTATAACAGAATCATAGTAACAAAGAGCTAATTTACTTGTTTATATGCCCATTTATTGACTACCTGTCAATCACTTATCAGATTCTAACGTACAAGCGACTAAACAACTATATCATGGTCATAATTACGCAGTTTCCGTAATGACTCTGAGCTCCGATGTATACTCATCAGTTTTCTGATTAAGCTGATTACCTCGGCCAAAGTACGTGCTACAAAACCGCCTGTCATACGACTAATCATTCGTAGTCGTATTAATTAGATTTATCATCTCTTGTCTGTTGCCTTCGATCAAATCTATAGCTGTACTACGGATCATTCTGTCGTCACGCCGAGATTTATCACACTCGAATTTTGTTTCTTAACGTATTTCTGTTACGCATAGCCAAAGCTCCACGCTGCACTCTATTGGGTATTGGTAGCTTTTATAACTATTTACAAAGCCTTGGCCTGCATCTCGTGATCGTGCGGTAGCGAGCTCGCTTCCCACGCCCGGGTTCCCGGGTTCGATTCCCGGCGGGGTCAGGGATTTTCGCTTCCTCGTTATGGCTGGGTGTTGTGTGATGTCCTAAGGTTAGTTAGGTTTAAGTAGTTCTAAGTTCCAGGGGACAGATGACCATAGATGTTAAGTCCCATAGTGCTCAGAGCCATTTTTTTACAAAGCCTTGATCAACCGACAATTGAATTCACAAGTACCAAGAGACAAGTTACGGAGGTATGGCTCGGATGGCTTTTGTTACATACTCAAATGTCTTCCTTATGACGTCATGAACGCTAGCCAATAAACACACCATACTGATGTACAGCCTGACAGCAGCCAGACACAGCTAACGGTCTTCCCTGCACCGCAGGCAATCCTGTCCCACGAAGTGACACTGTATTGTATCTTGCTGTAATGCTCGATCAGCTTCTAACTTGCAGCCAACACATCCGAGGCGTCAGGAATAAAATCAACGGTCGGCTCAGCAGTTGTACTCATTGCTGAATCTATCTTCCACCCTAAAGCCGCAGTTTGGTATCGCATTGGATAGAGTGCTGCTCATCCCTATACTGGAATGTGCAACTCTCATGGAACTTCCGACACTCATGTGAGGTCCTCCATAACTGCGCAGTACGGTTGGCTCTGCAACGACCGAGGACCTTTCTGCAAGCTCTGCTGTATCAAATAGCTAAACTCTCACGTCTAAGGGACCGTCTCAGATCGGCTACACGCATCTTCTGCGAGAAAATGCGACAGTCACACAACACGACAATTTGAAATCTTTCAAAGAAACAGAGTAAACAAGAAAAATAAATCTTGAAGCTAGAAGTTTTTTTAGTATGTAATGCTCTTGAAGATACATCAATTAAATATGTGCCACAAACATTTTCATTAACGGCATAAATGGCCAATTTTCTAAGCCTCATAGTCTTCTAAGTGGCCACACACACAACTGTTAAAAACAAATGAGCTGGTGCTACATGTCAAGGAGACGTTTCACTGTAAGGAACTTGTCCCTTTATTATTAGTGTGCTACAAACAATGGCCTTCAAACTATGACGTCGCTCTCAGTGCACCTCAGAGGAGTCGGACTATTATATTATAGTAGACTTGTAAATAACGGCGAGTACTCAAAAATATCCAAGAAGGACTGTTTATACAGACAGTACATCGCTAAATTACGCTAATATCTCACACTTGTGCCGCCACCACCACTAGCATAGGACAGGAACACTAAGACATCTTTATTATAAACAAGTAAAAAAGCAGCGAGAGTATCTTCCATGGTCCCCGATGTGCATTCTAAATACTCAGTGCCACACCATGACTGGATGCTGCCACCCAGACTGTAATCTTTCCACAAGAAGCACTACTACTCGTACAAGACTGGCAGGGCAGTGCGCAGCCGTCATTGACCACTGCCAGTGTACACATAATAACACAAGCAAATATCAGCCGAGCCAACTGTAGGGAACAACTAGTCCATATATCTGTCCAGTCTTACAGCCAATGATTCTGAGATGCCTCCATCCGCATTATCAAGATTAAACGAGTAATTATCGCACTGTGGTAGTGCACTGCACGCAGCCAGGGGTGTTCTGCCTGCAATCACCGCAAAGTTAATTTATCTTTTCTCAACACACTTAATATTCAAGATCCCTAGCCGCGCTGGGTAGCCGTACGGCCTAAGGCGTCTTGTCACGGTTCGCGCGGCTCCTCCCGTCGGTGATTCGAGTCCTCCTTCGGGCATGGGCGAGTGTGTTTGTCCTTAGCGAAAGATAGATTAAGTAGTGCGTAAGCCTAGGGAGCCCGCCCGGTTAGGTGTGCGGTCTAACGCACTCCTTTGAGGGCGGGAGGGCATGCGGGTCCCCGGCACGAATCCGCCCGCCGGATTGGTGTCGAGGTCCGCTGTGCCGGCCAGTCTGTGGATGGTTCTTAAGGCGGTTTTCCATCGGCCTCTGCCTAGGCGAATGCGGGCTGGTTCCCTTTATTCCGCCTCAGATACACTATGTCGGCGATTGCTGCTCAAACACTTTCTCTACGTACACGTACACGATAATTACTTTACCACGCAAACTTTGGGGTTACACACGTCTGCTGTGAGACGTCCCCGGTGTTTCCACTGGGGGCCAAACCATACAATGGCTCTGAGCACTATGGGACTTAACATATATATTCATCAGTCCCCTAGAACTACTTAAAGTTAACTAACCTAAGGATCCATGCCCGAGGCAGGATTCGAACCTACGACCGTAGTAGTCGCGCGGGTCCGGACTGAGCGCCTAGAACCGCGAGACCACCGCGGCCGGCAAAACCATACAATAACCCTGGGTTCGTTATCAGGCGTCGGTGGTGTGAGTGGACTGCTGCACCCTGTTGTGGGGTTGTGTACCATTTACATCTACATCCACATCTACATCCACATCTACATCCATACTCCGTAAGTCACCTGACGGTGTGTAGTGGAGGGTACTCTGAGTACCTCTATCGGTTCTCCCTTCTATTCCATTCTCGTACTGTTCGTGGAAAGAAAGATTGTCGGTATGCCTCTGTGTGGGTTCTAACCTCTCTGATTTTATCGTCATGGTCTCTTCGCGAGATATACGTAGGAGGGAGCAATATACTGCTTGACTCCTCCGTGAAGGTATGTTCTCAAAACTTTAACAAAAGTCCGTAACGAGCTTCTGAGCGTCTCTCCTGCACAGTCTTCCACTGGAGTTTATCTATCATTTCCGTAACGCTTTCGCGATTAATAATGATCCTGTAACGAAGCGCGCTGCTCTCCGTTCGATCTTCTCTATCTCTTGTATCAACCCTATCTGGTACGGATCCCACACTGGTGAGCAATATTCAAGCAGTGGGCGAACAAGTGTACTGTAACCTACTTCCTTTCTTTCCGAATTGTACTTCCTTAAGATTCTTCCAATGAATCTCAATCTGGCTTGTGCTTTACCGACGATCAACTTTATATGATCATTCCATTTTAAATCACTCCTAATGCCTACTCCCAGATAATTTGTGGAATTAACTGCTTCCAGTTGCTGACCTGCTATATTGTATCTAAATGATAAGGGATCTTTCTTGCTATGGATTCGCAGCACTTAACACTTGTCTACATTGAAATTCAGTTGCCATTCCCTGCACCATGCGGCAGTTCGTTGCAGATCGTCCTGCATTTCAGTACAATTTTCCATTGTTACAACCTCTCGATATTCCACGGCATCATCCGCAAAAAGCCTCAGTGAACTTCCGATGGCATCCACAAGGTCATTTATGTATATTGTGAATAGCAACGGTCCTACGACACTCCCCTGCGGCACATCTGAAAACACTCTTACTTCGGAAAACTTCGCTCCATTGAGAATGACATGCAGCGTTCTGTTATCTAGGAACTCGTCGTTCCAATCCGCAGCTCGTAGATTTCCGGTAGCGTTCTCGCTTCTTTTGCACGGGGTCCCGAGTTCGATTCCCGGCGGGGTCAGGGATTTTCACTACCTCGTGATGACAGGGTGTTGTATGTTCTTCATCATCATTGACTCGAAAGTTGCCGAAGTGGCGTCAACTAAGAAGGACTTGCCATGCGGCGGCCGAACTTACCGTATGGGGCCTCCCGGCCAACAAAGTCATACGATCACTTCATTTTCTCTTCAATCCAATCACACAGTTGGTCTGATAGTCCATATGCTCTTACTTTGTTCATTAAACGACTGTGGGGAAGTCAAGAAACACGACATCTACCTGGGAACGCTTGTCTATGGCCCTCTGATTCTCGTGGACTCTGCGGGCTATGGCAGGGACGAAGCCTCTCCTTCGTTTCTAGGTCCCCAGTTGAATACAATACAAAACCTAGGGACTGATGACATCAGCAGTTTGGTCCCATAGTCGTTACCACAAATTTCCAATTTTTCCAAGATCCCTAATTTTAAATAAGTGAATTTCTAAATAACATCTGCACAAATACAGAAAAAAGGGACACCATAACCCAATTACCACACACAACAGTGAGAAGGTCGCGTGGAACATATAGGAGATGCATCAGATTTAAATTGGAACAAATCGTCGACATTATGCCTGTCAGTCCCCTTTTAGTGTTTTGATTCTCGTCTTTAACAAATGCTCCATTATAACTACTGTCTTTGCGATACAGAGCACCTTTCGTCTTCCAAAGTTTGAAATGCACTTTGCTTGCACTTCTATTTCTGTAATTGTAAAACAAAAGTTCGGAAATCGTCGCTTTTTACATTCTGCATACATTGTCTGATCAAAAGTATTGCACATCTACTATTCGACGTTAATGTGAGGTGCATCTACCAGTTGAATCACATCCTGTATTTAAAATAAGGACTGGCAAGGCTGGAACACGTAATGTATATTAAGAAGTTCGTTTCGAAGTTTTGCAGCATTATATTCTCGTGAAATCCGACAGATTCAGCCAAATGTCGTCATCATCCCTTGCAAAAATGTTTAAATTGCGAGAAAACGTGAGCCGAAGACTGCTAAACAATTAGAAGGATAAGGAGGTGGAGCAGGAAGTGGCTAAGAGATCACCTGCACTACACCCATCATCCTCCTTTCCTAGAGTACTGCTGTACTGTACTGACTCTCCGTATATTGTTACTTTAACAAATGTTCCATTAAAACTACAGCCTTCGTGATATACAGCATGTGACAACACTCCTAAGTCGCACATCCTCTAAGAAAGGATGAAAATGGTTTGCATGTGACCTATTATTTACTATTTAACAATATGGAATACCGCATCTTCCTCTTTTCCGTAGATTTTATCTACATCTACCGATATACTCCACAAGCCACCAAGTAGTGTGTGGCGGTGGACACTATTCGCGCCAAACTCATATTTCCCCCCTCTGTTCCACTCGCGGATCGTGCAAGGGAAAAACGACTGTCTGAACGCCTCAGTACGAGCTCTAATTTCCCTTATCTTTGAATGGTGGTCATTGCGCGATATGAAAGTTGGTGGTAATAATGTATGCTCTACGTCCTCGTCGAAGAACGGATTTTGGAATTTAGTGAGCAGCCCCTTCCGTTTAGCGCGTCGTCTACCTGCAAGTGTGTCCCACTTCATACTTTCTATAATATTTCTAACGGTCTCGCGATAGCTAAATGTACCAGTCACTAATCTTACAGCTCTTCTTTGGACCTTCTCAATCTCTTGACTCAGACCCAACTGGTAAGGGTTCCATACTGACGAACAGTACTCTAAGACTCGACGAACTAAAGTATTGTAAGCAATTATCTTTGTTGAAGGACTGCATCGCTTCCGGATTCTACCAATAAACCACAATCTATAGTTCGCCTTGCCCGTTACGTGTGTATTCTGATCGTTCCATTTGAAATCATTTCGAATAGTCACACCATGATACTTGACAGATGTAACCTCTTCCTAAGGCTGAGCATTTAAATTGTACTCGTATGTTAATGGGGATTTTCGCTTTGTTATACGCAGTAGGTTACACTAACTAATATTGAGAGACAACTGCCAGTCATTACACCACGAATTTGTTTTCTGCAAATCCTCATTGATTTGTTCTCAACTTTCGTGTCATATGACTTTCCTGTAGCTTACAACATCATCGGCAAACAGTCTAATGCCGCTGTCAATACGTAATCGTCTTATCCCATCTAGCACAGGGTCCGATTTTCAGGATTTGGCAAATTTTGTTTTATTATTTAAGTTTGTGGACAGATGACCCTCCTATGTCACTGATGCCAGCATGTCCTAGGTGAGGGAAGTCATGTGCGAAACTTCTCTCTGAGTGATATGAACTTCATGTGTGTCATCTATTTTAACTGTGTATTTGCCTGGGTACGATTCGAAGCTGAGTCGGATATTTTCTCAGCTCAGGGACTAGGTGTTGTGTTGTCCTAATTATCATCGACGCACAAGTCGCCGAAGTGGCGTCAAATCGCAAGACTTGCACACGGCGAACGGTGTACCTTACTTGAGGCCCTCGTAACAAAAAATGGTTCAAATGGCTCTGAGCACTATGGGACCCAACTGCTGTGGTCATCAGTCCCCTAGAACTTAGAACTACTTAAACCTAACTAACCTAAGGTCATCACACACATCCATGCCCGAGGCAGGATTCGAACCTGCGACCGTAGCAGTCGCACGGATCCGGACTGCGCGCCTAGAACCGCGAGACCACCGCGGCCGGCGACCTCGTCACATGACATTTACAATTGTACTGTGTGTGTGTCCTATTCTCTCAATTTGGGGACCAGCCCAGCACTTGCCTAAACGAGCGTGGTAAACCGCCTAAAAACCACACTCGGACTGGCTAGTGTACCAGACCACAATCGTTAATCCGTCGTTTGGATTTGATCTGGATGTGAATCACCTCGACGACTCGTGAGCTAGGGCGCTGCATGTTACGCTACACAAGCAAATCAGCAGGTTGAAATACCACTACTTTCCTAATTACCCGTGCAAAATAACGAAGAACATGTGTTATAGCTCTGATTACTTGTGAGATAATGCTGGAAATACTAGCATCAGACATCCAGAACATGAACATCAATTAAGGATATTTTCACCTGCAGCTAAATATCTCAGTCACTAACAATCTCACATCAGCCAGTACTGCCTCGCGATAGTTGATGTCTGACTTTCTTATCATTGGCACGATCTTGTCCAGCAAGTGCCTATAACCTTCTCAGCTCATACGTATAAAAATGTTTAACGAAGCTTCACCGCCACTCATCAGCTTCCAAGAAAATCATTCCGAGATTCTTGACCTCCAACAAATAACTCTCCACCATCTTGGTTTTCTTCTTTTCTTTTCTTTCTGTTACTCAAGGTTGTGACCAAGAAGGTAACTGCTGCAACCGTTTGCGAAGGCTGCAGTATTCCAATGTTACTTCAATAGAGTTTGTGTATTGTGTGTGCCAGGGACCTAGAAACGACGGAGAGGGTTCCTCCCGACATATCGTTTAGTGGTTTACAACCCCACAACAGGCTATAGCTGCAGTTAACAGCTGTGAGATTTCATAATGGCTTCGGTGATAGAACCTACAGACGAGTCCAGAAACGATTTACAAGAATTTAGGAGAAAGAAACGCCGCCCTGAACTGTGGAAGTGATATGTGATTAAACAAAACAACGTCTTAGGTTTGGAGAATAACAAATGGAAAAGAAAAATTGTATCTAAAAGGGGAAAAGGTGCAGATTGCAGGTAAATTGTCATACAGTGTTCATTGTTTGTATTCTTTGTACATAATATAAAAGTAAAAGCAAGCTGTGTAGAAACGTTATACTAACATGTGATTGTAATCTGGGCTGTTACTCAAAACAAAATAATTGAGTACACCGTTCAGTTAAAACGTATCTCTTCTTCACCCAATGGCACTGTAATTGTGAAATAATCATCTATTCTCGTTAGGACGCTAATAGTTCCTCATTTTCATACTGTGCCGAGAGCATAAATGGACGTCATTTCTCTGAAACCTGGGACACTACAGGATGTTTCACTCATGACTGACTTTATCCCTTTGCAGTTTTGTGAGTATTTTGATAATATTCTAAAGAAATGTGCCGTTTAGAAAGTGACTGGTGGAGAGGAAGACAATGATCTGAAACTGAAGTTTGGGACAGTGATCAAGAATGACAAGTTCATGAACGTGGGTGTCTGTCAGAATAAACAGGATTGTTTAATAAGCAAAAAATGTGGAATTAACTGTCTCATGCTACAAGCCAAAAAACTAAAAAGCATATTGATTTCCATTATATTTGCCTATTTTGAAATGTATTCTTAATTGTGAATGGCACAAACAACATAAATGTGTATGGACATGTGATTATAAAATATATTTTGCTTGAAAATTTACTATTTTTTAGGTATACCGTATTTTTGATAAAATCAGTGTTGATTAAATCAAAAAGTCTACTTGTCAGTATTTTCTATTAGCATTTTCTATTACTTGTTTTTATTCCATGATTAAAAATTTTGGTATGCACGTGAGAGTAACCGTAAGGTTTGGAAATAATGCAACTGAAGATTGTATAGTTTTTTCAAAATATTTCAAACCTGCCGTTGAGTGACATGTCCCCCTTTTTGATTTCAACGCCTCAGTCACGGAAAGGAAAGTTCATTTTGAGTCAAGAAATGGACTGGGACGAGAGTATTGGAACTAGAAAGAGGGACGATTTAAAGAAGCAGTAAGACTGAAACAATTCTCTGAAGATCACCGTAAGAGTAATGAAGAAACTTCCTCAGACCAGAGACTCATCATGACATCGTTGCATCATTGTTTTACTAGTAATTGCAATTTTAGTAAGAGCTTTTACGTACACAGATTTTTCAAGCATGAGGGATCTGAACAATGCAGAAGATCAGGAGAAGAACATAACTTATCAATAGAGAGCAAACACAGAAGACCATCAGAAACCAATATTTCTGCGTTATATCGTTGACTGCGTTTACATAAACATATTGACTATTTTTTGGGTTCATTAACATTTTATTTTATCGATTATTACTTTTATGTTGTAATTTCATGCACTGACATGTTTCATGACCTTGGAGATTTGGACCTCAATTTGGTCCTACGGAGCTGACCTTTATTATTTAGAAAGGTCTGGGCGCACGGAAAAGTGGCACGCTCTGCGTATGCAGAAGATAATGGGTGTCTTTTGATCGTGAGGAGGAATTAACCAGCGAGCAAAAGTGATAGCGAACGGTACAAAAGAAAGTGACTGTTGAGCTCTCTCTTGTGCTACGGAAAAATACTTGGAACGCTGTATCAGTTGTCAAATTCATTTACTGTGAAGGCCAACACTGATTTAGTTCATAAGATAAACTTTAAATAAACTGACGCCACGCCAGCTAAACAAAATTTATGTGGGCTGTCACTGTCACCTCCAATAACTCTGTATATACACACATCAAAAAAAGTTTTGCTTCACCTCGGTTCCGAGAGTTCCGGAACCTGTACAGAAAATTGGAATAGAGTTCAACATAAACCTCATTTCCGTCATTTATATTGCTCATGAAAACCACACATTGCATGTTGTACTTCAGACGTGGTGTTCCAGATTGCTGTACACACCGGTACCTCTAATACCCAGTAGCACGTCCTCTTGCATTGATGCATTCCTGTATTCGTTGCGTCATACTATCCACAAGTTCATCAAGGCACTGTTGGTCCTGATTGTTCCATTCCTCAACAGCCATTCGGCGTAGATCCTTCATAGTGGTTGGTGGGCTAGGTCTTCCATAAAAATCCCTTTTCAATTCATCCCAAGAATGTTTGATTGGGTTCATATCTGGAGAACATGTTGGCCACTCTATTCGAGCGATGTCCTTATCCTAAAGGAAGTCGTTCACAAGATGTGCACGATGGGGGCTCGAATTGCCGTCCATGAACACGAATGCCTCGCCAATATACTGCAGATATGGTTGCACTATCGGCCGGAGGATGGCATTCACGTATCGTACAGCCGTAACGGCGCCTTCCATGACCCAACCCCACATAATGCCATCCCAAAACAGCAGGGAACCTCCACCTTGCTGCGCTTAACTGGACAGTGTGTCTAAGGCTTTCAGCCTGACCAGGTTGCCTCTAAACACGTCTCCGACGACTGTTTGGTTGAAGGCATATGCGACACTCATCGGCCGGCCGCGGTGGTCTAGCCGTTCTAGGCGCTCAGTCCGGAACCGCGCGACTGCTACGGCCGCAGGTTCGAATCCAGCCTCGGGCATGGATGTGTGTGATGTCCTTAGGTTAGTCAGGTTTAAGTAGTTCTAAGTTCTAGGCGACTGATGACCACAGATGTTAAGTCCCATAGTGCTCAGAGTCATTTGAACCATTTGACACTCATCACTGAAGAGAACGTGATGACAATCCTGAGCGGTCCATTCGGCATGTTGCTGGACCTATCTGTATAGCGCTGCGTGGTGTCGTGGTTGCAAAGGTGGACTTCGCCATGGACGTCGGAAGTGAAGTTGCGCTGCATGCAGCCTATTGCGCACAGTTTGAGTCGTAACATGACGTCCTGTGGCTGCACGAAAAGCATCATTCAACATGGCGTTGCTGTCAGGGTTCCTCCGAACCATAATCCGTAGGTAGCTGTCATCCACCGGAGCAGTTGCTCTTGTGTGGCCTAAGCGAGGCATGTCATCGCCAGTTGCTGTCTCTTTGTATCTCCTCCATAACCGAACAACATCGCTTTGGTTCACTCGGAGACGCCTGGGTATTTCCCTCGTTGAAAGCGCTTTCTGGCACAAAGTAACAATGCGGACCGCCATGGAACCGCGGTATTGACCGTCTAGGAATGGTTGAACTACAGACAACACGAGCCGTGTACCTCCTTCGTGATGGTATGACTGGAATCATTGAAATATCCGTGAAGGTGAGGAAAAAAATAATTTTACAGCATGTCCAAGATGATATTCCTGTCACAGTTTTCTCTGCAAGAACGAAAGGTCCATAAACTTTGCAAAAAGGAATGGCACAAAACACATTCAGTTCGGTGAGTCTCTTCCACGTTCTAGAACGACACCAGAATTCGTGATCTCGAAATTTTTATATTAGGGCTGTTTACTTTACCCGATAGATAAAACGCCGACTCCCCCGAAAAGATAAGTCGTTAAGAAAATGTGTCCTCTGCCATATCCTGGAAAAGTCAAATGCAAAATTCATACCTTCTGTTACGGCCGCTGGGACACGGATACCACAGTGACAGCAACTCGTTAGGCTTTATATGTAGGCGTCGTTTCAGAACGCACCACGCCGTTGTTTGGGGAATCTGCAGCTCCTTGCCTGCCTATGTTGTGGACATCCTAGGGCTCCGTGTGAACGTATCTCTGATCTGCTCCATGATTTTATCAGACGTGAGTGGCCGGCCAGTGACCTTCCCTTTGCATATGCAACGATCTTTCACGAATTTTATATGCCAGTCATAAATATACTTGTGTAGAGGCGGCTTCTTTCTAAATCGACGGTGGAATCCACGCTGCACTCGAACTTCACTTAAATTTCAACAAATAAAATAATTTCTTTGGCGCTGTAGTCGCAAAGTTGCTACAAACAAACAACAACGCAGGTGTGTCTAAACTTTGAAGCTTCCTCTATGCAGGGACGTGTGTAATGTGTTACTACCTTTGTAGTTCGTCCGTAATAAACAACTGAGATCTGGTCTTTCTTTTTGAATCACCACACACCACAATTTATTCTTCAGAGAATGTTAAAATCTTTCTCGCAGTCACATCATTGACTTTACTGTATCAATAAAGCCGTAAAACCGCGGCGTTCTGAAAGAGGAATATTAAATCAACTCCAACTTCTTTGAGTTTCTCTGTGAACATAACGTTTTCGAAACATGTTCAATTACACATTACGTTGAAATACCTACTGGAAGACTGCATTTATCATAATTGACTATGTACATACCGATAGGAACCTCCTTGCAGCTATGTGACAATACATTTTCAGTTCAGTTACTATTAATGATGTCCGGATTGTCTAATAGAGTTTCAACAGATACACAACTAGTCAAGCGCTTATAACTTTGTAAATATGCCATTGTTGTGTTCTTCAGTCCTGAGATTGGTTTGATGCAGCTCTCCATGCTACTTTATCCTGTGCAAGCTTCTTCATCTCGCAGTACTTACTGCAACCTATATCCTTTTGAATCTGCGTAGTGTATTCATCTCTTGGTGTCCCACTACGATATTTACTCTTCACGCTGCCCTCCAATGCTAAATTTGTGATCACTTGATGCCTCAGAACATGTCCTACCAACCGGTCCCTTCTTCTTGTCAAGTTGTGCCCCAAACTCCTCTTCTCCCCAATCCTATTCAATACCTCCTCATTAGTTAAGTGAGCTACCCATCTAATCTTCAGCATTCTTCTGTAGCACCACATTTCGAAAGCTTCTATTATCTTCTTGTCCAAACCATGTATCGTCCATATTTCACTTCCATACATGGATACACTCCATACAAATATTTTTCAGAAATGACATCCTGACACATAAATCAATTCTCGATGTTAACAAAATTCTCTTCTTCAAAAACGCTATCCTTTCTATTCCCAGTCTGCATTTTATATCCACTCTACTTCGACCCTCTTCAGTTATTTTGCTCCCCAAATAGCGAAACTCCTTTACTATTTTAAATGTTTTATTACCTATTCTAATTCCCTCAGTATCATCTAACTTAATTCGACTACATCTCATTATCCCCGTTTTGCTTTTGTTGATGTTCATCTCATATCCTCCTTTCAAGACACTGTCCATTCCGTTCAACTGCTCTCCCAGGTCCTTTGCTGTCTCTCAGAGAATTACAGTGTCATCGGCGAACCTCCATGGATTTTAATACCTACTCCGAATGTTTCTTTTGTTTCCTTTACTGTTTACTCAATATACAGATTGAATATTGTCAGGGAGAGGCTACAACCCTGTCTCACTCCTTTCTGATCCACTGCTTTCCTTTCATGCCCCTCGACTCTTATAGCTGCCATCTCGTTTCTGTACATATTGTAAATAGGTTTTCGTTCCCTGGATTTTACCACTGCCACGTTTAGAAATTGAAAGAGAGTATTCCAGCCAAGATCGTCAAAAGCTTTCTCTAAGTGTAGAAATTCTAGAAACGTAGGTTTGCCTTTCCTTAATCTAATTTTGAAGATGAGTCGTAGGGTCAGTATAGCCTCACGTGTTACAACATTTCTAAGGAATCCAAATTGATCATCCCCAAGGTCGGTCCCTACCATTTGTTTGCATTCGTATGTAATGAATTCGTGTTAGTATTTTGCAGCCGTGGCTTGTTAAACTGATAGTTCGGTAATTTTCACATCTGTCACCACCAGCTTTCTTAGGGATTGTAATTATTATAGGTCGCTTATGTCAGTGGATATCCCCATTTGCAACTCGTATCTTCGCTAAGGTGAATCTCTATCCGTGTCTGTTCCGCTTACATACTTCTGTTAGCGCGTCACGTGCCTGCATCGCCAGAGGCGCCATCCAACGTCACGGCCGGCAGTGGTCATAAGGTTTTGGTTTATCAGTATAATTACGAAATAAACTTCTTTGGTCGTGTTTAAAGTAATCTGAAGTAGTGAACCCAAGTCGTGGTACGCAGAACACATAGAAAAGATCACCGAATCACCTCCAACCTGAACTGCTAGCGACACAATGTGTGTTAAACATCTTATGTCATTTGGAAAGCGGCAAAACGACGACTCGTCGGACCACACTACGTGCCTTCAGCCAGCTGTTGTCCAGTTTCTGTTATTTCTGGAAAACTGCAGCCGTGCAGCTCTACACGGAGGTGACAAACGTCATGGGATACCTCCTAACATATTAAGATGGATACCATTGGTGATGTTACAGCTCTCGAAGAATGACATTACAATGAAATCCAGACCATTAGCTGTTTACAGGCGTTGGTATATATCAACGGGGGCAGTTGCATATGTGGAAATGTGGGTCTCACGGGGAGCATGCCAGAGATAGGTGCCTACAGTCACACTACCATGTGAGTCCGCGATAGCTCAGTCGGATAGAGAATCTGCCATGTAAGCAGGAGATCCCGGCTTCGCGTTCCGGTGGGGACACTCATTTTCAGCTTTTCCCGTAGATATTTATCAACGCCTGTAAGTAGCTAATAGTCTGGATTTCACTGTATTTTCAACCTCCTATTATCGTGTCCGATCTCTTTTACCCCGGCGTAGCGCGGCAGCTCAATGTGGGATGGACTCAACAGGTCGCTGGAAGTCAACTGCAGAAATACTGAGCCACGCTGTTTCAACAGCCGTCCATAAT
The DNA here is from genome assembly GCF_023897955.1 of Schistocerca gregaria. Lineage (NCBI taxonomy): Eukaryota > Metazoa > Arthropoda > Insecta > Orthoptera > Acrididae > Schistocerca > Schistocerca gregaria. Next base: position 146,787,152 of record NC_064931.1, read on the forward strand.
AGCGAAAGTGTTGCCAGGGCACGATTTTGTACACGAACTGACCTATCGATTACGTCCCGTAAGTGTTCGATGGGATTCGTGTCGGGAGATCTTGGCAGCCGTATCATTCGCTCAAATTGTCCTGAATGTTCTTGAAACCAATCGCCAACAGTTGTAGCCAGATGACATGATGCACTGTCATCCATAAAAATTACACCATTGTTTGGGAACATGATGTCCATGGATGGCGCAAATGGTCCCCAGACAGCCGAACACGATCATTTTCAGTCAATGATCGGTCCAGTTGGACCAGGGGGCACAATCCAGTCCATGTAAACACAGCCCACACCACTATGGAGCCACCAACAGCTTGCACAGTGCCTTGTTGAAAACTTGGGCTCATGGCTTCGTGAGGTCTGCACCACTCTCTAACCCTACTATCAGCTCTTACCAACCGAAATCGGGACTCATCTAACCATGCCACCGTTCTCCAATCGTCTAGGGTCCTGCCGATTTGGTCACGGGCGCAGGAGAGACGCTGCTGCCGTAGCCCATTAACACAAATTTCGCAGCGCTGTCCTACGGGATACGTTCGTCGTACGTTCCACATCGATTTCAGCCTTTATTTCACGCAGTCTTGCTTGTCTGTTAGCACTGACAACACCACGCAAACGCCACTGCTCTCGGTCGTTAAGCGAAGGCTGTCGGGCACTGTGTTGTCCGCATTGAGAGGTTGGTTGGTTGGTTGTGGTCTTCAGTCCTGAGACTGGTTTGATGCAGCTCTCCATGCTACTCTATCCTGTGCAAGCCTCTTCATCTCCCTGTACCTACTGTAGCCTACATCCTTCTGAATCTGCTAAGTGTATTCATCTCTTGGTCTCCCTCTACGATTTTTTCCCTCCACGCTGCCCTCCTATACTAAATTGGTGATCCCTTGATGCCTCAGAATATGTCCTACCAACCGATCTCATTTTCTAATCTAACTCCCTCAATATCACCCGACTTAATTCGACTACATTCCATTATCCTCGTTTTGCTGTATATCGCTAAATTTCGCTAATATCTCACACTTGTGAAGCCACCACCACTAGCATAGGATAGGAACACTAAGACATCTTTATTATAAACAAGAGAAAATGCAGTGAGAGTATCTTCCATGATCCCCAATGTGCATTCTAAGTGCTCAGTGCCACACCATGACTGGCTGCTGCCGCTCAGACTGTAATCTTTCCACAAGAAGCACTACTGCTCGTACAAGACTGGCAGCGCAAGTGCGCAGCAGTCATAGGCCACTGCCAGTGGACACATGATAACACAAACAAATATCAGCCGAGCCAACTGTAGGGAACAACTAGTCCATAGATCTGTCCAGTCTTACAGCCATTGATTCTGAGATGCCTCCATCCACATTATCATGATTAAACGAGTAATGATCGCACTGTGGTTGTGCACTGCACGCAGCCAGGGGTGTTCTGGCTTCAATCACCGTAATGTGTAATTTATCTTTTCTCAACACGCTTAATATTCAAGATCCCTAGCCGCGGTGGGTAGCCGTACGGCCTGAGGCGTCTTGTCACGGTTCGTGCGGCTCCTCCCGTCGGTGGTTCGATTCCTGTGTGTTAGTCCTAAGCGTAAGTTAGATTAAGTAGTGCGTAAGCCTAGGGAGCGTGCCCGGTTAGCTGTGCGGTCTAACGCACTGCTCTGCGAGCGGGAAGGCGTGCGGGTCCGCGGCACGGATGGTTTTTAAGGCTGTTTTCTTCTGCTTCTGCCTAGGCGAATGCGGGCTGGTTCCAATTATTCCGCCTCAGTTACACTATGTCGGCGATTGGTGCAAGCCGGCCGATGTGGCAGAGCGGTTCTAGGAGCTACAGTCAGGTTAGAATCGTGCATCGGGCATGGATGTGTGTGATGTCCTTAGGTTAGTTAGGTTTAAGTAGTTCTAAGTACTAGGGGACTGATGACCTCAACAGTTGAGTCCCATAGCGGTCAGAGCCATTTTTTTCCACGTACGTGTACACCATAGTTACTCTACCACGTAAACATTGGAGTTATACTCGTCTGGTGTGAGACGTTCCCGAGGTGGGAGGGGAAGGGGTAGGTGGTGGTCGACTGGGGGCAGAACCACATAATAACCCTGGGTTCGGTGTGGGGCGGTTCAAATGGCTCTGAGCACTATGGGACTTAACATCTGTGGTCATCAGTCCCGTAGAACTTAGAACGACTTAAATCTAACTAACCTAAGGACATCACACACATCCATACTCGAGGCAGGATTCGAACCTACGACCGTAGCGGTCACGCGGTTCCAGACTGAAGCGCCTCGAACCGCACGGCCACATCTGCCGGCGGTGTGTGGCAGTGGTGGGGTGAGTGGACTGCTGTAGCCTGTTGTGGGGTTGTGAACCTCTCCGTCGTTTCTACGTACCCAGCTGAATACAATACAAAGCCTAGGGACTGAAGACTTTAGCAGTTTGGTCCCATAGTCGTTACAACAAATTTCCAATTTTTTCCAGGATCCCTACGTTTAAATAAGTAATTGAATTTCTAAATAACATCCGCACAAATACAGAAAAATTGGACACTATAACCCAATTACCGCACACAACAGTGCGAATGTTGCATGGAACATATAGGAGATGCATCACATTTAAATTGAAACAAATCGTCCACATTATACCTGTCAGTCCTCTTTTAGTGTTTTGATTCTCGCCGTTAACAAATGCTCCATTATAACTACTGTCTTTGCGATATACCGCACCTTACGTCTTCCAAATTTTCAAACGCAATTTGCTTGCACTTCTATTTCTGTAATTGTTTAATCACAGTTCGGAAATCACCGCTATTTACATTCTGCATACACTGTCTGATCAAACGTATTGCACATCTACTATTGGACGTTATTGTGAGGTGCATCTAACAGTTGAATCACATCCTGTATTTAAAATAAGGACTGGCAAGGCTGGAACACGTAATGTGTATTAAGCAGTTCGTTTCGAAATTTTGTAGCATTATATTCTCGTGAAATCTGACAGATTCAACAAAATATCTTCATCATCCCCAGCAAAAATGTTTAAATTGCGAGAAAACGTGACCCGAAGACTGTTAAACAATTAGAAGGATAAGGAGAGCGAGCAGAAGTGGCTAAGAGATCACCTGCACTACACCCATCATCCTCCTTTCCTAGAGTACTGCTGTAGCCCCTACTGTACTGATTTTCCGTATATTGTTATATTAACAAATGTTCCATTAAAACTACAGCCTTCGTGATATACAGCATGTGACAACACTCCTTCGCTAATGTAAAGAACTTCATCTGTTAAACAAAAGTCGCACATCCTCTAAGAAAGGATGAAAATGGTTTGTATGTAAACTACTATTTACTATCCAACAATGTGGAATACCACTTCTTCCTCTTTTCCATAGCTTAAATCTACATCTACATCTACACTACTGGCCATTACAATTGCTACACCACGAAGATGACGTGCTACAGACGCGAAATTTAACCAACAGGAAGAAGATGCTGTGATATGCAAATGATTAGTTTTTCAGAGCATTCACACAAGGTTGCCGCCGGTGACGATACCTATAACGTTCTGACATGAGGAAAGTTTCCAACCGATTTCTCATACACAATCAGCAGTTGACCGGCGTTGCCAGGTGCAACGTTGTTGTGATGCCTCGTGTAAAGTGGAGAAATGCGCACCATCACGTTTCCGACTTTGATGAAGGTCGGATTGTAGCCTATCGCGATTCCGGAGACATCGCTTAGCCACAATCTGGGGGATGTTGCCAGAATGCGATTTTCACTAGCAGAGTGAAAATCTCATTCTGGAAACATCCCCTACGCTGTTGCTAAGCCATGTCTCTGCAATATCCTTTCTTTCAGGAGTGCTAGTTCTGCAAGGTTTGCAGGAGAGTTTCTGTAAAGTTTGGAAGGTAGGTGACGAGGTACTGGCAGACGTAAGGCTGTGAGGAAGGGGCGTGAGTCGTGCTTGGTTAGCTCAGTTGGTAGAGCACTTGCCCGTGAAAGGCAAAGTTACCGAGTTCGAATCTAGGTCCGGCACACAGTTTTAATCTGCCAGGAAGTTTCAGGGTTGTTTAATAAGCTAAATGTGGGTTTAACTTTCTCATGCTACAAGCCAAAGCACTAAAAAGCATATTGCTTTCCTATTATATTGCCTATTTTTATATCTCCCCCCCCCCCCCCCCCATAAACCATGGACCTTTTCCTTGGAGGGGAGGCTTGCGTGCCTCAACGATACAGATAGCCGTACAATAGTTGCAACCACAACGGAGGGGTATCTGTTGAGAGGCCAGACAAACGTGTGGTTCCTGAAGAGGGGCAGCAGCCTTTTCAGTAGTTGCAGGGGCAACAGTCTGGATGATTGACTGATCTGGTCTTGTAACACTAACCAAAACGGCCTTGCTGTGCTGGTACTGCGAACGGCTGAAAGCAAGGGGAAACTACAGCCGAAATTTTTCCCGAGGGCATGCAGCTTTACTGTATGATTGAATGATGATGATGTCCTCTTGGTTAAAGTATTCCGGAAGTAAAATACTCCCATTCGGATCTCCGGGCGGGGACTACTCAAGAGGACGTCGTTATCAGGAGAAAGAAAACGTGTTCTACGGATCGGAGCGTGCAATGTCAGATCCCTTAATCGGGCAGCTAGGTTAGAAAATATGAAAAGGGAAACGGATAGATTAAAGTTAGATATAGTGGGAATTAGTGACGTTCGGTGGCAGGAGGAACAAGACTTTTGGTCAGGTGAATACAGGGTTATAAATACAAAATCAAATAGGTGTAATACAGGAGTAGGTTTAATAATGAATAAAAAATAGGAGTACGGGTAAGCTACTACAAACAACATAGTGAACGCATTATTGTGGCCAAGATAGACACGAAGCCCACGCCTACTACAGTAGTACAAGTTTATATGCCAACTAGCTCTGCAGATGATGAAGATGTTGGTGAAATGTATGATGAGATAAAAGAAATTATTCAGACAGTGAAGGGAAATGAAAATTTAATAGTTGTCGGGGACTGGAATTCGAGAGTAGGAAAATGGAGAGAAGGAAACATAGTAGGTGAATATGGATTGGGGGTAAGAAATGAAAGAGGAAGCCGTCTGGTGGAATTTTGCACAGAGCATAGCTTAATCATAGCTAACACTTTGTTCAAGAATCATAAAAGTATCAGGTTGTATACATGGAAGAAGCCTGGAGACACTAGAAGGTATCAGATAGATTATATAATGGTAAGGCAGAGATTTAGGAACCAGATTTTAAATTGTAAGACATTTCCAGGGGCAGATGTGGACTCTGACCACAATCTATTGGATATGAACTGTAGATTAAAACTGAAGAAACTACGAAAATGTGGGAATTTAAGGAGATGGAACCTGGATAAACTGAAAGAACCGGAGGTTGTACATAGTTTCGGGGAGCGCATAAGGGAACAATTGACAGGAATGGGGGAAAGAAATACAGTAGAAGAGGAATGGGTAGCTTTGAGAAATGAAATAGTGAAGGCAGCGGAGGATCAAATAGGTAAAAAGACGAGGGCTGGTAGAAACCCTTGGGTAACAGAAGAAATTTTGAATTTAATTGATGAAAGGAGAAAATATAAAAAAGAAGTAAATGAAGCAGGCAGAAAGAAATACAAACGTCTAAAAATGAGATCAAAAGGAAGTGGAAAATGGCTAAGCATGCATGGCTAGAGGACAAATGTAAGGATGTAGAGGCTTATCTCACTAGGGATAAGATAGATACTGCCTACAGGAAAATTAAAGAGACCTTTGGAGAAAGGAGAACCACTTGTATGAATATCAAGAGCTTTGATGGAAACCCAGTTCTAAGCAAAGAAAGGAAAGCAGAAAGGTGGAAGCAGTATATAGAGGGTCTATACAAGGGTGATGTACTTGAAGACAGTATTATGGAAATGGAAGAGGATGTAGATGAAGATGAAATGGGAGACACGATACTGCGTGACGAGTTTGACAGAGCAGTGAAAGACCTAAGTCGAAACAAGGCCCCGGGAGTAGACAACATTACATTAGAACTACTGATGGCCTTGGGAGAGCCTGTCCTGACAAAACTTTTCCATCTGGTGAGCAAGATGTATGAGGCAGGCGAAATACCCTCAGACTTCAAGAAGAATGTAATAATTCCAATCCCAAAGAAAGCAGGTGTTGAAAGATGTGAAAATTACCGAACTATCAGTTTAATAAGTCACAGCTGCAAAATACTAACGAGAATCATTTACAGCATTTTCTATTACTTGCTTTTATTGCATGTAAGAGTAACCGTAAGGTTTGCAAATAATGCTGATGATTGTATAGTTTTTCCAAAATATTTCAAACCTGCTGTTGAATGACATGTCCCACTTTTTGATTTCAACGCCTGAGTCAAGGAATGGAGAGTTCACTTTGAGACAAGAAAGGGACAGGGACACGAGGATTGGAACCAGAAAGAGGGACGATTTAAAGAAGCAGTTAGACTGAAACAATCCTCTGAAGGTCTTCGTAAGAGTAATGAAGAACCTTCCAGAGACCAGAGACTCATCATGACATCGTTGCATCGTTGTAATAAGATCTTTTACGTACGCAGATTATTTCTAGAATGAGGGAGCTGAACAAGGCAGAAAACCGGGAGAGGAACATATCATATCGATATAGACCAAACGCAGAAGACCATCAGAATCGAGGAAATAAACATTTCGGTGTTATATTGTTGATTGCTTTTACATACACATATTGACTGTCATTTTTTGGGTTCATAAACATTTTATTTTATCTGTTATTACCTTTATGTTGTAATTTCTTGTACTGACAAGTTCCATGACCTTGGAGATTTGCTCCTCAATTTGGTCCTACGGAGCTGACCTTTATTCTTTAAAAAGGTCTGGGGGCACGGAAAAGTGGCACGGTCTGCGTATGCAGACGATAATGGCTGTGTTTTGATCGTGAGGAGGAATTATACAGTGAGAAAACTAGATAGCGGACGGTACAAAAGAAAGTGACTGTTGAGCTCTCTCTTCTGCTACGGAAAAATACTTAAAACGGTGTATCAATTGTCAAAATCATTTACTGTGAGGGACAACACTGATTTAGTTCATAAGATAACCTTTAAATAAACTGACGCCGCGCCAGCTAAATAAAATTTGCGTGGGCGGCCACTGCCACCTCCAATAACTTCTATATACACACATCAAACAAACTTTTGCATCACCTCGGTTTCGAGAGTTCCGGAATCGGTACAGAAAATTGGAATAGAGATCAACATAAACCTCATTTCCGTCCTTTATATTGCTCATGAAAACCACACATTGCATGTTGTACTTCAGACGTGGTGTTTCAGATTTCTGTACACACCGGTACCTCTAATACCCAGTCTCACGTCCTATTGCATTGATGCATTCCTGTATTCGCCGCGGCATACTATCCACAAGTTCATCAAGGCACTGTTGGTCCTGATTGTTCCACTCCTCAACAGCCATTTGGCATAGGTCCCACAGAGTGGTTGGTGGGTCACGTCGTCCATAAACAGCCCTTTTCAATTCATCCCAGGAATATTTGATAGGGTTCATATCTGGAGAACATGTTGGCCACTCTAGTCGAGCGATATCGTTATCCTGAAGGAAGCCATTCACAAGATGTGCACCATGGGGGCTCGAATTGCCGTCCATGAACACGAATGCCTCGCCAATATGCTGCCGATATGGTTGCACTATCGGTCGGAGGATGGCATTCACGTATCGTACAGACGTTACGGCGCCTTCCATGACCACCAGCGGCGTACGTCGGGCTTTCATGATACCTCTCCAAAACACTAGGGAATGTTCACCTTGCTGCACTCACTGGACGGTGTGTCTAAAGCGTTCAGCCTGACCCGGTTGCTTCCAAACACGTCTCCGACGATTGTCTGGTTGAAGGCATATGCGACACTCGTCGGTGGAGAGAACGTGGTGCCAGTCCTGAGCGGTCTATTCGGCATGTTGCTGAGCCCATCTGTACAGCGCTGCATAGTATCGTGGTTGCAAAGATGGATCTCGCCATGGACGTCGGGAGTGAAGTTGCGCTACATGCAGCCTATTGCGCACAGTTGGAGTCGTAACACGACGTCCTGTGGCTGCACGAAAAGCATTATTCAACATGGTGGCGTTGGTGTCAGGGTTCCTCCGAACCATAATCCGTAGGTAGGTGTCATCCACCGCAGCAGTAGCCCTTGAGCAGCCTAAGCGAAGCATCTCATCGCCAATTCCTCTCTCTCTGTATCTCCTCCATGTCTGAACAATATCACTTAGGTTCACTTGGAGACGCCTTGATATTTCCCTCGTTGAGAGCCCTTTCTGGCACAAAGTAACAATGCAGACACGATCGAACCGCGGTATTGACCGTCTAGGTGTGGTTGAACTACAGGCAACACGAGCCGTGTACCTCATTCGAGACGGAATAACTGGAATCACTGAAATATTGGTGAAGGTGAGGAAACAAATAATTTTACAGCATCCCCAAGATGATATTCCAGTCACCGTTTTCTCCGCAAGAACGACAGGCCCATAAACTTGGCAAACAGGAATGGCACAAAACACATTCAGTTTCGTTGAGTCACTTCCACGTTCTGGAACGACGCCAAAATTTTGTGACCTCCAAATTTTTATATTAGGGCTGTTTACTTTACCCGATAGATAAAACGCCGACTCCCCCGAAAAGATAAGTCGTTAAGAAAATGTGTCCTCTTGCATATTCTGGAGAAGTGAAATGCAAAATTCGTACCTTCTGTTACGGCCGTTGAGACACAGATACCACAGTAATAGCAACTCGTTAGGCTTTACATGTAAGCGTCGTTTGAGAACGCATCCCGCCGTTGTTTGGGGAAGCTATCCTATCCTGCCTATGTTGTGGACTTCCGAGGGCTCCGTGTGAACGTATCTCTGATATGCTGATGTTTTCATCAGACGTGAGTTGCCAGCCAGTGCCAAAAAAATGGCTCTGAGCACTATGGGACTTATCTTCTGAGGTCATCACTCGAACTTCACGCAAATTTCAACAAATAAAATAATTTCTGTGGCGGTGTAGTCGCCAAGTTGCAACAAACAAACAACAACGCATGTGTGTCTAAACTTTGAATCTTCCTCTAGCCAGGGACGTGCGTAAGGTGTTACTGCCTTTGTAGTTCGTCTGTAATAAACAACTGAGGTCTGGTCTTTCTTTCTGAAACACCAGGTACAACATTCTATTCTTCAGAGACTGTTGAAATATTTCTCGCAGTCACATCACTGGCTTTACTGTATCAATAAAGATGTAAAACTGCTACGTTCTGAAAGAGGAATATTAAATCAACTCCAACTTTTTTGAGTTTCTCTGTGAACATAACGTTGTCGAAACATGTTCAGTAACAACATCACGTTGAAATTTCTAATGAAAGTCGGCATTTATCATAATTGACTATGTACATAGCGACAGGAACCTTTTTACAGTTATGTGACAATACATTTTCAGTTCAGTTACAATTAACGATGCCCAGATTGTTTAATAGAGTTTCAACACATTCAAAACTAATCAAACATTTATAACATTGTAAATATGCCATTGTTGTGGTCTTCAGTACAGAGACTGGTTTTATGCAGCTCTCCATGCTACTCTATCCTGTGCAAGCTTCTTCATCTCCCAGTACTTACTGCAACCTACATCCTTTTGAATCTGCTTAGTGTATTCATCTCTTGGTCTCCCTCTACAATTTTTACCCACCACGCTGCCCTCCTATACTAAATTGGTGATCCCTTGATGCCTCAGAACATGTCCTACCAACCGATCCCTTCTTCTTGGCCAGTTGTGTCACAAACTCCTCTTCTCCCCAATCCTATTCAATACTTCCGCATTAGTTATGTGATCTACCCATCTTATCTTCAGCATTCTTCTGTAACACCACATTTCGAAAGCTTCTATTCTCTTCTTGTCCAAACTATTTATCGTCCATGTTTCACTTCCATACATAGCTACACTCCACACAAATAATTTCAGAAACGACTTTCTGACACATAAATCTATACTCGATGTTAACAAATTTCTCTTCTTCAGAAACGCTTTCCTTGCGATTGCCAGTCTACATTTTATATCCTCTCTACTTCGACCATCATCAGTTATTTTGCTCCACAAATAGCAAAACTCCTTTATTACTTTAAGTGTTTTATTTCCTAATCTAATTCCCTCAGCATCATCCGACTTATTTCGACTACATTCCATTAACCTCGTTTTGCTTTTGTTGATGTTCATCTTATATCCTCCTTTCAAGACACTGTCCATTCCGTTCAACTGCTCTTCCAAGTCCATTGCTGTCTCTGACAAAATTACAAAAAATGGTTCAAATGGCTCTGAGCAATATGGGACTTAACTTGTAAGGTCATTAGTCCCCTAGAACTTAGAACTACTTAAACCTAACTAACCTAAGGACATCACACACATCCATGCCCGAGGCAGGATTCGAACCTGCGAACGTAGCGGTCACACGGTTCCAGACTGAAGCGCCTAGAACCGCACAGCCACACTGGCCGGCTACAGAATTGCAATGTCATCGGCGAACCTCAAACTTCTTTACCTTGTCTATAGATTTTAATACCTACTCCGAATTATTTTACTGCCTGCTCAATATACAGATTGAATAACATCGGGGAGAGGGTACAAACCTGTCTGACTCCCTTCCCAACCCCTGCTTGCCTTTCATGCACCTCGACTCTTATAACTGCCATCTGGTTTCTGTACAAATTGTAAACAGCCTTTCGCTCCCTGTATTTTACCCCTGCCACCCTTAGAATTTGAAAGAGAGTATTCCAGTCAACATTGTCAAAAGCTTTCTCTAAGTCTACAAATGCTAGAAACATAGGTTTGCCTTTCCTTAATCTGTTTTCTAAGATAAGCCGTAGGATCAGTATTGCCTCACGTGTTCCAGCATTTCTATGGAATCCAAACTGATCTTCCCCGAGGTCGGCTCCTGCTAGTTTTTCCATTCGTCTGTTGTAAATAATTCGCGTTACTATTTTGCTGCTGTGACTTATTAAACTGATAGTTCGGTAATTTTCACAACTGTCAACACCTGCTTTCTTTGGGATATTCTTCTTGAAGTCTGAGGGTATTTCGGCTGTCTCATACATCTTGCTCACCAGATGGTAGAGTTTTGTCAGGACTGGCTCTCCCAAGGCCGTCAGTAGTTCCAGTTTGTCTGCTCTCAGGGCCTTGTTTCGACTCAGGTCTTTCAGCGCTCTGTGAAACCCTTCACGCAGTATCGTATCTCCTATTTCATCTTCATCTACATTCTCTTCCATTTCTATAATACTGTCCTCAAGAACATCGCCCTTGTATAGACCCCCTATATACTCCTTCCACCTTTCTGCTTTTCCTTATTTGTTTAGAACTGGGTTTCCATCAAAGCTCTTGATATTCATACAAGTGGTTCTCCTTTCTCCAAAGGTCTCTTTAATTTTCCTGTAGGCAGTATCTATCTTACCCCTAGTGAGATAAGCCTCTACATCCTTACATTTGTCCTCTAGCCATCGCTGTTTAGCCATTTTGCACTTCCTGTCGATCTTATTTTTGAAACGTTTGTATTCCTTTCTGTCTGCTTCATTTACTGCGTTTTTGTATTTTCTCCTTTCATCATTTGAATTCAATATTTCTTCTGTTACCCAAGGATTTCTACTAGCCCTTGTCTTTTTACCTACTTGATCCTCTGCTGCCTTCACTACTTCATCCCTCAGAGCCACCCATTTTTGTTCTACTGCATTTGTTTCCCCCATTCCCGTCAATTGTTCCTTTATGCTCTCCCTGAAACTCTGTACGACCTCTGGTTTAGTCAGTTTATCCAGGTCCCATCTCCTTATATTCCCACCTTTTCGCAAGTTTCTTCAGTTTTAATCTACAGTTCATAACTAATAGATTGTGGTCAGAGTCCACATCTGCCCCTGGAAATGTCTTACAATTTAAAATCTGGTTCCTAAATCTCTGTCTTACCATTATATAATCTATCTGATAGCTTCTAGTATCTCCAGGATTCTTTCATGTATACAACCTTCTTTTATGATTCTTGAACCAAGTGTTAGCTATGAGTAAGTTATACTCCGTGCAAAATTCCACCAGGCTGCTTCCTCTTTCATTTCTTAGCCCAATCCATATTCACCTACTATGTTTCCTTCCCTCCCTTTTCCTACTCTCGAATTCCAGTCCCCGATGACTATTAAATTTTCGTCTCCCTTCACTGTCTGAATAATTTCTTTTGTCTCAACATACATTTCATCAACATCTTAATCATCTCCAGAGCTTATTGGCACATAAACTTGTACTGCTGTAGTAGGCATCGGATTCGTGTCTATCTTGGCCACAATAATGCGTTCACTATGCTGTTTGTAGTAGGTTACCCGCACTCCTATTTTTTTTATTCATTATTAAACCTACTCCTGCATTACCCCTATTTGATTTCGTATTTATAACCCTGTATTCACCTGACCAGAAGCCTTGTTCCTCCTGACACCGAACTTCACTAATTCCCGCTATATCTAACTTTATCCTATCCATTTCCCTTTTTAAATTTTATAACTTACCTGCCCCATTATGGGATCTCCGTAGAACGCCAGTTTTCTTTGTCCTGGTGACGACGCCCTTTGAGTAGTCCATCCCCGGAGATCTAGATGAGGGTCTATTTTACCTCCGGAATATTTTACCCAAGAGGATGCCATCATCATTTAATCATACAGTAAAGCTGCAGGCCCTCGGGAAAAATTACTGCTGTAGTTTTCCCTTGCTTTCAGTCGTTCGCAGTGCCAGCACAACAAGGCTGTTTTGGTTAGTGTTTCAAGCCCAGATCAATCATGCAGACTGTTGCCCTTGCAACTACTGAAAAGGCTGCTGCCCCTCTTCAGGAACCACACGTTTGTCTGGCCTCTCAACAGATACCCCTCCGTTGCGGTTGCACCTACGGTATGGCCATCTGTAGCGCTGAGGCACTCAAGCCTACCCGCCAACGGCAGGATCCATGGTTCACGGGGGGGAAATATGCCATATTAATAACTAATTGTTTCACAGAAGCTGTTTGTTGGTAGTAGTTTATTTTACCGTACTACTTTCGGGTGCTGCCCGTCATCAGCGGTATCTACATTATAGAAAAGATATATCTTACAATACGTTGCTTTGTATGTAGTAGTGTTTTATGCATTTGTGAGTTTTTAATTCCTCGTAACGTGACATGCCTTATACGTACACTAAGTCGACGTAAGACAAGGGACAGCGATATGTACAGTCATGCTAAAAAGTATCCGAACGACCTGAATTGCATTTCGAATGATTCGTATGCAACCCGCATAACGCAGCTGTCTAGCAGGTCCTATAATCGCTCCTCAGTACAGTCGTTTGACTATTGAAAATGGTTCCAACAAGTCACAACTAGAAAACACTGATCTGTATTGCAATAACTCAAGACGTAAAGTTATACCACGATACTACAAATATCAGGGAACACCTTATCACAGATAAGGCTTATCGCTTAAGGCTTCTAAGCTCACATTTATTACAATAAATGGCATACCTGAAATGTTACCACTCTCATTATTGCGTCAGATAGGAAATGAACCTAGTATGTTCGTCGTATTGATGATTTCCTCTTCAAAGTAACATACCGTACTTATTGTTTAACACAAAATGACATTAAAAATTTCAGTTATTGATGAGCAGCTAGTTGAGAATATGTATGAACTTCAAATGACGAACCGTCTCGTTCTGCATATGGATTCAAACCCAGGTCATGCAGACTAAGCAAAGATTTCGTGACTGGCAGAAACTAGCACTCATTGATGACTAGGCATATAGAGAGTGACATACCTCGATTTTAGACAGTATCAGTTCGGAAACATCAGTTTTAAATTACATAACGTAAACATTTTTAACGGACGCGAATTCCTACCCAGCATCTATTGACCCTGTCAACGAACTACGAGAGATGTTAAATACTGCTTCTTCACAAGTAACTTACTTGAAATGCCGTGAGGTAAAGCTTTGTGTTGGATAGGTATTCGAACCCAGAACCTAATAGGATTGTTATCGAATCACAGTCAACTATGACATATCGGATTTTCTCGGCAGTAGCTAGATGTTTTAACTAAAATGATGAAAAGAAACATTAATTTTTTCCTTCTCAGGACTCCAACCCGGCACCTATAGCTGTTATATTCTAGAGAAAACGAACGTTAAATATGCGTTTGTTACACCAGCAGCGAGATGTGATCATATTTGAACAAGAAATAATATGACGAGGAGTTCAGTACTGACTGGTAATCGAACTCCACACATATCGTTGTTGACTAAACACAAAGAGACGTCAGTTACCGAATCTTTCCTCACCAGCAGCTTGGAATAACATCCTTAAACTTACAGTGACCTCGTAAATAGTTCTGTGTGTCAGTGGGAGTCAAAAACGTCAGATATCGTTAAGTGTTGACAATGAATGAAAATACATTAAAAATCAAAATTATTATCCACCAGTAGATAGGTGTTCTCATGCCAGGGCTTGATAATACATAATTAAAACTTTAGTGCCGGGTCAGGATTAGAACCCATTTAAGCGCAGTATGTGGAGATGTTGAGGAATTTGCAGTTTTGAACAAACAACAAATTTTAGTCGAGCTATATTGTCAGGAAGGAGTCAAATTCCGCGTTAAGGGCGGTCTGAGTTGCATTCCCAGTTCAGAACGAATTTTATCGACATACAGAAGCTCAAATAAAAGCTGGAATAAGTGTCTACATAACATTGGTTTCGTCTATTACAGCACGCTGTTTCTCACGCACCAACATACACTCATGCTCATAAATTAAAGATAATTGCAGAATTTGGTGCCACACAACGTGGCAGTACACACAAGTGCCGCTTATATCATAGGGGCATACGGACCACACACGACACAGATCTGTAAGTCCACGGTATTGGTGACAAGCTAAGAGAACCGTCCCGAAACACATGTGCTACAAAACGCCACTGTTTCCTGCGCATGTACCCAGACTTCAATATGGGTTATGATCCCCATGCACACGTACACAGGCCGCACAACGGCTTGGCATGTTCTGGATCAGGTGGTCGAGCAGCTGCTGGGGTATGGCCTCCCATTCTTGCACCAGCACCTGTCCGAGCTCATGAAGTGTCCTAGGGGTTTGAAGACGTGCAGCGATACGTCGACCGAGAGCATCCCAGACGTGCTCGATGGGGTTTAGGCATGGAGAACAAGCCGGCCACTCCATTGGCTTGATATCTTCTGTTTCAAGGTACTCCTCCACGATGGCAACTCGGTGGGGCCGACCTTATCATCAATCAGGAGGAAGGTGGGACCCACTGCACCCCTGAAAAGACGGACGTACTGGTGCAAAATGACGTCCCGATACACCTGACCTGTTACAATTCCTCCGTCAAAGGTATGCAGGGGTGTACGAGCACCAATCATAATCCCACCCCATACCATCAAACCACGACCTCCATATAGGTCCCTTTCAAGGACTCTAAGCGGTTGATATCTGGTTCCTGGTTCACTCCAGCTGAAAACGAGGCGAGAATCACTATTCAGACTATACCTGGACTCGTCCGTGAACATAACCTGTTACCACTCTTCCAATGACCATTTACTGTGTTCTTGACACCAGGCTTTACGGGCTCTCCTGTGACCAGGGGCAGTGGAATGCACCTTGCAGGTCTCCGGGGAATAAACCATGACTGTTACGCCAAGAAAGGAAGATTAAATTGATTGTTGGTGTTAATAACGATCATCCTCCTTTACCTCCTCTGCATTACAGCACATGACGTGTCACTGAGCGCATTTGTTCTGAGCATGCAGTACATGTGATCATGCTGTGGCCATATCCTTAATCTCACCGAGTATACCGAACACGGCTATCAGAGAGGAGAAGACTCTGGGGTCGCATTCCTGGATCTCAGTGCCGCATATGACGCAGTTAACCGTAAGTTGCTTACCCAGAAAGTGTATAATGTCACTAGGGACTACACCCTTTCTATGATCGTGCAATTCATGCTACAGAACAGACGCTGCTATGTAACTTTACAATCTAAAAACAGCCGATGGAGGACACAGAAAATTGGACTTGCACAGGGTAGTGTCTTGGCTCCAATATTATTTAACATCTGTACGAATGACCTTCCCATTAGCCACCAGACACGAATGTTCATTTATACCGATGATGCAGCAGTGGGCACACAGGATAAAACCTTTGAACAAGTGGAGGAGAATCTCACAGGAGACTTAACAGAACTTGCTGCCTATTACGAAGGCAATAATCTCAAAACAAACCCTAGTAAATCTCAACTATCCGCCTTAAATCTTAGGAACAAACAAACCAAACGGAAACTCCGAGTCATGTGCCAAGGGGTAAAACTGAAGCATACAAACAGTTCAAAACATCTGGGAGTAACATTGTACAGAGCGCTTACTTTTAAGCAGCACTGTCACAACACTAAAAAAAAAGGTCTGTGCCAGGAACAACATACTGCGGAAGCTAACAGGTTCATCGCGGGGAGCTCAACCACACGTTTTGCGCGCCACGGGTCTGGCTTTGAGTATCTCAGCAGCAGAATACGTGCCGCCAGTTTGGAGGAACTCTGCTCACACTAAGCAAGTTGACGTCGCCGTAATCGAAACTGTACGTATTGCCACAGGATGCCTCAAACCAACTCCCAAAGACAAGATTTATCCCATAATAGGCATAGCACCATCCACTATCCGCATAAAAGTAGCCGCCGAGATCGAAAGATCAAAACAAAAGAATGATCCCAGACACCCGATGCATATGCACCGAAAACAACGTGTCCGGCTGAAATCCTGCAGGAGTTTCATTGAAACTTCTGAAGAGCTCGCCAACAAGCCCGTCGCAAGGCGGCTATCTCTTTGGGTCAAAATGGTGCCACACTCCACAATGCAACTACTTAAGGAGGGATCTGCAGGATTTCCACTGCCTTTTACAACTTGGAGGTCATTAAATAGGCTGCGCGCTGGAGTAACTGGGTGCAAATCAAACCTATTTAAATGGGGTTACAGTGATAGCGATAGGTGTGAATGAGGAGCAATACAGGACTTGGACCACCTATTGATTTGCCCAGATATGTCTATCACACGCACTAAAGACGATATTTTGAAAGTCAATGACAAAGAAACCTACGTTGCTAATTACTGGGAAGGGAAGATATAATTGGTGCATCCGGATACGGAAGAAGAAGAAGACGTGAGGCGCCAAGTTGTTTTCACTGCACTGTGTTGAATACGAGGGTTCTGTTATAGTTCACTAACCTGCTGTCTTCAAGTTGATGTCCCCAGAGCAGAAAACTACACGCAGGTCGTAGGTTCTGTATCTTGAGGCTGAAACTGACTTTTAGCGAGGTTCTGTTCTGAAATAATGTATCACTTCTTTGGGATGCCACTCGCTTATTCTAATACAGCCACACGAGAAGACTACATGATCTTAATACAACACCTTCTGATACAGCAAAGTACATAATCAAACACAATGTTTACGAAAATGTATTTTTACACTTTTTGTGACACGTGTCTGTGCCTCATGACCGGAGTGAATCTTTTAATACTGAATACTGGCAAACACATCCTACGCCAGACAACATGTCTGTTCTTCTCGACTGCCTAATCCAGAGTGAACGAACAGCAACTTAAATAAAAATTGGAAACACATCCTACGACAGACAACATGTCTGTTCTTCTCGACTGCCTAAGCGAAGTCATTCCAATGAGTAGTTTAACTAATATTAATAACTATACTTTAACGTTTTGGCGGCCTTGCTCCGAACACAGCAGCCAATCACAGGGCAGTAGCATTATGCAGGCGGTCTTTCTCACGGGAATGGTACCGAATCTAACATCTGTCACAGGTACCTCACACCACATTTTGTCATCTATATACTTCTTGCATCTCCACTGCTCTGGGAACAACGTCTTGTAGCCTAATATGATGGCTGACCTAGCCAGGAATATTACACTGTTCTGTCGTCTGTAGGCTATGTGTCTGGAGACAACTGTTCCAGTGGCTGCGGTAAGGTCCCGAGCAAGGCTACCTACTGTACTCTGTGGCCGTCTACGGGCACTGATGGTGAGATATCGGTCTTCTTGTGGTGTTGTACACTGTGGACGTCCCGTACTGTAACGTCTGGACACGTATCCTGTTTGCTGGAATCGTTGCCATAATCGTGAGTTCACACTTTGTGGCACACGGAGGGCCCGTGCAACTACCTACTCTGTTTGACCAGACTCCAGTCGATCTAGTATTTTACCCCTCATAACGTCATCAATACGTGTTCTTTGAGCCCCGAGATGATTTAAACCCGCAAACCACCAGAGCGTTGTTTCACCATGTTTCAGCATTATCCTTAATTTATGAGCATGAGTGTAGTTAAGTCACACACCGACATGTTACACGCAACAATATGGCAACATATAGCGGATGAGGGTGGCAACTTGCGTCAGCGAAACGGGAAAGTCGAGTGAGTAATATGCATGACATGTAATGCTTCAACCGATATTGAAAATAGAATAAAAACTTCAGAGGTATTACTTTTCAGCCCGTCCTCGTATCATTTTTGTCATCTTCATGTTTGTAACAGTCCTGGAACTTTCTTATTAATGCAATACAAACATGTCTGCAATATTCTATGTTATTTATATACAGTGTTGTCAGAAACAGTCTGGAAAGCTTGTTAGCGTGTTGCAGGTTATGTTATACTGAGAAACAGTTGTTAAGTAAAAATTCGATATATTGCGCCATTTCCGATTTAATTAGCATTGAAGTTAGTCCATCAGGACGCTGCACTCGAAAATCCTAGAAGCCTGACAGAGACACTGCTGCCAGACATGTTCTTCGTATGGTTTCCTAAAACCCAACAAGAGAGCGATGCAAAAATTGGACATGGAACGATAGCTAACGGCTAAGCGATCTCGTGCGCCATCATCTACTGAGTGAGCAGTGAGTTTATTCGATTTTGTGTTGTCTGTCTCATGAAAAAGTGAAGGATGAAATTGCTGCGAGTACAATTTGGTTGAGTTTTGGCGAAGCCTGCGATGTGAACGAGGTATCTTACCTGTAGTGGCACACCGACATATAGCGTGCCCCAAGGCCTAGTTCAGGCTGAAAGGGATAGTTCGATGTGGATGGCAAAGCGGTATCGAATTCTTCAGTTAGTTTCATTTATATTCTTAATTATGGAAAATATGTTCAAAAATATGGTGACATAGTCTATAATAGAATCATAGTAGCAAAGAGCTAATTTACTTGATTATATAACCATTTATTGACTACCTTTCAGTCACTAATCAGATTCTAAGGTACAAACGCCTAAACAACTATATCATGGTCATAATTAGGCAGTTTCCGTAATGACTCTGAGCTCCGATGTATACTCATCTGTTTTCCGATTAAGCTGATTACCTCGACCAGAGTACTTGTTATAAATCAGCATGTCATACGACTAATAATTCGTAGTCATATTGATTTGATTCACCATCTCTTGACTGTTGCCTTCGGTTCAAATCTATAGCTGTACTACGAATCATTCTGTCATCACGCCAAGATTTATCACACTCGAATTTTGATTCTTAACGTATTTCTGTTACGCATAGCCAAAGCTCCACGCTGCACTCTGTTGGGTATTGCTAGGTTTTATAACTATTTACAAAGCCTTGGCCAACTGACAAGTGACTTCACTTGTGCCAAAAGACAAGTTACGGAGGTATGGCACCGGATGGATTTTGTTACAGACTCAAGTGTCTTCCTTATGACGTCATGAACGTTACCCAATAAGCACACAATACCGATGTACAGCCTGACAGCAGCCAGACTCAACTAACGGTCTTCATTCCACCGCTGCTACCTATCAACTTCGCAGGCAGTCCTGTCGCACGCAGTGACACGGTGCTCTTGGTGTAATGCTAGATCACCGTCTAACTTGCAGCCAACACATCCGAGACGTCAGGAATAAAATCAACGGTCGGCTCAGCAGTTGTACACATTGCTGAATCTATCTTCCACCCTAATGCCACAGTTGGGTATCGCATCGGATAGAGTGCTGCTCCGACCTATACGGGAATGTGAACCTCTCATCTCCATCTACATCTACATCTACATTTATACTCCGCAAGCCACCCAACGGTGTGTGGTGAAGGGCACTTTACGTTACTGTCATTACCTCCCTTTCCTGTTAAAGTCGCGTATGGTTCGCGGGAAGAACGACTGCCGGAAAGCCTCAGTGCGCCCTCGAATCTCTCTAATTTTACATTCGTGATCTCCTCGGGAGGTATAAGTAGAGGGAAGCAATATATTCGATACATCATAGGGAAGCGCAAGCTCTCGAAAGCTGGACAGCAAACTACACTGCGATGCATAGCGCCTCTCTTGCAGAGTCTGCCACTTGAGTTTGCTAAACATTTCCGTAACGCTATCACGCTTACCAGATAACCCTGTGACGAAACGCGCTGCTTTTCTTTGGATCTTCTCTATCTAAATCTGTCAACGCGATCTGGTACGGATCCCACACTGATGAGCAATACTCAAGTATAGGTCGAACGAGTGTTTCGTAAGCCACCTCCTTTGTCGATGGACTACATTTTCTAAGGACTCTCACAATGAATCTCAACCTGGCACCCGCCTTACAAACAATTAGTTTTATATGATCATTCCACTTCAAATCCTTCCGTACGCATACTCCCAGATATTTTACAGAAGTAACTGCTACCAGTGTTTGCTCCGCTATCATATAATCATACAATAAAGGATCCTTCTTTCTATGTGTTCGCAATACATTACCTTTGTCTATATTAAGGGTCAGTTGCCACACCCTGCACCAAGTGCGTATCCGCTGCAGGTCTTCCTGCATTTCGCTGCAATTTTCTAATGCTCCAACTTCTCTGTATACTACAGCATCATCCACGATAAACCGCATGGAACTTCCGACACTTATGAGAGGTCCTGCATAACTGCGGGCTGAAATCGGCTCTGCACCTACCGAGGACCTTTCTGCAGGCTCTGCTGCATGAAATAACTAAAATGTCACGTCTAAGGAACCGTTTCAGATCGACGGTCGCACAACACGACAATTTTTAACCTATCAAAGAACTAAAGTAAACATGACAAATAAAACTTGAAGCTTCGTGTTTTTTTTTTAAGAATGTAATTCTCTTTAAGATACATCAATTAAATATGTGCCAGTAACATTTTCAATAACGGCGCAAATGGCCAGTTTTCTAAGCCTGATATTCTTCTAAGTGGCCACTCACAAAAGTGTTAAAAACAAATGCGTTAGTGCTACATGTCAAGCAGAAGTTTTACTGTAAGGAGCTTGTCTCTGTATTATTAGTGTATTAAAAACCATGGCCTTCAAACTATGATGTCACTCTCAGTGCACCTGAGAGGAATCGGACTGTAATATTATAGCAGACTTGTAAATAACGGTGAGAAATCAAAAACATCCAAGAAGGAATGTTTCTACAGATAGTTGTTGTTGTTGATGTTGTTGTTGTGGTCTTCGGTCCTGAGACTGGTTTGATGCAGCTCTCCATGCTACTCTATCCTGTGCAAGCTTTTTCATCTCGCAGTACGTACTGCAGCCTACATCCTTCTGAATATGCTTAGTGTATTCATCTCTTGGTCTCCCTCTACGATTTTTACCCTCCACGCTGCCCTCCAATAGTAAATTGGTGAGCCCTTGATGCCTCAGAACATGTCCTACCTACCGATCCCTTCTTCTAATCAAGTTTTGCCACAAACTCCTCTTCTCCCCAATCCTATTCAGTACCTCCACATTAGTTATATGATCTACTCATCTAATCTCCAGCATTATTCTGTAGCACCACATTTCGAAAGCTTCTATCCTCTTCTTGTCCAAACTATTTATCGTCCATCGTTTCACTTCCATACATGGCTACACTCCATACAAATACTTTCAGAAACGACATCCTGACTCTTAAATCTATACTCGATGTTAACAAATTTCTCTTCTTCAGAAACGGTTTCCTTGCCATTGCCAGTCTACATTTTATATCCTCTCTACTTCGACCATCATCAGTTATTTTGCTTCCCAAATACCAAAATTCCTTTACTACTTTAAGTGTCTCATTTCCTAATCTAATTCCCTGAGGATCACCCGACTTAATTCGACTACATTCCATTATCCTCGTTTTGCTGTACATCGCTAAATTACGCTAATATCTCACACATGTGCAGCCATCACTACTAGCATTGGACAGGAACACTAAGAAATCTTTATTAGAAACAAGTAAAAGTGCAGCGTGAGTATCTTCCATGGTCCCCGATGTGAATTCTAAGTGCTCAGTGCCACACCGTGACTCGCTGCTGCTGCTGACGCCCAGACTATAATCTTTCCAAAAGAAGCACTACTACTCGTACAAGACTGGCAGGGCAGTACGCGGCCGTCATAGGCCACTGCCAGTGGACACATTATAACACAAACAAATATCCGCCGAGCCAACTGTAGGGAGCAACTAGTCCATAGATCTGTCCACTCTCACACCCATTGATTCTGAGATGCCTCCATCCGCATTATCAAGATTAAACGAGTAATGACCGCACTGTGGTAGTGCACTGCACGCAGCCAGAGGTGTTCTGGCTTCAATCACCGTTAAGTGTAATTTATCTTTTCTCAACACACTTAATATTCAAGATCCCTAGCAGCGCTCTGTAGCCGTGCGGTCTTAGGCGTCTTGTCACGGTTCGCGCGGCTCCTCTCGTCGGTGGTTCGAGTCCTCCCTCGGGCATGGGCGAGTGTGTTTGTCCTTAGCGTAAGTTAGATTAAGTAGTGCGTAAGCCTAGGGAGCCCGCCCGGTTAGCTGTGCGGTCTAACGCACTGCTTTGCGGGCGGGAAGGCGTGCCGGTCACGAGTCCGCCCGGCGGATTAGTGGCGAGGTCCGGTCTGCCGGCCAGTTTCCGTTACACTACGTCGGCGACTGCTGCGCATACACTTTCACCACGTACGCGTACACCATAATTAATCTACCACGCAAAATTCGGAGTTACACACGTCTGGCTTGAAACGCTCTCGGGCGGTCCACTGGGGGGCCGAACCGCACAATGACCCTGGGTTCGGTGTGAGGCGTGGTGGGGTGGGTGAACTGCTGTAGCCTGTTCTGCGGCTGTGTACCACTGCACGCTACGGCAGGGAAGAAGCCCTCCGTCGTTTCTAGGTCCCCAGTTCCATACAATACAAAGCCTAGAGAATGATTACTTCAGCAGTTTGGTCCCACAGTCCTTACCACAATTTTCAATTTTTTCCAAGATCCCTAATTTTAAATAAGTAATTGAATTTATAAATAACCTCCGTACAAATACAGAAAAATGGGACACCATATCCCAATTACCACACACAACAGTGCGAAGGTCGCGTGGGACATATAGGAGATGCATCAGATTTAAGTTGAAACAAATCGTCTACATTATGCCTGTCAGTCCCCTTTTGGTGTTTTGATTCTCGCCGTTAACCAATGCTCCATTATAACTACTGTCTTTGCAATACACAGCACCTTTCGTCTTCCAAATTTTGAAATGCAATTTGCTTGCACTTCTATTTCTGTAATTGTTATACCACAGTTCGGCAATTGTCCCTTTTTACATTTTGCATACATTGTCTGATCAAAAGTATTGCCTATCTACTATTGGACGTCAATGTGAGGTGCATCTACCAGTTGACCCACACGCTGAATTTAAAATAAGGTCTGGCAAGGCTGGAACACGTAATGTGTATTAAGCAGTTCGTTTTGATGTTTTGCAGCATTATATTCTCCTGAAATTCGACAGATTCAAAAAAATATCGTCATCATCCCTTGCAAAAATGTTTAAATTGTGAGAAAACGTGGGCAGATGACTGGTAAACATTTAGAAGGAGGAAAATAAGGAGGGGGAGCAGAAGGGCCTGAGAGATCACCTGCACTACACCCATCATAATCCCTTCCTAGAGTACCGCTGTACTGTACTGACTCTCCGTACATTGTTACATTAACAAATGTTCCATTAAAACTACAGCCTTCGAGTTATGCAGCATGTGACAACACTCCTCGCTAAGGTAAAGAACTTCATCTGCTAAAGAAAAGTCGCACATCCTCTAACAAAGGATGAAATTTGTTTGCATCAGACCTATTATTTACTATTCAACAATTAGGAATACCACTTCTTGATCTTTTCCATAGCTTTTATCTACATCTACACTCCTGGCCATTAAAACTGCTATACCACGGAGATGACATGCTACAGACGCGAAATTTAACCGACAGGAACGCAATGCTGTGATATGCAAATGATTAGCTTGTCAGAGCATTCACACAAGGTTGGCGCCGGTGGCGACACCTATAACGTTCTGACATGAGGAAGTTTCCAACTGATTTCTCATACACAAACAGCAGTTGACCGGCGTTGCCTGGTGAAACGTTGTTGTGATCCCTCGTGTAAGGAGGAGAAATGCGCACCATCGCGTTTCCAGCTTCGATGATGGTCGGATTGTAACCTATCGCGATTGCGGTTTATCGCATCGTGACATTGCTGCTCGCGTTGGTCGAGATCCAATGACGGTTAGCAGAATATGGAATCGGTGGGTTCAGGAGGGTAATACGGAACGCCGTGCTGGATCCCAACGGCCTCGTATCACTAGCAGTCGAGATGACAGGCATCTTATCCGCATGGCTGTAACGGATCGTGCAGCCACGTCTCGATCCCTGAGTCAACAGATGGGGACGTTTGCAAGACAACAACCAGATGCGCGAACAGTTCAACGACGTTTGCAGCAGCATGGACTATCAGCTCGGAGACCATGGCTGCGGTTCCCCTTGACGCTGCATCACAGACAAGTGTACTTAACGACGAACCTGGGTGCACAAATGGCAAAATGTCATTTTTTCCGATGAATCCACGTTCTGTGTACAGCGTCATGCTGGTCGCATCCGTGTTTGGCGACATCTCTGTGAACGCACGTTGGAAGCGTGTATTCGTCATCACCATACTGGCGTATCACCCAGCGTGATGGTATGGGGTGCCATTGGTTACACGCCTCGGTCACTTCTTGTTCACAATGACAGCACTTTGAACAGTTAACGTTATATTTGAGATGTGTTACGACCCGTGGCTCCACCTTGCATTCGATCCCTGCGAAACCCTACCGTTCAGCAGGATAATGCACGACTGCATGTTGCAGATGCTGTACGGGCCTTTCTGGATACAGAAAATGTTCGACTGCTGCCCTGGCCAGAACATTCTCCAGATCTCTCATCAATTGTAATGGTCTGCTCAATGGTGGCCGAGCAACTAGCTCGTCACAATACGTCAGTCATTACTGTTGATGAACTGTGGTATCGTGTTGAAGCTGCATGGGCAGCTGTACCTTTACGCGCCATCCAAACTCTGTTTGACTCAATGCCGAGGCGTATCAAGGCCGTTATTATGGCCAGAGGTGTTTGTTGTGGGTACTGATTTCTCAGGATCTAAGCACCCAAATTGTGTGAAAATGTAATCACATGTCAGTTCTAGTATAATATATTTGTCCAATGAATACCCGTTTAACATCTGGATTTCTTCTTGGTGCAGCAATCTTAATGGCCACTAGTGTACATCTACATCTACATATATCCTCCGCTAGCCACCAATCGGTGTGTGGCGGAGGGCACTATTCGCGCCAAAGTAATATTTCCCCCTTCAGTTCCACTTGCGGATCGCGCGAGGGAAAAACAACTGTCTGAACGCCTTAGTACGAGCTCTAATTTCCCTTATCTTTGAATGGTGGACATTGCGCGATATGAAAGTTGGTGGTAATAATGTATGCTCTACATCCTCGGCAAAGATCGGATTATGGAATTTAGTGAGCAGCCCCTTCCGTTTAGCGCGTCGGCTAACTGCAAGTGTGTCCCACTTCATTCATTCTATATGATTTGTAACGCTCTCGCGATTGCTAAATGCACCAGTCATGAATCTTGCAGCTCTTCTTTGGACTTTATCAATCTCTTGACCCAGACCCAACTGGTAAGGGCCTCATACAAACGTACAATACTCTAAGACTGGACGAACTAAAGTATTGTAAGCAATTATCTTTGTTGAAGGACTGCATCGCTTCAGGATTATACCAATAAACCGCAATCTAGTGTTCGCCTTGCCCGTTACTTGTGTAATCTGATCGTTCCATTTCAGATCATTTGGAATAGTCTCACCTGGATACTTGACAGATGTTATCGCTTCCAAAGACTGGGCATTTATATTCTACTAGTATGTTAATGGGGATTTTCGCTTTGTTATACGCAGTAGTTTACACTTACTAATATTGAGAGATAACTGCCAGTCATTACACCACGCATTTGTTTTCTGCAAATCCTCATTGATTTGTTCACAACTTTCGTGTGATACTACTTTCCTGTAGATTAAGGATCATCGGCAAACAGTCTAATGCCGCTGTAAATACCATCAACCAGATCGTTTATGCAAATCGTATTATCGCATCTAGCACAGAGTCCGTTTTTCAGGATTTGGCAAATTTTGTTTTATTATTGAACTTTGTGGACAGATGACCCTCCCATGTCACTGTCGCCAGCATAGCCTAAGTGAGGGAAATCATGTTCGCCACTTGTCTGTGAGTGATGTGAACTTCATTCTGTGTGTTAGCTATGTTATCTGTGTATGTGCCCGGGTTCGATTCCCGGCTGGGTAGGAGATTTTCACCGTTCAGTGACTGGGTGTTCTCTTGTCCTAATCATCATCATTTAATCCCCATCGACGCGCAAGTCACCGAAGTGGCGTCAAATTGAAAGACTTGCACCTGGCGAACGGTGTATCTGACGGGAGGCCCTCGTCACACGACATTTACATTTTTACTGTGCGTGTCCTATTCTCTGAATTTGGGGACCAGTCCAGCACTTGCCCAGACGAGCGTGGGAAACCGCCTAAAAACCACACTCGGACTGGCTAGTGTACCAGACCACAATCGTTAATACGTCGTTTGGATTTGATCTGGATGTACATCACCTCGACGACTCGTGAGCTACAGCGCTGCGCGTTACGCTACACAAGCAAATCAGCAGGATGGAATGCCACTACTTTCCTAATTACCCGTGCAAAATAACGAAGAACATGTGTTATAGCTCTGCATACTTGTGAGATAATTCTCGAAATAGTAGCATCAGACATCCAGAATATGAATATCAATTAAGAATATTGTCACCTGCAGCTAAATATCTCAAAGTCACTAACAGTCTGACATCATCCAGTACTACCTCACGATAGTCGATGTCTGACTTTCTTATCATTGGCATGATCTTGTCCAGCAAGTACCTAAAACCTTCTCAGTTCATACGTGTAAAAATGTTTAACGAAGCTTCGCCGCCACTCATCAGATCCACGAAAATCATTCCGAGATTCTCGAATTCCAACAAATAACTCTCCACCATCTTGGTTTTCTTATTTTCTTTTCTTTTCTTTCTGTTACTCAAAGTTGTGACCAAGAAGGTAACTGCTGCAACCGTTTGCAAAGGCTGCATTATTCCGATGTTACTTCAATGGAGTTTGTGTATTGTGTGTTACGCCATGGACCTAGAAACGACGCAGAGGCTTCGTCCCGCCGTATCCCTCAGTGGTTCACAACCCCACAACAGGCCACAGCTGCAGTTAACAGCTGTGAGATTTCAAAATGGCTTCGCTGATGGAACCTTAACACGAGTCCAGAAACGATTTACATGAATTTAGGAGAAAGAAACGCCGCCCTGAACTGTGGAAGAGAAATGTGATTAAACAAAAGAAGGTCGTGGGTTTGGAGCCTAACAAATGGAAAGGAAAAATTGTCCCTAAAAGGGGAGCAAGTGCAAATTGTAGTAAATTGCCATACAATGTTCATTGTTTGTAGGCTTTGTGCGCAATATAAAAGTAAAAACAAGCTGTGTGGAAACATTATACTAACATGTGATTGTAAATTGGGCTGTTACTCAATACAATATAATTGAGTACACAGTTCAGTTAAAACTTATCTCTTCTTCACCGAACAGCATTGCAATGTGAAATAAGCATCTATTCTCGTTAGGACGCTAATAGTTCCTCACTTTCATAATGTGCCGTGAGCATAAATGGACGTCATTTCTCTGAAACCTGGGACACTACAGGATGTTTCACTCATGACTGACGTTATCCCTTTACAGTTTCGTGAGTATTTTGATAATATTCTAAAGAAATGTGCCGTTAATAGAGTGACTGGTGGAAAAGAAGACAATGATCTTAAACTGAGGTTTGGGACAGTGATCAAGAATGACAAGTTCATGACCGTGGGTGTCTGTCAGAATAGACAGGGTTGTTTAATAAGCTAAAAATCTGGAATTAACTCTCTCATGCTACAAGCCAAAGCACTAAAAAGGATATTGATTTCCATTATATTGCCTATTTTGATATGTATTCTTAATTGTGCATGGCACAAACAACAGGAATGGTTATGGACATTTTGAAGTGATTAAGAAATATATTATGCTTGGAAATTTACTATTTGTAGGTATATCGTATTTTTGATAAAATCAATGTTGATTAAACCAAAAAGGCTATATGTCAGTATTCTTCATTATCGTTTTCTGTTACTTACTTTAATTCATGATTAAACGTTTTGGTATGCACGTAAGAGTAACCGTAAAGTTGGGAAATAATGCAACTGAAGATTGTATAGTTTTTTCAAAATATTTCAAACCTGCTGTTCTGTGACATGTCCCCTTTTTTGTCTCAACGCCTCTGTCACGGAAAGGAAAGTTCATTTTGAGTCAAGAAATGGACTCGGACGAGAGTAATAGAACCAGAAAGAGGGACGATTTAATGAAGCAGTTAGACTGAAACAATTCTCTGAAGATCACCGTAATGAAGAAACTTCCAGAGACAAGAGACTCATCATGACATCGTTGCATCGTTGTTTTACTAGTAATTGCAGTTTTAATAAGAGCATTTACGTATGCAGATTTTACAAGCATGAGAGAGCTGAATGAGGCAGAAGACCGGGAGAAGAACATAACTTATCAATAGAGAGCAAACGCAGAACACCATCAGAATCGAAGAAATAAAGATTTCTGTGTTATATTGTTGATTGCGTTTACGTAAACATATTGACTATATTTTTTGGGTTCATTAACAATTTATTTTATCTGTTATTACTTTTATGTTGTAATTTCATGTACTGACACGTTTCATTACCTTGGAGATTTGCTCCTCAATTTGGTCCTACGGAGCTAACCTTTATTCTATAGAAAGGTCTGGGCGCACGGAAAAGTGGCACGCTCTGCGTATGCAGAAGATAATGACTGTGTTTTGATCGTGAGGAGGAATTAGCTAGTGAGCAATAGCGATAGCCGACGGTACAAAAGAAAGAGACTGTTCAGCTCTCTCTTGTGCTACGGAAAAATACTTGAAACGGTGTATCAGTTGTCAAAATCATTTACTGTGAAGGCCAGCACTGATTTAGTTCATAAGATAAACTTTAAATAAACTGACGGGATACCAGGTAAATAAAATTTGTGTAGGCGGCCACTGTCACCTCGGTTCCGAGAGTTCCGTAACCTGCACAGAAAATTGGAATAGAGATCAACTTAAACCTCATCTCCGTCTTTTATATTGCTCATGAAAACCACACATTGCATGTTGTACTACCATACAGCGACACCTTCAGACGTGGTGTCCCAGATTGCTGTACACACCGGTACCTCTAATACCCAGTAGCACGTCCTCTTGCATTGATGCATTCCTGTTTTCGTCGCGGCATACTATCCACAAGTTCATCAAGGCACTGTTGGTCCTGATTGTTCCACTCCTCAATAGCCATTTGTCGTAGGTTCCTCAGAGTGGTTGGTGGGTCACGTCGTCCATAAACAGCCCTTTTCAATTCATCCCAGGAATGTTCGATAGGGTTCATATCTGGAGAACATGCTGGCCACTCTAGTCGAGGGATGTCGTTATCCTGAAGGAAGTCATTCACAAGATGTGCACGATGGGGGCGCGAATTGTCGTCCATGAAGACGAATGCCTCGCCGATATGCTGCCGATATGGTTGCACCATCCGTCGTGGGATGGCATTCACGTATCGTACAGCCGTTGCGGCGCCTTCCATGACTACCAGCGGCGTACGTCGGGTTCTCATAATACCACCCCATAACAGCACGGGATCTCCACCTTGCTGCACTCACTGGACGGTGTGTCTAAAGCGTTCAGCCTGAACGGGTTGCCTTCAAACACGTCTCCGACGATTGTCTGGTTGAAGCATATGCGACACTCATCGGTGAAGAGAATGTAATGACAATCCTGAGCGGTCCATTCGGTATGTTTCTGGGCCCATCTGTACAGGCTGCATGGTACCGTGGTTGCAAAGTTGGACCTCACCATGGACGTCGGGAGTGAAATTGCGCTATATGCAACCTAGTGCGCTCATTTTGAGTCGTAACACGACGTCCTGTGGCTGCACGAGTAGCATTATTTAACATGGTGGCGTTGCTGTCAGGGTTCCACCGAACCATATTCCGTAGGTAGCGGTCATCCACCGAAGCAGTAGCAGTTCAGCTGCCTAAGCGAGGCATGTCATCGCCAGTTGCTGTCTCTCTGTATCTCCTCCATGTCCGAATAACATCGCTCTGGTTCACTCAGAGACGCCTGGATATTTCCCTCGTTGAGAGCACTTTCTGGCACAAAGTAACAATGCGGACGCCATCGAACCGCGGTACTGAGCGTCTAGGCATGGTTGTACTACAGAAACACTAGCCGTGTACCTCCTTCGTGATGGAATAACTGGAATCATTGAAATATTGGTGAATGTGAGGAAACAAATAATTTTACAGCATGTCCAAGATGATGTTCTTGTCACAGTTTCCTCCGCAAGAACGAAAGGTCCATAAAGTTTGCCAACAGGAATGGCACAAACACATTCAGTTTCGGTGAGCCACTTCCACGTTCTAGAACGACGCCAGAATTTTGTGAACTCCAAATTTTTATATTATGGCTGTTTACTTTACCCGACAGATAAAACACCGATTCGCCCGAAAAGATGAGTCGTTAAGAGAATGTGTCCTCTTCCGTATCCTGGAAAAGTCAAATGCAAAATTCATACCTTCTGTTACAGCCGCTGAGACACGGATACCGCAGTGATAGCAACTCGTTAGTATTTATTCGTAGAAGTCGTTTCAGAACGCATCCCGCTGTTTATTTTGGGAAGCTGAAGCTCCTGGCCTGCCTGTGTTGTGGACTTCCGAGAGCTCTGTGTGAACGTATCTCTGATCTGCTTGATGTTTTGATCAGACGTGAGTGGCCGGCCAGTGACCTTCCCGAGGCATACGCAACCATCTTCCACGAATTTTGTATGCCAGTCACAAATCTACTTGTGCAGAGGCGGCTTCTTTCTAAATCGACGGCGGAATCCACGCTGCACTCGAACTTCACGCAAATTTCAACAAATAAAGTAATTTCTCTGGCGGTGTAGTCGCCGGGTGTAGTCGCCAAGTTGCTACAAACAAACAACAATGTAGGTGTGTCTAAGCATTGAATCTTCCTCTTTCCAGGGAAGTGGGTAATGTGTTACTGCCCTTGTAGTTCGTGTCTAATAAACAACTGAGATCTGGTCTTTCTTTTTCAGTCACCAGACACCACATTCTATTCTTCAGAGAATGTTAAAATTTTTCTCGCAGTCACATCATTGACTTTACTGTATCAATATAGCTGTAAAACCGTGGCGTTCTGAAAGCGGAATATTAATACGACACCAAATCTTTTGAGTTTCTGTGTGAACATAGCGTTGTCGAACCATGTTCAATTACGACATTACGTTGCTATATCTAATGAAAGACGGCATTTATCATAATTGACCATGTAAATAGCGATAGGAACCTTGTTACATCTACGTGACAATACATTTTGAGTTCCGTTACAATTAATGATGCCCAGATTGTTTAATAGAGTTTCAACAAATTCACAACGAGTCAAAGCCATATAAATTTGTAAATATGCCATATTAATAACTAATTGTTTCACAGAAGCTGTTTGTTGGTAGTAGTTTATTTTACCGGACTACTTTCGGGTGCTGCCCATCATCAGCGGTATCTACATTACAGAAAAGATATTTCTCACAATACGTTACTTAGACTGTGTGTAGTAGTGTTTTATGCAGTTGTGAGTTTTTAATTCCTTGTAACGTGACATGCCTTATACGTACACTGAGGTGACGTAAGACAAGGGACAGCGATATGTACAGTTATGCTAAAAAGTATCCGAACGACCTGAATTGCATTTCGCCTGATTCGCATGCAACCCGCATAACGCAGCTGTCTAGCAGGTCCTCTAATCGCTCCCCAGTACAGTCGTTTGAGTATTGAAAATGGTTCCAACAAGTCACCACTAGAAAACACTGCTCTGTATCGCAATAACTCAAGATGTAAAGATATACCACGATACTACAAATATCAGGGAACACCTTATCACAGGTAAGACTGTCCTTAAGGCTTGTACGCTCACATTTATTACAATAAATGACATACCTGAAATGTTACCACTCCCATTATTGCGTCAGATAGGTAATGCACGTAGTAGGTTCGTAGTATTCATGACTTCCTCTTCAAAGTAACATACCGTACTTATTATTTAACACAAAATGACATTAAAAATTTCAGTTATTGACGAGCAGCTAGTTGAGAATATGTGTTGTTGTTGTTGTCTTCAGTCCTGAGACTGGTTTGATGCAGCTCTCCATGCTACTCTATCCTGTGCAAGCTGCTTCATCTCCCAGTACCTACTGCAACCTACATCCTTCTGAATCTGCTTAGTGTACTCATCTCTCGGTCTCCCTCTACGATTTTTACCCTCCACGCTGCCCTCCAATGCTAAATTTGTGATCCCTTGATGCCTCAAAACATGTCCTACCAACCGATCCCTTCTTCTAGTCAAGCTGTGCCACAAACTTCTCTTCTCCCCAATCCTATTCAATACCTCCTCATTAGTTACGTGATCTATCCACCTTATCTTCAGTATTCTTCTGTAGCACCACATTTCGAAAGCTTCTATTCTCTTCTTGTCCAAACTAGTTATCGTCCATGTTTCACTTCCATACATGGCTACACTCCAAACAAATATTTTCAGAAACGACTTCCTGATACATAAATCTATATTCGATGTTAACAAATTTCTCTTCTTCAGAAACGCTTTCCTTGCCATTGCCAGTCTATATTTTATATCCTCTCTACTTCGACCATCATCAGTTATTTTACTTCCTAAATAGCAAAACTCCTTTACTACTTTAAGTGTCTCATTTCCTAATCTAATTCCCTCAGCATCACCCGATTTAATTTGACTACATTCCATTATCCTCGTTTTGCTTTTGTTAATGTTCATCTTATATCCTCCTTTCAAGACACTGTCCATTCCGTTCAACTGCTCTTCCAAGTCCTTTGCCGTCTCTGACAGAATTACAATGTCATCGGCGAACCTCAAAGTTTTTACTTCGTCTCCATGAATTTTAATACCTACTCCAAATTTTTCTTTTGTTTCCTTTACTGCTTGCTCAATATACAGATTGAATAACATCGGGGAGAGGCTACAACCCTGTCTCACTCCTTTCCCAACCACTGCTTCCCTTTCATGCCCCTCGACTCTTATTACTGCCATCTGGTTTCTGTACAAATTATAAATAGCCTTTCGCTCCCTGTATTTTACCCCTGCCACCTTTAGAATTTGAAAAAGAGTATTCCAGTCAACATTGTCAAAAGCTTTCTCTAAGTCTACAAATGCTAGAAACGTAGGTTTGCCTTTTCTTAATCTTTCTTCTAAGATAAGTCGTAAGGTCAGTATTGCCTCACGTGTTCCAACATTTCGACGGAATCCAAACTGATCCTCCCCGAGGTCTGCATCTACCAGTTTTTCCATTCGTCTGTAAAGAATTCGCGTTAGTATTTTGCAGCCGTGGCTTATTAAAATGATAGTTCGGTAATTTTCACATCTGTCAGCACCTGCTTTCTTTGGGATTGGAATTATTATATTCTTCTTGAAGTCTGAGGGTAATTCGCTGTCTCATACTTCTTGCTCACCATATGGTAGTGTTTCGTCAGGACTGGCTCTCCCAAGGCCGTCAGTAGTTCCAGTTTGTCTACTCCCGGGACCTTGTTTCGACTCAGGTCTTTCAGTGCTCTATCAAACGCTTCACACAGTATCGTATCTCCTATTCCATCATCATCTACATTATCTTCCATTTCTATAACATTGTCCTCAATACATCGCCCTTGTATAAACCTTCTATATACTCCTTCCACCTTTCTGCCTTCCCTTCTTTGCTTAGAACTGGGCTGCCATCTGAGCTCTTGATATTCATACACGTGGTTCTCTTCTCTCCAAAGGTCTCTTTAATTTTCCTGTAGGCCGTATCTATCTTACCCCTAGTAAGATAAGCTTCTACATCCTTACATTTGTCCTCTAGCCATCCCTGTTTAGCCATTTTGCACTTCCTGTCGATCTCATTTTTGAGACGTTTGTATTCCTTTTTGCCTGCTTCATTTACTGCATTTTTATATTTTCTCCTTTCATCAATTAAATTCAATATTTCTTCTGTTACCCAAGGATTTCTAGCAGCCCTCGTCTTTGTACCTACTTTATCCTCTGCTGCCTTCACTACTACATCCCTCAGAGCTACCCATTCTTCTTCTACTGTATTTCTTTCCCCTATTCCTGTCAATTGTTCCCTTATGCTCTCTTTGAAACTCTGTACAACATCTGGTTCTTTCAGTTTATCCAGGTCCCATCTCCTTAATTTCCCACATTTTTGCAGTTTCTTCAGTTTTAATCTACAGGTCATAACCAATAGATTGTGGTCAGAGTCCACATCTGCCCCTGGAAATGTCTTACAACTTAAAACCTGGTTCCTAAATCTCTGTCTTACCATTATATAATCTATCTGATACCTTTTAGTATCTCCAGGGTTCTTCCACGTATACAACCTTCTTTCATGATTCTTAAACCAAGTGTTAGCTATGATTAAGTTGTGCTCTGTGCAAAATTCTACTAGGCGGCTTCCTCTTTCATTTTTTAGCCCCAATCCATATTCACCTACTATGTTTCCTTCTCTCCCTTTTCCTACACTCGAATTCCAGTCACCCATTACTATTAAATTTTCGTCTCCCTTCACTATCTGAATAATTTCTTTTATTTCATCGTACATTTCTTCAATTTCTTCATCATCTGCAGAGCTAGTTGGCATATAAACTTGTACTACTGTAGTAGGTGTGGGCTTCGTATCTATCTTGGCCACAATAATGCGTTCACTATGCTGTTTGTAGTAGCTTACCCGCATTCCTATTTTCCTATTCATTATTAAACCTACTCCTGCATTACCCCTATTTGATTTTGTGTTTATAACCCTGTAGTCACCTGACCAGAAGTCTTGTTCCTCCTGCCACCGAACTTCACTAATTCCCACTATATCTAACTTTAACCTATCCATTTCCCTTTTTAAATTTTCTAACCTACCTGCCCCATTAAGGGATCTGACATTCCTATCCGTAGAACGCCAGTTTTCTTTCTCCTGATAACGACGTCCTTTTGAGTAGTCCATGCCCGGAGATCCGAATGGGAGACTACTTTACCCCAGGAATATTTTACCCAAGAGGACGCCATCATCATTTAACCATACAGCAAAGCTGCTTGCCCTCTCCCCTTGCTTTCAGTCGTTCGCAGTACCAGCACAGGTAGGCAGTTCTGGTTAGTGCTTCAAGGCCAGATCAGTTAATCATCCAGGCATTTACCCCTGCAACTACTGAAAAGGCTGCTGCCCCCCTTCAGGAACCACACGTTTGTCTGGCCTCTCAACAGATACCCCACCGTTGTAGTTACACCTACGGTATGGCCACCTGTATCTCTGAGGCACGCAAGTCTCCCCGCCAACGGCAAGGTTCATGGTTCATGGGGGCAAATATGCCATATTAATAACTAATTGTTTCACATAATCTGTCTTTTGGTAGTAGTTTATTTTACCGGACTACTTTCGGGTGCTGCCCATCATCTCCGGTATCTACATTATAGAAAAGATATTTCTCACAATACGTTACTTAGTCTGTATGTAGTAGTTCAATTGGTACAAATGGCTCGGAGCACTATGGGAGCTAACATCTATGGTCATCAGTCCCCTAGAACTTAAAACTACTTACACCTATTTAACCTAAGGGCATCACACAACATCCAGTCATCACGAGGCAGAGAAAATTCCTGACCCCGCCCGGTAATCGAACCCAGGAACCCGGACGTGGGAAGTGAGAACGCTACCGCGTGACTATGTAGTAGTGTTTTATGCATTTGTGTGTCCCTCGTTACGTGACATGCCTTATACGTACACTAAGGTGACGTTAGACAAGGGACAGCGATATGTACAGTCATACTAAAAAGTATCCGAACGACCTGAATTGCATTTCACCTGATTCGCATGCAACCCGCATAACGCAGCTGTCTAGCAGGTCCTCTAATCGCTCCTTGGTACAGTCGTTTGGCTATTGAAAATGGTTCCAACAAGTCACCACTAGAAAACACCGCTCTGTATGGCAATAACTCAAGATGTAAAGTAATACCACAATACTAAAAATATGAGGGAACACCTTATCACAGATAAGACTGTCCTTAACGCTTGTAAGCTCACATTTTTTACAATAAATA
The DNA here is from genome assembly GCF_023897955.1 of Schistocerca gregaria. Classification (NCBI taxonomy): domain Eukaryota; kingdom Metazoa; phylum Arthropoda; class Insecta; order Orthoptera; family Acrididae; genus Schistocerca; species Schistocerca gregaria. The sequence goes on from NC_064931.1 coordinate 146,823,844, forward strand.
ACATACCTGAAATGTTACCACTCTCATTATTGCGTCAGATAGGTAATGCACGTAGTAAGTTCGTCGTATTCATGATTTCCTCTTCAAAGTAACATACCGTACTTATTATTTAACACAAAATGACATTAAAAATTTAAGTTATTCACGAGCAGCTAGTTGAGAATATGTATGAACTTCAAATGACGAACCGTCTCGTTCTGCATATGGATTCAAACTCAGGTCATGCAGACTAAGCGAAGATTTCGTGACTGACAGAAACTAACACTCATTGCTGACTAGGCATTCAGAGAGTGATAAACCTCGATTTTAGACAGTATCAGTTTGCAAACATCAATTTTAAATTACATAACGTAAACATTTATAACGGACGCGAATTCCTACCCATCATCTATTGCCCTCGTTAACGAACTACGAGAGATGTTAAATGTTGCTTCTTCACAAGTAACTTACTTGAAATGCCGTGAGGTAAAGCTTTTTGTTGGATAGGGATTCGAACCCAGAACCTAGTCAGATTGTTATCGAAGTACAATCAACTGTGACAGACGTCCGCGGTGGTCTAGCGGTTCTAGGCGCTCAGTCCGGAACCGCGCGACTTCTACGATCGCAGGTTCGAATCCTCCCTCGGGCATGGATGTGTGTGATGTCCTTCGATTAGTTAGAATTAAGTAGTTCTAAGTTCTAGGGGACTGATGACCACAGATGTTAAGTCCCACAGTGCTCAGAGCCATTTGAACCAACTGTGACATATCGCATTTTCTCGGCAGTAGCTAGATGTTTTTACTAAAATTACGGGAGGAAACATTAATTTTTTCCTTCCCAGGACTCCAACCCGACACCTATCGCTGTTATATTCTCGAGAAAACGAACGTTAAATATGGGTTTGTTACACCAGCAGCGAGATGTGAGCATGTTTGAACTAGAAATAATATGACGAAGAATTCAGTGCTGACTGGTAATCGAACCCCACACATGTCGTTGTTGACTACACAAAAAGAGACTTCAGATACCGAATTTTTCTCCACGATCAGCTCGGAATAACATCCTTGAACTTACAGTGACCTCGTTAATAGTTCTGTGTCTCACTGGGAGTCAAAAACGGCAGATATCGTTAAGTGTTGACAACGAATGAAGATACATTAAAAATCAAAATTATTATCCACTAGCAGATAGGTGTTCTCATGCCAGGGCTTGATAATACATAATTAAAACTTTAGTGCCGGGCCAGCGCAGTATGTGGAGATGTTGAGGAATCTGCAGTTTTGAACAAACAACAAATTGTAGTCGAGCTGCATTGTCAGGAAGGAGCCAAATACCGCGTTAAGGGCGGTCTGAGTTGCATTCCCAGTTCAGAACCAATTTTATCGACATACAGAAGCCCAAATAAAAGTTGGAACAAGTGTCCTGTGACCCTAATAGCAATTGTTTCGTCACTAGAAATAATTAACTAGTATAAGAAAGGTTACTGGTGATAGAGTTTCTACATGTCACCACTGCTGACTTTATTGTGGTTCTACCTAACGTCTACTTGGTAGAGAACGAATGTCATGTTTAATCTGAATTTCAGACCACAATGCCATTATACCTTCTTCGCTTGGCGTTGGCAGGCGAGAATCTATTGCTATCAAAAATCATCAGCAGAATTTGGAATCTAACCCAGAGCACAAGTATACGAACCTATCATCAGTCCAACAACCACCAAATCCTGTTTCTGTGACTCGTTTTTCTATCGTAAGGCCGTTGCGCCACACTGGATGAGAATTCTAACACACAGGCTCCCTGTACTGGTTTGCAGCATGTTCAGTACATTGATTTACTGGGTTGGCCGAATCGCCATGAACTAGCCGCCTCGGCTAACATTCGACTCTATTTTGTAATCACCGAAATAAAATCACGTAACTGGCGCCTACACAGAACTACCAACAGTATGGAAAGCAGAAATTTAAATAGGAAGGGTTCCTTTCTACTTGAGCTACTCTATTGCGTTATCTGTTTGTTGAAAATGTCGTGCAGTGCAAAAGAAAATCTGTAACTGTCTGTCATTCAGAAGTCTAGATCCTGCCATATGCATTATCTCACAGCACTGTGGAATGCAGAAGTTCTGGAGAAATTGTTATTGACTTCTGGAGGTACTGTAGTTACGTGTGAGCTAGTAGCATAATGATAAGCGTTGCGCACATTAGATAAGATGTCGCGAGTTTGAGTACTTTCAGCCGGCCGCGGTGGTCTCGCGGTTCTAGGCGCGCAGTCCGGAACCGCGGGACTGCTACGGTCGCAGGTTCGAATCCTGCCTCGGGAATGGATGTGTGTGATGTCCTTAGGTTAGTTAGGTTTAAGTAGTTCTAAGTTCTAGGGGACTGATGACCTCAGAATTTAAGTCCCACAGTGCTCAGAGCCATTTGAACTATTTGAACCCAACATAGATACTGATGACGAAAAATATTTTGAAACCCACCCTAAATCCCACACCCCAGAACCGAACGTTGGGTTCGTGCTACGGCAGCCCATATCGGGCGATAGCAACTGAGTACGGCGGTGAGATGAGCTAACTGTGGAATGTGGGCCGACAGTTCTTACGGTGCGGAGCGAAGTCGAGCGGATCTGGCGGTGGCTGGACGCGGTTACATCCTGCTCCGGGACGCAGATGCCGCCGTTTCTTTCTCCTCTCTTCTTGCCGCAGTAGAAAGTTCGATACATTGCAGGCTACTTCCAAGTAAAAAACGAGCCCAGTCTGTAGCTATTGTCCAGTGCCGTACAGTCTGTAAAATGTTTCTCAGCTCTCACATAACGCTGCTGCGACTAGGTCTTTCAACTGCAAATGTACTTGTAATTACTACGGAAGAGAGAGAGCCCTTCGTGAATTATTCTGGTAGAAAATAGCGAATATTATGAGTTGTTTTTTTTTAAGTTGACGGTGCTGTATAAATTTAGAAAGAAGCGACAGGTAAAAAAACCTAGAAGACTTTTATGGGAGCAATCGACTGTGAATCCAACCTTCTGGACCTTGTATTTAGGTTTTACAAACTTTTCCAGTCTGTATGTGGATTATTGCAGTGACAGAACCCAGGGACAGCACTGGCTAAGTGATCTTGAGGGACAGTCCTGCGATGTTAATTGCAAAATTTTCCCCAGTCAGCGCACGATAGCGGCTTTGCAGATTGTAAGATTTATCTTTGGGTAACAGTTCACTGTGATTGCGTGAACAGTGTAGCTCTATGTATTGTGTTGATGGTGGTAAGTCTGCGAGACGTTAAGGGTGACCATCTTGCAGGTTCATATTCTATCTCTATCAGAAAAGTACATGAACAGCTGACAAATATAGCGTTGTCATCCGTGAAGGATTCTCAAACAACCCTTTAGTATTCTCACCATAAAACCCTACGGAAATATTAGATTGTGAACCACATTTGACGATTAGAAAATGTAATCTATCACTTCCTGTCACTTTCACAGTTAACTTCCGGTGATGAAATTGATATACGTTCAAGGATTATAACCGTGTATCTTCAGACTGTGTAGTAGTGCGTAGTCACAATTTACAGGCCTTGACCGCGAGGAATGGTACGACTGACAATACACAGTAAATAAACAGATTGAGAGATACTGTTTCTAGGCGCTTCAGTCTGGAACCGCGCGACCACTACGGTCGCAGGTTCGAATCCTGCCTCGGGCATGGATGTGTGTGACGTCCTTAGGTTAGCTAGGTTTAAGTAGTTCTAAGTTATAGGGGACTGATGACCTCTGATGTTAGGTCCCATAGTGCTCAGAGCCATTTGGGCCATTTGAGCCACCCACAGCTTTTATTGCTGGCTCATTTGTGGACAAAAACATTATCGTGAAGTGGTGGAGAAATATATCACATGTAGTGCCAAATTGGTTCAAACACCAGAATGAGATTTTCACTCTGCAGCGGAGAGTGCGCTGATATGAAACTTCCTGACAGATTAAAACTGTGTGCCGGACCGAGACTCGAACTCGGGATCTTTGCCTACAACACCTTTCAAACACCTTCGCCAACTGCGATAGGCACTTCAAGACAAAGAATGTTTGTGACAATATGATGAGCCAGTTTATTCATCTGAATGGAACATGCACATTACTAGCACTTTAAAACGCTCTACAATCAAAATTATTCCACGGACAGAGTTGCACTTATCTCACGTTATTGAGACCAATGAAACATCATTACAAATTGCGACCTTCCACCTTGCTCTCTTAATAACAGTACGACTGGTTCACGCAAGACAAATTTTACACAAGTAGTCGAAATTGTGTTTGGAATTCTGCTACAGCTTCAAATAAATCTTACAAGTACATCGGATTTAGTTCATAATTACCAACAGGGTGACAAGTGATTCAAACATGCGCCTCTCAGCGCATTACATAAACTTTAACGTCAAATTTTTGAATTAAAAGACAATTTCCAACTCAAATAGTAACAATAATAATAAAACATGATTATAAAAATACCTTTACTACTATATAAAGATAAGTCGTTGTTTGACGTTCTCAACAAAAATTTCGAAAAGTGGTTCACCAATTTACTTCAAATTTGTACACGATACTCTGATAAACGTTCGGACTGACGTACACTACATATTTTTAATATACAGGTTGGTCCATTGGCAGTGACCGGGCCAAATATCTGGCGAAATAAGCATCAAACGAAAAAACTGAAAAGAACAAAATTGGTCTAGCTTGAAGGGGGAAACCAGATGGGCTATGGTTGTCCCGCTAGATGGCGCTGCCATAGGTCGAACAGATATCAAATGGTTTTTTTAAAATAGGAACCCCCATTTACATATTCGTGTAGTATGTAAAGAAATATGAACGCTTTGGTTGGACCACCTCTTTCTCTATGTAATAGATGGCTCTGTAATAATCACAAACGTATAAGTACATGGTACCACGTAACATTTCGCCAGTGCGGACGGTATTTGCTTCGTGGCACATTACCGTGTTAAATAATGGTTCAAATGGCTCTGAGCACTATGGGACTTAGCTTTTGAGGTCATCAGTCCCCTAGAACGTAGAACAACTTAAACCTAACTAACCTAAGGACATCACACACATCCATGGCCGAGGCAGGATTCGAACCAGCGGCCGTAGCAGTTGCGCGGTTCCGGACTGTAGCGCCTACAACCTCTCGGCCACTCAGGTAGGCACCCGTGTTAAAATGGACTGTTTACCAATTGCGGAAAAGTTCGATATCGTGTTGATGTATGGTTATGGTGATCAAAATGCCCAAGGGGCGTGTGCTATGTATGCTTCTCGGTATCCTGGACGACAACATCCAAGTTTCCGGACCGTTCGCCGCATAGTTACATTATTTAAGGAAACAGGAAGTGTTCAGCCACATGTGAAAAGTCAGTCACGACCTGCAACAAATGATGATGCCCAAGTAGGTGTTTTAGCTGCTGTCGCGGCTAATCCGCACATCAGTAGCACTCAAATTGCGCAAGAATTTGGACTCTCAAAAACGTCGCTATTGAGAATGCTACATCAACATCGACTGCACCCGTACCATATTTCTATGCACCACGAATTGCATGGCGACGACTTTGAACGTCATGTACAGTTCTGTCACTAGGCACAAGAGAAACTACGGGCCGATGACAGATTTTTTGCACGCGTTCTATTTAGAGACGAAGCGTCATTCACCAACAGCAGTAACGTAAACCGGCATAATATGCACTAATGCGCAACGGAAAATCCACGATGGCTGCGACAAGTGGAACATCAGCGACCTTGGCGGATTAATGTATGGTGCGGCATTATGGGAGGTTGACGGACATCATTTTGAGCAGTTATTGCATTAATGTGCTATTTACAGGTAATCAAGTTGTAACAGCATGCGTTCTCAGAAATGATAAGTTCACAAAGGTACATGTATCACATCGGAACAACCGAAATAAAATGTTCAAACGTACCTACGTTCTGTATTTTAATTTAAAGAACCTACCGTTACCAACTGTTGGTCTAAAATTGTGAGCCATATGTTTGTGACTATTACAGCTCCATCTACCACAAACCGAAAATGTGGTCCAACTAAAGCATTCATATTTCTTTATGTACTACACGTATCTGTAATAAAAAATCGGGGTTCCTATTTTTAAAAACGCAGTTGATATCCGTTTGACCTATGGCAGCGCCCTCTACCGGGCCTACCATAGCGCCATCTGGTTTCCCCCTTCAAGCTAGACTAGTAGACAAGTTTCGTTCTTGGTATTTTTTTCTTTTGACTCTTATTTCGTGAGATACTTGACCCGGTCACGATCAATGGACCACCCTGTATATACAGGTCTTTTGAGGAGTGATGGTTAGTATACAGGGATATAAAAGGAATGGTCATTCGAAATAAAAAACTCAAGTAAACATGGGCTCTGAAACACATATCTTAAGAGCTATAAGTAATTCTCGATCTTCGATACTCTGAAGTAATCTCTTCTACAACAAGCTATTTGCGTTCAATATTTTGAGAAGTGGCAGAATTGACCAAAACAAGAAAAAAATATCCTGTAAACATGTGCTCTAAAATACATACCTTAAAAGTTATGAGCACTTGTTCATTAGAAGAGTTGTGTTTCAAAGTAGCAAAGATGAACAAGTGCTCATAGCTCTAAGATATGCATTATAGAGCACACTTTCACTGGAAATTTTTTTCGTATTTTGGTCCGTACGATGACTTCCCAAAAATGGAAAGTAAAGAGTTTACAGTAGATGAGGTTTATTACACAGTATCTAAGATCAAGAAATGCTCATAGCTCTTAAAGTACGCGTTTTAGAGCCCATGTTTACTTGACATTTATTCCTGTCATATCCCTGAATACTGACCATCACTTCTGAACCACCCTGCATATATACACTGTAAAAGGGGCAATGTTGTTAGCAAATATTTCGATGAGTTTTTGACTGATCTACTTCAAACTTTTACAGAATACTCTAATAAACATTCAGACGGGCACAGGCTACATTTTTTAGCAGGCATATTATATGAATATATACTTAAAATCTATAATATTTTATAATGACAAGTCGATGTTTCACGTTGTTACCATCAATCTCAAAAAGTTCTTGACCGATTTACTTCCAATTTTCGCACATTAGAGGAGAGAGGAGCAAGTTGCGACAGGGGTAAATTGCAACATCTCCATTTTTTCATGCAGTATTCCATCAGTTACTGCCATCGTATGGAGGCACTTTTAGCTGTGTGGTATTCTCATTGTGATGGTCAGAGTCGGCGCGAGAAGATTTTTTTGTGTTCTCTTTCTTTGATCGAAATCGTCATCGGTCAGTAACCGTTTATAGTATATATAATAACACGTTCTGTGACAGACATTAGATTTCAAACGTGATAAATATTTATGTTTTGTAGTTTAACAATGTAATAACTGATTTTAGTTTAAAGTCATTGTCATGCTGTTTATTTGTGATTTATATGGTGGTGCGAAGCGGGGCATGTTGTAACACGGTGTGGCAACTTACCCTGCTCTTGATTAGGTCGAATTTTTATGACTCTTGATAGTGTAATGCTTTTATTTTACTTACTCTTTTGTTTTACTTTTACTCAGTTTAATTTTTACTTTCAGGTAAGGAAAATGAGTTATTACAAACGCAAAATAGAAAATATTCAGGGATCATATCGTGAGATCCAGCGAAATTGCGTTCAACCAAAGAGGAAATCCGAAAACTGGGGTATCTTTGTGCAAAATATTGTAACTTGAAAATTCCATCATCTTGGGCACAAAAGGAAATAGATGGTGCCAACTGGCTTTCAGGAAAATTTGGATATTTGTGGTAAGATCTTATGGGACCAAACTGCTGAGGTCATCGGTCCCTAAACTTACGCACTATTAACCTAGCTTAAACTAACTTTCGCTAAGGACAACACTCACACACACCCATGCCCGAGTGAGGACTCGAACCTTCGATGGAGGGAGTCACGCGGACCGTGACAAGACGCCCTGGACCGCGCAGCTACCCCGCGTCGCTGGCTTTCAGGAGTTTTGGACGGAAACAATGATTTTTCCATCAGACAACCTGAAAGCACAAGTCTGGGAAGAATGACAGTATTTAATAGAAAAAATGTTGGGGAGTTTTTCCAAAAGTTAGGAGATGTTTATTCTCGGCACCCTCTTCCCCCCTTCCAGAATTTGGAACACGGATGAAATGAGTGTAACTACAGCGTTGAAGCCAAACAGAATAGTTGCGCACAAGAGTGTGAAACAAATTGGAACTGCGAGCTCTGCTGAACAGGGAGAATAGATAATAGTAGCAGTTGCTATATATGCACGAGAGACATTCATTACACCCATTATTATTTTTCCAAGAAAAAATTTTAAGGCTCATGTTATCCGCGACAGGCCCTTTGGATGCAGTAGTGCTGCCTCAGATTCTGGGTGGATGGTGGGACTATCTTTTATAACATTTCTCCACTGTTTTATTGGGCAAACAAAACCAACAAAAGAAGCTCCTGTCGACTAGTGCTGGACAACTATGCGTCCCATCTCAGTATAGAAGCTTTTAATAAACACAAGAACAGTGGTGTAGTGCTTCTATCATTTCCTCCCCGCTGTCCTCACAAATTACAGCCCCTTGATGTAAGTGTTTATGGTCCTTTCAAGAAGATGTGCTCCAGGGGAATCGATGCCTCGTTGAAAACAAATCCAGGAAAGAAACCAACAATTTGTGATTGGCATTGCATTATAAACAAAGAACTTCTCAGCACTTTCACACCAGCAAACATCACTCCAAGATTCTCAGCAACAGGTATATTCATATTTGACCCAAACAGATTCTAAGAAAGTGATTTTTCTTCATCTTCTGTGACCGATATGCCCGTTCCAGAAGAAGAAGTTCCAGGTTCTCTGGCTAACTCCGAGAATGTGGCGAATGCTGTTAATTCTGTTCCAGGTCATTCAGCAGGGAAAAACTTTTCCCCTTAACACATTCGTCCTTTCCCTAAAGCTAGACCAAGGAAAGAGACCAACCATGGAAGAAAGAAAAGGAAATGTGCTAACTTAACAGACACATCAGAAAAACAGGATCTATAAAAAGAAAGGGAGAAGAGAAATCACAAGTTGGCACCCAAGAATGGAAAGAGAGAAAAGGAGAGAAGCAAGCAACAATTAGCAGCAAAAAAAATAGCAGTTCCACCCAATTTTCGAAGAAGAAGAAGAATTAGAAGAAGGAAAAAACTATTGTTTGATCTGTACTGATGTTTGTAGAAAGACAGGGGAATGGAGCAGTGTACTAAATACAAATTGTTGTCTCATTGCTCATGTGCAAATAATGATCAATAATTCTACGTGTGTGCAGACTGTGGACACAATGAAGATACTTCTGTCATGCCAGATATTTCAAACTGAGTAGGCTCTTTTCAGCAAAATTTTAGTATGTTGCAACATGTGCCATTGGTTGGATAAACTGAAACTCGTGTCAGCCTTTTCTCTATGTTCTATTGTAGACATTATAATTGTCTAATCGGACATTTTATTTTTGATTTCTGTATGTAAAAGTATGTAGTTACACACTACCATTTTCAAATTTAAAGAGTTTCTAATAAAAAATAATAAAAATTAATAACTGTTTTTTGCTACAACGTGCCCCGTATCTCCCCATACTCTAACAAATGTTTGGATTGGCAAAGACTACATATTTTCTGAATACATATGGTATATAAGTATATATATATATATACTGTATAAAGGGGAAACGTTGTTAACACAAGTCTCGTTAGATCTTGATTAATTTACTTCAGGTTTTTACACGATACTCTAATAAACCTTTGGGTGGATATAGGCTACATATACCTGTAGTTTATACAGTGTATAAGTACACATACACTGTGGCAGAGCAAACGTTACTAGCAAAATTCTCGAAAGAGAGTTGACCGATATACATCTAATTTTAACATGAAACTTGCAGACGGACATAGGCTAGGTATTTTTAAAGTATGAAATGGCGAATAAATGTTCATTAAAGTATGATTTAAAAATTTGAAAAATATGAAGAACTATTCGAAATATTGACAACAACGTTCCTCTTTATATGTTACATATATATTTCTGTACTGTATGTATTTAAAAATATGTATCCTGTCTATATATATTATTTTTATACAATAATTCAACAAACATTCGGACAGACATAGGCTATATATTTTTATTATGCAGTATATAAATATTTATGTGACATTTGAAAGGGAAATGTTGTTGCCAAAAAGTTCTTGATCGATTTACTCAAAACTTTTACATGATACTCTGATGAAGGCATTGGCTACATATTTTTAAATGCATACAGTAGATAAATATATATGTAATATATAAAGGGGAACGTTGTTTACAAAATTTCGAAAAGTTCTTCATTCATATTCGTCAATTTTAAATCATACCTTAATGAACATTTGGATCGGCATAGGATATATATATATATATATATATATATATATATATATATATATATATGGGATATATAAACAAGAAGCATTGATACCAATAATCTCGAAAGGTTCTTGACCGATTTACTTCAAATTTATCTTGTCCATAGGTTTATTAAACGCAACAGATACATGTAAAAGAGACTTTAACCATCAATAACATATTCTCCTTCACTATTTACAACCGTCTTCCAATGCTAAGGTAACGTTTGGATTCCGCGACTGTAGGAATCACGTTTTTTTGAGACGAAGAACTCGTCGAACCATATCCAGAGCGCATTTTCATCTGGAAAGGAAGTTCCTTTTGAGGTCAAAAATTCCGTGATGGATGTGGCTTTGTGAAGTGGAGCCTTATCATGCTGCAGCATCCACCTGTCTACATTGTGTGGTCTCACTCGATTCGCTCTTTTCCTGAGCCTTTTAAGGACATCTTTATAAAACACTTGGTTGACAGCTTGCGCTGGCGGAACAAATTCTTTATGCACGATAACCCTACTGTCAAAAAAGTAAGTCAGCATAGTTTTGATTTGCTCATTCGTGTATTCTTTGGTCGAGGAGAGGATTCATGGACGCTGTGGTTGAGCGCTTCTAGGCGCTTCAGTCCGGAACCACGAGGCTGCTATAGTCACAGGTTCGAATCCTGCCTCGGGCATGGATGTGTGTGGTGTCCTTAGGTTGGTTAGGTTTAAGTAGTTCTAAGTCTAGGAGACTGATGACCTCAGATGTTAAGTCCCATAGTGCTTAGAGCCATTGGAACCATTTGAAGGGGATTCAGTGTGTCACATTTCACTTTGCCGCTTTAGCTCAGGATCGTGTTCAAAACAGCAGGATTCATCACATGTGATCACACAACTAAACCATTCCTGGTCATTAGCGATCGTCTCGAGAAAATCAACGCACACGTTTCTTCGATTGTCTTTCTGCTCAGTTGTGACGTTTTTTAGTCAAAATTTGACCTACAATGTAAGTGTTTTAAGTTTAACTGATCACCCACCCTCCTTATTGTTAAACTTCGCTCTGATCTCACAACAGCAAGCACACTTCGAAGCTATCGTCGGTTTTGGAAGCTGAAGGTCTCCCTGACCAAGGTTCATTTTCAACGTTTTCTCGGCCTTCCAAAAACAATTTGTGCTAGCGTAAAACTTGTGCTCTTGATGAGGAATGTTCCCCATAGGACTGTTTCAACTTTTCAAGCGTCCCATTCGCGGATTAACGCTGCTCTAAATTCCGCTGTTCCATTTTCACTACACACAACAAAAACACAGGCTAACTGATTGCCCTATCAAAAATCATGTGATGGCTGTACAGAGCTGAAACTCGGACTGACTGTTAGGGAGGAATCCCATCACTGAGGCTTCACCCTTCACATATCCAGTTCAGTGTCAGAGAGAGGAGAGGAGGTGATGGACAGAGAGGGGGAGAGGAAATGGATATAGTACGGGGCAGAAGGCGTAGACAGAGATAGGAGGGAGGAAGAGATGGACAGGGAGAGGCGGAAGGAGTCGATGAACAGCGAAAGGAAGGGGAGCAGGAAATGGGCGAAGAGAGGGGGTGGAGGGATGGGCAGATATAGGGAGGGGGGAAGGAGTGTAGGATGTGCGTCCAATTCCCATAAAAAATTTAGCAATTACAAAGATTTGCCGGGTCTGATTGTTTAGTATAAAAATAGCAATCAAATATTGTGACCTCTGTTTATTAATACTGTGGGCCTTCAAGGGCTATTAATGAGATCATTTACAAGCCAAGAACGGTTCGCAACGAGTGGTTGCAGAGGACAGACTGATTAAACCAACGCAAGTTGCCTTTCATCAAAGCCTATACACTACTTAACACAGCCTTAGTGGTATTCTGGTTCAGAAAGACATCATTCCCACCAGGTTTTTAAGTTAAAAAAAGTAGCACTACTGGTCATTTTCGAGCCTAGCACCTTCAGGCATAATAACACACAAAAATTGAATGGAATTCAAAAATGTATTTTTACTTCTATTTAATTTTGATGTTTTATTATGTTTTTAAGTGCATCTGCAAATGGATCAAAGCTCGAAAAGGCAACTAGTGCTTAATACAGAACCTATTTTAACGTAACATACCGATGGAAAAGACCAAGGCTGCTCTGCCCATCCTGTAGAACTTAATACTAAAATGTTCATCCATGCTGCGAATCCTGTTCAGGATGTAATCGGCGTCTCTCGACACGCTCGACTAAACGAGGCGATATCTGCCAGTCACTTCAGTGTCCTGGCAAATGCATTGAATATTGGAGGGCATATCATCTCCGACCAAGCACTGTGTCACGTTTAATGACGACGATGAGTCCAGACCTCTTTTTCTCAACCTGCACAGTCACTATATTGTTTCACTGCGAGTTGCAACGTTAATGGAAGTTTCACGTCTCATGAATGGGGTGATTGCTTACTGGAACCGAAACATAACTTTCCTGGCGCATGATACAGCTCAGAATTTCTTTCTGGTATTGAGTTAGGGTACATGCAACCCAGCAAAGTACACTTCGATTCGGACGCGAATTCACAAAGCCATATTTCGTGCTAGCCATAGGTCTTCGAAGCATATGATCTCCCTTATTGTTATAACCTTGCAGGTAGGTTAAATAAACTGCCTTGCTTTGACTTTTCTTTTCATCAGTTGTCATTATCTATAATGACTACACTATGAAGTTCTGATAGCCCAGCATGTAACACATACTATACGAACGTCTTAACACTTCTGTAATATTACACATTCACTCATTTGTTTTTCTTCACAAGGTTTTTGACACGTCGGACATCATTCGATGTGTTGGATGTTTGAGGTCCCCAGAGTTTCTACGAACCTCTAATTAATCTCATGAATCTGCGAACACTTCAAGAACCATTTCCCATGCAAGAGGGTTTGATAGTTAATGCATTGTAGCCGGCCGTGGTGGTCTCACAGTTAAGGCGCTCAGTCCGGAACTGCGCGACTGCTACGCTCGTAGGTTCGAATCCTGCCTCAGGCATGGATGTGTGTGATGTCCTAAGGTTAGTTAGGTTTAAGTAGTTCTAACTTCTAGGGGACTGATGACCACAGATGTTAAGTCCCATAGTGTTCAAAGCCATTTGAACCATTTTTTGAGCATCTTGTAACCAATCAGTTCAAGATATAATTGCATGTCCTAATGCATTTACCTTTCACATAGACATGCCATATTGAAAAGTCTTATTATCGAACTTATACTGGTAGGTGATTCCTTGTCAGCCCTCCCTCTAATGACCTCAGGTACTACCCTTTCGCTATCTATTTCCAGGAGTTTAGTGTAGCGACTGTTCACATAGCTGTTACGATTAATGGTGTGTTTCCGAGTGTTTAGCCGAATTGTTGTTTCCGCTTTATGTACAATATTTCAACAACTGATCCAGTCGTCTTCTTCAGTTACGAGTTGTGCTGTTATGCGTAAGTAGTCGTGAAGAGCAGTTTCTACCGCGCTGATTACGACCCTTACGTAACAAACCTTCACCTGCCACTTTCAAGCCCCCCCCCCCCCCCCCCTTCAGCTTCCACCTCTTCATCAACCATGACATGCGTCAAGGTCATCCCTACAACTGCACACGTCAGGGTCATCCATCTCACTCCCTGCCACAAGGGGTCCATTGTTTTCTTAAGTAAACATACTGCTCACTTGTGATCTTAACAGATGTTTGCTTAAGACCAGGATCTTTATTTATGTCTCCTTTCAAAATGCCACTTCCGCTGCCCCCTCTGAGTAGCCTTCTTATGCTCTTACAGTGTCACTCAGAAGTACTTTGTAGTTGAACCACTAGGTTGGTTGGCGTGTCTATCTATATGCATAATCAAAACCAGTTGTTCAGACAGAAGACTGGTTAACCTCGTTGCAGTTACATGTGTTGATTGCTTGTTGCAGGTAAACGTGTATTTTAGCTATAAACAGCGTTTCCAGGAGGTTCATCAGTATTTTGTAAAATGGGAAGAATGCAAAAAACCTAACTACATAAAGTGAGTCAATTTCTCGTTTTTTTTATTTACTTACATTAATGCCTAAAACAAAAGACTATTCAGTAGATTTCAGAAAAACTGTCTTAATGGCACTGAGTCAAGGCCAAACTCAGTCCTTCATTGCAAAGGTGATTGGGATCCAACAACAGCCTGTGTGCATTTGGGCCCAGCTTCATAAAAAGAGCAGGACAGCCTGTGCGCATTTGGGCCCAGCTTCAGAAAAAGAGCAGGACGATAGAGAACAATGCACAAAATGGTTAACCCCGAAAAACCGCTCAATAAGAAAATAGGATCATACAAAGGCAATCGATGGCCAAAATATCTGCCAGGGCAATATATGAAGCAGGTCAAAGTTAACTTTAGGACTCTGTATCACAAAATGAACAAAAATGGACTTGTACCACTATTGAAATAAGCCCTTCACATGATGAAACACAGGGTAAAGGTCCATGTTCCGACAGTTACACATCGCTTAGTAGCTATAGATTCAAATGGAACTGTCCAGGCATCTCGGAGTGAACCTAAGAGATGTTGTTCGGACATGGAGGAGATACAGAGAGACAGGAACTGTCGATGACATGCCTCACTCAGGCCGCTCAAGGGCTACTACTGCAGTGGATAACCGTTACCTACGGATTATGGCTCTGAGAAACCCTGACAGGAAAGCCACCATGATGAATAATGCTATTCGTGCAGCCATAGGGCGTCGTGTTACGACGTAAACTGTGCGCAATAGGCTGCATGTAGCGCAACTTCACTCCCAACATCCATGGCGAGCACCATCTTTGCAACCACGACACCATGCAGTGCGGTACAGATGGGCCCAACAACATGCCGAATGGACCACTCAGGCTTGGCATCATGTTCTCTTTACCGATGAGTGTCGCATATGCCTTCATCCAGACAATCGTCGGAGACGTGTTTTGAGGCAACCTGAGTCAGGCTGAACGCCTTAGACACACTGTCCATCGAGTGCACCAAGGTGGACGTTCCCTGCTGTTTTAGGATGGCATTATGTGGAGCTGACGTACGCTGCTGGTGGTCATGGAAGGCGCCGGAACGGCTGTACAATATGTGAATGCCATCCTCCAACTGATAGTGAAACCATATCGGCAGCATATTGGCGAGGCATTCGTCTTCATGGACGACAATTCGCGCCACCATCTTGCACATCTTGTGAATGACTTCCTTCAGGATAACGACATCCCTCGACTAGAGTGGCCAGCGTGTTCTTCAGACATGAACCCAACCGAACATGTCTGGAATAGATTGAAAAAGGCTGTTTATGGACGACGTGACCCACCAACCACTCTGAAGGATCTACACCGAATCGTCTTTGAGGAGTGGTACAATCTGGGCCAACACTGCCTTATTGAACTTGTGGGTAGCATGCCACGACGAATACAGGCATGCATCAATGTAAGAGGACGTGCTAGTGGATGTTAGAGGTATCGGTGTGTACAGCAATCTGGTTCACTACCTCTGAAGGTCTCGCTATATGGTGGTATAACATACAATGTGTGGTTTTCATGGGCAATAAAAAGTGCAGAAATGAGGTTTATGTTGATCTCTATTCCAATTTTCTGTACAGGTTCCGGATCTCTCGTAACCGAGGTGATGCAAAACGGTTTTTGATGTGTGTACTATGAAGTCACTGTCAGGTTGCCTACTGAGGAAGGACGACCATTTAAAACATAAGTAATTTTTAGCAATGACCACCATTTGGGGGTCATTATCAATTGCTCTCAAAATACCGGTAGCCAAAATCTGTTTACAGATTATCTTTTCGCTAAGAGTTTCGTTAACAGTTGAAATCTCAAGGAGCTTGAAATAAAATTGACAGGTACATTATGGATACAACAGTGGTCTGTTCACTACTAAAGGGTCTTGAATCGGTCATCTGATTGAATGCTTATTAATCTCTACTGGACTGTTTGTGGCCTTCTGAACCATCCTAGCAATTGTCTCACCATGTGTCTCTCCTGAGAAGGTTTGCTGTCTTACACTGTCATTGTACTTTGTTTAGATATAAGGCAATTTTACTTTCAGATTCTTTTGTGCGTTTACAACTGTAAGGGTAACGAAAGATGCTTCGACATAATTGATTCTAATTTTTTGCTGTCCTTTTACATACATGAACTATATATATCAGTGCTTTGATATTTTATGTAAAATTCCACTCTCTAAAAAATTTCTTTTATATGCGTAGATTGTGTTTTATTTTCTTTGTGAGCTTTCTATTCGTTTTCATCTATGTTGTTATTTCGTTTTATATTTTGTCCTTTTATTGTGATTTTTTTGTATAAGCCATGGTTTTCTTGTCTTATTTGATCTCATGTGCAGCTACACTGCACGCTTTTAGATTTACGTTTCGTAAAACCTTGTTTTAATTTCTTTTTCATGTGCATGTATGTATTGTAAAAGGAATGTGTAAGAAAGTAAAATTTCTAGGAATGATTGATCCAAGTCTACTGAATGATATTCATGAATTTTTCCATACCATCTAACGCAATTTTTTCCATTTTTCTTGGATCCCACGCCGTACCAGGATTCCTTTTGCCACCCGACTTCAAGGTGTCTTCTTTCAAAAATTCATTCCAAATTTGAAAAAATTTTTTGTGCTGGAATGTAAACTGCTTATGGTATGTATCGATAGTTCGACGTTTGTATTGGATTTATATCCCGGCCCACGATTGGTGACAGTAGCTACATCCCCAAGACAGAGTAAAGGATACTGGCTAGCTCATCATGGCATGGAGCGGAAGGTGAAACCAGAAAAGTTTGGTTGAGTGATAAAAGGCAGTTGTTGGTGCGCCTATGTGCAGATGATGCGGTTAGTGCAGCAATCACGCTGTGTGTGCTGTACACTTACATTCATATACTTACATTCCACACCGTGTTCACCGAATTAAGTAAATCACAGTATTACGAATAGACTATCAGTAAACTTGAGGAGTTTGACTGTGAAAGTGATGTAGATTTGTATAAGAGAGTAACCTATAGACAGTGTGACCCTAAGAATAAACCATTTCAGCATAGATTAGAATTATACTAGTACTTTGGTGCCTGAATTTGTATAGCGGCACCCTTTCATTTCTTCTGTGTCAAGCAATATACATCGTGTAGAAACATTTCAGAACAGCTATAGCAGCAGTGTCATGGAGGAAAGAGCGACTTCTTCTGGAGCGTTAGATGGGCTACCACCATAATCTAAAAAGTCTTCATAAGTCTGTCTGCGACTTTGATCTACCCGGTCTATCTGAACAAAACTCTGAGTTGACGAGCTATTTAAACAAAGACGACGAGTGAAGGAATGAGTTGGCGGACTGACATGCAAAATTGTTTGGCCAACTAGCCCTGCGACTAGAATGAAGTACCTCGTACTTGCCTCTCACTGCCGGAAAGCGCGCACTCCACTCGGCCAAATACGGCCACTGTCGGAGAGGAATAGTTTCAAAGAGGTTTGGCGCTGCTTTTACGCCACTTCCATTAGATGCACTACTGGCCATTAAAATTGCTACACCACGAAGATGAAGTGCTACAGACGCGAAATTTAACCGACAGGACGAAGATGCTGAGATATGCAAATGATTAGCTTTTCAGAGTATTCACACAAGGCTGGCGACGGTGGCGACACCTACAACGTGCTGACATGAGGGAAGTTTCCAACCGATTTCTCATACACAAACAGCAGTTGACCGGCGTTGCCAGGTGAAACGTTGTTGTGATGCCTCGTGTAAGGAGGAGGAATGCGTACCATCACGTTTCCGACTTTGATAAAGGTCGGATTGTATCCTATCGCGATTGCGGTTTATCGTATAGCGACATTGCTGCTCGCGTGGGTCGAGATCCAATGACTGTTAGCAGAATATAGAATCGGTCGGTTCAGGACGGTAATACGGAACGCCGTGCTGGATCCCAACGAGCTCGTATCAGTAGCATCTTATCCGCATGGCTGCAAAGTATCGTGCAGCCACGTCTCGATCCCTGAGTCAACAGATGGGCAGGTTTGCAAGACAACAACCATCTGCACGAACAGTTCGACGGCGTTTGCAGCAGCATCGACAATCAGCTCAGAGACCATGGCTGCGGTTACCCTTGATGCTGCATCACAGACATGAGCGCCTGCGATGGTGTACTCAACGACGAACCTGGATGCACGAACGGCAAAACGACATTTTCTCTGATGAATCCAGGTTCTGTTTGCAGCATCATGATGGTCGCATCCGTGTTTGGCGACATCGCGATGAACGCACATTGGTAGCGTGTATTCGTCATCGCCATACTGGCGTATCACCCAGCGTGATGGTATAGGGTGCCATTGGTTACACGTCTCGGTCACCTCTTGTTCGCATTGACGAAACTTTGAACAGTGGACGTTACATTTCAGATGTGTTACGACCTGTGGCTCTACCCTTCATTCGATCCCTGTGAAACCCTACATTTCAGCACGATAATGCACGACCGCATATTGCAGGTCCTGTACGAGCATTTCTGGATACAGAAAATGTTCGACCGCTGTCCTAGCCAGCACATTCTCCAAATCTCTTACCAATTTAAAACGTCTTGTCAATGGTAGCTGAGCAACTGGCTCGTCACAATACGCCTGTCACTACTCTTGATGAACTGTGGCGTCGTGTTGAAGCTGCATGGCAGCTGTACCTGCACAAGCTCTGTTTGACTCAATTCCCAGTCGTATCAAGGCCGTTATTACGGCCAGAGGTGGTTGTTCTGGGTACTGATTTCTCAGGATTTCTCAGGATCTATGCACCAAAATTGCGTGAAAATGTAGTCTCATGTCAGTTCTAGTATAATATATTTGTCCAATGAATACCCATTTAGCATCTGAATTTCTTCTTGGTGCAGCAGTTTTAATGGCCAGTACTGTAGAATCTTCTCAGGTGCAAGAATGAAATGCGGATCCGTTATGACAAGGTAAAGTGAGATGGTTGCTGTAACAATTTTCAACGGCAATAAAAGAAATGGACGTAATGCCTCGCCACAACACAACTACGGCGCCAGGGCTTGGTAGCCGGGGAGAATGCAACGCGGTCTGGAATTTTGCAAAGCTGTTGTCACACGAAGGTGTGTGGTTTGTTTAACATCCTGGGAAACCCAAGCAGCGCTCTGCTTCAGGGCTTCCATGGTCAAAGGACGTAAAATAGAATAGTTTGGCTTTGCGATGAGTAGCGCTGTCATTGTTCAATGCACTTGACGTCACGTGGTGAGCAGTGGTAGGGCGAAGTTCAGTTTTCACGATTTGCACGCACACGTCTCGTACAATTTCTGCACATATGACACACTCGGCTTGCAGCCTCTTCAAATTTTGATTTACGTTAAAACAAAAAAATCTTTTAAACTAGATTCAAAATTTTTCTTCAAGAATTCTAAAATACCGTAAAGATCTGTAGATAGCGTTTTCCGATTTTCAAGTCTAAAATTATTGATGTAGCAAAACTCATATAGTTATGTATGAACTGCATACCGGTACAAAGAACGAAAGTGACCATTCATATTCATCATCCACGCACTTCCATATTAAAGGGTTGGACTCTTCTTCCCCGCCGGCCGGTGTGGCCGTGCGGTTTTAGGCGCTTCAGTCTGGAACCGCGTGACCGCTAGGTCGCAGGTTCGAATCCTGCCTTGGGCATGGATGTGCGTGATGTCCTTAGGTTAGTTAGGTTTAAGTAGTTCTATGTTCTAGGGGACTGATGACCACACATGTTAAAGTCCCATAGTGCTCAGAGCCATTTTTTTTCTTCTTCCCCCTGACAGAGAAAGCACGGCCGAATAACTTCCCAGTGTCTTAGAAAACGCTCAAGAGCCGGCAACAAGAGCAAACACGGCACAAGAATATTCCGTAAAATTGTAAATCTCTTGCTCAACGAAGTCAAACATGTTTTGGAGTTCATGCGTTTTCTCACTAGAAGATGAAAACCCGTTGTAGACCTTAAATGCTACACACTTGATGCTGAATTTAATCGTTTTCCATGCATTTTTGGTCATATTATGAATAACATATAGCAGATACAACTAGCTTCAATTACAGTGGGGTGACAAAAGCCATAGGACAGCGACAAGCCCACATACAGATGGGTTTAGTAGTATTGCGTACACAACGTACAAAAGTCAGGGGATTGTTGGAGTTGTCATTTGTACTCAGGTGATTCATGTGAAAAGGTTTCCGATTTGATTGTGGCCGCACGACAGGTACTATCACATTTTGAAAGCGGAATAGTAGTTGGAGCTAGGAGCACGGGACATTCCATTTCGGAAATCCTTAGGTATTTCAATGTCGAGATATACAGTGTCAAGAGTATGCCGAGAATACCATATTTCAGGCATTTCCTCTCACTGCGGACAACGCACTGGCCGACAGCATTCACTTAACGATCGAGAGCAGCGGCGTTTTCATTGAGTTGTTAGTGCTAACAGACAACAAACACTTCGTGATCTAGCCGCAGAAATCAATGTTGGACGTAGAACGAGCATATCCGTTAGGACAGTGCGGCGAAATTTGGCGTTAGTGGTCTATGGTAGCAGTGAGTGGCTTTGCTAATAGCACAACATCCCCTGCAACGCCACCAGTTGGACCCTACACGACTGTAAAACTGTGGCCTGACCAGCTGAGTCCCTCTTGGTAGGGTTAGAGTGCGGCGCATGGATTCAAATTGTCAACAGGCCACTTCACAAGCTGGTGGAGGCACCATAATGGTGTGGGACAACTGGACCGATCAGTGACTGGAAATGGCTATGTTCGGTTACTTGGAGACCATTTACAGCCATTCAGGGACTTCATGTTCCCAAACAATGATGGAGTGTTTATGAATGACAATGTGCCGTGTCACCGGGCCACAATTGTTCGTGATCTGTTTGCAGAACATTCTCGACAGTTCGACAGAATTATTTCGCCACCCAGATCGCCCGACAGAATCTCATCGAACATTTACAGGACACAACCGAGAGAAAAGATCATGCAAAAAAAATACTGAACTGGCAGCGCTTTCGCAGTTATGGTCGACTATAGAGGCAGCAGGACTCAATATTTCTGCAGAGTATTTCCAATGTTGAGTCCGTGCCAGAGCAAGCTGCTTCACTATGCTAGGCAAAAGGAGGTCCCACAAGGTATTAGGAGGTATCTCATGACTTTTGTAACCTCAGTGAACACTATCGGTACTATTTAAAGATTTAAAATTTTGAAAAAGTGAGTAATGTCTTCCACATGTTCACTGCTATATTGTCTGCACACAAACCTGATATTTTAGTAACTTCCAAGCTGTATTCATCTAAAACAAACTTAAGTATTCCGAAAATGGCATCAGCTTTTCCATTACCATCGTCACAGAAGGTAAGTAATTTCACCTTCATACCAGATATCTCAGAAGTATGTTTTATCGAGACAGGAATATACCAGCAGCTTACATGATGTACACCCACAGTTAAGTTTTGGACCTAACTGTCGGTCTTTGAAACGTGTACTTCCTAGCATAATAACTATGGTTAAGCCTAACTCCATAGCATACAAGTGACAGTTCGGGTGATGAAATTTCATTGTCATAGAAGAATGTTTAACACTACAAAAATTTGCAATCCATTTACTTTTGGAAGTTGATGCAAGAGAAAATTGATTTTTCTCTCCTAATGAACCCTTTTTCACGTCCCCAATACCCTCACTTTTTATTGAAAAGAAATCAGGACACACTGTACACTTTGCCATCCCTTCATCATCACTCTTAGCAAACCAATTTTTGAATTGTTTGTCCTCTAACAATTTATTAGGAAATGGGCACTTTCATTTCACCTTTTCCTTTCAAGTTTCATTTTGACTGTCTTAACTGTCATCACTACACTCTCTGCCACTACTATTTGTTTTTCCACTTACACAGCTGAGCATTTTATATATGAATCTGGCTTCGGAAGACCATAAAACCACCGTAACATTAATAATGTTTTTCTATAGCAGCGAAAGTACGAAACATATACACTGAAGAGCCAAAGACACTGGTACATCAGCTTAATGTCGTGTAGAGCCCCCGCGAGAACGCAGAAGTGCTGCAACAAGACGTGGCATGGACTCGCCTAGTGTCTGAAGTAGTGCTGGAGGGAACTAACACCAAGAATCCTGCAGGGCTCTCCATAAATCCGTAAGAGTACGAGCGGGTGGAGATCTCTTCTGAACAGCATGTTGCAAGGCATCCCAGATATGCTCAATAATGTTCATGTCTGGGGAGTTTGGTGACCAGCGGAAGTGTTTAACATCAGAAGAGTGTTCCTGGAAGAACCCTGCAGGAATTCTGGACGTGTGCGGTGTCGGATTGCCTCGATGGAATTGCTCAAGTTCGTCGGAATGCACAATGGAATGAATGGATACAGGTGATCAGGCATGATGCATACGTACGTATCACCTGTCAGAGTTGTTATTAGACATATAAGGGGCCCATATTAACCAACTGCACACGCCCCACACCATTACAGAGCCTCCACCAGCTTGAACAGGCCCCTGCTGACACGCAAGGTTCAAGGATTCATGAGGTTGTCTCCATACCCGTACACGTCCATCCACTAGATACAATTTGAGGCAAGACTCATCCAACCAGGCAACATGTTTCCAGTCATCAACAGCCCAATGTCGGTGTTGAGGGGCCCAGGTGAGGGGTAAAGTTTTGTATCGCGCAGTCAGCAAGGGTACACAAATTGGCCTTCGGCTCCGAAAGCCCATATCAATTATGTTTCTTGAATGGTTCGCACACTGACGCTTGTTGATGGCCCAGAACTGAAATCTGCAGCAATTTGCCGAAGGGTTGCCCTTCTGTCACCTTGAATGATTCTCTACAGTCGCCGTTGGTCACGTACTTACCGGATCTTTTTCCGGCCGCAGCGATATCGGAGATCTGATGTTTTACTGTATTTCTGATATTCACGGTACACTCTTGAAACGGTCTTACGGGAAAATCCTCCTTTGTCGCCACCTCGGAGATTCCGTGTCCCATCGCTCGAGCGCCGGCTATTACACCATGTTCAGGTCACTTAAATCTTGATAACCTGCCATTGTAGAAGCAGTAACCTACCAACAACTGCGCCAGGCATTTGTTGTTTCATACAGGCGTGGCCAACCGTAGCGCAGTAATCTGCCTGTTTACATATCTCTATATTTGAATACGCGTGCCTATACCAGTTTCTTTGGCGCTTCAGTGTAACTACTCCTTCACTTGGTCGCTATAAAAATACTACCTATTCAGTACTATAATGAACACGAGGCGACGAATTATTTTACTTTTAAATGCACTCCTCTTTTGCTCTCTCGTGTGTTTTACACATATTGGTTTTAACTAACAAGAGTAAGATACATTACTGGCCATTAAAATTGCCACACCACGAAGATGATGTGCTACAGACGCGAAATTTAACCGACAGGAAGAAGATGCTATGATATGCAAATCATTAGCTTTTCAGAGCATTCACACAAGGCTGGCGTCGGTGGCGACACCTACAACGTGCTGATATGAGGACAGTTTCCAACCGATTTCTCATACGCAAACAGCAGTTGACCGACGTTTCCCGGTGAAACGTTGTTGTAATGCCTCGTGTAAGGAGGAGAAATGCGTACCATCACGTTTCCGACTATCATAAAGGTCGGATTGTAGCCTATGACGATAGAGGTTTACCGTATCGTTACATTGCTGCTCGCGTTGGTCAAGATCCAATGACTGTTAGCAGAATATGGAATCGATAGGTTCAGAACGGTAATACGGAACGCCGTGCCATATCCCAAAGGCCTCGTATCACTAATAGTCGAGATGACAGCCATCTTCCGCATGGCTGTAACTGATCGTGGAGCCACGTCTCAATCCCTGAGTCAACAGATGGGGACGTTTGCAAGACAACAACCATCTGCACGAACAGTTCGACGAAGTTTGCAGCAGAATGGACTATCAGCTCGGAGACCATGGCTGCGGTTACCCTCGTCGCTGCATCACAGACATGAGCGCCTGCGATGGTGTACTCAACGACGAATCTGGGTGTACGAATGACAAAACGTCATTTTTTCGGATGAATCCAGGTTCTGTTTACAGCATCATTATGGTCTCATCCGTGTTTGGAGACATCGCGGTGAACGCACATTCGAAGCGTATATTCGTCGTCACCCGGCGTGATGGTATAGGGTGCCATTGATTACACGTCTCGGTCACCTCTTGTTCGCACTGACGGCACTTTGAACAGTGGACGTTACATTTCAGATGTGTTACGACCCGTAACTCCACCATTCATTCATTCGATCCCTGCGAAACCCTACATTTCAGCAGGATAATGCACGACCGCATGTTGCACGTCCTTTATGGGCCTTTCTGGATACGGAAAATGTTCGACTGCTGCCCTGGCCAGCACATTCTCCAGATCTTTCACCAATTGAAAACGTCTTGTCAATGGTGTCCGAGCAACTGGTTCGTCACAATACGCCAGTCACTACTCTTGATGAACTGTGGTATCGTGTTGAAGCTGCATGTGCAGCTGTACCTGTACACGCCATCCAAGCTCTGTTTGACTCAATGCCCAGGCGTATCAAGGCCTTTATTACAGCCAGAGTTGGTTGTTCTGGGTACTGATTTCTTAGGATCTATGCACCCAAATTGTGTGAAAATGTAATCATATGTCAGTTCTAGTATAATATATTTGTCCAATGAATACCCATTTATCATCTGAATTTCTTCTTGGTGTAGCAATTTTAATGGCCAGTAGTGTAATAAATTTAAGAATATGTAGTATGATACAAATATAGTAAAATTGTAAAGTGAAACCAAAAAAGTAAAGTCTTGCGAGTGTCCCGTCATTCACATGTATGGACTCGGGAAAATTATAAAAGCAGGAACGACACCTACAAAATAGGGACATATGGCAACCCTATCACGCAATGTGGTCACATAACCATGTGGAGCGCACGGTATACCTTGTGACTATGAACTGCAATATAAAAATTTCGTCATCTTCTTAGAAAAGACTTAACTTACTATGTTACTTTTAGTACGTCTTTACTCTTCACTTTGACGTAACCTCGTTATTTCCACGTGTCAGTTTTGCCAAGATGATAAGTATAAAGCGAGAAACATGTGTCATGTGTGCGACCTAGGCACGCAGTGAAAACTCCACTCCCCAGGCTAGTAAGCAAAAGGTGACATCTAAAGTACGACAAGCACTATTCGTTTATGTACGTAGCAGCACGGAATTGTGCGTTGTGGCTGGCAGAGTGTGCACAGTGCACAGTGTTTAACAAATCCAACACGAAGTTGTGATAGTCGTTTAAGGTAGTTAATCAGAAAGAATCGTTATCAGGCTGACAAATGTACTAATCAGCGTGACATGTATTAAAAAAAATTATCGTCCATGCCCTGTTGACGGAACGAAGAGCTCCTAACATACACTCCTGGAAATGGAAAAAAGAACACATTGACACCGGTTTGTCAGACCCACCATACTTGCTCCGGACACTGCGAGAGGGCTGTACAAGCAATGATCACACGCACGGCACAGCGGACACACCAGGAACCGCAGTGTTGGCCGTCGAATGGCGCTAGCTGCGCAGCATTTGTGCACCGCCGCCGTCAGTGTCAGCCAGTTTGCCGTGGCATACGGAGCTCCATCGCAGTCTTTAACACTGGTAGCATGTCGCGACAGCGTGGACGTGAACTGTATGTGCAGTTGACGGACTTTGAGCGAGGGCGTATAGTGGGCATGCGGGAGGCCGGGTGGACGTACCGCCGAATTGCTCAACACGTGGGGCGTGAGGTCTCCACAGTACATCGATGTTGTCGCCAGTGGTCGGCGGAAGGTGCACGTGCCCGTCAACCTGGGACCGGACCGCAGCGACACACGGATGCACGCCAAGACCGTAGGATCCTACGCAGTGCCATAGGGGACCGCACCGCCATTTCCCAGCAAATTAGGGACACTGTTGCTCCTGGGGTATCGGCGAGGACCATTCGCAACAATCTCCATGAAGCTCGGCTACGGTCCCGCACACCGTTAGGCCGTCTTCCGCTCACGCCCCAACATCGTGCAGGCCGCCTCCAGTGGTGTCGCGACAGGCATGAATGGAGGGACGAATAGAGACGTGTCTTCTTCAGCGATGAGAGTCGCTTCTGCCTTGGTGCCAATGATGGTCGTATACGTGTTTGGCGCCGTGCAGGTGAGCGCCACAATCAGGACTGCATACAACCGAGGCACACAGGGCCAACACCCAGCATCATGGTGTGGGGAGCAATCTCCTACACTGGCCGTACACCTCTGGTGATCATCGAGGGGACACTGAATAGTGCACAGTACATCCAAACTGTCATCAAACCCATCATTCTACCATTCCTAGACCGGCAAGGGAACTTGCTGTTCCAACAGGACAATGCACGTCCGCATGTATCCCGTGCCTGTGGTTCTGTCAGTGTGATCATGTGATTTATCTGACCCCAGGAATGTGTCAATAAAGTTTTCCCTTCCTGGGACAATGAATTCATGGGGTTCTTATTTCAATTTCCAGGAGTGTAATATAGCCTCACTGGTTTTCCACTTCTCACATCTCATACAATTTGGCTTTAAGTTTCTATTCATCCATCTGATTTTGTTTACGGAGTGTGGCAAGTCGCCCAGTGTGGCGTTGACTGAAATAAGACTTGCACTTGGCAGCCGAACTTTCCTGGATTTTAAAATACCGGCACAGTAGCCAGCTGCCCTTTGTATTAAAAAAGCTTAGTTAATGGGTCATTGATGATCTTAAACAAGTGTGATGGGATGTCCACCCTGAACAAACAGAAAGAACAATACCGAACAAAAATTTAATTAAAAAAAAAAGTCCCAGTGCTACATACAGTTTTAATCTGCTATAACATTTCATACCAGTGCACACTCCACAAAATCATCTGAAATAGCTTCTTCTGAACAACTCCTTCTATTCTACAATTGAATTTTTAATTGAAGCTACTACTTTACCTTTAAGCATAGTAACATTTGTTGTGTCAAAGACTAAAATGTTTCTTTTCATTAATTTTATGTCATTGTGCTTCTGTAATGTCTAGCATGAACTCACACACACAAATTTTTTTTTGTATATATATGTATCTGTAATGGCTAACATGTACCATACACATCAAAAAAATTGTGTAAGCATATGTAGCCTGTAAACTGATTCATTCCACATTTTTTACATAGAAAGTGTGCAAATGATCCATGAAACACTGAACTGGGAAAAAAGTGATTGTGCTCTGCTGTTACCAGTGGATGTTAGTTAATTTACTAACCTCAATTCAGATAAATGCTAGTATGGTTTTTAATGGAATGTTGTATTCAACAAAATCAATTCACATTCTGAATATTTGGATGTGTTATGGCGCTAACATTGTAACACATTTTATTTCTTGTGTTTTCTTATTAAATTATGTTTATCTACGTAATTAACTGGAATGCTATCTACTTACCTAACAGATGGAAGAAAACAGAAGCTGCTGTTGATTTAGCAGTGGACAGTGAACATAAGTCATCAAATGAGTATGCTTCGTCAGAACACCCTACAATTAAACATAATCTCTCCAAAAGATCAGACACTTCTTTCTGTCTGAGAGAAATAAAGACAAATCATTGTATACTATGTTCCTCAATTTTGAAGCAAGATCAAAACACAGAATTTAAGTGGGGAAGTCTCATGTACAAATTATGATTTACATACAGGCATAGACACATGACAGGATAGGAAAATTATGGTAAGGGAAGTTCTGGTAGAATGTAAATAATTTAGGTGCATAGGAGATCAGTCACTGATGCAAAATAGATCACTCAGTGAATAATACTAGCATAGCGTCCTTGATAGGTAGACAAAAATGAATGAAAAATTGCTACTTTCACATGAATCCTTGAGCAAGCCAGAAAACATGTGCACTCTCTCTCTCTCTTTCTCTCTGTCACACACACACACACACACACCCACACCCACACACACACACACACACACACACACACACACTCACCTACGTTGTGCAGGCACAATATAGGTGTGTGTGTGTGTGTGTGTGTGTGTGTGTGTGTGTGTGTGTGTGTTCTCTTGCTCATTATAGGATTTTTCCATCAGTTCACGTTTTTTACATTATTTTTTGTGTGCTTGTTGATGCCTCAAACCTGTATTATTTGTGAATGGTCTCCTTTACTCCTAAAATATTTAGGAAAGGAAAATTCTTATTTTTGAACAGACACCTCATTACTGAATAAAACATCTGGCATGACAAAATTCATACATAACAAATGGATATGCCATCTGGCTTCAGAATAAATGGCATAATGGAAGATATTTAAACAACTCAAATAAACTGCTTAAAAAGTTTTGCGCTGCCTTAATGGCTTACAATGTCTATAATCCTCTTTCTTGACAGGAAATGACAACACAAAACCACCAAATGTAAAGAAAGTAAAAGGAAACTTGTATTCGCAAGTCCATTTCAGTATAAAGAACTGTGTCTCCAATTGTGAACAGGACAATAAGGCTTGTGTACACTGTTCACTCTGTCTACATGACTTGAAGAATCAAATCAAGCAAGGATCATGTCATTTTACAGCAGGTTACTGTGGCTGCTGTTGATGAGGTGACTGCAGCTCTGAATAATTGTACCATTTGTCCCTTGAGTGTTGAGCAGAACTTCTCTTTTTTAGAAGGCGGCAATCCCTAGTGCATGTAGGTATACACAGTGTAATTTCAAACTACACACTGAATCCACTGCATTAATCATTTGAGCCTTGTTATTAGTGATCCCCAGTAGTAATTAACTGTTCACGATTTTGAGGGTAATGTTTTGCAATTACAAATCAAGACTGAATATGTTAGAGTGGGGTGGAAAGCTAGGGAAGCTCAAGAAAAATTTTCATTATTATTTAAAAATACGGATTACTCTCATAGCATTGGGCGTGAGACTGTTGGTGGTGGTGTGGTGGATCATTTTTCTAAATTACTGAATCCTTTTTAACATTGTTCCAGGGTGCTGAAAACATTTCCATCAACAGTATGATAAGTTTTTTGTGGTTCTCAATAATCTTGGTAAAACAGGTGGCCACTTTTAAGGTTACTTAGGTATAATATGTCAGTTCTTGTATCCATTGTGTTGGGGATCCTTAACTGAGATGACAAGTGTTGTTTTGACTGAACATAGCTCCTTATGCAAGTTGTGTGAGAAAATTTTAAGAGAAAGGTTGATAGCTTATAGGAGCACAGACAGATTGAACATGTACATGAAATACGCATTACAGCCAAAGCCATCAACATTCAGCTTTTGTAATTGGAAGTCATTGCCAACATCTTGTATGGCATGAAATTGAAGAACCGCTTGTGGGTTTTGTACACTGAGAGGCCAATTCCGCATGGTGATTTGGACTGTCTAGGTGCAGTTAGATGGAGGTGTCTGATGAATTAACTGAAGGGGTGATCCACCCAGGAATGTTAGCTTGGGAAAGCGGAGTTTGTATTTCTGTGGCTTGCCGGAACATTTTGCTCATCAGTGTCACACTGAGCAGAAGAAGCCAGTAAGCAACTGAGGCTGTAATAGGGTAGGGTATTACTTTTCTCACGTCTTACCCAGAGCTTGTAATAAGCTTCCCTCTCTTTGAGCCTCTCTTAACAATGAACCGGCTTGTGCCTTGCTATATTTGGAGGCTGTAGTTTCCTAATTAAATTATGACTGGTAATTAAGGCACTGGCCTATGTGTGAGTTTTCTGACTTGTGATCCATTACTCAGGCTTGCAGGACATTCAATGGTCAGCCATTATGCTCAGTTGGTTTATTAAGTGTTTATTGTAAAACTGGTGATTTCTCTTGGCCTCTCAATCTCATTGTAGTCAAAGGTCTGAACACTAATCTGCTGCTGGGCTGTGATTTTGTTCAGAATTAATGTTTAGTCTTGGATTACATGACAGACAATTTCATTTTAAATTCCGTCTGCTGCAAAAATTTATGTTGTGTGAGTACTGAAACTTACCAGGTGCCAAGTATGGAGGGTTTACATCACCAATTAATCAACCGCTGAGGTGCACTCTTGGCTTTGTATTTTGCAGAAACTTCTTGATGTTTTAACAGGCATTTCAAGAGTGACCAATAAGATAAAGTACCACATTCATCTTTCTGATGAGATCCCCATACCGCTGTCACCTTACATATTATCTCCTCTCAAGATGTGGATCCTCTGTCAACTTGTGGAGAATACGTTGGACAATGGAGTGAGTCGGCCATCCAGTTTGCCATACATCTCTCCCATCTTCCTGGTCACTAAGGGGAATGTGTCAGGCTATAGGGCAGCTGAGGACTATCCTCAGGCTATAGAGCAGCTGAGGACTATCATGCTTTACACCACGAGGTCATTTTGCAGTCAGTCCCCCGTCCAATTTAGACCATCATTTTACCTGATTTGTGGGGGCACAGTATTTTACTCTGCGTGATTGCAATCCCACATATTACCAGATCCTGCTTGCAGACCTTGCGAATACAGTGACCGCTTTTTTGACTGACTGGAATTTGTATGAATTTAACAGAATGTCATCTGGGTTATCCCAAACAGCCACTGTTTTCTCCAAGCTCCTAGATTCTATAACTATCTTGATAATGTGGTCATCTATAATAGGTCATTCTCTGAACACTTTGAACACCCGCAGCAACTCTTGACGAGGTTACGTGAGGCTAGACTCACTGTCAAGCCCTCTAAATTTCTTTCTTAGTTCACCTAGTTTCTGCTGTTGGCATTAAGATTGATCACTCACACACCTGCATCATCCATAGTTTCAGAACACCCAAGACCGGGAAGGGAATAGCCCATTTTGTTGGTATGAGCAACTTAGGAAATTTGCTGTTCGCTTGAACAAGCTGCTTCCAATGCCTTGGAGTAAGCATTTGGTAACACCCCTGTCTTGGTGGTTCTTGACTTTGAGTGACTATTCATTGTTCAGACTGCAACCATGGACCAACTGCTGCAGGAGCAGGATGGTGATAATTGCCCAGTCGCATACGCACCGAGGTCCTGACTCCAGCTGAGGCTAGGTATTAATCTACGAGTTGGCTCTTACTGTACTTTTTGCCCTAGACAAATTTTAATTCTATTTGGTACACAAGGAGTTTACATTCAAAATGAAGAATTGATAGCTGGAGTTGCCAACTAAATTGCAGGCCTGGAGTAAAACTATTTTTGAGATGGGATCAAGACACTGGAACATTGTTGGACCAAGGGTATTAATCTACAAGGAGACTACATTGACAAAATAAAAAAAAAAATGTTTGAGTGATGAAAGTACTTTTTTTCTATGTGAGTTCAGGCTTTCTCAGCGAATTTCATACATGAAGTCTTCACAGGTTGTCAGCCGAGTAGCATCGTCCTCTCGAAGCAACGTTTCGATGGAATCATCTTCAGGCGAAGTGTCGGGATATCGTCGGTCATGAACTGATATCTCTGCTGGATCGCTCTCTGCTTCCCGCTGCCAGCCAATCACATGCCCGTGGAATCACCCGATGCACCTGGAGTGGCCGGTGGTGGGAGGGCAGGCGTGTGTGGGGTTCGTGTCCTGGCGTCCGTCTCTGTCTGCTCTGTCCGTGGCCCTTGGAGGAATGGAAAGTTCTTCTCTGATTTTCCTGATTGCAGGCTAGCAGGCTGCGCTGAGATGGTAGCCACTGTCAGGGTTGATTAGGTTGTCATATAACCGTATTTCAATGGACTCTTTGACTACTGAGTCCCAAAATCCGTTTGTACTGCATATTTTCTTTGTGTCCTCCAAATCAATGGTAGCTTCTCGTCAATACTATGTTCTGCCACAAGAGATTTGTTGGTCTGACCCAAGCATACATGCCTGATGTGTTCATTGCAACAAATCTTTTGTGGCAGAACATAGTATTGACGAGAAGCTACCTTTGATTTGGAGGACACAAAGGAAATATGCAGTACAAACGGATTTTTGGTCTCAGTAATCAAAGAGTCCATAGAAATACGGTTACATGACAACCTAATCAACTGCAACAGTAGCTACCATCTCAGCTCAGCCTGGGAACCTGCAATCTGGAAAATCGGAAAAGACATTCCATTCCACCAAGGGCCACAGATGGAGCAGACAGAGATGGATGCCGAGACATGAACCCTGCACACGTGTCACCCCGCCTCCCTCCCCCAGCCCCAGCTTCTCCACGCACATCGGGCAATTCCGCGGGTACGTGATTGGCCGGCGGCAGGAAGCGGAGAGCGGTCTAGCAGCGATATCAGCCCGCGACTGATGATATCCCGACACTTTGCCTGAAGATGATGGAGACGCATTCCATCAAAACGTTGCTATGAGACAATGACGCTACTCAGCTGACATCCCATGAAGACTTCATATATATACTTTTTTTCTATTCTGTCCCAATAACTTTTCAAACCACCCTTGTATATAATACATACTGTGACCTAAGGAACCGTATTTTTTTTTAACTGTGGAATAACTGTAAGACAGAAAGCACCTTTTGCTAAAAACAATTTCCTCACCTCAATCAAATTACATTATTGGAAGCCTCCAACCAACATCAGTCCACCACCTGTATCCTTTCACTTCCAATACACCACAACATATAATACATGAAATGTATTCTTAGTTGGTAATATGGATGATTATCAGCTGTATAGTGTAATTTGTTCAGGTCCAGGACTTGAACTCAGATTTCCCACTTATCATGAGCAGCTGCTTTACCATCACACTCGAACCTGGATTTTCTGCTTATTGGAAACAGTTGTGTTAACATTAGACTATTCAAGCATGCCTCATATCCTGACTCAAACTTCCATATGTCATCAACCATGTGTCTACAGTCTGCACTATGCATCCATAATATATATATATTCCCATTCTGGGGAGACAGTTTACTTGAAAGTTGCTTGCCCAGCATCGGTAGATAAATGCAATATTGCTATGCTTGTGTTGTTCAAAAGTACAATGCAATGATCCTTCAAACATGCATGCATGCTTTGTACTTCACAACTTCAGATATGTGTCATGTATTTCATAGTGGCTGTAGTCACCACAATGCCTATTCCTTTTGACATGCATGCATGTCCAAAGGAATATTGTATTGTACTTCTGAACAACACAGGCACTGCAATATCAAATTTATCCACTGACAGTGGGTAAATGACTTTCAGTTAAAATGTATGTCCTGTACAGGAATATACATAATGGATATACCAGTGCAGGTTGCAGACATATGGCTGACATTGTATCAAAAGTCAGTCTGGCCATGAAGCATGTTTGGATAGCCTAATGTTAGAGTTACTGCTCATGATAAGCAGGAAATCTGGGTTCAAGGCCTGGTCTGGCAAATGTTCATTGTCGTCATTCCATCATACAGTTATCCTTATCACAACTGCAAATACATTTCATGTATTTTATAAACGGCTGTAATTGCCACAGTGCCTGTTCCTTCTGATATGTATGCATTTCCTAAGGAAAATCGCATTGTACTTCTGACCAACACAGGTACTGCTATATCATACAAAATATAAGGACAGAAGTTACCACAGACACATACAGAAAGAAAATGACAGACCAACACATCTTCCATATGCTGCTGATCCGCTAAATCTAGGCTCCAGGCATGTCTCACTTTGTTAACATGAACAACGTCTATGGAAGAAAGCCAGAAAAAAGAGAGCTGAAAATCAACAACCCAGAGTCTGGTTGCCACCTGTCTTTTCCTTTACTCTGAATTGAGTACTGGAGTCTTGGAGTGCAAGTTGAATCTAGAAAAATGGTAAATGCTATCTGAAGCAGGAAATATCATATGCTGTGTGAAGAACAATGAAACATGCAACACTAGCTGATGTGAAGAAAAAAATGGATTAACCTTTCATAAACAAAGATCTATGGGTAACAAATGATAAGGCAGTTAATGTCAACAAATGATGTGCAGACATAACACAACCGAGACACAGAAAAAGAAAATGACCATACAAATTAAAATCAAAACCAGATTAAATCTACTATGAAAGCTACTGTTCTTTCTTAAATTAAAAAAAAATTGAATTTCATGTCTTGAGGCAAGTAAAGATCTTCCAAATGCAATGTTCATTTATTTACACTTATTCCTTATGAGGTCATTAAATTATGACTTTTTTAAACATTGTATTAATGTACAAAGTTCAATACTTATTACTGTTTATATAAATACAGCTATTTTGACCAATTACAGCCTGCATGATAAGGTAATTGTGTTAATGCTCAGTGACAAATGTTAATACCATCCTCTAACTTACGGTTTCTGCTATCTAAAACCAGTTACTTCATATGCTACTGTTACTGTTTTTTTAAAAGAACTTACATCTTATTAGCTGGGACTATAACATTCTTAGAATTCTTTCAGTATATACAGACATTTATTTATAAGTAATGATTTTAATTCTGCTCTAAAAGAGCCCAAAGTATATGATCTTAGGGATTCTGGTATTTTGTTGTAGAACACTGAGCCATTAATACATGGACTGGGGTCTATCACTTTAAGTTTGGTTCTCTGCTTGAAATAACTATGCTTATTTCTTATGTTTCACATGTAGTAACCCACTGGTTTCTACACATACTGCCCACAGCAGACATAAGTTGGGGCACTATGGCAACCATAGTGGACACTGACATTCAAACAATGCACCCACAACTACCTGAGATGGCCACAAGGGGACAGCTGAAAATGTGTGCCCCGATGGGGGCTCAAACCCGGGATCTCCTGCTTACATGGCAGACACTCTCCATCTGAGCCACCAAGGGCACAGATTTTAGTGCAACTGCAGGGACTTATCCCTTGCATGCTCTCCGTAAGACCCACATTCCCAACTTAATATCCACACACTGCATTCGTAGTGCCCCTGCCCATTACACTCATTATTCGCGGCAAACAATCTTACCAAGTCACTGATGGTATCTGTTCTTTTGGACATGTCCAGATTAAATCTACTTCACATGTCCGAAAAAACGGATAATATCTTCATATAGTTAAGGCTTAACATCATTGAGAGTGGTTAGACTGAATTTTTCTTAGCGACACAATGAAGCTGTCCAGTCAGATTTGGCACTGTGGCGACTTGAAGGTCACTATTAATGCACATGCTGTCATAGTCACTTATCCCCTGCCTCACCTGGAAGAGTTGCTCATAAAATTGGCTGAAGGCCAATTCTTTTTGAAAACTTACTTAGCCAAATTCTACATTCAGATTCAACTGGCATCAAAACAGTTGCTTCTATCTGCCTCTATCAGTATCAATGGGTAATGTTTTGGGTTGCTGGAGCGCCTGCAATCTTTCAATGTGTTTCAAAACAGGTTACGATGGATCTCTCTAATTGCATTAAATATCTTGATGAT
Organism: Schistocerca gregaria; assembly: GCF_023897955.1. Lineage (NCBI taxonomy): Eukaryota > Metazoa > Arthropoda > Insecta > Orthoptera > Acrididae > Schistocerca > Schistocerca gregaria. The sequence goes on from NC_064931.1 coordinate 146,859,646, forward strand.
ACTGTCATGACAGGTGCTACAGAGGAGAATCACCCACATAACCTCCTTTCTTTGTTTATTATTCTGAAGGATGCAGGCCTAGAACGTAATCTCAGTCTCATTTTTTCTAGCCTTACATTGTTTATTTGGGTCACGAAATTTCCTGGCAAGGCATGCACTGCTTGGAACAAAATATCGTCAACATTATAGCTTTGCCCCATCCACCTGGTCTACAAGAACTTCAGGCATTCTTTGCCACAGTGACACACTATCACATTCCCAGAGCAGCTACTATCAGCCATCCCTTCCACCTGTTGCTTTGGAAAAGTGCTCCTGTTGTTTTGTCAGCAACCTGTGACCATGCTTTTGTGCAGCTTAAGGATTGTCTTCACTCTGCATCCTATTTTGCAATATTTCAACCCAGCAAGCATCTGGTCCTGGCCACAGACACACGTGTGTAGAAGGTGGGGTGGTCCTGGTCTGTTGCCATTCAGATGGCTCCACATAGTCTACTGCTTTTGCATCAAAAGCATTCAACTTGGCTCAGCAACATTATTCTCAATTGTAAAAAGAACCTCTTGCTTTTGTCCATGTCTCAAAAAAATTTCATGTGTTCTCGTATGGCACAAAATTTAATTACTGACCATAAGCCCTTGGTTTTCTTGTTTAGCCTATTGAATCCTTACTAGCCAAAGCCAATCATCATCGTCAGTGTTGGACTCTGTTCTTGTCCCAGTACAACCCATGCCGCAACATGCTAATGCAGATACTCTGTACCAGCTATCCATGGGTCCTGACCTCTCGTTCAATAAGGAGAAACTGCTTTGCTTTCAACTGAATAGAGAGGCGAGGTGGATGGCTTCCCTATCGCCAGATCCTGTATTGCCTCTGCTGTGGCAGCAGACCTGGTGCTCCAGCAGGCCATGCACACGATGCAACATGGCTGGCACAACTGTCTGTTGTGCCAGCCATCAGAACTGCTTTGAATTTTTATGCACTGTGTCACTGCCTCTCCCTCTTGGACAGGGATATTCCACTGTCAACAGAAGGAATTACACCCTGTGTTGTGGTTCCAGTGGCTCTGTAGCAGAAGCTACTCTGCTTATTACATCAGTCACTGGGGATCTCTTGCATTAAACTGTTGGTGTTCTGCCATGTGTTTTGGCTGGGCATCAATTGGAAGGCAGAACACCTTGTCGCAGCATGCTACACTCTTTATTCACCATGGTCGGCCCCTACACACCCTTGGGAAAGAGTACACACTGATTTTGCTGGTCCTTTTTTGGACACTTGCTGATTATTGGCAATTAATGCTTTCTCTCATTTTCCTTATATAATGTATTGTCCGTCTATGACAGCAGATGTAATTGTCAAGTCCGTGTCAAAGATATTCTCCACAGAAGGCTTACCTTGCACCCTGGTTCTGAACAATGGACTTTTGTACACACAGTGGCATTTTTCATGTCACAGTGCTTCCCTTGCATCTTCAGTTGAACAGTGAGGTGTAGTGGCCTGTAAGAATGTTTCAAACACAGGTGTGCAAGTACATAGAAGATTTCCCAGTTAAGGAGGCTCTCATACTAAATAAATCTCCTACAGAACAATCCCAACTGGAGCCAAGAGTCCCACCAAGCTTCTGTACAGCCATCAGCCACAGACACTGTCCAACCTCTTGCTGCTGGGCAGCTTCCACTACAGGCACAGGTTTTGTCAACATTCACACCGAGCACCTCAGTCTGGGCCAGGACGTTTGGACATGGTCCTCATTGGATCGCTGCAATTGTACTCAGCCAGTATGGTCACTGTGTCTTTATGATTTGCACCAAAGATCAACACATAGCATGCCAGGGAACCAGTTGCATCCCAGAAAGGGCACAGGACTCCTCCTCCGGCTGTGGGCCAAATGCCTCATTCTTCATTGGCCCCGGCCACTCCACAGGTTGAACAGGCCTAGGTTACAAAATTTATTTATTTATTTTTGCCGGACATATCTGCACCTCTGGTATACATTGCAATTGTGTGCAGTACCATAGCACACCACTAGAAGAGTTACAAGAAAATGGATCAGCACATAAATAAATTGAAGTATCACGTAGGAATTCATTTTTGGCAGCAACGAATATGTTACAGCAGTGTCAGGTCAATACAAATACTTATTTAGGCTTATCACTTTATTTCAAGTAGTATATATTATTTTAATATCAAACACTACTGCACTTAAAAACTTCAGGTATCTTACGTACATAATGAGTGCTTAGCAATTAAAAACTGTGTGATCCTGGTGGGAGAATTTGCAAAGCTATTAATCTTTACTTTCAAGAAACATATTCTGTCATACTTGGTACCTTTCTGTAAAATGTGGTACATCAACAACAGCCTTCATTTCCATATAAATATTTGCTGCAAAGATTACATTACTGGAACACACACACACACACACACACACACACACACACACAGAGAGAGAGAGAGAGAGAGAGAGAGAGAGAGAGAGAGAGAATGCCAGTTGCAATATTTGACTAACATAGATATTTAAGAACATAACTTTAAATTGAAATGCTTCCAGATTTTATGTAACAAACCAAGATTATAACAAAGAAGTGTACAAGCACAAGTTACTACCCCAATACCTATTACACAATGAAAACTATGAACAATTTTTACCTGGGTCTGGTTCATCATAGGTGATTGGCACCTGAAGTGATTTTTCTTCCCTGTCACAAAAAAAAAGACTGTTAACAAAATATGACACTGGTTGATGATATAATAATACAGGGAACTTAAATGAGACATTGAAGCTGAAGGCGGCCTGGAAAAAAGCTTACACTCCAGTTTTCAATAGGAACTGCTCTATCATATGATCCACCCATGCATGTCTCATAAATCATAGCATAAAACTGATCTGCTTCTCTCCTAGTTTCCAAAACCCTAGATGACACCTGCTAATTTCTGCATCACTGAATAACAAGGAAAGAAGGACATGGTCATAGCTTGTTTAATATCTTTTTTATATGTTAATTGGTTCATTATGATTAGTGTTTTACTTTACTTTTTAATATATCATTTCTCACTAGGCCTTTTTTTTTAAATCGGCTCTTTCATGTAAAAAGTGTGTGTGTGTGTGTGTGTGTAAATAATTAAATTTTTTCAAGCTAAGCCTATATGAACTCAGCAGTTTGGCATGTACTAAAATGAGACTCAAGACAACAGCAACAGCATGGAACTTATACTGACTCTGAGAGTCACTGAAGTTATTAGAGACTGAGCACTAGCTCAATTGGAGAAAGATGGGAGAAGAACCATTGTGGCTTCATCTTAAGTGATTTACAGAAATCACAGAAAAACCTAAATCAAGCTGGCTGTACTACTGCAATTTTAACTTTCCTCCTCCCAAAAGTAAATCTACTTCCTTCACATCACTCAATTATCTACCTTTTTCAAAAGCATTCAACCATTCTATCCCTCCAGGTATGTGTCATATGCATAATTAAAGCTTAATCCTTCAGTACACGTAGGTGATCAGTCAGCCGAAGGAGATTATTTTCACATTAATGTAATGTCTGAAACTTGTTTCCAAGAAGCTGTCCGTAGCTCGTGGTCTTGCGGTAGTGTTCTTGCTTCCTGCTCAAGGAGTCCCTGGTTCGATTGCTGGCAGGGTCAGGGATTTTCTCTGCCTCGTGATGACTGGGTGTTGTGTGTGTCTTTCATCGTCATTTCATCAACATTGACTAGCAAGAAAAAAAAGAAAAGAAAAAGAAAAAAAAAAGGGCTTGCAAAACGGCGGCCAAACTTCCCCACATGGGGCCGCCCAGCCAACAATGCCATGCGATCATTTGGTTTCATTTCCAAGAAGCTATCTTCCCAGTACCTTTAAGTGAGTGTAATAGGAGTTGTTTGGTGTGATGTATCTGATATTTCAACAATACCACTTCCGGTTAGCTCACAATAAAGACGTCTAGGGTCTCACAGGCCAGCCGTGTGCACTGGCATCAGTTTACTGTTAGCTCCACCAAGGTTATTCACAAGCGCGCATATTTGTGGCATCTGCTTACTTTAGTGGTAGAACTGATTTTTTCGTGCTTTGTACCTTGTTTTAGTGTGTTGTACGTGTTGTAACTGCATCATGGCTTAGTCTTACGAGGCACAGGAGAAGAGAAACAGGAACTTGATTGAAGAAGTAATGGTTGAAAGTGACGCTGGTGATTCTGAAGATGGAGAAATTGACTTTGAAGAAATCCAGGACCCAGAGTGGAAAAGTGATTCCAGCACCAAACAAAAAATGTCGAGTCATGGATCAGAAGACAGTGATTGTGATGCTGACAGTGATGTGTTTGTCGGTAAAGACGCAACAGTATGGATTTCATGTGCTCCACCAAAGAACTCCCCCACACATTGTCATAACATCATAACTCATTTACCAAGTGTGAAAGGTGCTGCGAAAAGTGCTACAAATCCTCTACAGTGCTGGGAACTGTTTTCTGATGAAAACATTATACACATACACATTGACTGTACTAATAGGTACATTCAAAGTATCCAGGGAAACTTTTCAAGGGAAAGAGATGCACAACAAACTAATAAAGCTGAAATAAAGGCCTTATTGGGATTATTGTACTATGCTCGTGTAATGCGTGCCCATCGACTAAGTCTACAAGATTTGTGGCAAACAGAGGCACAGGAGTTGAAATATTTCATCTCACAATGGGCATAAACAGATTTCGTTTTCTCCTTCGATGTCTCAGATTCGACGATAAACAAACGAGAATGGAAAGGGAGAAAACAGATCACATGGCAGCAATAAGACAGATGTTCAGTCTAATTGTTGAAAACTTTCAGAAGGCTTATACAGTTTCTGAATACGTGACAGTTGACGAAAAACCAGAAGCACTCTGTGGAAGATGCAGATTCCAACTGTACATGCCAAATAAGTCAAACAAGTATGGAGTAAAGATTTTTGCAACATTGGATGCCAGAATGTTTTACACATTCAACATGGAATGTATGTTGGGCAACAGCCTGAAGGCCCTTGCAGACATGACAACAGACCAGTTGAAGTTGTTCAGAGACTTTGTCAACCTATCCTGCATACAGGCAGCAACATAATTTGCGAGAATTATTTTACAAGTTATGAGCTTGCTAACACATTGATTATGAAGAAGATGACCATCGTTGTTACCCTGAGGAAGAACCATAGATAAATCCCAAGGGGATTTATTAACACTAAAAACCGACAAGAAAAGTCATCTATGTTTGGGTTTCAGAAAAATTGAACCTTAGTCTCTTATGTGCCAAAATGAAATAGAGTGGTATTACTACTGTCAATGATGCACCACAATGGAAATATTGACAAAAATACAGGAAATGATAAAGAAACAGAAATTATCACTTTATATAACCTAACTAAGGGTGGAGTTGACTTTGTAGACGGAATGAGTGCAACATATAATGTAGCTAGAAAGACAAGAAGATGGCCAATGGTTGTTTTTTTACAGCATCATGAACACAGCTGCGATAAATGCTGCTATTATTTTCAACTCAAATCAGACAGAACAACTGTGAAGAGGAGAGTTTTTGAGGCAGCTTTCTTTTGCACTTCTGCATGGTCATCTTCAGCAAACAGTAATGTCAAAAATATTGCCAAGGAAGATAACTGAGAGGAGAGCTTTGCAGTATGAAAATTTCTTAAGTGGAATCAACTACGACTTCATGAGGACAGTGTGTGGACTGCAGAAGCAAAAACAGAAAAACAAGATATATTTGTAAGAACTGCAAGAAATACATTTGCCGTGAACATTCTGTTACTGTGTACCAAGACTGTATCGACAAAATATCTGATTGAATACATGCATTATTTTGATAACAACTAAATTTTATGTATCTCCATATGTGTAAATATTTTTGACGAAAATAATAAATTTATCATTTGGCTTGCGTCTGTATATGTATGGATGGATGTGTGTGTGTGTGTGTGTGTGTGTGTGTGTGTGTGTGTGTGTGTGCGAGTATATACCTATCCTTTTTTACCCCAAAGGTAAGTCTTTCCACTCCCGGGATTGGAATGACTCCTTACCCTCTCCCTTAAAACCCACATCCTTTCATCTTTCCTTTCCCTTCCCTCTTTCCTGACGAAGCAACCGCCGGTTGCGAAAGCTCGTAATTTTGTGTGTGTGTGTTTGTGTGTTATTTTATTGTGCCTGTCTACCGGCGCTTTCCCGCTTGGTAAGTCTTGGAATCTTTGTTTTCAATATATTTTTCCAATGTGGAAGTTTCTTTCTATTAAATTTATCACTTAAATATATTTATTAAACTGATATTTAATGATATTACTTCATTTAATAATGCCTCCCTCCATAATATACATCTAAATGAAAATTCAGAAAGATAGAAACTGCAATGGTCTGTGAGACCAGCTGCATGTACTGCTGACCTATTTCCAGGTGCATGCACTGCCGATTTAAACCTGCCACTGCCTGTACCATACTTTCCCAATTTCTACAAAGGATCTCTTCCTGATCTCTGTTAGCCCAGCCAACCTTCAAGAAAGCTTACAAAGGAAAGTGTTTCAGTCATAATCAGATGCAGTTTCAAAATAAAATCTCTCAGTTCAATAGTGGAGTGTGCACTGGCATAATAATTACATTTCAGACAAAAACTGAATGCTGAAGTGTGATACAGCAGTCAGCGGTAGAGGCAGACTTCAAGAATATGATGCTGGTAGTAGCAGACTTAAACTCTGGCTTGTTCCACAGGACAATGTTGGATAGCCAAGATCATAGACCACTGTAAACAAATTGCCAATGTTAGTATTAAAGTCCAGAGTCTTGCTTTCAGTCTTATTTTGGCAAAGAGCTACATTCAGCATAGATATCAGCCCTGTTGACAGAACATTTTGGGTATGTGTTCAATCCTAGTATTCAGACAAACCATTTTAATAATACTTCCCACTGTGGTTAGTCCTATCGAATCTAGCAACATGCCTCCACTAGAACTGCAAAAGTAATAAATTATTTTGCAACAGTTTAAAATTTTAAAGCCAGAGTGTTAGCCAATGACAAGACTTAACCGTCTCACTCCCCTTTAAAATTACATCAGATTTATGTTCTTATGTACTTCTCACACTGTTTGTTTCCAAAAGCCATTTGTACTTCTGTTTGAATCATCTTGTAAATTATTGCCACCTCCCTCTTGCATTTTATTCTTCTGCACTGCAGCAACAACATAGCTTATATATTTTTTGTTGGTGACATTATAATATGGTCCCTAAAAAGCATTCCATATTTGCCATACACATCCAACATAGGCTCATTTCACACATCTGTTCGTATTATTTTACCTTAATTTTGTCCCATGTGAACTTAGTTTGTTGATAATTCTTATGCATTTCCATCACACAATTACTAATTGCTGAAGAATAATCTAATACATTTCCACCACACAACTACTAATTGTTGAAGAGTAAGTAACACCTTAATGGTGAACTGCAGCCACAATTTATGCTTCTGCATTCTCCAGTAATTTTCCCTCACAATGTTCTGTCAACTTTTACTCAAAGTTCCTTAGGTTAACAGTGTATGTCCCTCACTTGTCTCCCATGAACCATGGACTTTGCCAAGGTGAGGTGGCTTCCATGCCTCAATGATACAGATAGCCAAACCCTAGGTGCAACCACAATGGAGAGGCATCTGTGCAGAGGCCACACCAACCAACGTTTCCTACAGAGGGGCAGCAGCCTTTTTAGTAGTTGCTGATGAATGACTGATCTAGCCTTGTAACATGGCCTTGCTGTACTGATATTGCAAATGGCCAAAAGCATGGGAAAGCTACAGCTTTTCCTGAAAGCATGCAGTTCTTTTACGTAGTCAAATGAAGATGCCATCTTCTTGGATAAAAACATTACAGCAGTAAAATACACTCCTGGAAATGGAAAAAAGAACACATTAACACCGGTGTGTCAGATCCACCATACTTGCTCCGGACACTGCGAAAGGGCTGTACAAGCAATGATCACACGCACGGCACAGCGGACACACCAGGAACCGCAGTGTTGGCCGTCGAATGGCGCTAGCTGCGCAGCATTTGTGCTCCGCCGCCGTCAGTGTCAGCCAGTTTGCCGTGGCATACGGAGCTCCATCGCAGTCTTTAATACTGGTAGCATGCCGTGACAGCGTGGACGTGAACCGTATGTGCAGTTGACGGACTTTGAGCGAGGGCGTATAGTGGGCATGCGGGAGGCCGGGTGGATGTACCGCCGAATTGCTCAACACGTGGGGCGTGAGGTCTCCACAGTACATCGATGTTGTCGCCGGTGGTCGGCGGAAGGTGCTCGTGCCCGTCGACCTGGGACCGGACCGCAGCAATGCACGGATGCACGCCAAGACCGTAGGATCCTACGCAGTGCCGTAGGGGACCGCACCGCCACTTCCCAGCAAATTAGGGACACTGTTGCTCCTGGGGTATCAGCGAGGACCATTCGCAACCATCTCCATGAAGCTGGGCTACGGTCCCACACACCGTTAGGCCGTCTTCCGCTCATGCCCCAACATCGTGCAGCCCACCTCCAGTGGTGTCGCGACAGGCGTGAATGGAGGGACGAATGGAGACGTGTCGTCTTCAGCGATGAGAGTCGCTTCTGCTTTGGTGCCAAGGGTGGTCGTATGCGTGTTTGGCGCTGTGCAGGTGAGTGCCACAATCAGGAATGCATACGACCGAGGCACACAGGGCCAACACCTGGCATCATGGTGTGGGGAGCGATCTCCTACACTGGCCGTACACCTCTGGTGATCGTCGAGGGACACTGAATAGTGCACGGTACATCCAAACCGTCATCAAACCCATCGTTCTACCATTCCTAGACCGGCAAGGGAACTTGCTGTTCCAACAGGACAATGCACTTCCGCATGTATCACGTGCCACCCAACGAGCTGTAGAAGGTGTAAGTCAACTACCCTGGCCAGCAAGACCTCCGGATCTGTCCCCCATTGAGCATGTTTGGGACTGGATGAAGCGTCGTCTCACGCGGTCTGCACGTCCAGCACGAACGCTGGTCCAACTGAGGCGCCAGGTGGAAATGGCATGGCAAGCCGTTCCACAGGACTACATCCAGCATCTCTACGATCGTCTCCATGGGAGAATAGCAGCCTGCATTGCTGCGAAAGGTGGATATACACTGTACTAGTGCCGACATTGTGCATGCTCTGTTGCCTGTGTCTATGTGCCTGTGGTTCTGTCAGTGTGATCATGTGATGTATCTGACCCCAGGAATGTGTCAATAAAGTTTTCCCTTCCTGGGACTATGAATTCACGGTGTTCTTATTTTAATTTCCAGGAGTGTAGTTCACCACTCGAATCTACTGGTGGGAAGTATTCAGGAAAATGTTGTCCTAAGAAAAATCAAAACTAACATTCTGAAGGATAGAAAGTGGAATGTTAGAGACTGTAACTGGATAAGTAGGTTAGAAAATTTAAAGAGGGGAAATGGATATGTGGAAATTAGTTATAGTGGGCAATAATGAGGTACGATGGCATGAAGAAACGGACTTCTGGTCAGGTGAGTAAAAGATTGTAAATACAAACTTACATAGGGGCAATGAATAAGAAAATAGAAATACTGATAAGCTATTGTGAACAGCGTAGTGAACAAATTATCATAGCCAAAACAGACATGAAGCTAACTCCCACCACAGTAGTACAAGTTTATATGCCAACTAGCTTTGTCAATGATAAAAAAGTTGATACAATGTATGATGAGAAGATAGAAATTGTCTGGTAGTTAAAAGAGATTAAAATGTAATTGCAGTGGGGGACTGGAAATCAACAGAAGGAAAAGAAGGAGAAGGAAAAACAGTGGGAGAACCTGGACTGGGTGGAACGAATGAAAGCAGAAGCTGCCTGGTAAAATTCTGCACAGAGCATAATTTAATCAGTGCTCGCAACTTGTTTAACAAACAAATATGAGTGTTGCATAAAGTAAGAGTGCTGGAGAATCTGGAAGGTTTTTGACTGATTATAGTTGTAACACAGAAAATTCAAAATCAGAGTTTATACTGTGAGACATTTCCAGGGGCAGATTTAGACTCTGGGCATAATTTATTAATCATGAGCTGCAGATTAAAACTAAAACAATTGTAAAAAAGGTGGAAATTAACGAGATTGGACCTAGATAAAGTGAAGGAACCACTTGTTGTTGATAGCTTTAGAGGCACCATTAGGCAACATTGGACTGAAACATGGAAGAGGAATACAATAAGGGAGTAATGGATAGCTTTGAGATATGAAATAGTGAAGTCAGCAGAGGGTCATATAGGTACAAAGACATGGTCTGGTAGAAATCCCTGGTCAACGCAGGAGATATTGAGATCACCTGATGAATAGAAGACACTGTAAAAATGCAACAAATGAAAAAGGTGAAAATGAGATTGATAGAAAGTGCAAAAAGGCAAAGCACGAATGGCAAGATTGCAGAAGCACACATAACTGTGGGAAAAAGAGATGCTGCTTATAGGAAAACTAAAGAGACCTTTCGAGAAAAGAGTAGCATCTGCATGATGATCACGAGATCATTTGGCAAGCCAGTATTATGCAAAGTGGGGAAAGCTGAAAGGTGGAAGGAATATTTAGAAAGACAATATAATACAAAGAGGAAGTAAATGAGGATGAGATGGCTGATATGATACTGTGAGAACAATTTGACAGAACACTGAATGATCTAAGGCAAAGAAAGCATCTGGAATACACATCTCCTCAAGATTATTGATATCCTTGAGTAAGTCAGCTATCATAAAACTATTCCACTTTGTGTGCAAGACTTATGAGACAGGTGAAATACCCTCAGATTTCAAAAAGACTTTAATAATTCCAGTTCCATGGAGGGCAAGTGCAGATATTTGAGAATACTACCAAATCATTAGTTTAATAAGTCATAATTGCAAAAAACTGGCCCAAATTATATATTCAGGGTTGCCACAAGTTTCCCCAAGTGAAATTCTCTGATATTTCCCTGATTTTCAGACAAGTTTTAGCATTTTTCCCTGACAAATTCTGAGATCTCAAGGGAAAGTAAAGGCATAAGCTGACAAAAAAATGTAACGTCTTCTGTATTTGTGGTGTCACAGCTAGACACCACACCTGCTAGGTGGTAGCCTTTAAATCGGCCGCGGTCCGGTAGTATACGTTGGACCTGCATGTCGCCACTGTCAGTGATTGCAGACCAAGTGCCGCCACACGGCAGGTCTAGAGAGACTTCCTAGCACTCGCCCCAGTTTTACAGCCGACTTTGATAGTGATGGTTCACTGACAAAATACGCTCTCATTTGCCGAGACGATAGTTAGCATGGCCTTCAGCTACGTTATTTGCTACGACCTAGCAAGGCGCCAGTATCCGTACTATTGATATTGTGAATCATGTACCATAAAGAGCGACGTTCTTCATTAATGGATTAAAGTTAAGTATTCCACCAGCTATGTCCGTTTTTCTCAATTTTAATTCCCTTGTCATGTTCCAGGCCTCACGCCAGCCTTCGTGAGCTAAAAGGCATGCATTTCAGCCTCCTTCAGTATTACGTTGTTGGCTCTACTGCCAACCACAACAGTATTTCTCCCCCACGTGAGCAAAAATCTTAAGTACTAACATCAACATCTTTTGTAATAAATTGATTTAGATGGAGATGGCAAGCAAAATGGTATATGTGTTTCATTAAAAACACTGTTGTTATTTTATTACAATAAAACAAAATACATTTGGTGACAAAAATACGCATTTCCTTTGAGTCACAAGATAGATTTAAAAAGCTTCACTGATTTCTGAAATAACCTCAGAAAAAGTTAGGTCTCTCGAAAGAAGTGAAAAAGGCAGGGAAGAGTTGTGTAAACCAACACTATAGGTGATCACAAATAAAATGTTGGCTCTAAAACTTTCTAATATGAAAACCATTTTCAGATTGCCAAAATGTACTAGAATAAATAAAATGTCTATAAAATGCTGCACTGTACAATGTAATTGCAGTGAGACAGTCACAATTCCTGAAATCCATTGCCTGTGGCCCCTGGCCTGCCAAGGGGAACTGCAGTCCTGGGTCGTTGGATAAAGCACAAAAATCCACCAAATTATGTCACATACAGAGTCAGGTCCAGACCATGGGCAGATTGGTGAGTGTAGATACAACAGGCAGGTCTTGCACATTAGTGGGAAATGGTGGGCTTCATATTGGCAGGCCCAAGCCATTAGAGACACCCACAGAAATGGTTTGCGGTTTTGGCCCATCAGGGAAGTCCACTCTTGTGACCAGTTATTCATGTGTCACAGACACCATGTTGATGAAATGAGACTGTGGTGATCGATCCATGCAACAGATAACTTGCACAAATACTCTGAGAATCAATACTAAAGAGGATACATAGCAACTCACTGTAAAAACGGTCAGTGAGCTGCAAACAGTCATGTAGAAAAGACAATCACACGATCACAACTAAATTTTTGGCCAGTGTCCTTGTCAGAAAATGAGAGCACACACACACACATTCACACAATCACTCAGATACAACTGATGCACACATGACCTCCATCTCCAGCCACTGCATCAACAGCCTCTGAGAATCAGATCCAAACAAACCTCTCCTCACACATCCCTGCCTCTCGTCAGCAGCTGCTAGGCTAGTGGCAAGAAGTGGTGGCAGCACTGACTGCTGGCAGAGGAAAGTGGTAGAAAGGGGAGTAGGGAAGCGGTGCACGTACTCAGCTGCACCCAGCCAGCGACAATGCATGGCATCTCAGTAAACAAACCATTTCATCTACGGAGACAAACACAAGATTTTTTTTAGTGTTTTTTTTTTCAAATTTGCCTGATATTCCCGTGACTTCCCTATCACATTTGAAATTCCCTGATTTCCAGAGCTTGTGGCAACCCTGTTATTGAATAATGTGAAAATCAATAAAAGCCAACAGTGGGAAGAATCAGTTTGGGTTCTAACAAAATGAAGGAACATGTGGCGTAATACTGACCTTTCAGCTTATTCTAGACAGATTAAAGAAAGGCAAACCTACATTTATGGCATTTGTAAATTTACACAAAGCTTATGACAATGCTCGCTTGAATACAGTCTTTGAAATTCTGAATGTAGCAAGGATAAAATACAGGAAGTGATTGGTTATTTTACAGAAAGTAGACAACAGTTATAAGATCTGAAAAAATGAAAGGGAAACCATAGTTAAGAAGGGAGTGTGATGGGGTTGTAGCCTATCTCCAATGTTAACCAGTCATTTCAACAAGCAAGAAAATAAGGAAGTTGAAGAGAAATTGGGAAAGGGAATTAAAATTCAGGGAGAAGAACTCTGAGCTTTGTTGATGGCACTATTAGTCTGTTAGAGACTGCAAATGATTTGGAAGAGCAATTAAATGGAAAGATACTGTTTGAAAAGAGGTTATAGGATATACATCAACAAAATTAAAACAAGGTAATAGAATGTAGCTGAATACAATCAGGCAATGCTGATGGAATTAGCTAAGGAAATGAGGAGATTTGCTATTTCGGCACAAAATAACTAATGATGGCTGAATTAGAGAAGGTATAAAACGTAGATTGGTTATAGCAAGAAAAGTATTTCTAAAAAACAGAAATCTGATAACGTTTCATCTAAATTTAAGCATTAGGAAGTCTGTTCTGAAGACATTTATCTGGAGTTTATATTTGTATAGAAATGAAATGGTTCAGACAAGAAAGGAGCAGAAGCTTTTGAAATGAGGTGCTACAGAAGACTGCTGAAGATTATATGGGTATTTCAAGCAGATAATTAATAAAAATTAAATTTATGACACAACTTGACTAAAAAAAGAAGGGATCAGCTGATATGACACATCCTGAAGCATCAAGGAACTGTCATTTTGGTAATGGAGGGACCTGGGTAGTGGAAGAGGGGGAGGGAGAGGGATAGGGAGAGGGAGAGGGAGGAGTAAGAATTGCTGAGGGAGACCAAGGCTTTAATACAGCAAGCAGGTTCAAATGGATGCATGTTGCACTAGTTATTCAGTGTTGTGGCTTGCACAGGATAGATTAGCGCCAAGAGCTGCATCAAACCAGTCTTTGGACTGAAGGCCACTACAGCAACCATGTCATACTTAAGTAAAAATATAATGTATTCAGTCTCAGGATTCCAACAACTTCCTGCATTTTTTTCCTCCAGCTTGAATGAAAACCAAATACGTGGCTATGGCTGTTTGCAGGAAGCCAGCAGATACTGACCTGTACCTAATTGCACAAAGCTTTCATCATCCAGCCCAAAATAAGCAGTTTTAAACATGCTGATACACAGAGCTGTAACTGTTTGTCACAAAGATTACTGAGGTCAGGTATATAAGAAGGGTATTATGGAAGAATAGCTATAGTGATCAAGATGTTAAGTTAGCCATCTTATACAAATGAAAACACAGAGAAACTGAACCATCAGAAGGTGTCTTCAGCCTATAGCACTCGTCCTTTTTTCTGAACTGCAACAAATAAAATAGGGTCTTTCTTGGGCAGACATGGCATTCAATCCTTTTTCTGACTACCCACAAAAATTAAAGAGGTGCTGCACCCTGTAAAAAACAGTCTTTGTCTCTGTGTACCTGGAATTTATAAAATATCTTGTGAATGTGGTAACAAGCCAATTCGAAAGATTTTAGAATGAGAGCACTGACGCCACATTAAACATTGATTTAAACAAATCTGCTGTTGTCGAACACAGTCTCATGAACAAACATGATCATCAAAGAAGCCATTGAAATTAAAATATTGGGACAGCAGCTACATCCATAGTGGTCCATGGAAATGGGCACTTGATGCTGAAAGGCACTGAATCATTCATGAAATCGGCATTACTACAAATGTTCTGCAGTCATAGACATTGACATAACCTCTAGTAGTATATGAAGTCATGACATCTAAATGGCATAATGGCACAATTTGGCCAGCTGAATAAAGTATTTAACAGCATACTGAAATTTGATGATGATAATGGAGGAAATTGACAAAAGCCTAAGACTGAATACAAATCAGGTGCGGCAAGAACTCCGTGAAGCATTTATTCATAATTCTTGGTTTCTTTTAACTGGGTGGTTGGTTGATTCGGGGGAGGGGATCAAACAGCGAAGTCATCAGTCCCATCGAATTAGAGAAGAAAGTCGGCCATGCCCTTTCATAGGAAGCTTCCCGTCATTTACCTGAAACGACTTAGGGAAATCACGGAAAACCTAAATCAGGATGGCTGGACATAGTTTGAACTGTCATCCTCCCAAATATGAGTCCAGTGTGCTAGTCACTGTGCCACATCACTCAGTTTTTACCGACACTGAAAAATACATCATGGTAGGAACATGATTATTGCATCATTACAAAAGGAGTATGAGCTTATTTTAGTAAAAATATTTCCGACAAGTGGTATAATTAGTACAAAAAATACAATTGAGAAGAAAAAAGTTTTATGTGTGCTCTCTCTCTCTCTCTCTCGAGTAGTACAGTTATTATTTTTTCTTAATTCACAAAAAATTATAGGAATATTTACAACTGAATACCTCAAAATGAGAATATCTTCTATGAGTGTGGTATAATTATTTTGGTATGGTAATCCTAGAGACACTAAGAGACACCAAGGCCAACATCACAGTCCTCGCACCACCTGCTATTTTTTTTTTCCTTCAAAATGGTTCAGATGGCTCCAAGCACTATGAGACTTAACATCTGAGGTCATCAGTACCCTAGACTTAGAACTACTTCCACCTAACAAACCTAAGGACATCACACGCATCCATGCCCGAGGCAGAATTCGAACCCGCGACTGTAGCAGCAATGCGGTTCCAGACTGAAGCACCTGGAACTCCTCGGCCACAGCGGCCGGCTACTTTTCTTCCTGACGCATTTATCTGTCTTCTTTTTCACCTCCATCTGAACCAACTTTGCAGTAGCGAACTTTCATTGATCTCATTTGCAATAGCTCACGCAGATGGAAATAATACTGAAAAGCCAGTAACTTTCATGTATCAGCATTGCCACTGCAGACCCCTTACACCATATAGCAATCTGTTTTAACAAATTATAAGATAGTTGCTTACCAGTACTTAACTTAGGGAGATAAAATGTTTAATCAACTGCAAGTTGATACAGAGTGCAGAATTAGTTAAATTTTAGGTAATTTTGTGCAAATTGTGTATAATCGAAAGAATATTTTGCAATAGGGATCTATCGAATGAGGCAGTATAGTTGTTAAGACACTGACATATTCAGGAGGATTGAGTTTTCTCTGTCTGGCCTTGTGATTTAGGTTTCCCAAATCACTTCAGGCAAATGCCGCAACAGTTTCTTTACCAAGGCCACTGCTGACCACCTGTCTATCCTTGTAAAACCACCCACATATATTCTATGTGTATGTACATTTCAGCTATTAATTTTCATTGTATTATGATCACAAATCCTGTATCATTGTAAGATAATCCATGGATGAATAAATAAATACCTTGACCCATTCCAAAATCATGCAAGTTCTACTTTCTCATCAAGGTCAGCAGAACACGATCGATGAATGAGATGAAAATAGCTTTTCAAAGTATTATTTAGGAATAAAGGAGACAAATCACCAAAAGGCAGAAGTGCTGCATCATCGTTAACCATACAAACAAATGGTATGGAGCCTGGCTAGCTTTCAGAATACACTTCCTTTCTCTAGCTTGGCTCACCCTACCACACACCCTCGATTTTACCCCAGAACATTCACCATGGGCCAGTGAAGAGCTGGCAGTCAACTGACCACAATGTAGGGAGACAGGTGTGTGCATGTGAGTGTGTGTTTTTCCTACAGCTAGAAAACGGAAGCACATTCTGAAAGCTAGCCAAGCTCCATACTTTCTTTTTGTGTGCTTATTGATGATGCAGCGCTTCTGTCTTTCGGTGAGTCATCTCCTTTATTTCTAAATAATTCATAATTTTCAAACAAAAATTTCCACAAATTATTTTTCCAAGTCTTAGCTGAGAATAATGATAAATTGAAAGCTATTTTACACACACACACACACACACACACACACACAGACATACACACACACAAGTATCTCAAGTACAAGAATACATTTCTTGGACATCTGATCTCTATGTTCCCTATCACATGCAGTTTTAGCTCTATGTATTAGAACATTTAAAATTTCTTTCTTGTGGGTTGCATGATGAAAAAGCTTTGTGCACTGAGATATAGGTCAATATGTGTTGGCTTCCACTAAACACAGTGCTCTAGCAGTCCAACCGATTTTCCTGCAAACAGCACATCTACAAATGGTAATTTTCCTTCTCTATCCATCTCAGTTGTGGTTTCAATATTTTGGTGCAGTTTATTCATATGATCAATGAACAGGTTAGCATATGGAAGACCCATGAATTTGTGGAGTCTCCATGGTGTAATTTGGCTAACTAAATAAAGTACTTATGGGCTACTGAAATCTCCTGACGATGGCAATGCAGAAAGTTGCTGAAGGCCTGAGACTGAATACAAATCTGACATGGTAAGAAATAGAGGAAGCATGTATTCAAGACATTCATTGCAAAAGACTTTGTTATCAACCCAGGATTATGGCAGTTTGCAGCTAAGTACCGAGCTTCTGGACAGTGTTCAAAGTATTGCAACCAAACTTGACAGAAGTGAATCAAAGTGTCTCATGTTTATTTTGTGTTAGTCGGGGTCTTTCTTTTTGAGTGAAATCCCTCATAGTTTGAATGGTCTATATGTACAACTCTGATAAAGGCAAATATAATAGTGATGGAGACGTTTGAATATTTTAATCCATAATGTGGTCACACAGCAAAGACAATTTAAGTAAGACTGTCACATTTAATAATAAAACCCAACAACTGAAGAACACAT
Organism: Schistocerca gregaria; assembly: GCF_023897955.1. NCBI lineage: Eukaryota > Metazoa > Arthropoda > Insecta > Orthoptera > Acrididae > Schistocerca > Schistocerca gregaria. The sequence goes on from NC_064931.1 coordinate 146,877,503, forward strand.
AGTGAGGTTTTGGAAATGTAATGAAGATAATGTTATAATCAAGAACCTCAATAAATTACAAAAATGCTAAGACAAAATAATATATCTAGATACAAATACAATGAAATATGAGTAAAAAAGTAGCAATACTAATGGTATCATTAGGCAATGAACACAGTGCCTGAAATTTCATAGGGAACTGGAAGAGCATTCCGAAAGTTGTTTTAAATACAACCTCTAAAGTAAGCAAATATCACTAGAGGAAGAGCTTGGTAATCTGATGATGATCTAGTTTAACTCCCAACTATATCTGAGTGAAATACAGGTCTTCCTCTACTTTTCCTTTTGTCTTTATCCTATACCTATATGAGGTCAGCATGGTTATTATTGAATTTGGCAATTTATTATTTAACACAACATGACATTAAAAATTTAAGTTATTCACGGGCAGCTAGTTGAGAATATGTATGAACTTCGAATGACGAATCGTCTCATTCTGCATATGGATTCAAACCCAGGTCATGCAGACTAAGCAAACATTTTGTGACTGACAGAAACTAACACTCATTCCTGACTAGGCATACAGAGAGTGATATACCTCGATTTTAGACAGTATCAGTTGGCAAACATCAATTTTAAATTACATAACGTTAACATTTTTAACGCACACGAATTCCTACCCAGCATCTATTGCCCCTGTTAATGAACTACGAGAGATGTTAAATATTGCTTCTTCACAAGTAACTTACTTGAAATGCCGTGAAGTAAAGCTTTGTCGTGCAGAGATACATCGACAGAGAGCATCCCAGACGTGCTCGATGGGGTTTAGGTCTGGAGAGCAGGTGGGCTACTCCATTCGTCTGATATCTTCTGTTTCAAGGTACTCCTCCACGATAGCAACTCGATGGGGCCGTGTGTTATCATCCATCAGGAGGAAGGTGGGACCCACTGGACCCCTGAAAAGACGGACATACTGGTGCAAAATGATGTCCCGATACACCTGACCTGTTACAGTTCCTCCGTCAAAGATATGCAGGAGTGTACTTGCACCAATCATAACCCCACCCCACACAATCAAACCACGACCTCCATATTGGTCCCTTTCAAGGACATTAAGGGGTTGGTATCTAGTTCCTGGTTCACTCCAGATGAAAACACGGCGAGAATCACTGTTCAGACTATACCTGGACTCTCGTCTGTGAACATAACTTTGGACCACTGTTCCAATGACCACGTACTGTGTTCTTGACACCAGGTTTTACGGGCTCTCCTGTGACCAGGGTTCAGTGGAATGCACCTTGCAGGTCTCCGGGCGAATAAACCATGACTGTTACAGCAAGAAAGGACGAATGAATTGATTGTTGGTGTTAATAGAGATCATCCTCCTTTACATCCTCTGCATTACTGCAGATGACGTGTCACTGAGCACATTTGTTCTGAGCATGCAGTACATGTGATCACGCTGTGTCCAAATCCTTAATCTCACATAATACACCGAAGACGGCTATCAGAGAAGAGAAGTTACTGGGATCACATTCCTGGATCTCAGTTCCGCATATGACACAGTTAACCATAAGTTGCTTACCCAGAAAGTGTATAATGTCACTAAGGACTACACCCTTTCTATGTTCGTGCAATTCATGCTACAGAACAGATGCAACTATGAAACGTTACAACCTAAAAACAGCTGATCGAGGACACAGAAAAATGGACTTGCACAGAGTAGTGTCTTGGCTCCAATATTATTTAACATCTATAAGAATGACTTTCCCGTCAGCCACCAGGCACGAATGTTTATTTATGCCGATGATGCAGCAGTGGCCACACAGGATAAAAACTTTGAACAAGTGCAGTCTAGGCATGGTTGAACTACAGACAACACGAGCCATGTAGCTCTTTCGTGATGGAATGACTGGAATCATTGAAATATTGGTGAAGGTGAGGAAACAAATAATTTTACACCATGTCCAAGATGATATTCCTGTCGGAGTTTTCTCCCCAAGAACGAAAGGTCCATAAACTTTGGAAACAGGAATGGCACAAAACACATTCAGTTTCGGTGAGCCACTTCCACGTTCTGGAACGACGCCAGAATTTTGTGATCTCAAATTTTTTAATTATGGCTGTTTACTTTACCCGATAGAAAAAACGCCGATTCACCCCAAAAGATGAGTCGTTAAGAAAATGTGTCCTCTTCCATATCCTGGAGAAGTCAAATGCAAAATTCGTGCTTTCTGTTGCGGCCGCTGGGACACAGATACCACAGTAATAGCAACTCGTTAGGCTTTACATGTAGGCGTTGTTTCGGAAAGCATCACGCCGTAGTTTGGGGAAGGTGAAGCCGAGGGCTCCGTGTGAACGTATCTCTGATATGCTGATGTTTTCATCAGACGTGAGTGGCCGTTCAGTGCCGAAAAAATGGCTCTGAGCACTATGGGACTTAACTACTGAGGTCACCAGTCCCCTAGAACTTAGAACTAATTAAACCTAACTAACTTAATGACATCACATACATCCATGCTCGAGGCAAGATTCGAACCGGTGACGGTAGTGGTCGCACGGTTCCAGACAGTAACGCTTAGAACCGCTCGGCCACCCCGGCCGCCCGGCCAGTGCCCTTCCCTCGGCATATGCAACCATCTTCCACGAATTTTGTATGCCAATCATAAATCTACCTCTGCAGAGGCGGCTTTTCTAAATCGACGGCGGAATCGACGCTGCACTCGAACTTCACACAAGTTTCGACGAATAAAATAATTTCTCTGGCGGCGTAGTTGCCAAGTTGCTACAAACAAACAACAGCGCATGGTGGGTCTAAACTTTGAATCTTCCTTTATTCAGGGACGTGAGTAATGTGTTACTGCCTTTGTAGTTCGTCTGTAATAAACAACTGAGATCTGGTCTTTCTTTTTGAATCACCAGATACCACATTCTATTCTTCAGCGAATGTTAAAATGTTTCTCGCAGTCACATTATTGACTTTACTGTATCAATAACGCTGTAAAACCGTGGCGTTCTGAAAGAGGAATATTAAATCAACTCCAACTTCTTTGAGTTTCTCTGTGAACGTAATGTTGTCGAAACATGTTCAGTTACAACATTACGTTGAAATATCTAATGAAAGACGGCATTTATCATAATTGACTATATACATAGCGATAGGAACCTCGTTACAGCTATGTGACAATACATTTTCAGTTCAGTTACTATTAATGATGCCCAGATTGTTAAATATAGTTTAAACACGGTCACAACTTGTCAAACGCTTATAACTTTGTAAATAAGCCATTGTTGTGGACTTCAGTCCAGAGACTGGTTTGATGCAGCTCTCCATGCTACTCTATCCTGTGCAAGCTTCTTCATCACGCAGTACTTACTGCAACCTACATCCTTTTGAATCTGCTTAGTGTATTCATCTCTTGGTGTCCCTGGACGATTTTTACCCTCCACGATGCCCTCCAATACAAAATTGGTGATCGCTTGATGCATCAGAACATGTCCTACCAACCGGTCCCTTCTTCTTGTCAAGTTGTGCCACAAATTCCTCGTCTCCACAATTCTATTCAATACCTCCTCATTAATTACGTGATCTACCCAGCTAATGTTCAGCATTCTTCTGTAGCGCCACATTTCGAAAGCTTCTATTCTCTTCTTGTCCAAACTATTTATCGTCCATGTTTCACTTCCATACATGGCTACACTTCATACAAATAATTTCAGAAACGGCTTCCTGACACATAAATCTATACTCGATGTTAACAAATTTCTCTTCTTCAGAAACGCTTTCCTTGCCATTGCCAGTCTACATTTTATATCCTCTCTACTTCGACCATCATCAGTTATTTTGCTCCCTAAACAGCAAAACTCCTTTACTACTTTGAGTGTCTGATTTCCTAATCTAATTCCCTCAGCATCATCCGATTTAATTTGACTACATTCCATTATCCTCGTTTTGCTTTTGTTAATGTTCATCCTCCTTTCAAGACACTGTCCATTCCGTTCAACTGCTCTTCCAAGTCCTTTGCTGTCTCTGACAGAATTACAAAAAATGGTTCAAATGGCTCTGAGCACTATGCGACTTAACTTCTAAGGTCATCAGTCCCCTAGGATTTAGAACTACTTAAATCTAACTAACCTAAGGACATCACACACAGCCATGCCCTAGGCAGGAATCGAACCTGCGACTGTAGTGGCCACGCGGTTCCAGACTGTAGCGCCTAGAACCGCACGGCCACAAAGAGCGGCTACAGAATTACAATGTCATCGGTGAACCTCAAAGTTCTTATTTCTTGTCCATGGATTTTAATACCTACTCCGAATTTTTCTTTTGTTTCCTTTATATACAGATTGAATAACATCAGGGAGAGGCTACAACCCTGTCTCACTCCCTTCCCAACCTCTGCTTCCCTTTCATGTTCCTCGACTCTTATAACTGCCATCTGGTTTCTGTACATATTGTAAATAGCTTTTCGTTCCCTGTATTTTACCCCTGCCACCTTTAGAATTTGAAAAAGAGTATTCCAGTCAACATTGTCAAAAGCTTTCTCTAAGTCTACAAATGCTAGAAACGTAGGTTTGCCTTTTCTTAATCTTTCTTCTAAGATAAGTCGTAAGGTCAGTATTGCCTCACGTGTTCCAACATTTCGACGGAATCCAAACTGATCCTCCCCGAGGTCTGCATCTACCAGTTTTTCCATTCGTCTGTAAAGAATTCGCGTTAGTATTTTGCAGCCGTGGCTTATTAAAATGATAGTTCGGTAATTTTCACATCTGTCAGCACCTGCTTTCTTTGGGATTGGAATTATTATATTCTTCTTGAAGTCAGAGGGTAATTCGCTGTCTCATACTTCTTGCTCACCATATGGTAGTGTTTTGTCAGGACTGGCTCTCCCAAGGCCGTCAGTAGTTCCAGTTTGTCTACTCCCGGGACCTTGTTTCGACTCAGGTCTTTCAGTGCTCTATCAAACGCTTCACACAGTATCGTATCTCCTATTCCATCTTCATCTACATTATCTTCCATTTCTATAACATTGTCCTCAAGAACATCGCCCTTGCATAGACCCCCTATATACTCCTTCCACCTTCTGCTTTCCCTTCTTTGCTTAGAACTGGATTTTCATCTAAGCTCTTGATATTCATACATGTGGCTCTCTTTTCTCCAAAGGTGTCTTTAATTTCCCTCTAGGCATTTTGAACTTCCTGTCGATCTCATTTTTGAAACGTTTGTATTCCCTTCTGCCTGCTTCATTTACTGCGTTTTTATATTTTCTCCTTTCATCAGATAAATTCAATATTTCTTCTGTTACTCAAGGATTTCTACTAGCCCTCGTATTTTTACGTACTTGATCCTCTGCTGCCTTCACCACTTCATCCCTCTCTCCCCCATTCTTGTCAATTGTCCCTTTATGCTCTCCCTGAAAATCTGTACAACCTCTGGTTTAGTCTGTTTATCCAGGTCCCATTTCCTTAAATTCTCACCTTTTCGCAGTTTCTTCAGTTTTAACCAACAGTTCATAACCAATAGATTGTGGTCAGAGTCCACATCTGCCCCTGGAAATGTCTTACAATTTAAAATCTGGTTCCTAAATCTCTGTCTTACCATTATATAATCTATCTGATACCTTCTAGTATCTCCAGGATTCTTCCATGTATACAACCTTCTTTTATGATTCTTGAACCAAATGTTAGCTATGATTAAGTTATACTCCTTGCAAAATTCCACCAGACGGCTTCCTCTTTCATTTCTTACGCCCAATCGATATTCACCTACTATGTTTCCTTCTCCCCCTATTCCTACTCTCGAATTCCAGTCCCCGATGACTATTATATTTTAGTCTCCCTTCACTGTCTGAATAATTTCTTTTATCTCATCATACATTTCGCCAACATCTTCATCATCTGCAGAGCTAGTTGGCATATAAACTTGTACTACTGTAATAGGCATGGGCTTCGTGTCTATCTTGGCCACAATAATGCGTTCACTATGCTGCTTGTAGTAGCTTACCCGCTCTCCTATGTTTTTATTCATTATTAAACCTACTCTTGCATTACACCTATTTGATTTTGTATTTATAACCCTGTATTCACCTGACCAGAAGTCTTGTTCCTCCTGCCACCGAACTTCACTAATTCCCACTATATCTAACTTTAACCTATCCATTTCCCTTTTTAAATTTTCTAACCTACCTGCCCCATTAAGGGATCTGACATTCCTATCCGTAGAACGCCAGTTTTCTTTCTCCTGATAACGACGTCCTTTTGAGTAGTCCATGCCCGGAGATCCGAATGGGAGACTACTTTACCCCAGGAATATTTTACCCAAGAGGACGCCATCATCATTTAACCATACAGCAAAGCTGCTTGCCCTCTCCCCTTGCTTTCAGTCGTTCGCAGTACCAGCACAGGTAGGCAGTTCTGGTTAGTGCTTCAAGGCCAGATCAGTTAATCATCCAGGCATTTACCCCTGCAACTACTGAAAAGGCTGCTGCCCCCCTTCAGGAACCACACGTTTGTCTGGCCTCTCAACAGATACCCCACCGTTGTAGTTACACCTACGGTATGGCCACCTGTATCGCTGAGGCACGCAAGTCTCCCCGCCAACGGCAAGGTTCATGGTTCATGGGGGCAAATATGCCATATTAATAACTAATTGTTTCACATAATCTGTCTTTTGGTAGTAGTTTATTTTACCGGACTACTTTCGGGTGCTGCCCATCATCACCGGTATCTACATTATAGAAAAGATATTTCTCACAATACGTTACTTAGTCTGTATGTAGTAGTTCAAATGGTACAAATGGCTCGGAGCACTATGGGAGCTAACATCTATGGTCATCAGTCCCCTAGAACTTAAAACTACTTACACCTATTTAACCTAAGGGCATCACACAACACCCAGTCATCACGAGGCAGAGAAAATTCCTGACCCCGCCCGGTAATCGAACCCAGGAACCCGGACGTGGGAAGTGAGAACGCTACCGCGTGACTATGTAGTAGTGTTTTATGCATTTGTGTGTCCCTCGTTACGTGACATGCCTTATACGTACACTAAGGTGACGTTAGACAAGGGACAGCGATATGTACAGTCATACTAAAAAGTATCCGAACGACCTGAATTGCATTTCACCTGATTCGCATGCAACCCGCATAACGCAGCTGTCTAGCAGGTCCTCTAATCGCTCCTTGGTACAGTCGTTTGGCTATTGAAAATGGTTCCAACAAGTCACCACTAGAAAACACCGCTCTGTATGGCAATAACTCAAGATGTAAAGTAATACCACAATACTAAAAATATGAGGGAACACCTTATCACAGATAAGACTGTCCTTAACGCTTGTAAGCTCACATTTTTTACAATAAATAACATACCTGAAATGTTACCACTCTCATTATTGCGTCAGATAGGTAATGCACGTAGTAAGTTCGTCGTATTCATGATTTCCTCTTCAAAGTAACATACCGTACTTATTATTTAACACAAAATGACATTAAAAATTTAAGTTATTCACGAGCAGCTAGTTGAGAATATGTATGAACTTCAAATGACGAACCGTCTCGTTCTGCATATGGATTCAAACTCAGGTCATGCAGACTAAGCGAAGATTTCGTGACTGACAGAAACTAACACTCATTGCTGACTAGGCATTCAGAGAGTGATAAACCTCGATTTTAGACAGTATCAGTTTGCAAACATCAATTTTAAATTACATAACGTAAACATTTATAACGGACGCGAATTCCTACCCATCATCTATTGCCCTCGTTAACGAACTACGAGAGATGTTAAATGTTGCTTCTTCACAAGTAACTTACTTGAATTGCCGTGAGGTAAAGCTTCGTGTTGGATAGGGATTCGAACCCAGAACCTGATAGGATTGTTGTCGAAGCAGAATCAACTGTGACATATCGGATTTTCTCTTCAGTAGCTAGATGTTCTAACTAAAATGATGAGATGAAACATTAATTTTTTCCTTCCCAGGACTCCAACCAGCACCTATAGCTGTTATATTCTAGAGAAAAGAACGTTAAATATGGGTTTGTTACACCAACAGCGAGATGTGAGCATGTTTGAACTAGAAATAATATGACGAGGAGTTCAGTACTGACTGGTAATCGAACTCCACACATATCGTTGTTGACTACACACAAAGAGACGTCAGTTACCGCATCTTTCTCCACTAGCAGCTCGGAATAACATCCTTGAACTTACAGTGACCTCGTAACTAGTTCTGTTTTTCACTGGGAGTCAAAATGGTTCAAATGGCTCTGAGCACTATGGGACTCAACTGCTGTGGTCATCAGTCCCCTAGAACTTAGAACTACTTAAACCCAACTAACCTAAGGACATCACACACATCCATGCCCGAGACAGTTTTCGAACCTGCGACGTAGCAGTCGCACGGTTCAGGACTGCGCGCCTAGAACTGCGAGACCACCGCGGCCGGCTCACTGAGAGTCAAAACGTCATATATCGTTAAGTGTTGACAATGAATGAAAATACATTAAAAATCAAAATTATTATCCACCAGCAGATAGATGTTCTCATCCTAGGGCTTGATAATACATAATGAAATCTTTAGGGCCGGGCCAGGATTCAAACCCATTCAAGCGCAGTATGTGGAGATGTTGAGGAATCTGCAGTTTTGAACAAACAACAAATTGTGGTCAAGCTGTATTGTCCTGAAGGAGTCAAATTCCGCGTTTAGGGTGGTCTGAGTTGCATTCCCAGTTCAGAACCAATTTTATCGACATACAAAAGCTCAAATAAAAGCTCGAACAAGTGTCTACATAGCATTCGTTTCGTCGATTACAGCACGCTGTTTCCCACGCACCAACATACACTCATGCTCATTAATTAAAGATAATTGCAGAATGTGGTGCCACACAACGTGGCACTACACAAAACTGGCGCTTATATCATAGGGGCATAGGGACCACACACGACACAGATCTGTAAGTCCACGGTATTGGTGATATGTTAAGAAAACCGTCCCGAAACACATGCGCTACAAAACGCCACTGTTTCCTGCGCATGTACCCAGACTTCAATATGGGTTATGATCCCCATGCACACGTACACAGGCCGCACAACGGCTTGGCATGTTCTGGATCAGGTGGTCGAGCAGCTGCTGGGGTATGGCCTCCCATTCTTGCACCGGCACCTGTCCGAGCTTCTGAAGTGTCGTAGGGGTTTGAAGACGTGCAGTGGTACGTTGACCGAGAGCATCCCAGACGTGCTCGATGGGGTTTAGGCATGGAGAACAGGCCGACCACTCCATTCGCTTGATATCTTCTGTTTCAAGGTATTCCTACACGATGGCAACTCGGTGGGGCCGACCTTATCATCCATCAGGAGGAAGGTGGGACCCACTGCACCCCTGAAGAGACGGACATACTGGTGCAAAATGACGTCCCGATACACCTTACCTGTTACAGTTCCTCCGTCAAAGATATGCAGGGGTGTACGTGCACCAATCATAATCCCACCCCACACCATCAAACCACGACCTCCATATAGGTCCCTTTCAAGGACTCTAAGCGTTTGATGTCTGGTTCCTGGTTCACTCCAGATGATAACCCGGCGAGAATCACTGTTCAGACTATACCTGGACTCGTCCGTGAACATAACCTGTTACCACTCTTCCAATGACCATTTACTGTGTTCTTGACACCAGGCTTCACGGGCTCTCCTGTGACCAGGGTGCAGTGGAATGAACCCTGCAGGACTCCGGGCGAATAAACCATGACTGTTACGGCAAGAAATGAAGAATGAATTGATTGTTGGTGCTAATAACGATCATCCTCCTTTACCTCCTCTGCATTACTGCAGATGAAGTGTGACTGAGCACATTTGTTCTGTGCATGCAGTACATGTGATCACGCTGTGGCCAAATCCTTAATCTCACAGCTATCAGAGAGGAGAAGTATCTGGGGTCGCATTCCTGGATCTCAGTGCCGCATATGACACAGTTAACCATAAGTTGCTTACCCAGAAAGTGTATAATGTCACTAAGGACTACACCCTTTCTATGTTCATGCAATTCATGATACAGAACAGACGCTACTATGTAACGTTATAATCTAAAAACAGCCGATGGAGGACACAGAAAAATGGACTTGCACAGGGTAGTGTCTTGGCTCCATTATTATTTAACATCTATACGAATGACCTTCCCATCAGCAACCAGACACGAATGTTCATTTATACCGAAGATGCAGCAGTGGCCACACAGGATAAAACCTTTGAACAAGTGGAGGAGAATCTCACAGGAGCCTTAACAGAACTTGCTGCCTATTACAAAGGCAATAATCTCAAACCAAACCGTAGTAAATCTCAAGTATCCGCCTTCCATCTTAGGAACAAACAAACCAAGCGGAAAATCCGAGTCATGTGGCAAGGGGTAGAGCTGAAGCACACAAACAGCCCAAAATTCCTGGGAGTAACATTGGACAGAGCGCTTACTTTTAAGTAGCACTGTCACAACACTGAAAAGAAGGTCTGTGCCAGGGACAACATACTGCGGAAGCTAACAGGTTCATCGTGGGGAGCTCAACCATACGTTTTGCGCACCACAGGTCTGGCGCTGAGTATCTCAGCAGCGGAATACGAGCCGCCAGGTTGGAGGGACTCTGCTCACACTAAGCAAGTTGACGTCGCCGTAATCGAAACTGTACGTATTGCCACAGCATGCCTCAAACCAACTCCCAAAGAAAAAATTTATCCCATCATAGGCATAGCACCACCCACTATCCGCAGACAAGTAGCGACCGAGATTGAATGATCAAAACAAAAAAATGACCCCGACACTCGATGCATATGCACCGAAAACAACGTGTCCGGCTGAAATCCCGCAGCAGTTTCATCGAAACTACTGAAAAGTTCGCCACCAAGCCCGTCGCAAGGCGCCTATCTCTTTGGGACGGAATGGTGCCACACTCCACAATGGATCTACTTGAGGAGGGATCTGCAGGATTTCAACTACCTTTTACAACTTGGAGGTCATTAAACCGGCTGCGTACTGGAGTAACTGGGTGCAAATCAAACCTATTTAAATGGGGCTACAGTGATAGCGATAGGTGTGAATGCGGAGCAATACAGGACTAGGACCACCTGTTGATTTGCCCAGATATGTCTATAACATGCACTGAAGACGATATTTTGAAAGTCAGTGACAAAGCAACCTACGCTGCTAATTACTGGGAAGGGAAGATATAACTGGTGCATCCGGATACGGAAGAAGAAGAAGACGACAGGCGCCTAGTTGTTTCCAGTGCACTGTGTGGAATACGAAGGTTCTGTTATAGTTCACTAACCTGCTGTCTTCAAGTTGATGTCCCCAGGGCAGAAAACTGCACGCAGGTCGTAGGTTCTGTATCTTGAGGCTGAAACTGATTTTTATCGAGGTTCTGTTCTGAAATAATGTATCACTTCTTTGCGATGCCACTCGCGTATTTTGATATAGCCACACGAGAAGACTACATGATCTTAGTACAACACCTTCTGATACAGCAAAGTGCATAATCAACCACAATGTTTACGAAAATGTATCTTTACACTTTTTGTGGCACGTGTCTGTGCCCCATGACTACCGGAGTGAATCTATTAATAATGAATACTGACAAACACATCCTACGACAGACAACATGTCTGTTATTCTCGACTGCCTAATCCAGAGTGACGAACAGACTGAGGCACTTCGCGCACCATACCATTGAGATTTGGGGGGTGGGGGGGGGCGGCGATGCAAAATTTTTACATGGAACGATAGTAAGCATCGAATCCGAGCTAACTGTTAAGCGATCTCTTGCGCCATCATCTACTCTGTGAGAAACTGACATTAATTTAGTTAACAGGCTGTTTGTATTTGCATGCCCAACGACCTGATTGGCTAATTTCAATGCTAATTAAATCAGAAACTGCAGAACGTATCGAATTTTTTCTTAACAATTATCTCACAGCATAACCTATCCTGCAACAACTTTAAAAACTTTTCACACTGTTTCTGATGCCGCTGTATGAGTTGCTCACTACTGAGTGAGGTTTCTCAGCTGTGAGTTTATTCGATTTTGTGATGTCTGTCTCATGAAAAAGTGAAGGAAAAATTGCTACTAGTACAATTCGGTTGAGTTTTGGCGAAGCCTGCGATGTGAACGTGATATCTTAACTGCGGTGGCACACCGACATATACCGTGCCCCAAGGACTGGTTTATGCTGAAAGGGATAGTTCGATGTGAGTGGCAAAGCGGTATCGAAGTCGTCAGTTAGTTTCATTTATATTCTTAATTATGGAAAATATGTTCAAAAATATGGTGACACAGTGTATAACAGAATCATAGAAACAAAGAGCTAATTTACTTGTTTATATGCCCATTTATTGACTACCTGTCAATCACTTATCAGATTCTAACGTACAAGCGACTAAACAACTATATCATGGTCATAATTACGCAGTTTCCGTAATGACTCTGAGCTCCGATGTATACTCATCAGTTTTCTGATTAAGCTGATTACCTCGGCCAAAGTACGTGCTACAAAACCGCCTGTCATACGACTAATCATTCGTAGTCGTATTAATTAGATTTATCATCTCTTGTCTGTTGCCTTCGATCAAATCTATAGCTGTACTACGGATCATTCTGTCGTCACGCCGAGATTTATCACACTCGAATTTTGTTTCTTAACGTATTTCTGTTACGCATAGCCAAAGCTCCACGCTGCACTCTATTGGGTATTGGTAGCTTTTACAACTATTTACAAAGCCTTGGCCTGCATCTCGTGATCGTGCGGTAGCGAGCTCGCTTCCCACGCCCGGGTTCCCGGGTTCGATTCCCGGCGGGGTCAGGGATTTTCGCTTCCTCGTTATGGCTGGGTGTTGTGTGATGTCCTAAGGTTAGTTAGGTTTAAGTAGTTCTAAGTTCCAGGGGACAGATGACCATAGATGTTAAGTCCCATAGTGCTCAGAGCCATTTTTTTACAAAGCCTTTACCAACCGACAATTGAATTCACAAGTACCAAGAGACAAGTTACGGAGGTATGGCCCGGATGGCTTTTGTTACATACTCAAATGTCTTCCTTATGACGTCATGAACGCTAGCCAATAAGCACACCATACTGATGTACAGCCTGACAGCAGCCAGACACAGCTAACGGTCTTCCCTGCACCGCAGGCAATCCTGTCCCACGAAGTGACACTGTATTGTATCTTGCTGTAATGCTCGATCAGCTTCTAACTTGCAGCCAACACATCCGAGGCGTCAGGAATAAAATCAACGGTCGGCTCAGCAGTTGTACTCATTGCTGAATCTATCTTCCACCCTAAAGCCGCAGTTTGGTATCGCATTGGATAGAGTGCTGCTCATCCCTATACTGGAATGTGCAACTCTCATGGAACTTCCGACACTCATGTGAGGTCCTCCATAACTGCGCAGTACGGTTGGCTCTGCAACGACCGAGGACCTTTCTGCAAGCTCTGCTGTATCAAATAGCTAAACTCTCACGTCTAAGGGACCGTCTCAGATCGGCTACACGCATCTTCTGCGAGAAAATGCGACAGTCACACAACACGACAATTTGAAATCTTTCAAAGAAACAGAGTAAACAAGAAAAATAAATCTTGAAGCTAGAAGTTTTTTTAGTATGTAATGCTCTTGAAGATACATCAATTAAATATGTGCCACAAACATTTTCATTAACGGCATAAATGGCCAATTTTCTAAGTCTCATAGTCTTCTAAGTGGCCACACACACAACTGTTAAAAACAAATGAGCTGGTGCTACATGTCAAGGCGACGTTTCACTGTAAGGAACTTGTCCCTTTATTATTAGTGTGCTACAAACAATGGCCTTCAAACTATGACGTCGCTCTCAGTGCACCTCAGAGGAGTCGGACTATTATATTATAGTAGACTTGTAAATAACGGCGAGTACTCAAAAATATCCAAGAAGGACTGTTTATACAGACAGTACATCGCTAAATTACGCTAATATCTCACACTTGTGCCGCCACCACCACTAGCATAGGACAGGAACACTAAGACATCTTTATTATAAACAAGTAAAAAAGCAGCGAGAGTATCTTCCATGGTCCCCGATGTGCATTCTAAATACTCAGTGCCACACCATGACTGGATGCTGCCACCCAGACTGTAATCTTTCCACAAGAAGCACTACTACTCGTACAAGACTGGCAGGGCAGTGCGCAGCCGTCATAGACCACTGCCAGTGTACACATAATAACACAAGCAAATATCAGCCGAGCCAACTGTAGGGAACAACTAGTCCATATATCTGTCCAGTCTTACAGCCAATGATTCTGAGATGCCTCCATCCGCATTATCAAGATTAAACGAGTAATTATCGCACTGTGGTAGTGCACTGCACGCAGCCAGGGGTGTTCTGCCTGCAATCACCGCAAAGTTAATTTATCTTTTCTCAACACACTTAATATTCAAGATCCCTAGCCGCGCTGGGTAGCCGTACGGCCTAAGGCGTCTTGTCACGGTTCGCGCGGCTCCTCCCGTCGGTGATTCGAGTCCTCCTTCGGGCATGGGCGAGTGTGTTTGTCCTTAGCGAAAGTTAGATTAAGTAGTGCGTAAGCCTAGGGAGCCCGCCCGGTTAGGTGTGCGGTCTAACGCACTCCTTTGAGGGCGGGAGGGCATGCGGGTCCCCGGCACGAATCCGCCCGCCGGATTGGTGTCGAGGTCCGCTGTGCCGGCCAGTCTGTGGATGGTTCTTAAGGCGGTTTTCCATCGGCCTCTGCCTAGGCGAATGCGGGCTGGTTCCCTTTATTCCGCCTCAGATACACTATGTCGGCGATTGCTGCTCAAACACTTTCTCTACGTACACGTACACGATAATTACTTTACCACGCAAACTTTGGGGTTACACACGTCTGCTGTGAGACGTCCCCGGTGTTTCCACTGGGGGCCAAACCATACAATGGCTCTGAGCACTATGGGACTTAACATATATATTCATCAGTCCCCTAGAACTACTTAAAGTTAACTAACCTAAGGATCCATGCCCGAGGCAGGATTCGAACCTGCGACCGTAGCAGTCGCGCGGGTCCGGACTGAGCGCCTAGAACCGCGAGACCACCGCGGCCGGCAAAACCATACAATAACCCTGGGTTCGTTATCAGGCGTCGGTGGTGTGAGTGGACTGCTGCACCCTGTTGTGGGGTTGTGTACCATTTACATCTACATCCACATCTACATTCACATCTACATCCATACTCCGTAAGTCACCTGACGGTGTGTAGTGGAGGGTACTCTGAGTACCTCTATCGGTTCTCCCTTCTATTCCATTCTCGTATTGTTCGTGGAAAGAAAGATTGTCGGTATGCCTCTGTGTGGGTTCTAACCTCTCTGATTTTATCGTCATGGTCTCTTCGCGAGATATACGTAGGAGGGAGCAATATACTGCTTGACTCCTCCGTGAAGGTATGTTCTCAAAACTTTAACAAAAGTCCGTAACGAGCTTCTGAGCGTCTCTCCTGCACAGTCTTCCACTGGAGTTTATCTATCATTTCCGTAACGCTTTCGCGATTAATAATGATCCTGTAACGAAGCGCGCTGCTCTCCGTTCGATCTTCTCTATCTCTTGTATCAACCCTATCTGGTACGGATCCCACACTGGTGAGCAATATTCAAGCAGTGGGCGAACAAGTGTACTGTAACCTACTTCCTTTGTTTCCGAATTGTACTTCCTTAAGATTCTTCCAATGAATCTCAATCTGGCTTGTGCTTTACCGACGATCAACTTTATATGATCATTCCATTTTAAATCACTCCTAATGCCTACTCCCAGATAATTTGTGGAATTAACTGCTTCCAGTTGCTGACCTGCTATATTGTATCTAAATGATAAGGGATCTTTCTTGCTATGGATTCGCAGCACTTAACACTTGTCTACATTGAAATTCAGTTGCCATTCCCTGCACCATGCGGCAGTTCGTTGCAGATCGTCCTGCATTTCAGTACAATTTTCCATTGTTAGAACTTCTCGATATTCCACGGCATCATCCGCAAAAAGCCTCAGTGAACTTCCGATGGCATCCACAAGGTCATTTATGTATATTGTGAATAGCAACGGTCCTACGACACTCCCCTGCGGCACATCTGAAAACACTCTTACTTCGGAAAACTTCGCTCCATTGAGAATGACATGCAGCGTTCTGTTATCTAGGAAATCGTCGTTCCAATCCGCAGCTCGTAGATTTCCGGTAGCGTTCTCGCTTCTTTTGCACGGGGTCCCGAGTTCGATTCCCGGCGGGGTCAGGGATTTTCACTACCTCGTGATGACAGGGTGTTGTATGTTCTTCATCATCATTGACTCGAAAGTTGCCGAAGTGGCGTCAACTAAGAAGGACTTGCCATGCGGCGGCCGAACTTACCGTATGGGGCCTCCCGGCCAACAAAGTCATACGATCACTTCATTTTCTCTTCAATCCAATCACACAGTTGGTCTGATAGTCCATATGCTCTTACTTTGTTCATTAAACGACTGTGGGGAAGTCAAGAAACACGACATCTACCTGGGAACGCTTGTCTATGGCCCTCTGATTCTCGTGGACTCTGCGGGCTATGGCAGGGACGAAGCCTCTCCTTCGTTTCTAGGTCCCCAGTTGAATACAATACAAAACCTAGGGACTGATGACATCAGCAGTTTGGTCCCATAGTCGTTACCACAAATTTCCAATTTTTCCAAGATCCCTAATTTTAAATAAGTGAATTTCTAAATAACATCTGCACAAATACAGAAAAAAGGGACACCATAACCCAATTACCACACACAACAGTGAGAAGGTCGCGTGGAACATATAGGAGATGCATCAGATTTAAATTGGAACAAATCGTCGACATTATGCCTGTCAGTCCCCTTTTAGTGTTTTGATTCTCGTCTTTAACAAATGCTCCATTATAACTACTGTCTTTGCGATACAGAGCACCTTTCGTCTTCCAAAGTTTGAAATGCACTTTGCTTGCACTTCTATTTCTGTAATTGTAAAACAAAAGTTCGGAAATCGTCGCTTTTTACATTCTGCATACATTGTCTGATCAAAAGTATTGCACATCTACTATTAGACGTTAATGTGAGGTGCATCTACCAGTTGAATCACATCCTGTATTTAAAATAAGGACTGGCAAGGCTGGAACACGTAATGTATATTAAGAAGTTCGTTTCGAAGTTTTGCAGCATTATATTCTCGTGAAATCCGACAGATTCAGCCAAATGTCGTCATCATCCCTTGCAAAAATGTTTAAATTGCGAGAAAACGTGAGCCGAAGACTGCTAAACAATTAGAAGGATAAGGAGGCGGAGCAGGAAGTGGCTAAGAGATCACCTGCACTACACCCATCATCCTCCTTTCCTAGAGTACTGCTGTACTGTACTGACTCTCCGTATATTGTTACTTTAACAAATGTTCCATTAAAACTACAGCCTTCGTGATATACAGCATGTGACAACACTTCTAAGTCGCACATCCTCTAAGAAAGGATGAAAATGGTTTGCATGTGACCTATTATTTACTATTTAACAATATGGAATACCGCATCTTCCTCTTTTCCGTAGATTTTATCTACATCTACCCATATACTCCACAAGCCACCAAGTAGTGTGTGGCGGTGGACACTATTCGCGCCAAACTCATATTTCCCCCCTCTGTTCCACTCGCGGATCGTGCAAGGGAAAAACGACTGTCTGAACGCCTCAGTACGAGCTCTAATTTCCCTTATCTTTGAATGGTGGTCATTGCGCGATATGAAAGTTGGTGGTAATAATGTATGCTCTACATCCTCGTCGAAGAACGGATTTTGGAATTTAGTGAGCAGCCCCTTCCGTTTAGCGCGTCGTCTACCTGCAAGTGTGTCCCACTTCATACTTTCTATAATATTTCTAACGGTCTCGCGATAGCTAAATGTACCAGTCACTAATCTTACAGCTCTTCTTTGGACCTTCTCAATCTCTTGACTCAGACCCAACTGGTAAGGGTTCCATACTGACGAACAGTACTCTAAGACTGGACGAACTAAAGTATTGTAAGCAATTATCTTTGTTGAAGGACTGCATCGCTTCCGGATTCTACCAATAAACCACAATCTATAGTTCGCCTTGCCCGTTACGTGTGTATTCTGATCGTTCCATTTGAAATCATTTCGAATAGTCACACCATGATACTTGACAGATGTAACCTCTTCCTAAGGCTGAGCATTTAAATTGTACTCGTATGTTAATGGGGATTTTCGCTTTGTTATACGCAGTAGGTTACACTAACTAATATTGAGAGACAACTGCCAGTCATTACACCACGAATTTGTTTTCTGCAAATCCTCATTGATTTGTTCTCAACTTTCGTGTCATATGACTTTCCTGTAGCTTACAACATCATCGGCAAACAGTCTAATGCCGCTGTCAATACGTAATCGTCTTATCCCATCTAGCACAGGGTCCGATTTTCAGGATTTGGCAAATTTTGTTTTATTATTTAAGTTTGTGGACAGATGACCCTCCTATGTCACTGATGCCAGCATGTCCTAGGTGAGGGAAGTCATGTGCGAAACTTCTCTCTGAGTGATATGAACTTCATGTGTGTCATCTATTTTAACTGTGTATTTGCCTGGGTACGATTCGAAGCTGAGTCGGATATTTTCTCAGCTCAGGGACTAGGTGTTGTGTTGTCCTAATTATCATCGACGCACAAGTCGCCGAAGTGGCGTCAAATCGCAAGACTTGCACACGGCGAACGGTGTACCTTACTTGAGGCCCTCGTAACAAAAAATGGTTCAAATGGCTCTGAGCACTATGGGACCCAACTGCTGTGGTCATCAGTCCCCTAGAACTTAGAACTACTTAAACCTAACTAACCTAAGGTCATCACACACATCCATGCCCGAGGCAGGATTCGAACCTGCGACCGTAGCAGTCGCACGGATCCGGACTGCGCGCCTAGAACCGCGAGACCACCGCGGCCGGCGACCTCGTCACATGACATTTACAGTTGTACTGTGTGTGTGTCCTATTCTCTCAATTTGGGGACCAGCCCAGCACTTGCCTAAACGAGCGTGGTAAACCGCCTAAAAACCACACTCGGACTGGCTAGTGTACCAGACCACAATCGTTAATCCGTCGTTTGGATTTGATCTGGATGTGAATCACCTCGACGACTCGTGAGCTAGGGCGCTGCATGTTACGCGACACAAGCAAATCAGCAGGTTGAAATACCACTACTTTCCTAATTACCCGTGCAAAATAACGAAGAACATGTGTTATAGCTCTGATTACTTGTGAGATAATGCTGGAAATACTAGCATCAGACATCCAGAACATGAACATCAATTAAGGATATTTTCACCTGCAGCTAAATATCTCAGTCACTAACAATCTCACATCAGCCAGTACTGCCTCGCGATAGTTGATGTCTGACTTTCTTATCATTGGCACGATCTTGTCCAGCAAGTGCCTATAACCTTCTCAGCTCATACGTATAAAAATGTTTAACGAAGCTTCTCCGCCACTCATCAGCTTCCAAGAAAATCATTCTGAGATTCTTGACCTCCAACAAATAACTCTCCACCATCTTGGTTTTCTTCTTTTCTTTTCTTTCTGTTACTCAACGTTGTGACCAAGAAGGTAACTGCTGCAACCGTTTGCGAAGGCTGCAGTATTCCAATGTTACTTCAATAGAGTTTGTGTATTGTGTGTGCCAGGGACCTAGAAACGACGGAGAGGGTTCCTCCCGACATATCCTTTAGTGGTTTACAACCCCACAACAGGCTATAGCTGCAGTTAACAGCTGTGAGATTTCATAATGGCTTCGGTGATAGAACCTACAGACGAGTCCAGAAACGATTTACAAGAATTTAGGAGAAAGAAACGCCGCCCTGAACTGTGGAAGTGATATGTGATTAAACAAAACAACGTCTTAGGTTTGGAGAATAACAAATGGAAAAGAAAAATTGTATCTAAAAGGGGAAAAGGTGCAGATTGCAGGTAAATTGTCATACAGTGTTCATTGTTTGTATTCTTTGTACATAATATAAAAGTAAAAGCAAGCTGTGTAGAAACGTTATACTAACATGTGATTGTAATCTGGGCTGTTACTCAAAACAAAATAATTGAGTACACCGTTCAGTTAAAACGTATCTCTTCTTCACCCAATGGCACTGTAATTGTGAAATAATCATCTATTCTCGTTAGGACGCTAATAGTTCCTCATTTTCATACTGTGCCGAGAGCATAAATGGACGTCATTTCTCTGAAACCTGGGACACTACAGGATGTTTCACTCATGACTGACTTTATCCCTTTGCAGTTTTGTGAGTATTTTGATAATATTCTAAAGAAATGTGCCGTTTAGAAAGTGACTGGTGGAGAGGAAGACAAAGATCTGAAACTGAAGTTTGGGACAGTGATCAAGAATGACAAGTTCATGAACGTGGGTGTCTGTCAGAATAAACAGGATTGTTTAATAAGCAAAAAATGTGGAATTAACTGTCTCATGCTACAAGCCAAAAAACTAAAAAGCATATTGATTTCCATTATATTTGCCTATTTTGAAATGTATTCTTAATTGTGAATGGCACAAACAACATAAATGTGTATGGACATGTGATTATAAAATATATTTTGCTTGAAAATTTACTATTTTTTAGGTATACCGTATTTTTGATAAAATCAGTGTTGATTAAATCAAAAAGTCTACTTGTCAGTATTTTCTATTAGCATTTTCTATTACTTGTTTTTATTCCATGATTAGAAATTTTGGTATGCACGTGAGAGTAACCGTAAGGTTTGGAAATAATGCAACTGAAGATTGTATAGTTTTTTCAAAATATTTCAAACCTGCCGTTGAGTGACATGTCCCCCTTTTTGATTTCAACGCCTCAGTCACGGAAAGGAAAGTTCATTTTGAGTCAAGAAATGGACTGGGACGAGAGTATTGGAACTAGAAAGAGGGACGATTTAAAGAAGCAGTAAGACTGAAACAATTCTCTGAAGATCACCGTAAGAGTAATGAAGAAACTTCCTCAGACCAGAGACTCATCATGACATCGTTGCATCGTTGTTTTACTAGTAATTGCAATTTTAGTAAGAGCTTTTACGTACACAGATTTTTCAAGCATGAGGGATCTGAACAATGCAGAAGATCAGGAGAAGAACATAACTTATCAATAGAGAGCAAACACAGAAGACCATCAGAAACCAATATTTCTGCGTTATATCGTTGACTGCGTTTACATAAACATATTGACTATTTTTTGGGTTCATTAACATTTTATTTTATCGATTATTACTTTTATGTTGTAATTTCATGCACTGACATGTTTCATGACCTTGGAGATTTGGACCTCAATTTGGTCCTACGGAGCTGACCTTTATTATTTAGAAAGGTCTGGGCGCACGGAAAAGTGGCACGCTCTGCGTATGCAGAAGATAATGGGTGTCTTTTGATCGTGAGGAGGAATTAACCAGCGAGCAAAAGCGATAGCGAACGGTACAAAAGAAAGTGACTGTTGAGCTCTCTCTTGTGCTACGGAAAAATACTTGGAACGCTGTATCAGTTGTCAAATTCATTTACTGTGAAGGCCAACACTGATTTAGTTAATAAGATAAACTTTAAATAAACTGACGCCACGCCAGCTAAACAAAATTTGTGTGGGCTGTCACTGTCACCTCCAATAACTCTGTATATATACACATCAAAAAAAGTTTTGCTTCACCTCGGTTCCGAGAGTTCCGGAACCTGTACAGAAAATTGGAATAGAGTTCAACATAAACCTCATTTCCGTCATTTATATTGCTCATGAAAACCACACATTGCATGTTGTACTTCAGACGTGGTGTTCCAGATTGCTGTACACACCGGTACCTCTAATACCCAGTAGCACGTCCTCTTGCATTGATGCATTCCTGTATTCGTTGCGTCATACTATCCACAAGTTCATCAAGGCACTGTTGGTCCTGATTGTTCCATTCCTCAACAGCCATTCGGCGTAGATCCTTCATAGTGGTTGGTGGGCTAGGTCTTCCATAAAAATCCCTTTTCAATTCATCCCAAGAATGTTTGATTGGGTTCATATCTGGAGAACATGTTGGCCACTCTATTCGAGCGATGTCCTTATCCTAAAGGAAGTCGTTCACAAGATGTGCACGATGGGGGCTCGAATTGCCGTCCATGAACACGAATGCCTCGCCAATATACTGCAGATATGGTTGCACTATCGGCCGGAGGATGGCATTCACGTATCGTACAGCCGTAACGGCGCCTTCCATGACCCAACCCCACATAATGCCATCCCAAAACAGCAGGGAACCTCCACCTTGCTGCGCTTAACTGGACAGTGTGTCTAAGGCTTTCAGCCTGACCAGGTTGCCTCTAAACACGTCTCCGACGACTGTTTGGTTGAAGGCATATGCGACACTCATCGGCCGGCCGCGGTGGTCTAGCCGTTCTAGGCGCTCAGTCCGGAACCGCGCGACTGCTACGGTCGCAGGTTCGAATCCAGCCTCGGGCATGGATGTGTGTGATGTCCTTAGGTTAGTCAGGTTTAAGTAGTTCTAAGTTCTAGGCGACTGATGACCACAGATGTTAAGTCCCATAGTGCTCAGAGTCATTTGAACCATTTGACACTCATCACTGAAGAGAACGTGATGACAATCCTGAGCGGTCCATTCGGCATGTTGCTGGACCTATCTGTATAGCGCTGCGTGGTGTCGTGGTTGCAAAGGTGAACCTCGCCATGGACGTCGGGAGTGAAGTTGCGCTGCATGCAGCCTATTGCGCACAGTTTGAGTCGTAACACGACGTCCTGTGGCTTCACGAAAAGCATCATTCAACATGGCAACATGGTGGCGTTGCTGTCAGGGTTCCTCCGAACCATAATCCGTAGGTAGCTGTCATCCACCGGAGCAGTTGCTCTTGTGTGGCCTAAGCGAGGCATGTCATCGCCAGTTGCTGTCTCTTTGTATCTCCTCCATAACCGAACAACATCGCTTTGGTTCACTCGGAGACGCCTGGATATTTCCCTCGTTGAGAGCGCTTTCTGGCACAAAGTAACAATGCGGACGCCATGGAACCGCGGTATTGACCGTCTAGGAATGGTTGAACTACAGACAACACGAGCCGTGTACCTCCTTCGTGATGGTATGACTGGAATCATTGAAATATCCGTGAAGGTGAGGAAAAAAATAATTTTACAGCATGTCCAAGATGATATTCCTGTCACAGTTTTCTCTGCAAGAACGAAAGGTCCATAAACTTTGCAAAAAGGAATGGCACAAAACACATTCAGTTCGGTGAGTCTCTTCCACGTTCTAGAACGACACCAGAATTCGTGATCTCGAAATTTTTATATTAGGGCTGTTTACTTTACCCGATAGATAAAACGCCGACTCCCCCGAAAAGATAAGTCGTTAAGAAAATGTGTCCTCTGCCATATCCTGGAAAAGTCAAATGCAAAATTCATACCTTCTGTTACGGCCGCTGGGACACGGATACCACAGTGATAGCAACTCGTTAGGCTTTATATGTAGGCGTCGTTTCAGAACGCACCACGCCGTTGTTTGGGGAATCTGCAGCTCCTTGCCTGCCTATGTTGTGGACATCCTAGGGCTCCGTGTGAACGTATCTCTGATCTGCTCGATGATTTTATCAGACGTGAGTGGCCGGCCAGTGACCTTCCCTTTGCATATGCAACGATCTTTCACGAATTTTATATGCCAGTCATAAATATACTTGTGTAGAGGCGGCTTCTTTCTAAATCGACGGTGGAATCCACGCTGCACTCGAACTTCACTTAAATTTCAACAAATAAAATAATTTCTTTGGCGCTGTAGTCGCAAAGTTGCTACAAACAAACAACAACGCAGGTGTGTCTAAACTTTGAAGCTTCCTCTATGCAGGGACGTGTGTAATGTGTTACTACCTTTGTAGTTCGTCCGTAATAAACAACTGAGATCTGGTCTTTCTTTTTGAATCACCACACACCACAATTTATTCTTCAGAGAATGTTAAAATCTTTCTCGCAGTCACATCATTGACTTTACTGTATCAATAAAGCCGTAAAACCGCGGCGTTCTGAAAGAGGAATATTAAATCAACTCCAACTTCTTTGAGTTTCTCTGTGAACATAACGTTTTCGAAACATGTTCAATTACACATTACGTTGAAATACCTACTGAAAGACTGCATTTATCATAATTGACTATGTACATACCGATAGGAACCTTCTTGCAGCTATGTGACAATACATTTTCAGTTCAGTTACAATTAATGATGTCCGGATTGTCTAATAGAGTTTCAACAGATACACAACTAGTCAAGCGCTTATAACTTTGTAAATATGCCATTGTTGTGTTCTTCAGTCCTGAGATTGGTTTGATGCAGCTCTCCATGCTACTTTATCCTGTGCAAGCTTCTTCATCTCGCAGTACTTACTGCAACCTATATCCTTTTGAATCTGCGTAGTGTATTCATCTCTTGGTGTCCCACTACGATATTTACTCTTCACGCTGCCCTCCAATGCTAAATTTGTGATCACTTGATGCCTCAGAACATGTCCTACCAACCGGTCCCTTCTTCTTGTCAAGTTGTGCCCCAAACTCCTCTTCTCCCCAATCCTATTCAATACCTCCTCATTAGTTAAGTGAGCTACCCATCTAATCTTCAGCATTCTTCTGTAGCACCACATTTCGAAAGCTTCTATTATCTTCTTGTCCAAACCATGTATCGTCCATATTTCACTTCCATACATGGATACACTCCATACAAATATTTTTCAGAAATGACATCCTGACACATAAATCAATTCTCGATGTTAACAAAATTCTCTTCTTCAAAAACGCTATCCTTTCTATTCCCAGTCTGCATTTTATATCCACTCTACTTCGACCCTCTTCAGTTATTTTGCTCCCCAAATAGCGAAACTCCTTTACTATTTTAAATGTTTTATTACCTATTCTAATTCCCTCAGTATCATCTAACTTAATTCGACTACATCTCATTATCCCCGTTTTGCTTTTGTTGATGTTCATCTCATATCCTCCTTTCAAGACACTGTCCATTCCGTTCAACTGCTCTCCCAGGTCCTTTGCTGTCTCTCAGAGAATTACAGTGTCATCGGCGAACCTCCATGGATTTTAATACCTACTCCGAATGTTTCTTTTGTTTCCTTTACTGTTTACTCAATATACAGATTGAATATTGTCAGGGAGAGGCTACAACCCTGTCTCACTCCTTTCTGATCCACTGCTTTCCTTTCATGCCCCTCGACTCTTATAGCTGCCATCTCGTTTCTGTACATATTGTAAATAGGTTTTCGTTCCCTGGATTTTACCACTGCCACGTTTAGAAATTGAAAGAGAGTATTCCAGCCAAGATCGTCAAAAGCTTTCTCTAAGTGTAGAAATTCTAGAAACGTAGGTTTGCCTTTCCTTAATCTAATTTTGAAGATGAGTCGTAGGGTCAGTATAGCCTCACGTGTTCCAACATTTCTAAGGAATCCAAATTGATCATCCCCAAGGTCGGTCACTACCATTTGTTTGCATTCGTCTGTAATGAATTCGTGTTAGTATTTTGCAGCCGTGGCTTGTTAAACTGATAGTTCGGTAATTTTCACATCTGTCACCACCAGCTTTCTTAGGGATTGTAATTATTATAGGTCGCTTATGTCAGTGGATATCCCCATTTGCAACTCGTATCTTCGCTAAGGTGAATCTCTATCCGTGTCTGTTCCGCTTACATACTTCTGTTAGCGCGTCACGTGCCTGCATCGCCAGAGGCGGCATCCAACGTCACGGCCGGCAGTGGTCATAAGGTTTTGGTTTATCAGTATAATTACGAAATAAACTTCTTTGGTCGTGTTTAAAGTAATCTGAATTAGTGAACCCAAGTCGTGGTACGCAGAACACATAGAAAAGATCACCGAATCACCTCCAACCTGAACTGCTAGCGACACAATGTGTGTTAAACATCTTATGTCATTTGGAAAGCGGCAAAACGACGACTCGTCGGACCACACTACGTGCCTTCAGCCAGCTGTTGTCCAGTTTCTGTTATTTCTGGAAAACTGCAGCCGTGCAGCTCTACACGGAGGTGACAAACGTCATGGGATACCTCCTAACATATTAAGATGGATACCATTGGTGATGTTACAGCTCTCGAAGAATGACATTACAATGAAATCCAGACCATTAGCTGTTTACAGGCGTTGGTATATATCAACGGGGGCAGTTGCATATGTGGAAATGTGGGTCTCACGGGGAGCATGCCAGAGATAGGTGCCTACAGTCACACTACCATGTGAGTCCGCGATAGCTCAGTCGGATAGAGAATCTGCCATGTAAGCAGGAGATCCCGGCTTCGCGTTCCGGTGGGGACACTCATTTTCAGCTTTTCCCGTAGATATTTATCAACGCCTGTAAGTAGCTAATAGTCTGGATTTCACTGTATTTTCAACCTCCTATTATCGTGTCCGATCTCTTTTACCCCGGCGTAGCGCGGCAGCTCAATGTGGGATGGACTCAACAGGTCGCTGGAAGTCAACTGCAGAAATACTGAGCCACGCTGTTTCAACAGCCGTCCATAATAGCGAAAGTGTTGCCAGGGCACGATTTTGTACACGAACTGACCTATCGATTACGTCCCGTAAGTGTTCGATGGGATTCGTGTCGGGAGATCTTGGCAGCCGTATCATTCGCTCAAATTGTCCTGAATGTTCTTGAAACCAATCGCCAACAGTTGTAGCCAGATGACATGATGCACTGTCATCCATAAAAATTACACCATTGTTTGGGAACATGATGTCCATGGATGGCGCAAATGGTCCCCAGACAGCCGAACACGATCATTTTCAGTCAATGATCGGTCCAGTTGGACCAGGGGGCACAATCCAGTCCATGTAAACACAGCCCACACCACTATGGAGCCACCAACAGCTTGCACAGTGCCTTGTTGAAAACTTGGGCCCATGGCTTCGTGAGGTCTGCACCACTCTCTAACCCTACTATCAGCTCTTACCAACCGAAATCGGGACTCATCTAACCATGCCACCGTTCTCCAATCGTCTAGGGTCCTGCCGATTTGGTCACGGGCGCAGGAGAGACGCTGCTGCCGTAGCCCATTAACACAAATTTCGCAGCGCTGTCCTACGGGATACGTTCGTCGTACGTTCCACATCGATTTCAGCCTTTATTTCACGCAGTCTTGCTTGTCTGTTAGCACTGACAACACCACGCAAACGCCACTGCTCTCGGTCGTTAAGCGAAGGCTGTCGGGCACTGTGTTGTCCGCATTGAGAGGTTGGTTGGTTGGTTGTGGTCTTCAGTCCTGAGACTGGTTTGATGCAGCTCTCCATGCTACTCTATCCTGTGCAAGCCTCTTCATCTCCCTGTACCTACTGTAGCCTACATCCTTCTGAATCTGCTAAGTGTATTCATCTCTTGGTCTCCCTCTACGATTTTTTCCCTCCACCCTGCCCTCCTATACTAAATTGGTGATCCCTTGATGCCTCAGAATATGTCCTACCAACCGATCTCATTTTCTAATCTAACTCCCTCAATATCACCCGACTTAATTCGACTACATTCCATTATCCTCGTTTTGCTGTATATCGCTAAATTTCGCTAATATCTCACACTTGTGAAGCCACCACCACTAGCATAGGATAGGAACACTAAGACATCTTTATTATAAACAAGAGAAAATGCAGTGAGAGTATCTTCCATGATCCCCAATGTGCATTCTAAGTGCTCAGTGCCACACCATGACTGGCTGCTGCCGCTCAGACTGTAATCTTTCCACAAGAAGCACTACTGCTCGTACAAGACTGGCAGCGCAAGTGCGCAGCAGTCATAGGCCACTGCCAGTGGACACATGATAACACAAACAAATATCAGCCGAGCCAACTGTAGGGAACAACTAGTCCATAGTCCAGTCTTACAGCCATTGATTCTGAGATGCCTCCATCCAAATTATCATGATTAAACGAGTAATGATCGCACTGTGGTTGTGCACTGCACGCAGCCAGGGGTGTTCTGGCTTCAATCACCGTAATGTGTAATTTATCTTTTCTCAACACGCTTAATATTCAAGATCCCTAGCCGCGGTGGGTAGCCGTACGGCCTGAGGCGTCTTGTCACGGTTCGCGCGGCTCCTCCCGTCGGTGGTTCGATTCCTGTGTGTTAGTCCTAAGCGTAAGTTAGATTAAGTAGTGCGTAAGCCTAGGGAGCGTTCCCGGTTAGCTGTGCGGTCTAACGCACTGCTCTGCGAGCGGGAAGGCGTGCGGGTCCGCGGCACGGATGGTTTTTAAGGCTGTTTTCTTCTGCTTCTGCCTAGGCGAATGCGGGCTGGTTCCAATTATTCCGCCTCAGTTACACTATGTCGGCGATTGGTGCAAGCCGGCCGATGTGGCAGAGCGGTTCTAGGAGCTACAGTCAGGTTAGAATCGTGCATCGGGCATGGATGTGTGTGATGTCCTTAGGTTAGTTAGGTTTAAGTAGTTCTAAGTACTAGGGGACTGATGACCTCAACAGTTGAGTCCCATAGCGGTCAGAGCCATTTTTTTCCACGTACGTGTACACCATAGTTA
Source organism: Schistocerca gregaria (assembly GCF_023897955.1). NCBI lineage: Eukaryota > Metazoa > Arthropoda > Insecta > Orthoptera > Acrididae > Schistocerca > Schistocerca gregaria. The sequence continues at coordinate 146,906,072 of NC_064931.1, forward strand.
CTCTACCACGTAAACATTGGAGTTATACTCGTCTGGTGTGAGACGTTCCCGTGGTGGGAGGGGAAGGGGTAGGTGGTGGTCGACTGGGGGCAGAACCACATAATAACCCTGGGTTCGGTGTGGGGCGGTTCAAATGGCTCTGAGCACTATGGGACTTAACATCTGTGGTCATCAGTCCCGTAGAACTTAGAACGACTTAAATCTAACTAACCTAAGGACATCACACACATCCATACTCGAGGCAGGATTCGAACCTACGACCGTAGCGGTCACGCGGTTCCAGACTGAAGCGCCTCGAACCGCACGGCCACATCTGCCGGCGGTGTGTGGCAGTGGTGGGGTGAGTGGACTGCTGTAGCCTGTTGTGGGGTTGTGAACCTCTCCGTCGTTTCTACGTACCCAGCTGAATACAATACAAAGCCTAGGGACTGAAGACTTTAGCAGTTTGGTCCCATAGTCGTTACAACAAATTTCCAATTTTTTCCAGGATCCCTACGTTTAAATAAGTAATTGAATTTCTAAATAACATCCGCACAAATACAGAAAAATTGGACACTATAACCCAATTACCGCACACAACAGTGCGAATGTTGCATGGAACATATAGGAGATGCATCACATTTAAATTGAAACAAATCGTCCACATTATACCTGTCAGTCCTCTTTTAGTGTTTTGATTCTCGCCGTTAACAAATGCTCCATTATAACTACTGTCTTTGCGATATACCGCACCTTACGTCTTCCAAATTTTCAAACGCAATTTGCTTGCACTTCTATTTCTGTAATTGTTTAATCACAGTTCGGAAATCACCGCTATTTACATTCTGCATACACTGTCTGATCAAACGTATTGCACATCTACTATTGGACGTTATTGTGAGGTGCATCTAACAGTTGAATCACATCCTGTATTTAAAATAAGGACTGGCAAGGCTGGAACACGTAATGTGTATTAAGCAGTTCGTTTCGAAATTTTGTAGCATTATATTCTCGTGAAATCTGACAGATTCAACAAAATATCTTCATCATCCCCAGCAAAAATGTTTAAATTGCGAGAAAACGTGACCCGAAGACTGTTAAACAATTAGAAGGATAAGGAGAGCGAGCAGAAGTGGCTAAGAGATCACCTGCACTACACCCATCATCCTCCTTTCCTAGAGTACTGCTGTAGCCCCTACTGTACTGATTTTCCGTATATTGTTATATTAACAAATGTTCCATTAAAACTACAGCCTTCGTGATATACAGCATGTGACAACACTCCTTCGCTAATGTAAAGAACTTCATCTGTTAAACAAAAGTCGCACATCCTCTAAGAAAGGATGAAAATGGTTTGTATGTAAACTACTATTTACTATCCAACAATGTGGAATACCACTTCTTCCTCTTTTCCATAGCTTAAATCTACATCTACATCTACACTACTGGCCATTACAATTGCTACACCACGAAGATGACGTGCTACAGACGCGAAATTTAACCAACAGGAAGAAGATGCTGTGATATGCAAATGATTAGTTTTTCAGAGCATTCACACAAGGTTGCCGCCGGTGACGATACCTATAACGTTCTGACATGAGGAAAGTTTCCAACCGATTTCTCATACACAATCAGCAGTTGACCGGCGTTGCCAGGTGCAACGTTGTTGTGATGCCTCGTGTAAAGTGGAGAAATGCGCACCATCACGTTTCCGACTTTGATGAAGGTCGGATTGTAGCCTATCGCGATTCCGGAGATATCGCTTAGCCACAATCTGGGGGATGTTGCCAGAATGCGATTTTCACTAGCAGAGTGAAAATCTCATTCTGGAAACATCCCCTACGCTGTTGCTAAGCCATGTCTCTGCAATATCCTTTCTTTCAGGAGTGCTAGTTCTGCAAGGTTTGCAGGAGAGTTTCTGTAAAGTTTGGAAGGTAGGTGACGAGGTACTGGCAGACGTAAGGCTGTGAGGAAGGGGCGTGAGTCGTGCTTGGTTAGCTCAGTTGGTAGAGCACTTGCCCGTGAAAGGCAAAGTTACCGAGTTCGAATCTAGGTCCGGCACACAGTTTTAATCTGCCAGGAAGTTTCAGGGTTGTTTAATAAGCTAAATGTGGGTTTAACTTTCTCATGCTACAAGCCAAAGCACTAAAAAGCATATTGCTTTCCTATTATATTGCCTATTTTTATATGTCCCCCCCCCCCCCCATAAACCATGGACCTTTTCCTTGGAGGGGAGGCTTGCGTGCCTCAACGATACAGATAGCCGTACAATAGTTGCAACCACAACGGAGGGGTATCTGTTGAGAGGCCAGACAAACGTGTGGTTCCTGAAGAGGGGCAGCAGCCTTTTCAGTAGTTGCAGGGGCAACAGTCTGGATGATTGACTGATCTGGTCTTGTAACACTAACCAAAACGGCCTTGCTGTGCTGGTACTGCGAACGGCTGAAAGCAAGGGGAAACTACAGCCGAAATTTTTCCCGAGGGCATGCAGCTTTACTGTATGATTGAATGATGATGATGTCCTCTTGGTTAAAGTATTCCGGAAGTAAAATACTCCCATTCGGATCTCCGGGCGGGGACTACTCAAGAGGACGTCGTTATCAGGAGAAAGAAAACGTGTTCTACGGATCGGAGCGTGCAATGTCAGATCCCTTAATCGGGCAGCTAGGTTAGAAAATATGAAAAGGGAAACGGATAGATTAAAGTTAGATATAGTGGGAATTAGTGACGTTCGGTGGCAGGAGGAACAAGACTTTTGGTCAGGTGAATACAGGGTTATAAATACAAAATCAAATAGGTGTAATACAGGAGTAGGTTTAATAATGAATAAAAAATAGGAGTACGGGTAAGCTACTACAAACAACATAGTGAACGCATTATTGTGGCCAAGATAGACACGAAGCCCACGCCTACTACAGTAGTACAAGTTTATATGCCAACTAGCTCTGCAGATGATGAAGATGTTGGTGAAATGTATGATGAGATAAAAGAAATTATTCAGACAGTGAAGGGAAATGAAAATTTAATAGTTGTCGGGGACTGGAATTCGAGAGTAGGAAAATGGAGAGAAGGAAACATAGTAGGTGAATATGGATTGGGGGTAAGAAATGAAAGAGGAAGCCGTCTGGTGGAATTTTGCACAGAGCATAGCTTAATCATAGCTAACACTTTGTTCAAGAATCATAAAAGTATCAGGTTGTATACATGGAAGAAGCCTGGAGACACTAGAAGGTATCAGATAGATTATATAATGGTAAGGCAGAGATTTAGGAACCAGATTTTAAATTGTAAGACATTTCCAGGGGCAGATGTGGACTCTGACCACAATCTATTGGATATGAACTGTAGATTAAAACTGAAGAAACTACGAAAATGTGGGAATTTAAGGAGATGGAACCTGGATAAACTGAAAGAACCGGAGGTTGTACATAGTTTCGGGGAGCGCATAAGGGAACAATTGACAGGAATGGGGGAAAGAAATACAGTAGAAGAGGAATGGGTAGCTTTGAGAAATGAAATAGTGAAGGCAGCGGAGGATCAAATAGGTAAAAAGACGAGGGCTGGTAGAAACCCTTGGGTAACAGAAGAAATTTTGAATTTAATTGATGAAAGGAGAAAGTATAAAAAAGAAGTAAATGAAGCAGGCAGAAAGAAATACAAACGTCTAAAAATGAGATCAACGGGAAGTGGAAAATGGCTAAGCATGCATGGCTAGAGGACAAATGTAAGGATGTAGAGGCTTATCTCACAGGAAAATTAAAGAGACCTTTGGAGAAAGGAGAACCACTTGCATGAATATCAAGAGCTTTGATGGAAACCCAGTTCTAAGCAAAGAAAGGAAAGCAGAAAGGTGGAAGCAGTATATAGAGGGTCTATACAAGGGTGATGTACTTGAAGACAGTATTATGGAAATGGAAGAGGATGTAGATGAAGATGAAATGGGAGACACGATACTGCGTGACGAGTTTGACAGAGCAGTGAAAGACCTAAGTCGAAACAAGGCCCCGGGAGTAGACAACATTACATTAGAACTACTGATGGCCTTGGGAGAGCCTGTCCTGACAAAACTTTTCCATCTGGTGAGCAAGATGTATGAGGCAGGCGAAATACCCTCAGACTTCAAGAAGAATGTAATAATTCCAATCCCAAAGAAAGCAGGTGTTGAAAGATGTGAAAATTACCGAACTATCAGTTTAATAAGTCACAGCTGCAAAATACTAACGCGAATCATTTACAGCATTTTCTATTACTAGCTTTTATTGCATGTAAGAGTAACCGTAAGGTTTGCAAATAATGCTGATGATTGTATAGTTTTTCCAAAATATTTCAAACCTGCTGTTGAATGACATGTCCCACTTTTTGATTTCAACGCCTGAGTCAAGGAATGGAGAGTTCACTTTGAGACAAGAAAGGGACAGGGACAAGAGGATTGGAACCAGAAAGAGGGACGATTTAAAGAAGCAGTTAGACTGAAACAATCCTCTGAAGGTCTTCGTAAGAGTAATGAAGAACCTTCCAGAGACCAGAGACTCATCATGACATCGTTGCATCGTTGTAATAAGATCTTTTACGTACGCAGATTATTTCTAGAATGAGGGAGCTGAACAAGGCAGAAAACCGGGAGAGGAACATATCATATCGATATAGACCAAACGCAGAAGACCATCAGAATCGAGGAAATAAACATTTCGGTGTTATATTGTTGATTGCTTTTACATACACATATTGACTGTCATTTTTTGGGTTCATAAACATTTTATTTTATCTGTTATTACCTTTATGTTGTAATTTCTTGTACTGACAAGTTCCATGACCTTGGAGATTTGCTCCTCAATTTGGTCCTACGGAGCTGACCTTTATTCTTTAAAAAGGTCTGGGGGCACGGAAAAGTGGCACGGTCTGCGTATGCAGACGATAATGGCTGTGTTTTGATCGTGAGGAGGAATTATACAGTGAGAAAACTAGATAGCGGACGGTACAAAAGAAAGTGACTGTTGAGCTCTCTCTTCTGCTACGGAAAAATACTTAAAACGGTGTATCAATTGTCAAAATCATTTACTGTGAGGGACAACACTGATTTAGTTCATAAGATAACCTTTAAATAAACTGACGCCGCGCCAGCTAAATAAAATTTGCGTGGGCGGCCACTGCCACCTCCAATAACTTCTATATACACACATCAAACAAACTTTTGCATCACCTCGGTTTCGAGAGTTCCGGAATCGGTACAGAAAATTGGAATAGAGATCAACATAAACCTCATTTCCGTCCTTTATATTGCTCATGAAAACCACACATTGCATGTTGTACTTCAGACGTGGTGTTTCAGATTTCTGTACACACCGGTACCTCTAATACCCAGTCTCACGTCCTATTGCATTGATGCATTCCTGTATTCGTCGCTGCATACTATCCACAAGTTCATCAAGGCACTGTTGGTCCTGATTGTTCCACTCCTCAACAGCCATTTGGCATAGGTCCCACAGAGTGGTTGGTGGGTCACGTCGTCCATAAACAGCCCTTTTCAATTCATCCCAGGAATATTTGATAGGGTTCATATCTGGAGAACATGTTGGCCACTCTAGTCGAGCGATATCGTTATCCTGAAGGAAGCCATTCACAAGATGTGCACCATGGGGGCTCGAATTGCCGTCCATGAACACGAATGCCTCGCCAATATGCTGCCGATATGGTTGCACTATCGGTCGGAGGATGGCATTCACGTATCGTACAGACGTTACGGCGCCTTCCATGACCACCAGCGGCGTACGTCGGGCTTTCATGATACCTCTCCAAAACACTAGGGAATGTTCACCTTGCTGCACTCACTGGACGGTGTGTCTAAAGCGTTCAGCCTGACCCGGTTGCTTCCAAACACGTCTCCGACGATTGTCTGGTTGAAGGCATATGCGACACTCGTCGGTGGAGAGAACGTGGTGCCAGTCCTGAGCGGTCTATTCGGCATGTTGCTGAGCCCATCTGTACAGCGCTGCATAGTATCGTGGTTGCAAAGATGGATCTCGCCATGGACGTCGGGAGTGAAGTTGCGCTACATGCAGCCTATTGCGCACAGTTGGAGTCGTAACACGACGTCCTGTGGCTGCACGAAAAGCATTATTCAACATGGTGGCGTTGGTGTCAGGGTTCCTCCGAACCATAATCCGTAGGTAGGTGTCATCCACCGCAGCAGTAGCCCTTGAGCAGCCTAAGCGAAGCATCTCATCGCCAATTCCTCTCTCTCTGTATCTCCTCCATGTCTGAACAATATCACTTAGGTTCACTTGGAGACGCCTTGATATTTCCCTCGTTGAGAGCCCTTTCTGGCACAAAGTAACAATGCAGACACGATCGAACCGCGGTATTGACCGTCTAGGTGTGGTTGAACTACAGGCAACACGAGCCGTGTACCTCATTCGAGACGGAATAACTGGAATCACTGAAATATTGGTGAAGGTGAGGAAACAAATAATTTTACAGCATCCCCAAGATGATATTCCAGTCACCGTTTTCTCCGCAAGAACGACAGGCCCATAAACTTGGCAAACAGGAATGGCACAAAACACATTCAGTTTCGTTGAGTCACTTCCACGTTCTGGAACGACGCCAAAATTTTGTGACCTCCAAATTTTTATATAATGGCTGTTTAATTTACCCGATAGATAAAACGCCGATTCGCCCGAAAAGATGAGTCGTTAAGAAAATGTGTCCTCTTGCATATTCTGGAGAAGTGAAATGCAAAATTCGTACCTTCTGTTACGGCCGTTGAGACACAGATACCACAGTAATAGCAACTCGTTAGGCTTTACATGTAAGCGTCGTTTGAGAACGCATCCCGCCGTTGTTTGGGGAAGCTATCCTATCCTGCCTATGTTGTGGACTTCCGAGGGCTCCGTGTGAACGTATCTCTGATATGCTGATGTTTTCATCAGACGTGAGTTGCCGGCCAGTGCCAAAAAAATGGCTCTGAGCACTATGGGACTTATCTTCTGAGGTCATCACTCGAACTTCACGCAAATTTCAACAAATAAAATAATTTCTGTGGCGGTGTAGTCGCCAAGTTGCAACAAACAAACAACAACGCATGTGTGTCTAAACTTTGAATCTTCCTCTAGCCAGGGACGTGCGTAAGGTGTTACTGCCTTTGTAGTTCGTCTGTAATAAACAACTGAGGTCTGGTCTTTCTTTCTGAAACACCAGGTACAACATTCTATTCTTCAGAGACTGTTGAAATATTTCTCGCAGTCACATCACTGGCTTTACTGTATCAATAAAGATGTAAAACTGCGACGTTCTGAAAGAGGAATATTAAATCAACTCCAACTTTTTTGAGTTTCTCTGTGAACATAACGTTGTCGAAACATGTTCAGTAACAACATCACGTTGAAATTTCTAATGAAAGTCGGCATTTATCATAATTGACTATGTACATAGCGACAGGAACCTTTTTACAGTTATGTGACAATACATTTTCAGTTCAGTTACAATTAACGATGCCCAGATTGTTTAATAGAGTTTCAACACATTCAAAACTAATCAAACATTTATAACATTGTAAATATGCCATTGTTGTGGTCTTCAGTACAGAGACTGGTTTTATGCAGCTCTCCATGCTACTCTATCCTGTGCAAGCTTCTTCATCTCCCAGTACTTACTGCAACCTACATCCTTTTGAATCTGCTTAGTGTATTCATCTCTTGGTCTCCCTCTACAATTTTTACCCACCACGCTGCCCTCCTATACTAAATTGGTGATCCCTTGATGCCTCAGAACATGTCCTACCAACCGATCCCTTCTTCTTGGCCAGTTGTGTCACAAACTCCTCTTCTCCCCAATCCTATTCAATACTTCCGCATTAGTTATGTGATCTACCCATCTTATCTTCAGCATTCTTCTGTAACACCACATTTCGAAAGCTTCTATTCTCTTCTTGTCCAAACTATTTATCGTCCATGTTTCACTTCCATACATAGCTACACTCCACACAAATAATTTCAGAAACGACTTTCTGACACATAAATCTATACTCGATGTTAACAAATTTCTCTTCTTCAGAAACGCTTTCCTTGCGATTGCCAGTCTACATTTTATATCCTCTCTACTTCGACCATCATCAGTTATTTTGCTCCACAAATAGCAAAACTCCTTTATTACTTTAAGTGTTTTATTTCCTAATCTAATTCCCTCAGCATCATCCGACTTATTTCGACTACATTCCATTAACCTCGTTTTGCTTTTGTTGATGTTCATCTTATATCCTCCTTTCAAGACACTGTCCATTCCGTTCAACTGCTCTTCCAAGTCCATTGCTGTCTCTGACAAAATTACAAAAAATGGTTCAAATGGCTCTGAGCAATATGGGACTTAACTTGTAAGGTCATTAGTCCCCTAGAACTTAGAACTACTTAAACCTAACTAACCTAAGGACATCACACACATCCATGCCCGAGGCAGGATTCGAACCTGCGAACGTAGCGGTCACACGGTTCCAGACTGAAGCGCTTAGAACCGCACAGCCACACTGGCCGGCTACAGAATTGCAATGTCATCGGCGAACCTCAAACTTCTTTACCTTGTCTATAGATTTTAATACCTACTCCGAATTATTTTACTGCCTGCTCAATATACAGATTGAATAACATCGGGGAGAGGGTACAAACCTGTCTGACTCCCTTCCCAACCCCTGCTTGCCTTTCATGCACCTCGACTCTTATAACTGCCATCTGGTTTCTGTACAAATTGTAAACAGCCTTTCGCTCCCTGTATTTTACCCCTGCCACCCTTAGAATTTGAAAGAGAGTATTCCAGTCAACATTGTCAAAAGCTTTCTCTAAGTCTACAAATGCTAGAAACATAGGTTTGCCTTTCCTTAATCTGTTTTCTAAGATAAGCCGTAGGATCAGTATTGCCTCACGTGTTCCAGCATTTCTATGGAATCCAAACTGATCTTCCCCGAGGTCGGCTCCTGCTAGTTTTTCCATTCGTCTGTTGTAAATAATTCGCGTTACTATTTTGCTGCTGTGACTTATTAAACTGATAGTTCGGTAATTTTCACAACTGTCAACACCTGCTTTCTTTGGGATATTCTTCTTGAAGTCTGAGGGTATTTCGGCTGTCTCATACATCTTGCTCACCAGATGGTAGAGTTTTGTCAGGACTGGCTCTCCCAAGGCCGTCAGTAGTTCCAGTTTGTCTGCTCTCAGGGCCTTGTTTCGACTCAGGTCTTTCAGCGCTCTGTGAAACCCTTCACGCAGTATCGTATCTCCTATTTCATCTTCATCTACATTCTCTTCCATTTCTATAATACTGTCCTCAAGAACATCGCCCTTGTATAGACCCCCTATATACTCCTTCCACCTTTCTGCTTTTCCTTATTTGTTTAGAACTGGGTTTCCATCAAAGCTCTTGATATTCATACAAGTGGTTCTCCTTTCTCCAAAGGTCTCTTTAATTTTCCTGTAGGCAGTATCTATCTTACCCCTAGTGAGATAAGCCTCTACATCCTTACATTTGTCCTCTAGCCATCGCTGTTTAGCCATTTTGCACTTCCTGTCGATCTTATTTTTGAAATGTTTGTATTCCTTTCTGTCTGCTTCATTTACTGCGTTTTTGTATTTTCTCCTTTCATCATTTGAATTCAATATTTCTTCTGTTACCCAAGGATTTCTACTAGCCCTTGTCTTTTTACCTACTTGATCCTCTGCTGCCTTCACTACTTCATCCCTCAGAGCCACCCATTTTTGTTCTACTGCATTTCTTTCCCCCATTCCCGTCAATTGTTCCTTTATGCTCTCCCTGAAACTCTGTACGACCTCTGGTTTAGTCAGTTTATCCAGGTCCCATCTCCTTATATTCCCACCTTTTCGCAAGTTTCTTCAGTTTTAATCTACAGTTCATAACTAATAGATTGTGGTCAGAGTCCACATCTGCCCCTGGAAATGTCTTACAATTTAAAATCTGGTTCCTAAATCTCTGTCTTACCATTATATAATCTATCTGATAGCTTCTAGTATCTCCAGGATTCTTTCATGTATACAACCTTCTTTTATGATTCTTGAACCAAGTGTTAGCTATGAGTAAGTTATACTCCGTGCAAAATTCCACCAGGCTGCTTCCTCTTTCATTTCTTAGCCCAATCCATATTCACCTACTATGTTTCCTTCCCTCCCTTTTCCTACTCTCGAATTCCAGTCCCCGATGACTATTAAATTTTCGTCTCCCTTCACTGTCTGAATAATTTCTTTTGTCTCAACATACATTTCATCAACATCTTAATCATCTCCAGAGCTTATTGGCACATAAACTTGTACTGCTGTAGTAGGCATCGGATTCGTGTCTATCTTGGCCACAATAATGCGTTCACTATGCTGTTTGTAGTAGGTTACCCGCACTCCTATTTTTTTTATTCATTATTAAACCTACTCCTGCATTACCCCTATTTGATTTCGTATTTATAACCCTGTATTCACCTGACCAGAAGCCTTGTTCCTCCTGACACCGAACTTCACTAATTCCCGCTATATCTAACTTTATCCTATCCATTTCCCTTTTTAAATTTTATAACTTACCTGCCCCATTATGGGATCTCCGTAGAACGCCAGTTTTCTTTGTCCTGGTGACGACGCCCTTTGAGTAGTTCATCCCCGGAGATCTAGATGAGGGTCTATTTTACCTCCGGAATATTTTACCCAAGAGGATGCCATCATCATTTAATCATACAGTAAAGCTGCAGGCCCTCGGGAAAAATTACTGCTGTAGTTTTCCCTTGCTTTCAGTCGTTCGCAGTGCCAGCACAACAAGGCTGTTTTGGTTAGTGTTTCAAGCCCAGATCAATCATGCAGACTGTTGCCCTTGCAACTACTGAAAAGGCTGCTGCCCCTCTTCAGGAACCACACGTTTGTCTGGCCTCTCAACAGATACCCCTCCGTTGCGGTTGCACCTACGGTATGGCCATCTGTAGCGCTGAGGCACTCAAGCCTACCCGCCAACGGCAGGATCCATGGTTCACGGGGGGGAAATATGCCATATTAATAACTAATTGTTTCACAGAAGCTGTTTGTTGGTAGTAGTTTATTTTACCGTACTACTTTCGGGTGCTGCCCGTCATCAGCGGTATCTACATTATAGAAAAGATATATCTTACAATACGTTGCTTTGTATGTAGTAGTGTTTTATGCATTTGTGAGTTTTTAATTCCTCGTAACGTGACATGCCTTATACGTACACTAAGTCGACGTAAGACAAGGGACAGCGATATGTACAGTCATGCTAAAAAGTATCCGAACGACCTGAATTGCATTTCGAATGATTCGCGTGCAACCCGCATAACGCAGCTGTCTAGCAGGTCCTATAATCGCTCCTCAGTACAGTCGTTTGACTATTGAAAACGGTTCCAACAAGTCACAACTAGAAAACACTGATCTGTATTGCAATAACTCAAGGCGTAAAGTTATACCACGATACTACAAATATCAGGGAACACCTTATCACAGATAAGACTGTCCTTAAGGCTTCTAAGCTCACATTTATTACAATAAATGGCATACCTGAAATGTTACCACTCTCATTATTGCGTCAGATAGGAAATGAACCTAGTATGTTCGTCGTATTGATGATTTCCTCTTCAAAGTAACATACCGTACTTATTGTTTAACACAAAATGACATTAAAAATTTCAGTTATTGATGAGCAGCTAGTTGAGAATATGTATGAACTTCAAATGACGAACCGTCTCGTTCTGCATATGGATTCAAACCCAGGTCATGCAGACTAAGCAAAGATTTCGTGACTGGCAGAAACTAACACTCATTGATGACTAGGCATATAGAGAGTGACATACCTCGATTTTAGACAGTATCAGTTAGGAAACATCAGTTTTAAATTACATAACGTAAACATTTTTAACGGACGCGAATTCCTACCCAGCATCTATTGACCCTGTCAACGAACTACGAGAGATGTTAAATACTGCTTCTTCACAAGTAACTTACTTGAAATGCCGTGAGGTAAAGCTTTGTGTTGGATAGGTATTCGAACCCAGAACCTAATAGGATTGTTATCGAATCACAGTCAACTATGACATATCGGATTTTCTCGGCAGTAGCTAGATGTTTTAACTAAAATGATGAAAAGAAACATTAATTTTTTCCTTCTCAGGACTCCAACCCGGCACCTATAGCTGTTATATTCTAGAGAAAACGAACGTTAAATATGCGTTTGTTACACCAGCAGCGAGATGTGATCATATTTGAACAAGAAATAATATGACGAGGAATTCAGTACTGGCTGATAATCGAACTCCACACATATCGTTGTTGACTAAACACAAAGAGACGTCAGTTACCGAATCTTTCCTCACCAGCAGCTTGGAATAACATCCTTAAACTTACAGTGACCTCGTAAATAGTTCTGTGTGTCAGTGGGAGTCAAAAACGTCAGATATCGTTAAGTGTTGACAATGAATGAAAATACATTAAAAATCAAAATTATTATCCACCAGTAGATAGGTGTTCTCATGCCAGGGCTTGATAATACATAATTAAAACTTTAGTGCCGGGCCAGGATTAGAACCCATTTAAGCGCAGTATGTGGAGATGTTGAGGAATTTGCAGTTTTGAACAAACAACAAATTTTAGTCGAGCTATATTGTCAGGAAGGAGTCAAATTCCGCGTTAAGGGCGGTCTGAGTTGCATTCCCAGTTCAGAACGAATTTTATCGACATACAGAAGCTCAAATAAAAGCTGGAATAAGTGTCTACATAACATTGGTTTCGTCTATTACAGCACGCTGTTTCTCACGCACCAACATACACTCATGCTCATAAATTAAAGATAATTGCAGAATTTGGTGCCACACAACGTGGCAGTACACACAAGTGCCGCTTATATCATAGGGGCATAGGGACCACACACGACACAGATCTGTAAGTCCACGGTATTGGTGACAAGCTAAGAGAACCGTCCCGAAACACATGTGCTACAAAACGCCACTGTTTCCTGCGCATGTACCCAGACTTCAATATGGATTATGATCCCCATGCACACGTACAGAGGCCTCAAAACGGCTTGGCATGTTCTGGATCAGGTGGTCGAGCAGCTGCTGGGGTATGGCCTCCCATTCTTGCACCAGCACCTGTCCGAGCTCATGAAGTGTCCTAGGGGTTTGAAGACGTGCAGCGATACGTCGACCGAGAGCATCCCAGACGTGCTCGATGGGGTTTAGGCATGGAGAACAAGCCGGCCACTCCATTGGCTTGATATCTTCTGTTTCAAGGTACTCCTCCACGATGTCAACTCGGTGGGGCCGACCTTATCATCCATCAGGAGGAAGGTGGGACCCACTGCACCCCTGAAAAGACGGACGTACTGGTGCAAAATGACGTCCCGATACACCTGACCTGTTACAATTCCTCCGTCAAAGGTATGCAGGGGTGTACGAGCACCAATCATAATCCCACCCCATACCATCAAACCACGACCTCCATATAGGTCCCTTTCAAGGACTCTAAGCGGTTGATATCTGGTTCCTGGTTCACTCCAGCTGAAAACGAGGCGAGAATCACTATTCAGACTATACCTGGACTCGTCCGTGAACATAACCTGTTACCACTCTTCCAATGACCATTTACTGTGTTCTTGACACCAGGCTTTACGGGCTCTCCTGTGACCAGGGGCAGTGGAATGCACCTTGCAGGTCTCCGGGGAATAAACCATGACTGTTACGCCAAGAAAGAAAGACTGAATTGATTGTTGGTGTTAATAACGATCATCCTCCTTTACCTCCTCTGCATTACAGCACATGACGTGTCACTGAGCGCATTTGTTCTGAGCATGCAGTACATGTGATCATGCTGTGGCCATATCCTTAATCTCACCGAGTACACCGAACACGGCTATCAGAGAGGAGAAGACTCTGGGGTCGCATTCCTGGATCTCAGTGCCGCATATGACGCAGTTAACCGTAAGTTGCTTACCCAGAAAGTGTATAATGTCACTAGGGACTACACCCTTTCTATGATCGTGCAATTCATGCTACAGAACAGACGCTGCTATGTAACTTTACAATCTAAAAACAGCCGATGGAGGACACAGAAAATTGGACTTGCACAGGGTAGTGTCTTGGCTCCAATATTATTTAACATCTGTACGAATGACCTTCCCATTAGCCACCAGACACGAATGTTCATTTATACCGATGATGCAGCAGTGGGCACACAGGATAAAACCTTTGAACAAGTGGAGGAGAATCTCACAGGAGACTTAACAGAACTTGCTGCCTATTACGAAGGCAATAATCTCAAAACAAACCCTAGTAAATCTCAACTATCCGCCTTAAATCTTAGGAACAAACAAACCAAACGGAAACTCCGAGTCATGTGCCAAGGGGTAAAACTGAAGCATACAAACAGTTCAAAACATCTGGGAGTAACATTGTACAGAGCGCTTACTTTTAAGCAGCACTGTCACAACACTAAAAAAAAAGGTCTGTGCCAGGAACAACATACTGCGGAAGCTAACAGGTTCATCGCGGGGAGCTCAACCACACGTTTTGCGCGCCACGGGTCTGGCTTTGAGTATCTCAGCAGCAGAATACGTGCCGCCAGTTTGGAGGAACTCTGCTCACACTAAGCAAGTTGACGTCGCCGTAATCGAAACTGTACGTATTGCCACAGGATGCCTCAAACCAACTCCCAAAGACAAGATTTATCCCATAATAGGCATAGCACCATCCACTATCCGCATAAAAGTAGCCGCCGAGATCGAAAAATCAAAACAAAAGAATGATCCCAGACACCCGATGCATATGCACCGAAAACAACGTGTCCGGCTGAAATCCTGCAGGAGTTTCATTGAAACTTCTGAAGAGCTCGCCAACAAGCCCGTCGCAAGGCGGCTATCTCTTTGGGTCAAAATGGTGCCACACTCCACAATGCAACTACTTAAGGAGGGATCTGCAGGATTTCCACTGCCTTTTACAACTTGGAGGTCATTAAATCGGCTGCGCGCTGGAGTAACTGGGTGCAAATCAAACCTATTTAAATGGGGTTACAGTGATAGCGATAGGTGTGAATGAGGAGCAATACAGGACTTGGACCACCTATTGATTTGCCCAGATATGTCTATCACACGCACTAAAGACGATATTTTGAAAGTCAATGACAAAGAAACCTACGTTGCTAATTACTGGGAAGGGAAGATATAATTGGTGCATCCGGATACGGAAGAAGAAGAAGACGTGAGGCGCCAAGTTGTTTTCACTGCACTGTGTTGAATACGAGGGTTCTGTTATAGTTCACTAACCTGCTGTCTTCAAGTTGATGTCCCCAGCGCAGAAAACTGCACGCAGGTCGTAGGTTCTGTATCTTGAGGCTGAAACTGACTTTTAGCGAGGTTCTGTTCTGAAATAATGTATCACTTCTTTGGGATGCCACTCGCTTATTCTAATACAGCCACACGAGAAGACTACATGATCTTAATACAACACCTTCTGATACAGCAAAGTACATAATCAAACACAATGTTTACGAAAATGTATTTTTACACTTTTTGTGACACGTGTCTGTGCCTCATGACCGGAGTGAATCTTTTAATACTGAATACTGGCAAACACATCCTACGCCAGACAACATGTCTGTTCTTCTCGACTGCCTAATCCAGAGTGAACGAACAGCAACTTAAATAAAAATTGGAAACACATCCTACGACAGACAACATGTCTGTTCTTCTCGACTGCCTAAGCGAAGTCATTCCAATGAGTAGTTTAACTAATATTAATAACTATACTTTAACGTTTTGGCGGCCTTGCTCCGAACACAGCAGCCAATCACAGGGCAGTAGCATTATGCAGGCGGTCTTTCTCACGGGAATGGTACCGAATCTAACGTCTGTCACAGGTACCTCACACCACATTTTGTCATCTATATACTTCTTGCATCTCCACTGCTCTGGGAACAACGTCTTGTAGCCTAATATGATGGCTGACCTAGCCAGGAATATTACACTGTTCTGTCGTCTGTAGGCTATGTGTCTGGAGACAACTGTTCCAGTGGCTGCGGTAAGGTCCCGAGCAAGGCTACCTACTGTACTCTGTGGCCGTCTACGGGCACTGATGGTGAGATATCGGTCTTCTTGTGGTGTTGTACACTGTGGACGTCCCGTACTGTAACGTCTGGACACGTATCCTGTTTGCTGGAATCGTTGCCATAATCGTGAGTTCACACTTTGTGGCACACGGAGGGCCCGTGCAACTACCTACTCTGTTTGACCAGACTCCAGTCGATCTAGTATTTTACCCCTCATAACGTCATCAATACGTGTTCTTTGAGCCCCGAGATGATTTAAACCCGCAAACCACCAGAGCGTTGTTTCACCATGTTTCAGCATTATCCTTAATTTATGAGCATGAGTGTAGTTAAGTCACACACCGACATGTTACACGCAACAATATGGCAACATATAGCGGATGAGGGTGGCAACTTGCGTCAGCGAAACGGGAAAGTCGAGTGAGTAATATGCATGACATGTAATGCTTCAACCGATATTGAAAATAGAATAAAAACTTCAGAGGTATTACTTTTCAGCCCGTCCTCGTATCATTTTTGTCATCTTCATGTTTGTAACAGTCCTGGAACTTTCTTATTAATGCAATACAAACATGTCTGCAATATTCTATGTTATTTATATACAGTGTTGTCAGAAACAGTCTGGAAAGCTTGTTAGCGTGTTGCAGGTTATGTTATACTGAGAAACAGTTGTTAAGTAAAAATTCGATATATTGCGCCATTTCCGATTTAATTAGCATTGAAGTTAGTCCATCAGGACGCTGCACTCGAAAATCCTAGAAGCCTGACAGAGACACTGCTGCCAGACATGTTCTTCGTATGGTTTCCTAAAACCCAACAAGAGAGCGATGCAAAAATTGGACATGGAACGATAGCTAACGGCTAAGCGATCTCGTGCGCCATCATCTACTGAGTGAGCAGTGAGTTTATTCGATTTTGTGTTGTCTGTCTCATGAAAAAGTGAAGGATGAAATTGCTGCGAGTACAATTTGGTTGAGTTTTGGCGAAGCCTGCGATGTGAACGAGGTATCTTACCTGTAGTGGCACACCGACATATAGCGTGCCCCAAGGCCTAGTTCAGGCTGAAAGGGATAGTTCGATGTGGATGGCAAAGCGGTATCGAATTCTTCAGTTAGTTTCATTTATATTCTTAATTATGGAAAATATGTTCAAAAATATGGTGACATAGTCTATAATAGAATCATAGTAGCAAAGAGCTAATTTACTTGATTATATAACCATTTATTGACTACCTTTCAGTCACTAATCAGATTCTAAGGTACAAACGCCTAAACAACTATATCATGGTCATAATTAGGCAGTTTCCGTAATGACTCTGAGCTCCGATGTATACTCATCTGTTTTCCGATTAAGCTGATTACCTCGACCAGAGTACTTGTTATAAATCAGCATGTCATACGACTAATAATTCGTAGTCATATTGATTTGATTCACCATCTCTTGACTGTTGCCTTCGGTTCAAATCTATAGCTGTACTACGAATCATTCTGTCATCACGCCAAGATTTATCACACTCGAATTTTGATTCTTAACGTATTTCTGTTACGCATAGCCAAAGCTCCACGCTGCACTCTGTTGGGTATTGCTAGGTTTTATAACTATTTACAAAGCCTTGGCCAACTGACAAGTGACTTCACTTGTGCCAAAAGACAAGTTACGGAGGTATGGCACCGGATGGATTTTGTTACAGACTCAAGTGTCTTCCTTATGACGTCATGAACGTTACCCAATAAGCACACAATACCGATGTACAGCCTGACAGCAGCCAGACTCAACTAACGGTCTTCATTCCACCGCTGCTACCTATCAACTTCGCAGGCAGTCCTGTCGCACGCAGTGACACGGTGCTCTTGGTGTAATGCTAGATCACCGTCTAACTTGCAGCCAACACATCCGAGACGTCAGGAATAAAATCAACGGTCGGCTCAGCAGTTGTACACATTGCTGAATCTATCTTCCACCCTAATGCCACAGTTGGGTATCGCATCGGATAGAGTGCTGCTCCGACCTATACGGGAATGTGAACCTCTCATCTCCATCTACATCTACATCTACATTTATACTCCGCAAGCCACCCAACGGTGTGTGGTGAAGGGCACTTTACGTTACTGTCATTACCTCCCTTTCCTGTTAAAGTCGCGTATGGTTCGCGGGAAGAACGACTGCCGGAAAGCCTCAGTGCGCCCTCGAATCTCTCTAATTTTACATTCGTGATCTCCTCGGGAGGTATAAGTAGAGGGAAGCAATATATTCGATACATCATAGGGAAGCGCAAGCTCTCGAAAGCTGGACAGCAAACTACACTGCGATGCATAGCGCCTCTCTTGCAGAGTCTGCCACTTGAGTTTGCTAAACATTTCCGTAACGCTATCACGCTTACCAGATAACCCTGTGACGAAACGCGCTGCTTTTCTTTGGATCTTCTCTATCTAAATCTGTCAACGCGATCTGGTACGGATCCCACACTGATGAGCAATACTCAATTATAGGTCGAACGAGTGTTTCGTAAGCCACCTCCTTTGTCGATGGACTACATTTTCTAAGGACTCTCACAATGAATCTCAACCTGGCACCCGCCTTACAAACAATTAGTTTTATATGATCATTCCACTTCAAATCCTTCCGTACGCATACTCCCAGATATTTTACAGAAGTAACTGCTACCAGTGTTTGCTCCGCTATCATATAATCATACAATAAAGGATCCTTCTTTCTATGTGTTCGCAATACATTACCTTTGTCTATATTAAGGGTCAGTTGCCACACCCTGCACCAAGTGCGTATCCGCTGCAGGTCTTCCTGCATTTCGCTGCAATTTTCTAATGCTCCAACTTCTCTGTATACTACAGCATCATCCACGATAAACCGCATGGAACTTCCGACACTTATGAGAGGTCCTGCATAACTGCGGGCTGAAATCGGCTCTGCACCTACCGAGGACCTTTCTGCAGGCTCTGCTGCATGAAATAACTAAAATGTCACGTCTAAGGAACCGTTTCAGATCGACGGTCGCACGACACGACAATTTTTAACCTATCAAAGAACTAAAGTAAACATGACAAATAAAACTTGAAGCTTCGTGTTTTTTTTTAAGAATGTAATTCTCTTTAAGATACATCAATTAAATATGTGCCAGTAACATTTTCAATAACGGCGCAAATGGCCAGTTTTCTAAGCCTGATATTCTTCTAAGTGGCCACTCACAAAAGTGTTAAAAACAAATGCGTTAGTGCTACATGTCAAGCAGAAGTTTTACTGTAAGGAGCTTGTCTCTGTATTATTAGTGTATTAAAAACCATGGCCTTCAAACTATGATGTCACTCTCAGTGCACCTGAGAGGAATCGGACTGTAATATTATAGCAGACTTGTAAATAACGGTGAGAAATCAAAAACATCCAAGAAGGAATGTTTCTACAGATAGTTGTTGTTGTTGATGTTGTTGTTGTGGTCTTCAGTCCTGAGACTGGTTTGATGCAGCTCTCCATGCTACTCTATCCTGTGCAAGCTTTTTCATCTCGCAGTACGTACTGCAGCCTACATCCTTCTGAATATGCTTAGTGTATTCATCTCTTGGTCTCCCTCTACGATTTTTACCCTCCACGCTGCCCTCCAATAGTAAATTGGTGAGCCCTTGATGCCTCAGAACATGTCCTACCTACCGATCCCTTCTTCTAATCAAGTTTTGCCACAAACTCCTCTTCTCCCCAATCCTATTCAGTACCTCCACATTAGTTATATGATCTACTCATCTAATCTCCAGCATTATTCTGTAGCACCACATTTCGAAAGCTTCTATCCAGACTATAATCTTTCCAAAAGAAGCACTACTACTCGTACAAGACTGGCAGGGCGTGCGCGGCCGTCATAGGCCACTGCCAGTGGACACATTATAACACAAACAAATATCCGCCGAGCCAACTGTAGGGAGCAACTAGTCCATAGATCTGTCCACTCTCACACCCATTGATTCTGAGATGCCTCCATCCGCATTATCAAGATTAAACGAGTAATGACCGCACTGTGGTAGTGCACTGCACGCAGCCAGAGGTGTTCTGGCTTCAATCACCGTTAAGTGTAATTTATCTTTTCTCAACACACTTAATATTCAAGATCCCTAGCAGCGCTCTGTAGCCGTGCGGTCTTAGGCGTCTTGTCACGGTTCGCGCGGCTCCTCCCGTCGGTGGTTCGAGTCCTCCCTCGGGCATGGGCGAGTGTGTTTGTCCTTAGCGTAAGTTAGATTAAGTAGTGCGTAAGCCTAGGGAGCCCGCCCGGTTAGCTGTGCGGTCTGACGCACTGCTCTGCGAGCGGGAAGGCGTGCGGGTCCGCGGCACGGATGGTTTTTAAGGCTGTTTTCTTCTGCTTCTGCCTAGGCGAATGCGGGCTGGTTCCCATTATTCCGCCTCAGTTACACTACGTCGGCGACTGCTGCGCATACACTTTCACCACGTACGCGTACACCATAATTAATCTACCACGCAAACTTCGGAGTTACACACGTCTGGTGTGAAACGCTCTCGGGCGGTCCACTGGGGGGCCGAACAGCACAATGACCCTGGGTTCGGTGTGAGGTGCGGTGGGGTGGGTGGACTGCTGTAGCCTGTTGTGCGGCTGTGTACCACTGCACGCTACGGCAGGGAAGAAGCCCTCCGTCGTTTCTAGGTCCCCAGTTCCATACAATACAAAGCCTAGAGAATGATTACTTCAGCAGTTTGGTCCCACAGTCCTTACCACAATTTTCAATTTTTTCCAAGATCCCTAATTTTAAATAAGTAATTGAATTTATAAATAACCTCCGCACAAATACAGAAAAATGGGACACCATATCCCAATTACCACACACAACAGTGCGAAGGTCGTGTGGGACATATAGGAGATGCATCAGAAAATAAGGAGGGGGAGCAGAAGGGCCTGAGAGATCACCTGCACTACACCCATCATAATCCCTTCCTAGAGTACCGCTGTACTGTACTGACTCTCCGTACATTGTTACATTAACAAATGTTCCATTAAAACTACAGCCTTCGAGTTATGCAGCATGTGACAACACTCCTCGGTAAGGTAAAGAACTTCATCTGCTAAAGAAAAGTCGCACATCCTCTAACAAAGGATGAAATTTGTTTGCATCAGACCTATTATTTACTATTCAACAATTAGGAATACCACTTCTTGATCTTTTCCATAGCTTTTATCTACATCTACACTCCTGGCCATTAAAACTGCTATACCACGGAGATGACATGCTACAGACGCGAAATTTAACCGACAGGAACGCAATGCTGTGATATGCAAATGATTAGCTTGTCAGAGCATTCACACAAGGTTGGCGCCGGTGGCGACACCTATAACGTTCTGACATGAGGAAGTTTCCAACTGATTTCTCATACACAAACAGCAGTTGACCGGCGTTGCCTGGTGAAACGTTGTTGTGATCCCTCGTGTAAGGAGGAGAAATGCGCACCATCGCGTTTCCAGCTTCGATGATGGTCGGATTGTAACCTATCGCGATTGCGGTTTATCGCATCGTGACATTGCTGCTCGCGTTGGTCGAGATCCAATGACGGTTAGCAGAATATGGAATCGGTGGGTTCAGGAGGGTAATACGGAACGCCGTGCTGGATCCCAACGGCCTCGTATCACTAGCAGTCGAGATGACAGGCATCTTATCCGCATGGCTGTAACGGATCGTGCAGCCACGTCTCGATCCCTGAGTCAACAGATGGGGACGTTTGCAAGACAACAACCAGATGCGCGAACAGTTCAACGACGTTTGCAGCAGCATGGACTATCAGCTCGGAGACCATGGCTGCGGTTCCCCTTGACGCTGCATCACAGACAAGTGTACTTAACGACGAACCTGGGTGCACAAATGGCAAAATGTCATTTTTTCCGATGAATCCACGTTCTGTGTACAGCGTCATGCTGGTCGCATCCGTGTTTGGCGACATCTCTGTGAACGCACGTTGGAAGCGTGTATTCGTCATCACCATACTGGCGTATCACCCAGCGTGATGGTATGGGGTGCCATTGGTTACACGCCTCGGTCACTTCTTGTTCACAATGACAGCACTTTGAACAGTTAACGTTATATTTGAGATGTGTTACGACCCGTGGCTCCACCCTGCATTCGATCCCTGCGAAACCCTACCGTTCAGCAGGATAATGCACGACTGCATGTTGCAGATGCTGTACGGGCCTTTCTGGATACAGAAAATGTTCGACTGCTGCCCTGGCCAGAACATTCTCCAGATCTCTCATCAATTGTAATGGTCTGCTCAATGGTGGCCGAGCAACTAGCTCGTCACAATACGTCAGTCATTACTGTTGATGAACTGTGGTATCGTGTTGAAGCTGCATGGGCAGCTGTACCTTTACGCGCCATCCAAACTCTGTTTGACTCAATGCCGAGGCGTATCAAGGCCGTTATTATGGCCAGAGGTGTTTGTTGTGGGTACTGATTTCTCAGGATCTAAGCACCCAAATTGTGTGAAAATGTAATCACATGTCAGTTCTAGTATAATATATTTGTCCAATGAATACCCGTTTAACATCTGGATTTCTTCTTGGTGCAGCAATCTTAATGGCCACTAGTGTACATCTACATCTACATATATCCTCCGCTAGCCACCAATCGGTGTGTGGCGGAGGGCACTATTCGCGCCAAAGTAATATTTCCCCCTTCAGTTCCACTTGCGGATCGCGCGAGGGAAAAACAACTGTCTGAACGCCTTAGTACGAGCTCTAATTTCCCTTATCTTTGAATGGTGGACATTGCGCGATATGAAAGTTGGTGGTAATAATGTATGCTCTACATCCTCGGCAAAGATCGGATTATGGAATTTAGTGAGCAGCCCCTTCCGTTTAGCGCGTCGGCTAACTGCAAGTGTGTCCCACTTCATTCATTCTATATGATTTGTAACGCTCTCGCGATTGCTAAATGCACCAGTCATGAATCTTGCAGCTCTTCTTTGGACTTTATCAATCTCTTGACCCAGACCCAACTGGTAAGGGCCTCATACAAACGTACAATACTCTAAGACTGGACGAACTAAAGTATTGTAAGCAATTATCTTTGTTGAAGGACTGCATCGCTTCAGGATTATACCAATAAACCGCAATCTAGTGTTCGCCTTGCCCGTTACTTGTGTAATCTGATCGTTCCATTTCAGATCATTTGGAATAGTCTCACCTGGATACTTGACAGATGTTATCGCTTCCAAAGAATGGGCATTTATATTCTACTAGTATGTTAATGGGGATTTTCGCTTTGTTATACGCAGTAGTTTACACTTACTAATATTGAGAGATAACTGCCAGTCATTACACCACGCATTTGTTTTCTGCAAATCCTCATTGATTTGTTCACAACTTTCGTGTGATACTACTTTCCTGTAGATTAAGGATCATCGGCAAACAGTCTAATGCCGCTGTAAATACCATCAACCAGATCGTTTATGCAAATCGTATTATCGCATCTAGCACAGAGTCCGTTTTTCAGGATTTGGCAAATTTTGTTTTATTATTGAACTTTGTGGACAGATGACCCTCCCATGTCACTGTCGCCAGCATAGCCTAAGTGAGGGAAATCAAGTTCGCCACTTGTCTGTGAGTGATGTGAACTTCATTCTGTGTGTTAGCTATGTTATCTGTGTATGTGCCCGGGTTCGATTCCCGGCTGGGTAGGAGATTTTCACCGTTCAGTGACTGGGTGTTCTCTTGTCCTAATCATCATCATTTAATCCCCATCGACGCGCAAGTCACCGAAGTGGCGTCAAATTGAAAGACTTGCACCTGGCGAACGGTGTATCTGACGGGAGGCCCTCGTCACACGACATT
Organism: Schistocerca gregaria; assembly: GCF_023897955.1. NCBI lineage: Eukaryota > Metazoa > Arthropoda > Insecta > Orthoptera > Acrididae > Schistocerca > Schistocerca gregaria. The sequence goes on from NC_064931.1 coordinate 146,929,964, forward strand.
TACATTTTTACTGTGCGTGTCCTATTCTCTGAATTTGGGGACCAGTCCAGCACTTGCCCAGACGAGCGTGGGAAACCGCCTAAAAACCACACTCGGACTGGCTAGTGTACCAGACCACAATCGTTAATACGTCGTTTGGATTTGATCTGGATGTACATCACCTCGACGACTCGTGAGCTACAGCGCTGCGCGTTACGCTACACAAGCAAATCAGCAGGATGGAATGCCACTACTTTCCTAATTACCCGTGCAAAATAACGAAGAACATGTGTTATAGCTCTGCATACTTGTGAGATAATTCTCGAAATAGTAGCATCAGACATCCAGAATATGAATATCAATTAAGAATATTGTCACCTGCAGCTAAATATCTCAAAGTCACTAACAATCTGACATCATCCAGTACTACCTCACGATAGTCGATGTCTGACTTTCTTATCATTGGCATGATCTTGTCCAGCAAGTACCTAAAACCTTCTCAGTTCATACGTGTAAAAATGTTTAACGAAGCTTCGCCGCCACTCATCAGATCCACGAAAATCATTCCGAGATTCTCGAATTCCAACAAATAACTCTCCACCATCTTGGTTTTCTTATTTTCTTTTCTTTTCTTTCTGTTACTCAAAGTTGTGACCAAGAAGGTAACTGCTGCAACCGTTTGCAAAGGCTGCATTATTCCGATGTTACTTCAATGGAGTTTGTGTATTGTGTGTTACGCCATGGACCTAGAAACGACGCAGAGGCTTCGTCCCGCCGTATCCCTCAGTGGTTCACAACCCCACAACAGGCCACAGCTGCAGTTAACAGCTGTGAGATTTCAAAATGGCTTCGCTGATGGAACCTTAACACGAGTCCAGAAACGATTTACATGAATTTAGGAGAAAGAAACGCCGCCCTGAACTGTGGAAGAGAAATGTGATTAAACAAAAGAAGGTCGTGGGTTTGGAGCCTAACAAATGGAAAGGAAAAATTGTCCCTAAAAGGGGAGCAAGTGCAAATTGTAGTAAATTGCCATACAATGTTCATTGTTTGTAGGCTTTGTGCGCAATATAAAAGTAAAAACAAGCTGTGTGGAAACATTATACTAACATGTGATTGTAAATTGGGCTGTTACTCAATACAACATAATTGAGTACACAGTTCAGTTTCACTCATGACTGACGTTATCCCTTTACAGTTTCGTGAGTATTTTGATAATATTCTAAAGAAATGTGCCGTTAATAGAGTGACTGGTGGAAAAGAAGACAATGATCTGAAACTGAGGTTTGGGACAGTGATCAAGAATGACAAGTTCATGACCGTGGGTGTCTGTCAGAATAGACAGGGTTGTTTAATAAGCTAAAAATCTGGAATTAACTCTCTCATGCTACAAGCCAAAGCACTAAAAAGGATATTGATTTCCATTATATTGCCTTTTTGATATGTATTCTTAATTGTGCATGGCACAAACAACAGGAATGGTTATGGACATTTTGAAGTGATTAAGAAATATATTATGCTTGGAAATTTACTATTTGTAGGTATATCGTATTTTTGATAAAATCAATGTTGATTAAACCAAAAAGGCTATATGTCAGTATTCTTCATTATCGTTTTCTGTTACTTACTTTAATTCATGATTAAACGTTTTGGTATGCACGTAAGAGTAACCGTAAAGTTGGGAAATAATGCAACTGAAGATTGTATAGTTTTTTCAAAAAAGAGGGACGATTTAATGAAGCAGTTAGACTGAAACAATTCTCTGAAGATCACCGTAATGAAGAAACTTCCAGAGACAAGAGACTCATCATGACATCGTTGCATCGTTGTTTTACTAGTAATTGCAGTTTTAATAAGAGCATTTACGTATGCAGATTTTACAAGCATGAGAGAGCTGAATGAGGCAGAAGACCGGGAGAAGAACATAACTTATCAATAGAGAGCAAACGCAGAACACCATCAGAATCGAAGAAATAAAGATTTCTGTGTTATATTGTTGATTGCGTTTACGTAAACATATTGACTATATTTTTTGGGTTCATTAACAATTTATTTTATCTGTTATTACTTTTATGTTGTAATTTCATGTACTGACACGTTTCATTACCTTGGAGATTTGCTCCTCAATTTGGTCCTACGGAGCTAACCTTTATTCTATAGAAAGGTCTGGGCGCACGGAAAAGTGGCACGCTCTGCGTATGCAGAAGATAATGACTGTGTTTTGATCGTGAGGAGGAATTAGCTAGTGAGCAATAGCGATAGCCGACGGTACAAAAGAAAGAGACTGTTCAGCTCTCTCTTGTGCTACGGAAAAATACTTGAAACGGTGTATCAGTTGTCAAAATCATTTACTGTGAAGGCCAGCACTGATTTAGTTCATAAGATAAAATTTAAATAAACTGACGGGATACCAGGTAAATAAAATTTGTGTAGGCGGCCACTGTCACCTCGGTTCCGAGAGTTCCGTAACCTGCACAGAAAATTGGAATAGAGATCAACTTAAACCTCATCTCCGTCTTTTATATTGCTCATGAAAACCACACATTGCATGTTGTACTACCATACAGCGACACCTTCAGACGTGGTGTCCCAGATTGCTGTACACACCGGTACCTCTAATACCCAGTAGCACGTCCTCTTGCATTGATGCATTCCTGTTTTCGTCGCGGCATACTATCCACAAGTTCATCAAGGCACTGTTGGTCCTGATTGTTCCACTCCTCAATAGCCATTTGGCGTAGGTTCCTCAGAGTGGTTGGTGGGTCACGTCGTCCATAAACAGCCCTTTTCAATTCATCCCAGGAATGTTCGATAGGGTTCATATCTGGAGAACATGCTGGCCACTCTAGTCGAGGGATGTCGTTATCCTGAAGGAAGTCATTCACAAGATGTGCACGATGGGGGCGCGAATTGTCGTCCATGAAGACGAATGCCTCGCCGATATGCTGCCGATATGGTTGCACCATCCGTCGTGGGATGGCATTCACGTATCGTACAGCCGTTGCGGCGCCTTCCATGACTACCAGCGGCGTACGTCGGGTTCTCATAATACCACCCCATAACAGCACGGGATCTCCACCTTGCTGCACTCACTGGACAGTGTGTCTAAAGCGTTCAGCCTGAACGGGTTGCCTTCAAACACGTCTCCGACGATTGTCTGGTTGAAGCATATGCGACACTCATCGGTGAAGAGAATGTAATGACAATCCTGAGCGGTCCATTCGGTATGTTTCTGGGCCCATCTGTACAGGCTGCATGGTACCGTGGTTGCAAAGTTGGACCTCACCATGGACGTCGGGAGTGAAATTGCGCTATATGCAACCTAGTGCGCACATTTTGAGTCGTAACACGACGTCCTGTGGCTGCACGAGTAGCATTATTTAACATGGTGGCGTTGCTGTCAGGGTTCCACCGAACCATATTCCGTAGGTAGCGGTCATCCACCGAAGCAGTAGCAGTTCAGCTGCCTAAGCGAGGCATGTCATCGCCAGTTGCTGTCTCTCTGTATCTCCTCCATGTCCGAATAACATCGCTCTGGTTCACTCAGAGACGCCTGGATATTTCCCTCGTTGAGAGCACTTTCTGGCACAAAGTAACAATGCGGACGCCATCGAACCGCGGTACTGAGCGTCTAGGCATGGTTGTACTACAGAAACACTAGCCGTGTACCTCCTTCGTGATGGAATAACTGGAATCATTGAAATATTGGTGAATGTGAGGAAACAAATAATTTTACAGCATGTCCAAGATGATGTTCTTGTCACAGTTTCCTCCGCAAGAACGAAAGGTCCATAAAGTTTGCCAACAGGAATGGCACAAACACATTCAGTTTCGGTGAGCCACTTCCACGTTCTAGAACGACGCCAGAATTTTGTGAACTCCAAATTTTTATATTATGGCTGTTTACTTTACCCGACAGATAAAACACCGATTCGCCCGAAAAGATGAGTCGTTAAGAGAATGTGTCCTCTTCCGTATCCTGGAAAAGTCAAATGCAAAATTCATACCTTCTGTTACAGCCGCTGAGACACGGATACCGCAGTGATAGCAACTCGTTAGTATTTATTCGTAGAAGTCGTTTCAGAACGCATCCCGCTGTTTATTTTGGGAAGCTGAAGCTCCTGGCCTGCCTGTGTTGTGGACTTCCGAGAGCTCTGTGTGAACGTATCTCTGATCTGCTTGATGTTTTGATCAGACGTGAGTGGCCGGCCAGTGACCTTCCCGAGGCATACGCAACCATCTTCCACGAATTTTGTATGCCAGTCACAAATCTACTTGTGCAGAGGCGGCTTCTTTCTAAATCGACGGCGGAATCCACGCTGCACTCGAACTTCACGCAAATTTCAACAAATAAAGTAATTTCTCTGGCGGTGTAGTCGCCGGGTGTAGTCGCCAAGTTGCTACAAACAAACAACAATGTAGGTGTGTCTAAGCATTGAATCTTCCTCTTTCCAGGGAAGTGGGTAATGTGTTACTGCCCTTGTAGTTCGTGTCTAATAAACAACTGAGATCTGGTCTTTCTTTTTCAGTCACCAGACACCACATTCTATTCTTCAGAGAATGTTAAAATTTTTCTCGCAGTCACATCATTGACTTTACTGTATCAATATAGCTGTAAAACCGTGGCGTTCTGAAAGCGGAATATTAATACGACACCAAATCTTTTGAGTTTCTGTGTGAACATAGCGTTGTCGAACCATGTTCAATTACGACATTACGTTGCTATATCTAATGAAAGACGGCATTTATCATAATTGACCATGTAAATAGCGATAGGAACCTTGTTACATCTACGTGACAATACATTTTGAGTTCCGTTACAATTAATGATGCCCAGATTGTTTAATAGAGTTTCAACAAATTCACAACGAGTCAAAGCCATATAAATTTGTAAATATGCCATATTAATAACTAATTGTTTCACAGAAGCTGTTTGTTGGTAGTAGTTTATTTTACCGGACTACTTTCGGGTGCTGCCCATCATCAGCGGTATCTACATTATAGAAAAGATATTTCTCACAATACGTTACTTAGACTGTGTGTAGTAGTGTTTTATGCAGTTGTGAGTTTTTAATTCCTTGTAACGTGACATGCCTTATACGTACACTGAGGTGACGTAAGACAAGGGACAGCGATATGTACAGTTATGCTAAAAAGTATCCGAACGACCTGAATTGCATTTCGCCTGATTCGCATGCAACCCGCATAACGCAGCTGTCTAGCAGGTCCTCTAATCGCTCCCCAGTACAGTCGTTTGAGTATTGAAAATGGTTCCAACAAGTCACCACTAGAAAACACTGCTCTGTATCGCAATAACTCAAGATGTAAAGATATCCCACGATACTACAAATATCAGGGAACACCTTATCACAGGTAAGACTGTCCTTAAGGCTTGTACGCTCACATTTATTACAATAAATGACATACCTGAAATGTTACCACTCCCATTATTACGTCAGATAGGTAATGCACGTAGTAGGTTCGTAGTATTCATGACTTCCTCTTCAAAGTAACATACCGTACTTATTATTTAACACAAAATGACATTAAAAATTTCAGTTATTGACGAGCAGCTAGTTGAGAATATGTGTTGTTGTTGTTGTCTTCAGTCCTGAGACTGGTTTGATGCAGCTCTCCATGCTACTCTATCCTGTGCAAGCTGCTTCATCTCCCAGTACCTACTGCAACCTACATCCTTCTGAATCTGCTTAGTGTACTCATCTCTCGGTCTCCCTCTACGATTTTTACCCTCCACGCTGCCCTCCAATGCTAAATTTGTGATCCCTTGATGCCTCAAAACATGTCCTACCAACCGATCCCTTCTTCTAGTCAAGCTGTGCCACAAACTTCTCTTCTCCCCAATCCTATTCAATACCTCCTCATTAGTTACGTGATCTATCCACCTTATCTTCAGTATTCTTCTGTAGCACCACATTTCGAAAGCTTCTATTCTCTTCTTGTCCAAACTATTTATCGTCCATGTTTCACTTCCATACATGGCTACACTCCATACAAATACTTTCAGAAACGACATCCTGACTCTTAAATCTATACTCGATGTTAACAAATTTCTCTTCTTCAGAAACGCTTTCCTTGCGATTGCCAGTCTACATTTTATATCCTCTCTACTTCGACCATCATCAGTTATTTTACTTCCTAAATAGCAAAACTCCTTTACTACTTTAAGTGTCTCATTTCCTAATCTAATTCCCTCAGCATCACCCGATTTAATTTGACTACATTCCATTATCCTCGTTTTGCTTTTGTTAATGTTCATCTTATATCCTCCTCTCAAGACACTGTCCATTCCGTTCAACTGCTCTTCCAAGTCCTTTGCCGTCTCTGACAGAATTACAATGTCATCGGCGAACCTCAAAGTTTTTACTTCGTCTCCATGAATTTTAATACCTACTCCAAATTTTTCTTTTGTTTCCTTTACTGCTTGCTCAATATACAGATTGAATAACATCGGGGAGAGGCTACTACCCTGGTCACTCCTTTCCCAACCACTGCTTCCCTTTCATGCCCCTCGACTCTTATTACTGCCATCTGGTTTCTGTACAAATTATAAATAGCCTTTCGCTCCCTGTATTTTACCCCTGCCACCTTTAGAATTTGAAAAAGAGTATTCCAGTCAACATTGTCAAAAGCTTTCTCTAAGTCTACAAATGCTAGAAACGTAGGTTTGCCTTTTCTTAATCTTTCTTCTAAGATAAGTCGTAAGGTCAGTATTGCCTCACGTGTTCCAACATTTCGACGGAATCCAAACTGATCCTCCCCGAGGTCTGCATCTACCAGTTTTTCCATTCGTCTGTAAAGAATTCGCGTTAGTATTTTGCAGCCGTGGCTTATTAAAATGATAGTTCGGTAATTTTCACATCTGTCAGCACCTGCTTTCTTTGGGATTGGAATTATTATATTCTTCTTGAAGTCTGAGGGTATTTCGGCTGTCTCATACATCTTGCTCACCAGCTGGTAGAGTTTTGTCATGACTGGCTCTCCCTAGGCCGTCAGTAGTTCTAATGGAATGTTGTCTACTCCGGGGGCCTTGTTTCGACTCAGGTCTTTCAGTGCTCTGTCAAACTCTTCACGCAGTATCGTATCTCCCATTTCGTCTTCATCTACATCCTCTTCCATTTCCATAATATTGTCCTCAATACATCGCCCTTGTATAAACCTTCTATATACTCCTTCCACCTTTCTGCCTTCCCTTCTTTGCTTAGAACTGGGCTGCCATCTGAGCTCTTGATATTCATACACGTGGTTCTCTTCTCTCCAAAGGTCTCTTTAATTTTCCTGTAGGCCGTATCTATCTTACCCCTAGTGAGATAAGCTTCTACATCCTTACATTTGTCCTCTAGCCATCCCTGTTTAGCCATTTTGCACTTCCTGTCGATCTCATTTTTGAGACGTTTGTATTCCTTTTTGCCTGCTTCATTTACTGCATTTTTATATTTTCTCCTTTCATCAATTAAATTCAATATTTCTTCTGTTACCCAAGGATTTCTAGCAGCCCTCGTCTTTGTACCTACTTTATCCTCTGCTGCCTTCACTACTACATCCCTCAGAGCTACCCATTCTTCTTCTACTGTATTTCTTTCCCCTATTCCTGTCAATTGTTCCCTTATGCTCTCTTTGAAACTCTGTACAACATCTGGTTCTTTCAGTTTATCCAGGTCCCATCTCCTTAATTTCCCACATTTTTGCAGTTTCTTCAGTTTTAATCTACAGGTCATAACCAATAGATTGTGGTCAGAGTCCACATCTGCCCCTGGAAATGTCTTACAACTTAAAACCTGGTTCCTAAATCTCTGTCTTACCATTATATAATCTATCTGATACCTTTTAGTATCTCCAGGGTTCTTCCACGTATACAACCTTCTTTCATGATTCTTAAACCAAGTGTTAGCTATGATTAAGTTGTGCTCTGTGCAAAATTCTACTAGGCGGCTTCCTCTTTCATTTTTTAGCCCCAATCCATATTCACCTACTATGTTTCCTTCTCTCCCTTTTCCTACACTCGAATTCCAGTCACCCATTACTATTAAATTTTCGTCTCCCTTCACTATCTGAATAATTTCTTTTATTTCATCGTACATTTCTTCAATTTCTTCATCATCTGCAGAGCTAGTTGGCATATAAACTTGTACTACTGTAGTAGGTGTGGGCTTCGTATCTATCTTGGCCACAATAATGCGTTCACTATGCTGTTTGTAGTAGCTTACCCGCATTCCTATTTTCCTATTCATTATTAAACCTACTCCTGCATTACCCCTATTTGATTTTGTGTTTATAACCCTGTAGTCACCTGACCAGAAGTCTTGTTCCTCCTGCCACCGAACTTCACTAATTCCCACTATATCTAACTTTAACCTATCCATTTCCCTTTTTAAATTTTCTAACCTACCTGCCCCATTAAGGGATCTGACATTCCTATCCGTAGAACGCCAGTTTTCTTTCTCCTGATAACGACGTCCTTTTGAGTAGTCCATGCCCGGAGATCCGAATGGGAGACTACTTTACCCCAGGAATATTTTACCCAAGAGGACGCCATCATCATTTAACCATACAGCAAAGCTGCTTGCCCTCTCCCCTTGCTTTCAGTCGTTCGCAGTACCAGCACAGGTAGGCAGTTCTGGTTAGTGCTTCAAGGCCAGATCAGTTAATCATCCAGGCATTTACCCCTGCAACTACTGAAAAGGCTGCTGCCCCCCTTCAGGAACCACACGTTTGTCTGGCCTCTCAACAGATACCCCACCGTTGTAGTTACACCTACGGTATGGCCACCTGTATCGCTGAGGCACGCAAGTCTCCCCGCCAACGGCAAGGTTCATGGTTCATGGGGGCAAATATGCCATATTAATAACTAATTGTTTCACATAATCTGTCTTTTGGTAGTAGTTTATTTTACCGGACTACTTTCGGGTGCTGCCCATCATCACCGGTATCTACATTATAGAAAAGATATTTCTCACAATACGTTACTTAGTCTGTATGTAGTAGTTCAAATGGTACAAATGGCTCGGAGCACTATGGGAGCTAACATCTATGGTCATCAGTCCCCTAGAACTTAAAACTACTTACACCTATTTAACCTAAGGGCATCACACAACACCCAGTCATCACGAGGCAGAGAAAATTCCTGACCCCGCCCGGTAATCGAACCCAGGAACCCGGACGTGGGAAGTGAGAACGCTACCGCGTGACTATGTAGTAGTGTTTTATGCATTTGTGTGTCCCTCGTTACGTGACATGCCTTATACGTACACTAAGGTGACGTTAGACAAGGGACAGCGATATGTACAGTCATACTAAAAAGTATCCGAACGACCTGAATTGCATTTCACCTGATTCGCATGCAACCCGCATAACGCAGCTGTCTAGCAGGTCCTCTAATCGCTCCTTGGTACAGTCGTTTGGCTATTGAAAATGGTTCCAACAAGTCACCACTAGAAAACACCGCTCTGTATGGCAATAACTCAAGATGTAAAGTAATACCACAATACTAAAAATATGAGGGAACACCTTATCACAGATAAGACTGTCCTTAACGCTTGTAAGCTCACATTTTTTACAATAAATAACATACCTGAAATGTTACCACTCTCATTATTGCGTCAGATAGGTAATGCACGTAGTAAGTTCGTCGTATTCATGATTTCCTCTTCAAAGTAACATACCGTACTTATTATTTAACACAAAATGACATTAAAAATTTAAGTTATTCACGAGCAGCTAGTTGAGAATATGTATGAACTTCAAATGACGAACCGTCTCGTTCTGCATATGGATTCAAACTCAGGTCATGCAGACTAAGCGAAGATTTCGTGACTGACAGAAACTAACACTCATTGCTGACTAGGCATTCAGAGAGTGATAAACCTCGATTTTAGACAGTATCAGTTTGCAAACATCAATTTTAAATTACATAACGTAAACATTTATAACGGACGCGAATTCCTACCCATCATCTATTGCCCTCGTTAACGAACTACGAGAGATGTTAAATGTTGCTTCTTCACAAGTAACTTACTTGAAATGCCGTGAGGTAAAGCTTTTTGTTGGATAGGGATTCGAACCCAGAACCTAGTCAGATTGTTATCGAAGTACAATCAACTGTGACAGACGTCCGCGGTGGTCTAGCGGTTCTAGGCGCTCAGTCCGGAACCGCGCGACTTCTACGATCGCAGGTTCGAATCCTCCCTCGGGCATGGATGTGTGTGATGTCCTTCGATTAGTTAGAATTAAGTAGTTCTAAGTTCTAGGGGACTGATGACCACAGATGTTAAGTCCCACAGTGCTCAGAGCCATTTGAACCAACTGTGACATATCGCATTTTCTCGGCAGTAGCTAGATGTTTTTACTAAAATTACGGGAGGAAACATTAATTTTTTCCTTCCCAGGACTCCAACCCGACACCTATCGCTGTTATATTCTCGAGAAAACGAACGTTAAATATGGGTTTGTTACACCAGCAGCGAGATGTGAGCATGTTTGAACTAGAAATAATATGACGAAGAATTCAGTGCTGACTGGTAATCGAACCCCACACATGTCGTTGTTGACTACACAAAAAGAGACTTCAGATACCGAATTTTTCTCCACGATCAGCTCGGAATAACATCCTTGAACTTACAGTGACCTCGTTAATAGTTCTGTGTCTCACTGGGAGTCAAAAACGGCAGATATCGTTAAGTGTTGACAACGAATGAAAATACATTAAAAATCAAAATTATTATCCACTAGCAGATAGGTGTTCTCATGCCAGGGCTTGATAATACATAATTAAAACTTTAGTGCCGGGCCAGCGCAGTATGTGGAGATGTTGAGGAATCTGCAGTTTTGAACAAACAACAAATTGTAGTCGAGCTGCATTGTCAGGAAGGAGCCAAATACCGCGTTAAGGGCGGTCTGAGTTGCATTCCCAGTTCAGAACCAATTTTATCGACATACAGAAGCCCAAATAAAAGTTGGAACAAGTGTCCTGTGACCCTAATAGCAATTGTTTCGTCACTAGAAATAATTAACTAGTATAAGAAAGGTTACTGGTGATAGAGTTTCTACATGTCACCACTGCTGACTTTATTGTGGTTCTACCTAACGTCTACTTGGTAGAGAACGAATGTCATGTTTAATCTGAATTTCAGACCACAATGCCATTATACCTTCTTCGCTTGGCGTTGGCAGGCGAGAATCTATTGCTATCAAAAATCATCAGCAGAATTTGGAATCTAACCCAGAGCACAAGTATACGAACCTATCATCAGTCCAACAACCACCAAATCCTGTTTCTGTGACTCGTTTTTCTATCGTAAGGCCGTTGCGCCACACTGGATGAGAATTCTAACACACAGGCTCCCTGTACTGGTTTGCAGCATGTTCAGTACATTGATTTACTGGGTTGGCCGAATCGCCATGAACTAGCCGCCTCGGCTAACATTCGACTCTATTTTGTAATCACCGAAATAAAATCACGTAACTGGCGCCTACACAGAACTACCAACAGTATGGAAAGCAGAAATTTAAATAGGAAGGGTTCCTTTCTACTTGAGCTACTCTATTGCGTTATCTGTTTGTTGAAAATGTCGTGCAGTGCAAAAGAAAATCTGTAACTGTCTGTCATTCAGAAGTCTAGATCCTGCCATATGCATTATCTCACAGCACTGTGGAATGCAGAAGTTCTGGAGAAATTGTTATTGACTTCTAGAGGTACTGTAGTTACGTGTGAGCTAGTAGCATAATGATAAGCGTTGCGCACATTAGATAAGATGTCGCGAGTTTGAGTACTTTCAGCCGGCCGCGGTGGTCTCGCGGTTCTAGGCGCGCAGTCCGGAACCGCGGGACTGCTACGGTCGCAGGTTCGAATCCTGCCTCGGGAATGGATGTGTGTGATGTCCTTAGGTTAGTTAGGTTTAAGTAGTTCTAAGTTCTAGGGGACTGATGACCTCAGAATTTAAGTCCCACAGTGCTCAGAGCCATTTGAACTATTTGAACCCAACATAGATACTGATGACGAAAAATATTTTGAAACCCACCCTAAATCCCACACCCCAGAACCGAACGTTGGGTCCGTGCTACGGCAGCCCATATCGGGCGATAGCAACTGAGTACGGCGGTGAGATGAGCTAACTGTGGAATGTGGGCCGACAGTTCTTACGGTGCGGAGCGAAGTCGAGCGGATCTGGCGGTGGCTGGACGCGGTTACATCCTGCTCCGGGACGCAGATGCCGCCGTTTCTTTCTCCTCTCTTCTTGCCGCAGTAGAAAGTTCGATACATTGCAGGCTACTTCCAAGTAAAAAACGAGCCCAGTCTGTAGCTATTGTCCAGTGCCGTACAGTCTGTAAAATGTTTCTCAGCTCTCACATAACGCTGCTGCGACTAGGTCTTTCAACTGCAAATGTACTTGTAATTACTACGGAAGAGAGAGAGCCCTTCGTGAATTATTCTGGTAGAAAATAGCGAATATTATGAGTTGTTTTTTTTTAAGTTGACGGTGCTGTATAAATTTAGAAAGAAGCGACAGGTAAAAAAACCTAGAAGACTTTTATGGGAGCAATCGACTGTGAATCCAACCTTCTGGACCTTGTATTTAGGTTTTACAAACTTTTCCAGTCTGTATGTGGATTATTGCAGTGACAGAACCCAGGGACAGCACTGGCTAAGTGATCTTGAGGGACAGTCCTGCGATGTTAATTGCAAAATTTTCCCCAGTCAGCGCACGATAGCGGCTTTGCAGATTGTAAGATTTATCTTTGGGTAACAGTTCACTGTGATTGCGTGAACAGTGTAGCTCTATGTATTGTGTTGATGGTGGTAAGTCTGCGAGACGTTAAGGGTGACCATCTTGCAGGTTCATATTCTATCTCTATCAGAAAAGTACATGAACAGCTGACAAATATAGCGTTGTCATCCGTGAAGGATTCTCAAACAACCCTTTAGTATTCTCACCATAAAACCCTACGGAAATATTAGATTGTGAACCACATTTGACGATTAGAAAATGTAATCTATCACTTCCTGTCACTTTCACAGTTAACTTCCGGTGATGAAATTGATATACGTTCAAGGATTATAACCGTGTATCTTCAGACTGTGTAGTAGTGCGTAGTCACAATTTACAGGCCTTGACCGCGAGGAATGGTACGACTGACAATACACAGTAAATAAACAGATTGAGAGATACTGTTTCTAGGCGCTTCAGTCTGGAACCGCGCGACCACTACGGTCGCAGGTTCGAATCCTGCCTCGGGCATGGATGTGTGTGACGTCCTTAGGTTAGCTAGGTTTAAGTAGTTCTAAGTTATAGGGGACTGATGACCTCTGATGTTAGGTCCCATAGTGCTCAGAGCCATTTGGGCCATTTGAGCCACCCACAGCTTTTATTGCTGGCTCATTTGTGGACAAAAACATTATCGTGAAGTGGTGGAGAAATATATCACATGTAGTGCCAAATTGGTTCAAACACCAGAATGAGATTTTCACTCTGCAGCGGAGAGTGCGCTGATATGAAACTTCCTGACAGATTAAAACTGTGTGCCGGACCGAGACTCGAACTCGGGATCTTTGCCTACAACACCTTTCAAACACCTTCGCCAACTGCGATAGGCACTTCAAGACAAAGAATGTTTGTGACAATATGATGAGCCAGTTTATTCGTCTGAATGGAACATGCACATTACTAGCACTTTAAAACGCTCTACAATCAAAATTATTCCACGGACAGAGTTGCACTTATCTCACGTTATTGAGACCAATGAAACATCATTACAAATTGCGACCTTCCACCTTGCTCTCTTAATAACAGTACGACTGGTTCACGCAAGACAAATTTTACACAAGTAGTCGAAATTGTGTTTGCAATTCTGCTACAGCTTCAAATAAATCTTACAAGTACATCGGATTTAGTTCATAATTACCAACAGGGTGACAAGTGATTCAAACATGCGCCTCTCAGCGCATTACATAAACTTTAACGTCAAATTTTTGAATTAAAAGACAATTTCCAACTCAAATAGTAACAATAATAATAAAACATGATTATAAAAATACCTTTACTACTATATAAAGATAAGTCGTTGTTTGACGTTCTCAACAAAAATTTCGAAAAGTGGTTCACCAATTTACTTCAAATTTGTACACGATACTCTGATAAACGTTCGGACTGACGTACACTACATATTTTTAATATACAGGTTGGTCCATTGGCAGTGACCGGGCCAAATATCTGGCGAAATAAGCATCAAACGAAAAAACTGAAAAGAACAAAATTGGTCTAGCTTGAAGGGGGAAACCAGATGGGCTATGGTTGTCCCGCTAGATGGCGCTGCCATAGGTCGAACAGATATCAAATGGTTTTTTTAAAATAGGAACCCCCATTTACATATTCGTGTAGTATGTAAAGAAATATGAACGCTTTGGTTGGACCACCTCTTTCTCTATGTAATAGATGGCTCTGTAATAATCACAAACGTATAAGTACATGGTACCACGTAACATTTCGCCAGTGCGGACGGTATTTGCTTCGTGGCACATTACCGTGTTAAATAATGGTTCAAATGGCTCTGAGCACTATGGGACTTAGCTTTTGAGGTCATCAGTCCCCTAGAACGTAGAACAACTTAAACCTAACTAACCTAAGGACATCACACACATCCATGGCCGAGGCAGGATTCGAACCAGCGGCCGTAGCAGTTGCGCGGTTCCGGACTGTAGCGCCTACAACCTCTCGGCCACTCAGGTAGGCACCCGTGTTAAAATGGACTGTTTACCAATTGCGGAAAAGTTCGATATCGTGTTGATGTATGGTTATGGTGATCAAAATGCCCAAGGGGCGTGTGCTATGTATGCTTCTCGGTATCCTGGACGACAACATCCAAGTTTCCGGACCGTTCGCCGCATAGTTACATTATTTAAGGAAACAGGAAGTGTTCAGCCACATGTGAAAAGTCAGTCACGACCTGCAACAAATGATGATGCCCAAGTAGGTGTTTTAGCTGCTGTCGCGGCTAATCCGCACATCAGTAGCACTCAAATTGCGCAAGAATTTGGACTCTCAAAAACGTCGCTATTGAGAATGCTACATCAACATCGACTGCACCCGTACCATATTTCTATGCACCACGAATTGCATGGCGACGACTTTGAACGTCATGTACAGTTCTGTCACTAGGCACAAGAGAAACTACGGGCCGATGACAGATTTTTTGCACGCGTTCTATTTAGAGACGAAGCGTCATTCACCAACAGCAGTAACGTAAACCGGCATAATATGCACTAATGCGCAACGGAAAATCCACGATGGCTGCGACAAGTGGAACATCAGCGACCTTGGCGGATTAATGTATGGTGCGGCATTATGGGAGGTTGACGGACATCATTTTGAGCAGTTATTGCATTAATGTGCTATTTACAGGTAATCAAGTTGTAACAGCATGCGTTCTCAGAAATGATAAGTTCACAAAGGTACATGTATCACATCGGAACAACCGAAATAAAATGTTCAAACGTACCTACGTTCTGTATTTTAATTTAAAGAACCTACCGTTACCAACTGTTGGTCTAAAATTGTGAGCCATATGTTTGTGACTATTACAGCTCCATCTACCACAAACCGAAAATGTGGTCCAACTAAAGCATTCATATTTCTTTATGTACTACACGTATCTGTAATAAAAAATCGGGGTTCCTATTTTTAAAAACGCAGTTGATATCCGTTTGACCTATGGCAGCGCCCTCTACCGGGCCTACCATAGCGCCATCTGGTTTCCCCCTTCAAGCTAGACTAGTAGACAAGTTTCGTTCTTGGTATTTTTTTCTTTTGACTCTTATTTCGTGAGATACTTGACCCGGTCACGATCAATGGACCACCCTGTATATACAGGTCTTTTGGGGAGTGATGGTTAGTATACAGGGATATAAAAGGAATGGTCATTCGAAATAAAAAACTCAAGTAAACATGGGCTCTGAAACACATATCTTAAGAGCTATAAGTAATTCTCGATCTTCGATACTCTGAAGTAATCTCTTCTACAACAAGCTATTTGCGTTCAATATTTTGAGAAGTGGCAGAATTGACCAAAACAAGAAAAAAATATCCTGTAAACATGTGCTCTAAAATACATACCTTAAAAGTTATGAGCACTTGTTCATTAGAAGAGTTGTGTTTCAAAGTAGCAAAGATGAACAAGTGCTCATAGCTCTAAGATATGCATTATAGAGCACACTTTCACTGGAAATTTTTTTCGTATTTTGGTCCGTACGATGACTTCCCAAAAATGGAAAGTAAAGAGTTTACAGTAGATGAGGTTTATTACACAGTATCTAAGATCAAGAAATGCTCATAGCTCTTAAAGTACGCGTTTTAGAGCCCATGTTTACTTGACATTTATTCCTGTCATATCCCTGAATACTGACCATCACTTGTGAACCACCCTGCATATATACACTGTAAAAGGGGCAATGTTGTTAGCAAATATTTCGATGAGTTTTTGACTGATCTACTTCAAACTTTTACAGAATACTCTAATAAACATTCAGACGGGCACAGGCTACATTTTTTAGCAGGCATATTATATGAATATATACTTAAAATCTATAATATTTTATAATGACAAGTCGATGTTTCACGTTGTTACCATCAATCTCAAAAAGTTCTTGACCGATTTACTTCCAATTTTCGCACATTAGAGGAGAGAGGAGCAAGTTGCGACAGGGGTAAATTGCAACATCTCCATTTTTTCATGCAGTATTCCATCAGTTACTGCCATCGTATGGAGGCACTTTTAGCTGTGTGGTATTCTCATTGTGATGGTCAGAGTCGGCGCGAGAAGATTTTTTTGTGTTCTCTTTCTTTGATCGAAATCGTCATCGGTCAGTAACCGTTTATAGTATATATAATAACACGTTCTGTGACAGACATTAGATTTCAAACGTGATAAATATTTATGTTTTGTAGTTTAACAATGTAATAACTGATTTTAGTTTAAAGTCATTGTCATGCTGTTTATTTGTGATTTATATGGTGGTGCGAAGCGGGGCATGTTGTAACACGGTGTGGCAACTTACCCTGCTCTTGATTAGGTCGAATTTTTATGACTCTTGATAGTGTAATGCTTTTATTTTACTTACTCTTTTGTTTTACTTTTACTCAGTTTAATTTTTACTTTCAGGTAAGGAAAATGAGTTATTACAAACGCAAAATAGAAAATATTCAGGGATCATATCGTGAGATCCAGCGAAATTGCGTTCAACCAAAGAGGAAATCCGAAAACTGGGGTATCTTTGTGCAAAATATTTTAACTTGAAAATTCCATCATCTTGGGCACAAAAGGAAATAGATGGTGCCAACTGGCTTTCAGGAAAATTTGGATATTTGTGGTAAGATCTTATGGGACCAAACTGCTGAGGTCATCGGTCCCTAAACTTACGCACTATTAACCTAGCTTAAACTAACTTTCGCTAAGGACAACACTCACACACACCCATGCCCGAGTGAGGACTCGAACCTTCGATGGAGGGAGTCACGCGGACCGTGACAAGACGCCCTGGACCGCGCAGCTACCCCGCGTCGCTGGCTTTCAGGAGTTTTGGACGGAAACAATGATTTTTCCATCAGACAACCTGAAAGCACAAGTCTGGGAAGAATGACAGTATTTAATAGAAAAAATGTTGGGGAGTTTTTCCAAAAGTTAGGAGATGTTTATTCTCGGCACCCTCTTCCCCCCTTCCAGAATTTGGAACACGGATGAAATGAGTGTAACTACAGCGTTGAAGCCAAACAGAATAGTTGCGCACAAGAGTGTGAAACAAATTGGAACTGCGAGCTCTGCTGAACAGGGAGAATAGATAATAGTAGCAGTTGCTATATATGCACGAGAGACATTCATTACACCCATTATTATTTTTCCAAGAAAAAATTTTAAGGCTCATGTTATCCGCGACAGGCCCTTTGGATGCAGTAGTGCTGCCTCAGATTCTGGGTGGATGGTGGGACTATCTTTTATAACATTTCTCCACTGTTTTATTGGGCAAACAAAACCAACAAAAGAAGCTCCTGTCGACTAGTGCTGGACAACTATGCGTCCCATCTCAGTATAGAAGCTTTTAATAAACACAAGAACAGTGGTGTAGTGCTTCTATCATTTCCTCCCCGCTGTCCTCACAAATTACAGCCCCTTGATGTAAGTGTTTATGGTCCTTTCAAGAAGATGTGCTCCAGGGGAATCGATGCCTCGTTGAAAACAAATCCAGGAAAGAAACCAACAATTTGTGATTGGCATTGCATTATAAACAAAGAACTTCTCAGCACTTTCACACCAGCAAACATCACTCCAGGATTCTCAGCAACAGGTATATTCATATTTGACCCAAACAGATTCTAAGAAAGTGATTTTTCTTCATCTTCTGTGACCGATATGCCCGTTCCAGAAGAAGAAGTTCCAGGTTCTCTGGCTAACTCCGAGAATGTGGCGAATGCTGTTAATTCTGTTCCAGGTCATTCAGCAGGGAAAAAGTTTTCCCCTTAACACATTCGTCCTTTCCCTAAAGCTAGACCAAGGAAAGAGACCAACCATGGAAGAAAGAAAAGGAAATGTGCTAACTTAACAGACACATCAGAAAAACAGGATCTATAAAAAGAAAGGGAGAAGAGAAATCACAAGTTGGCACCCAAGAATGGAAAGAGAGAAAAGGAGAGAAGCAAGCAACAATTAGCAGCAAAAAAAATAGCAGTTCCACCCAATTTTCGAAGAAGAAGAAGAATTAGAAGAAGGAAAAAACTATTGTTTGATCTGTACTGATGTTTGTAGAAAGACAGGGGAATGGAGCAGTGTACTAAATACAAATTGTTGTGTCATTGCTCATGTGCAAATAATGATCAATAATTCTACGTGTGTGCAGACTGTGGACACAATGAAGATACTTCTGTCATGCCAGATATTTCAAACTGAGTAGGCTCTTTTCAGCAAAATTTTAGTATGTTGCAACATGTGCCATTGGTTGGATAAACTGAAACTCGTGTCAGCCTTTTCTCTATGTTCTATTGTAGACATTATAATTGTCTAATCGGACATTTTATTTTTGATTTCTGTATGTAAAAGTATGTAGTTACACACTACCATTTTCAAATTTAAAGAGTTTCTAATAAAAAATAATAAAAATTAATAACTGTTTTTTGCTACAACGTGCCCCGTATCTCCCCATACTCTAACAAATGTTTGGATTGGCAAAGACTACATATTTTCTGAATACATATGGTATATAAGTATATATATATACTGTATAAAGGGGAAACGTTGTTAACACAAGTCTCGTTAGATCTTGATTAATTTACTTCAGGTTTTTACACGATACTCTAATAAACCTTTGGGTGGATATAGGCTACATATACCTGTAGTTTATACAGTGTATAAGTACACATACACTGTGGCAGAGCAAACGTTACTAGCAAAATTCTCGAAAGAGAGTTGACCGATATACATCTAATTTTAACATGAAACTTGCAGACGGACATAGGCTAGGTATTTTTAAAGTATGAAATGTCGAATAAATGTTCATTAAAGTATGATTTAAAAATTTGAAAAATATGAAGAACTATTCGAAATATTGACAACAACGTTCCTCTTTATATGTTACATATATATTTCTGTACTGTATGTATTTAAAAATATGTATCCTGTCTATATATATTATTTTTATACAATAATTCAACAAACATTCGGACAGACATAGGCTATATATTTTTATTATGCAGTATATAAATATTTATGTGACATTTGAAAGGGAAATGTTGTTGCCAAAAAGTTCTTGATCGATTTACTCAAAACTTTTACATGATACTCTGATGAAGGCATTGGCTACATATTTTTAAATGCATACAGTAGATAAATATATATGTAATATATAAAGGGGAACGTTGTTTACAAAATTTCGAAAAGTTCTTCATTCATATTCGTCAATTTTAAATCATACCTTAATGAACATTTGGATCGGCATAGGATATATATATATATATATATATATATATATATATATATATATATATATATATATATATATATATGGGATATATAAACAAGAAGCATTGATACCAATAATCTCGAAAGGTTCTTGACCGATTTACTTCAAATTTATCTTGTCCATAGGTTTATTAAACGCAACAGATACATGTAAAAGAGACTTTAACCATCAATAACATATTCTCCTTCACTATTTACAACCGTCTTCCAATGCTAAGGTAACGTTTGGATTCCGCGACTGTAGGAATCACGTTTTTTTGAGACGAAGAACTCGTCGAACCATATCCAGAGCGCATTTTCATCTGGAAAGGAAGTTCCTTTTGAGGTCAAAAATTCCGTGATGGATGTGGCTTTGTGAAGTGGAGCCTTATCATGCTGCAGCATCCACCTGTCTACATTGTGTGGTCTCACTCGATTCGCTCTTTTCCTGAGCCTTTTAAGGACATCTTTATAAAACACTTGGTTGACAGCTTGCGCTGGCGGAACAAATTCTTTATGCACGATAACCCTACTGTCAAAAAAGTAAGTCAGCATAGTTTTGATTTGCTCATTCGTGTATTCTTTGGTCGAGGAGAGGATTCATGGACGCTGTGGTTGAGCGCTTCTAGGCGCTTCAGTCCGGAACCACGAGGCTGCTATAGTCACAGGTTCGAATCCTGCCTCGGGCATGGATGTGTGTGGTGTCCTTAGGTTGGTTAGGTTTAAGTAGTTCTAAGTCTAGGAGACTGATGACCTCAGATGTTAAGTCCCATAGTGCTTAGAGCCATTGGAACCATTTGAAGGGGATTCAGTGTGTCACATTTCACTTTGCCGCTTTAGCTCAGGATCGTGTTCAAAACAGCAGGATTCATCACATGTGATCACACAACTAAACCATTCCTGGTCATTAGCGATCGTCTCGAGAAAATCAACGCACACGTTTCTTCGATTGTCTTTCTGCTCAGTTGTGACGTTTTTTAGTCAAAATTTGACCTACAATGTAAGTGTTTTAAGTTTAACTGATCACCCACCCTCCTTATTGTTAAACTTCGCTCTGATCTCACAACAGCAAGCACACTTCGAAGCTATCGTCGGTTTTGGAAGCTGAAGGTCTCCCTGACCAAGGTTCATTTTCAACGTTTTCTCGGCCTTCCAAAAACAACTTGTGCTAGCGTAAAACTTGTGCTCTTGATGAGGAATGTTCCCCATAGGACTGTTTCAACTTTTCAAGCGTCCCATTCGCGGATTAACGCTGCTCTAAATTCCGCTGTTCCATTTTCACTACACACAACAAAAACACAGGCTAACTGATTGCCCTATCAAAAATCATGTGATGGCTGTACAGAGCTGAAACTCGGACTGACTGTTAGGGAGGAATCCCATCACTGAGGCTTCACCCTTCACATATCCAGTTCAGTGTCAGAGAGAGGAGAGGAGGTGATGGACAGAGAGGGGGAGAGGAAATGGATATAGTACGGGGCAGAAGGCGTAGACAGAGATAGGAGGGAGGAAGAGATGGACAGGGAGAGGCGGAAGGAGTCGATGAACAGAGAAAGGAAGGGGAGCAGGAAATGGGCGAAGAGAGAGGGTGGAGGGATGGGCAGATAGAGGGAGGGGGGAAGGAGTGTAGGATGTGCGTCCAATTCCCATAAAAAATTTAGCAATTACAAAGATTTGCCGGGTCTGATTGTTTAGTATAAAAATAGCAATCAAATATTGTGACCTCTGTTTATTAATACTGTGGGCCTTCAAGGGCTATTAATGAGATCATTTACAAGCCAAGAACGGTTCGCAACGAGTGGTTGCAGAGGACAGACTGATTAAACCAACGCAAGTTGCCTTTCATCAAAGCCTATACACTACTTAACACAGCCTTAGTGGTATTCTGGTTCAGAAAGACATCATTCCCACCAGGTTTTTAAGTTAAAAAAAGTAGCACTACTGGTCATTTTCGAGCCTAGCACCTTCAGGCATAATAACACACAAAAATTGAATGGAATTCAAAAATGTATTTTTACTTCTATTTAATTTTGATGTTTTATTATGTTTTTAAGTGCATCTGCAAATGGATCAAAGCTCGAAAAGGCAACTAGTGCTTAATACAGAACCTATTTTAACGTAACATACCGATGGAAAAGACCAAGGCTGCTCTGCCCATCCTGTAGAACTTAATACTAAAATGTTCATCCATGCTGCGAATCCTGTTCAGGATGTAATCGGCGTCTCTCGACACGCTCGACTAAACGAGGCGATATCTGCCAGTCACTTCAGTGTCCTGGCAAATGCATTGAATATTGGAGGGCATATCATCTCCGACCAAGCACTGTGTCACGTTTAATGACGACGATGAGTCCAGACCTCTTTTTCTCAACCTGCACAGTCACTATATTGTTTCACTGCGAGTTGCAACGTTAATGGAAGTTTCACGTCTCATGAATGGGGTGATTGCTTACTGGAACCGAAACATAACTTTCCTGGCGCATGATACAGCTCAGAATTTCTTTCTGGTATTGAGTTAGGGTACATGCAACCCAGCAAAGTACACTTCGATTCGGACGCGAATTCACAAAGCCATATTTCGTGCTAGCCATAGGTCTTCGAAGCATATGATCTCCCTTATTGTTATAACCCTGCAGGTAGGTTAAATAAACTGCCTTGCTTTGACTTTTCTTTTCATCAGTTGTCATTATCTATAATGACTACACTATGAAGTTCTGATAGCCCAGCATGTAACACATACTATACGAACGTCTTAACACTTCTGTAATATTACACATTCACTCATTTGTTTTTCTTCACAAGGTTTTTGACACGTCGGACATCATTCGATGTGTTGGATGTTTGAGGTCCCCAGAGTTTCTACGAACCTCTAATTAATCTCATGAATCTGCGAACACTTCAAGAACCATTTCCCATGCAAGAGGGTTTGATAGTTAATGCATTGTAGCCGGCCGTGGTGGTCTCACGGTTAAGGCGCTCAGTCCGGAACTGCGCGAATGCTACGCTCGCAGGTTCGAATCCTGCCTCAGGCATGGATGTGTGTGATGTCCTAAGGTTAGTTAGGTTTAAGTAGTTCTAACTTCTAGGGGACTGATGACCACAGATGTTAAGTCCCATAGTGCTCAAAGCCATTTGAACCATTTTTTGAGCATCTTGTAACCAATCAGTTCAAGATATAATTGCATGTCCTAATGCATTTACCTTTCACATAGACATGCCATATTGAAAAGTCTTATTATCGAACTTATACTGGTAGGTGATTCCTTGTCAGCCCTCCCTCTAATGACCTCAGGTACTACCCTTTCGCTATCTATTTCCAGGAGTTTAGTGTAGCGACTGTTCACATAGCTGTTACGATTAATGGTGTGTTTCCGAGTGTTTAGCCGAATTGTTGTTTCCGCTTTATGTACAATATTTCAACAACTGATCCAGTCGTCTTCTTCAGTTACGAGTTGTGCTGTTATGCGTAAGTAGTCGTGAAGAGCAGTTTCTACCGCGCTGATTACGACCCTTACGTAACAAACCTTCACCTGCCACTTTCAAGCCCCCCCCCCCCCCCCCCAGCTTCCACCTCTTCATCAACCATGACATGCGTCAAGGTCATCCCTACAACTGCACACGTCAGGGTCATCCATCTCACTCCCTGCCACAAGGGGTCCATTGTTTTCTTAAGTAAACATACTGCTCACTTGTGATCTTAACAGATGTTTGCTTAAGACCAGGATCTTTATTTATGTCTCCTTTCAAAATGCCACTTCCGCTGCCCCCTCTGAGTAGCCTTCTTATGCTCTTACAGTGTCACTCAGAAGTACTTTGTAGTTGAACCACTAGGTTGGTTGGCGTGTCTATGTATATGCATAATCGAAACCAGTTGTTCAGACAGAAGACTGGTTAACCTCGTTGCAGTTACATGTGTTGATTGCTTGTTGCAGGTAAACGTGTATTTTAGCTATAAACAGCGTTTCCAGGAGGTTCATCAGTATTTTGTAAAATGGGAAGAATGCAAAAAACCTAACTACATAAAGTGAGTCAATTTCTCGTTTTTTTTATTTACTTACATTAATGTCTAAAACAAAAGACTATTCAGTAGATTTCAGAAAAACTGTCTTAATGGCACTGAGTCAAGGCCAAACTCAGTCCTTCATTGCAAAGGTGATTGGGATCCAACAACAGCCTGTGTGCATTTGGGCCCAGCTTCATAAAAAGAGCAGGACAGCCTGTGCGCATTTGGGCCCAGCTTCAGAAAAAGAGCAGGACGATAGAGAACAATGCACAAAATGGTTAACCCCGAAAAACCGCTCAATAAGAAAATAGGATCATACAAAGGCAATCGATGGCCAAAATATCTGCCAGGGCAATATATGAAGCAGGTCAAAGTTAACTTTAGGACTCTGTATCACAAAATGAACAAAAATGGACTTGTACCACTATTGAAATAAGCCCTTCACATGATGAAACACAGGGTAAAGGTCCATGTTCCGACAGTTACACATCGCTTAGTAGCTATAGATTCAAATGGAACTGTCCAGGCATCTCGGAGTGAACCTAAGAGATGTTGTTCGGACATGGAGGAGATACAGAGAGACAGGAACTGTCGATGACATGCCTCACTCAGGCCGCTCAAGGGCTACTACTGCAGTGGATAACCGTTACCTACGGATTATGGCTCTGAGAAACCCTGACAGGAAAGCCACCATGATGAATAATGCTATTCGTGCAGCCATAGGGCGTCGTGTTACGACGTAAACTGTGCGCAATAGGCTGCATGTAGCGCAACTTCACTCCCAACATCCATGGCGAGCACCATCTTTGCAACCACGACACCATGCAGTGCGGTACAGATGGGCCCAACAACATGCCGAATGGACCACTCAGGCTTGGCATCATGTTCTCTTTACCGATGAGTGTCGCATATGCCTTCATCCAGACAATCGTCGGAGACGTGTTTTGAGGCAACCTGAGTCAGGCTGAACGCCTTAGACACACTGTCCATCGAGTGCACCAAGGTGGACGTTCCCTGCTGTTTTAGGATGGCATTATGTGGAGCTGACGTACGCTGCTGGTGGTCATGGAAGGCGCCGGAACGGCTGTACAATATGTGAATGCCATCCTCCAACTGATAGTGAAACCATATCGGCAGCATATTGGCGAGGCATTCGTCTTCATGGACGACAATTCGCGCCACCATCTTGCACATCTTGTGAATGACTTCCTTCAGGATAACGACATCCCTCGACTAGAGTGGCCAGCGTGTTCTTCAGACATGAACCCAACCGAACATGTCTGGAATAGATTGAAAAAGGCTGTTTATGGACGACGTGACCCACCAACCACTCTGAAGGATCTACACCGAATCGTCTTTGAGGAGTGGTACAATCTGGGCCAACACTGCCTTATTGAACTTGTGGGTAGCATGCCACGACGAATACAGGCATGCATCAATGTAAGAGGACGTGCTAGTGGATGTTAGAGGTATCGGTGTGTACAGCAATCTGGTTCACTACCTCTGAAGGTCTCGCTATATGGTGGTATAACATACAATGTGTGGTTTTCATGGGCAATAAAAAGTGCAGAAATGAGGTTTATGTTGATCTCTATTCCAATTTTCTGTACAGGTTCCGGATCTCTCGTAACCGAGGTGATGCAAAACGGTTTTTGATGTGTGTACTATGAAGTCACTGTCAGGTTGCCTACTGAGGAAGGACGACCATTTAAAACATAAGTAATTTTTAGCAATGACCACCATTTGGAGTCATTATCAATTGCTCTCAAAATACTGGTAGCCAAAATCTGTTTACAGATTATCTTTTCGCTAAGAGTTTCGTTAACAGTTGAAATCTCAAGGAGCTTGAAATAAAATTGACAGGTACATTATGGATACAACAGTGGTCTGTTCACTTCTAAAGGGTCTTGAATCGGTCATCTGATTGAATGCTTATTAATCTCTACTGGACTGTTTGTGGCCTTCTGAACCATCCTAGCAATTGTCTCACCATGTGTCTCTCCTGAGAAGGTTTGCTGTCTTACACTGTCATTGTACTTTGTTTAGATATAAGGCAATTTTACTTTCAGATTCTTTTGTGCGTTTACAACTGTAAGGGTAACGAAAGATGCTTCGACATAATTGATTCTAATTTTTTGCTGTCCTTTTACATACATGAACTATATATATCAGTGCTTTGATATTTTATGTAAAATTCCACTCTCTAAAAAATTTCTTTTATATGCGTAGATTGTGTTTTATTTTCTTTGTGAGCTTTCTATTCGTTTTCATCTATGTTGTTATTTCGTTTTATATTTTGTCCTTTTATTGTGATTTTTTTGTATAAGCCATGGTTTTCTTGTCTTATTTGATCTCATGTGCAGCTACACTGCACGCTTTTAGATTTACGTTTCGTAAAACCTTGTTTTAATTTCTTTTTCATGTGCATGTATGTATTGTAAAAGGAATGTGTAAGAAAGTAAAATTTCTAGGAATGATTGATCCAAGTCTACTGAATGATATTCATGAATTTTTCCATACCATCTAACGCAATTTTTTCCATTTTTCTTGGATCCCACGCCGTACCAGGATTCCTTTTGCCACCCGACTTCAAGGTGTCTTCTTTCAAAAATTCATTCCAAATTTGAAAAAATTTTTTGTGCTGGAATGTAAACTGCTTATGGTATGTATCGATAGTTCGACGTTTGTATTGGATTTATATCCCGGCCCACGATTGGTGACAGTAGCTACATCCCCAAGACAGAGTAAAGGATACTGGCTAGCTCATCATGGCATGGAGCGGAAGGTGAAACCAGAAAAGTTTGGTTGAGTGATAAAAGGCAGTTGTTGGTGCGCCTATGTGCAGATGATGCGGTTAGTGCAGCAATCACGCTGTGTGTGCTGTACACTTACATTCATATACTTACATTCCACACCGTGTTCACCGAATTAAGTAAATCACAGTATTACGAATAGACTATCAGTAAACTTGAGGAGTTTGACTGTGAAAGTGATGTAGATTTGTATAAGAGAGTAACCTATAGACAGTGTGACCCTAAGAATAAACCATTTCAGCATAGATTAGAATTATACTAGTACTTTGGTGCCTGAATTGGTATAGCGGCACCCTTTCATTTCTTCTGTGTCAAGCAATATACATCGTGTAGAAACATTTCAGAACAGCTATAGCAGCAGTGTCATGGAGGAAAGAGCGACTTTTTCTGGAGCGTTAGATGGGCTACCACCATAATCTAAAAAGTCTTCATAAGTCTGTCTGCGACTTTGATCTACCCGGTCTATCTGAACAAAACTCTGAGTTGACGAGCTATTTAAACAAAGACGACGAGTGAAGGAATGAGTTGGCGGACTGACATGCAAAATTGTTTGGCCAACTAGCCCTGCGACTAGAATGAAGTACCTCGTACTTGCCTCTCACTGCCGGAAAGCGCGCACTCCACTCGGCCAAATACGGCCACTGTCGGAGAGGAATAGTTTCAAAGAGGTTTGGCGCTGCTTTTACGCCACTTCCATTAGATGCACTACTGGCCATTAAAATTGCTACACCACGAAGATGAAGTGCTACAGACGCGAAATTTAACCGACAGGACGAAGATGCTGAGATATGCAAATGATTAGCTTTTCAGAGTATTCACACAAGGCTGGCGACGGTGGCGACACCTACAACGTGCTGACATGAGGGAAGTTTCCAACCGATTTCTCATACACAAACAGCAGTTGACCGGCGTTGCCAGGTGAAACGTTGTTGTGATGCCTCGTGTAAGGAGGAGGAATGCGTACCATCACGTTTCCGACTTTGATAAAGGTCGGATTGTATCCTATCGCGATTGCGGTTTATCGTATAGCGACATTGCTGCTCGCGTGGGTCGAGATCCAATGACTGTTAGCAGAATATAGAATCGGTCGGTTCAGGACGGTAATACGGAACGCCGTGCTGGATCCCAACGAGCTCGTATCAGTAGCATCTTATCCGCATGGCTGCAAAGTATCGTGCAGCCACGTCTCGATCCCTGAGTCAACAGATGGGGAGGTTTGCAAGATAACAACCATCTGCACGAACAGTTCGACGACGTTTGCAGCAGCATCGACAATCAGCTCAGAGACCATGGCTGCGGTTACCCTTGATGCTGCATCACAGACAGGAGCGCCTGCGATGGTGTACTCAACGACGAACCTGGATGCACGAACGGCAAAACGTCATTTTCTCTGATGAATCCAGGTTCTGTTTGCAGCATCATGATGGTCGCATCCGTGTTTGGCGACATCGCGATGAACGCACATTGGTAGCGTGTATTCGTCATCGCCATACTGGCGTATCACCCAGCGTGATGGTATAGGGTGCCATTGGTTACACGTGTCGGTCACCTCTTGTTCGCATTGACGAAACTTTGAACAGTGGACGTTACATTTCAGATGTGTTACGACCTGTGGCTCTACCCTTCATTCGATCCCTGTGAAACCCTACATTTCAGCACGATAATGCACGACCGCATATTGCAGGTCCTGTACGAGCATTTCTGGATACAGAAAATGTTCGACCGCTGTCCTAGCCAGCACATTCTCCAAATCTCTTACCAATTTAAAACGTCTTGTCAATGGTAGCTGAGCAACTGGCTCGTCACAATACGCCTGTCACTACTCTTGATGAACTGTGGCGTCGTGTTGAAGCTGCATGGCAGCTGTACCTGCACAAGCTCTGTTTGACTCAATTCCCAGTCGTATCAAGGCCGTTATTACGGCCAGAGGTGGTTGTTCTGGGTACTGATTTCTCAGGATTTCTCAGGATCTATGCACCAAAATTGCGTGAAAATGTAGTCTCATGTCAGTTCTAGTATAATATATTTGTCCAATGAATACCCATTTAGCATCTGAATTTCTTCTTGGTGCAGCAGTTTTAATGGCCAGTACTGTAGAATCTTCTCAGGTGCAAGAATGAAATGCGGATCCGTTATGACAAGGTAAAGTGAGATGGTTGCTGTAACAATTTTCAACGGCAATAAAAGAAATGGACGTAATGCCTCGCCACAACACAACTACGGCGCCAGGGCTTGGTAGCCGGGGAGAATGCAACGCGGTCTGGAATTTTGCAAAGCTGTTGTCACACGAAGGTGTGTGGTTTGTTTAACATCCTGGGAAACCCAAGCAGCGCTCTGCTTCAAGGCTTCCATGGTCAAAGGACGTAAAATAGAATAGTTTGGCTTTGCGATGAGTAGCGCTGTCATTGTTCAATGCCCTTGACGTCACGTGGTGAGCAGTGGTAGGGCGAAGTTCAGTTTTCACGATTTGCACGCACACGTCTCGTACAATTTCTGCACATATGACACACTCGGCTTGCAGCCTCTTCAAATTTTGATTTACGTTAAAACAAAAAAATCTTTTAAACTAGATTCAAAATTTTTCTTCAAGAATTCTAAAATACCGTAAAGATCTGTAGATAGCGTTTTCCGATTTTCAAGTCTAAAATTATTGATGTAGCAAAACTCATATAGTTATGTATGAACTGCATACCGGTACAAAGAACGAAAGTGACCATTCATATTCATCATCCACGCACTTCCATATTAAAGGGTTGGACTCTTCTTCCCCGCCGGCCGGTGTGGCCGTGCGGTTTTAGGCGCTTCAGTCTGGAACCGCGTGACCGCTAGGTCGCAGGTTCGCATCCTGCCTTGGGCATGGATGTGCGTGATGTCCTTAGGTTAGTTAGGTTTAAGTAGTTCTATGTTCTAGGGGACTGATGACCACACATGTTAAAGTCCCATAGTGCTCAGAGCCATTTTTTTTCTTCTTCCCCCTGACAGAGAAAGCACGGCCGAATAACTTCCCAGTGTCTTAGAAAACGCTCAAGAGCCGGCAACAAGAGCAAACACGGCACAAGAATATTCCGTAAAATTGTAAATCTCTTGCTCAACGAAGTCAAACATGTTTTGCAGTTCATGCGTTTTCTCACTAGAAGATGAAAACCCGTTGTAGACCTTAAATGCTACACACTTGATGCTGAATTTAATCGTTTTCCATGCATTTTTGGTCATATTATGAATAACATATAGCAGATACAACTAGCTTCAATTACAGTGGGGTGACAAAAGCCATAGGACAGCGACAAGCCCACATACAGATGGGTTTAGTAGTATTGCGTACACAACGTACAAAAGTCAGGGGATTGTTGGAGTTGTCATTTGTACTCAGGTGATTCATGTGAAAAGGTTTCCGATTTGATTGTGGCCGCACGACAGGTACTATCACATTTTGAAAGCGGAATAGTAGTTGGAGCTAGGAGCACGGGACATTCCATTTCGGAAATCCTTAGGTATTTCAATGTCGAGATATACAGTGTCAAGAGTATGCCGAGAATACCATATTTCAGGCATTTCCTCTCACTGCGGACAACGCACTGGCCGACAGCATTCACTTAACGATCGAGAGCAGCGGCGTTTTCATTGAGTTGTTAGTGCTAACAGACAACAAACACTTCGTGATCTAGCCGCAGAAATCAATGTTGGACGTAGAACGAGCATATCCGTTAGGACAGTGCGGCGAAATTTGGCGTTAGTGGTCTATGGTAGCAGTGAGTGGCTTTGCTAATAGCACAACATCCCCTGCAACGCCACCAGTTGGACCCTACACGACTGTAAAACTGTGGCCTGACCAGCTGAGTCCCTCTTGGTAGGGTTAGAGTGCGGCGCATGGATTCAAATTGTCAACAGGCCACTTCACAAGCTGGTGGAGGCACCATAATGGTGTGGGACAACTGGACCGATCAGTGACTGGAAATGGCTATGTTCGGTTACTTGGAGACCATTTACAGCCATTCAGGGACTTCATGTTCCCAAACAATGATGGAGTGTTTATGAATGACAATGTGCCGTGTCACCGGGCCACAATTGTTCGTGATCTGTTTGCAGAACATTCTCGACAGTTCGACAGAATTATTTCGCCACCCAGATCGCCCGACAGAATCTCATCGAACATTTACAGGACACAACCGAGAGAAAAGATCATGCAAAAAAAATACTGAACTGGCAGCGCTTTCGCAGTTATGGTCGACTATAGAGGCAGCAGGACTCAATATTTCTGCAGAGTATTTCCAATGTTGAGTCCGTGCCAGAGCAAGCTGCTTCACTATGCTAGGCAAAAGGAGGTCCCACAAGGTATTAGGAGGTATCTCATGACTTTTGTAACCTCAGTGAACACTATCGGTACTATTTAAAGATTTAAAATTTTGAAAAAGTGAGTAATGTCTTCCACATGTTCACTGCTATATTGTCTGCACACAAACCTGATATTTTAGTAACTTCCAAGCTGTATTCATCTAAAACAAACTTAAGTATTCCGAAAATGGCATCAGCTTTTCCATTACCATCGTCACAGAAGGTAAGTAATTTCACCTTCATACCAGATATCTCAGAAGTATGTTTTATCGAGACAGGAATATACCAGCAGCTTACATGATGTACACCCACAGTTAAGTTTTGGACCTAACTGTCGGTCTTTGAAACGTGTACTTCCTAGCATAATAACTATGGTTAAGCCTAACTCCATAGCATACAAGTGACAGTTCGGGTGATGAAATTTCATTGTCATAGAAGAATGTTTAACACTACAAAAATTTGCAATCCATTTACTTTTGGAAGTTGATGCAAGAGAAAATTGATTTTTCTCTCCTAATGAACCCTTTTTCACGTCCCCAATACCCTCACTTTTTATTGAAAAGAAATCAGGACACACTGTACACTTTGCCATCCCTTCATCATCACTCTTAGCAAACCAATTTTTGAATTGTTTGTCCTCTAACAATTTATTAGGAAATGGGCACTTTCATTTCACCTTTTCCTTTCAAGTTTCATTTTGACTGTCTTAACTGTCATCACTACACTCTCTGCCACTACTATTTGTTTTTCCACTTACACAGCTGAGCATTTTATATATGAATCTGGCTTCGGAAGACCATAAAACCACCGTAACATTAATAATGTTTTTCTATAGCAGCGAAAGTACGAAACATATACACTGAAGAGCCAAAGACACTGGTACATCAGCTTAATGTCGTGTAGAGCCCCCGCGAGAACGCAGAAGTGCTGCAACAAGACGTGGCATGGACTCGCCTAGTGTCTGAAGTAGTGCTGGAGGGAACTAACACCAAGAATCCTGCAGGGCTCTCCATAAATCCGTAAGAGTACGAGCGGGTGGAGATCTCTTCTGAACAGCATGTTGCAAGGCATCCCAGATATGCTCAATAATGTTCATGTCTGGGGAGTTTGGTGACCAGCGGAAGTGTTTAACATCAGAAGAGTGTTCCTGGAAGAACCCTGCAGGAATTCTGGACGTGTGCGGTGTCGGATTGCCTCGATGGAATTGCTCAAGTTCGTCGGAATGCACAATGGAATGAATGGATACAGGTGATCAGGCATGATGCATACGTACGTATCACCTGTCAGAGTTGTTATTAGACATATAAGGGGCCCCATATTAACCAACTGCACACGCCCCACACCATTACAGAGCCTCCACCAGCTTGAACAGGCCCCTGCTGACACGCAAGGTTCAAGGATTCATGAGGTTGTCTCCATACCCGTACACGTCCATCCACTAGATACAATTTGAGGCAAGACTCATCCAACCAGGCAACATGTTTCCAGTCATCAACAGCCCAATGTCGGTGTTGAGGGGCCCAGGTGAGGGGTAAAGTTTTGTATCGCGCAGTCAGCAAGGGTACACAAATTGGCCTTCGGCTCCGAAAGCCCATATCAATTATGTTTCTTGAATGGTTCGCACACTGACGCTTGTTGATGGCCCAGAACTGAAATCTGCAGCAATTTGCCGAAGGGTTGCCCTTCTGTCACCTTGAATGATTCTCTACAGTCGCCGTTGGTCACGTACTTACCGGATCTTTTTCCGGCCGCAGCGATATCGGAGATCTGATGTTTTACTGTATTTCTGATATTCACGGTACACTCTTGAAACGGTCTTACGGGAAAATCCTCCTTTGTCGCCACCTCGGAGATTCCGTGTCCCATCGCTCGAGCGCCGGCTATTACACCATGTTCAGGTCACTTAAATCTTGATAACCTGCCATTGTAGAAGCAGTAACCTACCAACAACTGCGCCAGGCATTTGTTGTTTCATACAGGCGTGGCCAACCGTAGCGCAGTAATCTGCCTGTTTACATATCTCTATATTTGAATACGCGTGCCTATACCAGTTTCTTTGGCGCTTCAGTGTAACTACTCCTTCACTTGGTCGCTATAAAAATACTACCTATTCAGTACTATAATGAACACGAGGCGACGAATTATTTTACTTTTAAATGCACTCCTCTTTTGCTCTCTCGTGTGTTTTACACATATTGGTTTTAACTAACAAGAGTAAGATACATTACTGGCCATTAAAATTGCCACACCACGAAGATGATGTGCTACAGACGCGAAATTTAACCGACAGGAAGAAGATGCTATGATATGCAAATCATTAGCTTTTCAGAGCATTCACACAAGGCTGGCGTCGGTGGCGACACCTACAACGTGCTGATATGAGGACAGTTTCCAACCGATTTCTCATACGCAAACAGCAGTTGACCGACGTTTCCCGGTGAAACGTTGTTGTAATGCCTCGTGTAAGGAGGAGAAATGCGTACCATCACGTTTCCGACTATCATAAAGGTCGGATTGTAGCCTATGACGATAGAGGTTTACCGTATCGTTACATTGCTGCTCGCGTTGGTCAAGATCCAATGACTGTTAGCAGAATATGGAATCGATAGGTTCAGAACGGTAATACGGAACGCCGTGCCATATCCCAAAGGCCTCGTATCACTAATAGTCGAGATGACAGCCATCTTCCGCATGGCTGTAACTGATCGTGGAGCCACGTCTCAATCCCTGAGTCAACAGATGGGGACGTTTGCAAGACAACAACCATCTGCACGAACAGTTCGACGAAGTTTGCAGCAGAATGGACTATCAGCTCGGAGACCATGGCTGCGGTTACCCTCGTCGCTGCATCACAGACATGAGCGCCTGCGATGGTGTACTCAACGACGAATCTGGGTGTACGAATGACAAAACGTCATTTTTTCGGATGAATCCAGGTTCTGTTTACAGCATCATTATGGTCTCATCCGTGTTTGGAGACATCGCGGTGAACGCACATTCGAAGCGTATATTCGTCGTCACCCGGCGTGATGGTATAGGGTGCCATTGATTACACGTCTCGGTCACCTCTTGTTCGCACTGACGGCACTTTGAACAGTGGACGTTACATTTCAGATGTGTTACGACCCGTAACTCCACCATTCATTCATTCGATCCCTGCGAAACCCTACATTTCAGCAGGATAATGCACGACCGCATGTTGCACGTCCTTTATGGGCCTTTCTGGATACGGAAAATGTTCGACTGCTGCCCTGGCCAGCACATTCTCCAGATCTTTCACCAATTGAAAACGTCTTGTCAATGGTGTCCGAGCAACTGGTTCGTCACAATACGCCAGTCACTACTCTTGATGAACTGTGGTATCGTGTTGAAGCTGCATGTGCAGCTGTACCTGTACACGCCATCCAAGCTCTGTTTGACTCAATGCCCAGGCGTATCAAGGCCTTTATTACAGCCAGAGTTGGTTGTTCTGGGTACTGATTTCTTAGGATCTATGCACCCAAATTGTGTGAAAATGTAATCATATGTCAGTTCTAGTATAATATATTTGTCCAATGAATACCCATTTATCATCTGAATTTCTTCTTGGTGTAGCAATTTTAATGGCCAGTAGTGTAATAAATTTAAGAATATGTAGTATGATACAAATATAGTAAAATTGTAAAGTGAAACCAAAAAAGTAAAGTCTTGCGAGTGTCCCGTCATTCACATGTATGGACTCGGGAAAATTATAAAAGCAGGGACGACACCTACAAAATAGGGACATATGGCAACCCTATCACGCAATGTGGTCACATAACCATGTGGAGCGCACGGTATACCTTGTGACTATGAACTGCAATATAAAAATTTCGTCATCTTCTTAGAAAAGACTTAACTTACTATGTTACTTTTAGTACGTCTTTACTCTTCACTTTGACGTAACCTCGTTATTTCCACGTGTCAGTTTTGCCAAGATGATAAGTATAAAGCGAGAAACATGTGTCATGTGTGCGACCTAGGCACGCAGTGAAAACTCCACTCCCCAGGCTAGTAAGCAAAAGGTGACATCTAAAGTACGACAAGCACTATTCGTTTATGTACGTAGCAGCACGGAATTGTGCGTTGTGGCTGGCAGAGTGTGCACAGTGCACAGTGTTTAACAAATCCAACACGAAGTTGTGATAGTCGTTTAAGGTAGTTAATCAGAAAGAATCGTTATCAGGCTGACAAATGTACTAATCAGCGTGACATGTATTAAAAAAAATTATCGTCCATGCCCTGTTGACGGAACGAAGAGCTCCTAACATACACTCCTGGAAATGGAAAAAAGAACACATTGACACCGGTTTGTCAGACCCACCATACTTGCTCCGGACACTGCGAGAGGGCTGTACAAGCAATGATCACACGCACGGCACAGCGGACACACCAGGAACCGCAGTGTTGGCCGTCGAATGGCGCTAGCTGCGCAGCATTTGTGCACCGCCGCCGTCAGTGTCAGCCAGTTTGCCGTGGCATACGGAGCTCCATCGCAGTCTTTAACACTGGTAGCATGTCGCGACAGCGTGGACGTGAACTGTATGTGCAGTTGACGGACTTTGAGCGAGGGCGTATAGTGGGCATGCGGGAGGCCGGGTGGACGTACCGCCGAATTGCTCAACACGTGGGGCGTGAGGTCTCCACAGTACATCGATGTTGTCGCCAGTGGTCGGCGGAAGGTGCACGTGCCCGTCAACCTGGGACCGGACCGCAGCGACACACGGATGCACGCCAAGACCGTAGGATCCTACGCAGTGCCATAGGGGACCGCACCGCCATTTCCCAGCAAATTAGGGACACTGTTGCTCCTGGGGTATCGGCGAGGACCATTCGCAACAATCTCCATGAAGCTGGGCTACGGTCCCGCACACCGTTAGGCCGTCTTCCGCTCACGCCCCAACATCGTGCAGGAGGCCGCCTCCAGTGGTGTCGCGACAGGCATGAATGGAGGGACGAATAGAGACGTGTCTTCTTCAGCGATGAGAGTCGCTTCTGCCTTGGTGCCAATGATGGTCGTATACGTGTTTGGCGCCGTGCAGGTGAGCGCCACAATCAGGACTGCATACAACCGAGGCACACAGGGCCAACACCCAGCATCATGGTGTGGGGAGCAATCTCCTACACTGGCCGTACACCTCTGGTGATCATCGAGGGGACACTGAATAGTGCACAGTACATCCAAACTGTCATCAAACCCATCATTCTACCATTCCTAGACCGGCAAGGGAACTTGCTGTTCCAACAGGACAATGCACGTCCGCATGTATCCCGTGCCTGTGGTTCTGTCAGTGTGATCATGTGATTTATCTGACCCCAGGAATGTGTCAATAAAGTTTTCCCTTCCTGGGACAATGAATTCATGGGGTTCTTATTTCAATTTCCAGGAGTGTAATATAGCCTCACTGGTTTTCCACTTCTCACATCTCATACAATTTGGCTTTAAGTTTCTATTCATCCATCTGATTTTGTTTACGGAGTGTGGCAAGTCGCCCAGTGTGGCGTTGACTGAAATAAGACTTGCACTTGGCAGCCGAACTTTCCTGGATTTTAAAATACCGGCACAGTAGCCAGCTGCCCTTTGTATTAAAAAAGCTTAGTTAATGGGTCATTGATGATCTTAAACAAGTGTGATGGGACGTCCACCCTGAACAAACAGAAAGAACAATACCGAACAAAAATTTAATTAAAAAAAAAGTCCCAGTGCTACATACAGTTTTAATCTGCTATAACATTTCATACCAGTGCACACTCCACAAAATCATCTGAAATAGCTTCTTCTGAACAACTCCTTCTATTCTACAATTGAATTTTTAATTGAAGCTACTACTTTACCTTTAAGCATAGTAACATTTGTTGTGTCAAAGACTAAAATGTTTCTTTTCATTAATTTTATGTCATTGTGCTTCTGTAATGTCTAGCATGAACTCACACACACAAATTTTTTTTGTATATATATGTATCTGTAATGGCTAACATGTACCATACACATCAAAAAAATTGTGTAAACATATGTAGCCTGTAAACTGATTCATTCCACATTTTTTACATAGAAAGTGTGCAAATGATCCATGAAACACTGAACTGGGAAAAAAGTGATTGTGCTCTGCTGTTACCAGTGGATGTTAGTTAATTTACTAACCTCAATTCAGATAAATGCTAGTATGGTTTTTAATGGAATGTTGTATTCAACAAAATCAATTCACATTCTGAATATTTGGATGTGTTATGGCGCTAACATTGTAACATATTTTATTTCTTGTGTTTTCTTATTAAATTATGTTTATCTACGTAATTAACTGGAATGCTATCTACTTACCTAACAGATGGAAGAAAACAGAAGCTGCTGTTGATTTAGCAGTGGACAGTGAACATAAGTCATCAAATGAGTATGCTTCGTCAGAACACCCTACAATTAAACATAATCTCTCCAAAAGATCAGACACTTCTTTCTGTCTGAGAGAAATAAAGACAAATCATTGTATACTATGTTCCTCAATTTTGAAGCAAGATCAAAACACAGAATTTAAGTGGGGAAGTCTCATGTACAAATTATGATTTACATACAGGCATAGACACATGACAGGATAGGAAAATTATGGTAAGGGAAGTTCTGGTAGAATGTAAATAATTTAGGTGCATAGGAGATCAGTCACTGATGCAAAATAGATCACTCAGTGAATAATACTAGCATAGCGTCCTTGATAGGTAGACAAAAATGAATGAAAAATTGCTACTTTCACATGAATCCTTGAGCAAGCCAGAAAACATGTGCACTCTCTCTCTCTCTTTCTCTCTGTCACACACACACACACACACACCCACACCCACACACACACACACACACACACACACACTCACCTACGTTGTGCAGGCACAATATAGGTGTGTGTGTGTGTGTGTGTGTGTGTGTGTGTGTGTGTGTGTGTGTGTGTGTGTGTGTTCTCTTGCTCATTATAGGATTTTTCCATCAGTTCACGTTTTTTACATTATTTTTTGTGTGCTTGTTGATGCCTCAAACCTGTATTATTTGTGAATGGTCTCCTTTACTCCTAAAATATTTAGGAAAGGAAAATTCTTATTTTTGAACAGACACCTCATTACTGAATAAAACATCTGGCATGACAAAATTCATACATAACAAATGGATATGCCATCTGGCTTCAGAATAAATGGCATAATGGAAGATATTTAAACAACTCAAATAAACTGCTTAAAAAGTTTTGCGCTGCCTTAATGGCTTACAATGTCTATAATCCTCTTTCTTGACAGGAAATGACAACACAAAACCACCAAATGTAAAGAAAGTAAAAGGAAACTTGTATTTGCAAGTCCATTTCAGTATAAAGAACTGTGTCTCCAATTGTGAACAGGACAATAAGGCTTGTGTACACTGTTCACTCTGTCTACATGACTTGAAGAATCAAATCAAGCAAGGATCATGTCATTTTACAGCAGGTTACTGTGGCTGCTGTTGATGAGGTGACTGCAGCTCTGAATAATTGTACCATTTGTCCCTTGAGTGTTGAGCAGAACTTCTCTTTTTTAGAAGGCGGCAATCCCTAGTGCATGTAGGTATACACAGTGTAATTTCAAACTACACACTGAATCCACTGCATTAATCATTTGAGCCTTGTTATTAGTGATCCCCAGTAGTAATTAACTGTTCACGATTTTGAGGGTAATGTTTTGCAATTACAAATCAAGACTGAATATGTTAGAGTGGGGTGGAAAGCTAGGGAAGCTCAAGAAAAATTTTCATTATTATTTAAAAATACGGATTACTCTCATAGCATTGGGCGTGAGACTGTTGGTGGTGGTGTGGTGGATCATTTTTCTAAATTACTGAATCCTTTTTAACATTGTTCCAGGGTGCTGAAAACATTTCCATCAACAGTATGATAAGTTTTTTGTGGTTCTCAATAATCTTGGTAAAACAGGTGGCCACTTTTAAGGTTACTTAGGTATAATATGTCAGTTCTTGTATCCATTGTGTTGGGGATCCTTAACTGAGATGACAAGTGTTGTTTTGACTGAACATAGCTCCTTATGCAAGTTGTGTGAGAAAATTTTAAGAGAAAGGTTGATAGCTTATAGGAGCACAGACAGATTGAACATGTACATGAAATACGCATTACAGCCAAAGCCATCAACATTCAGCTTTTGTAATTGGAAGTCATTGCCAACATCTTGTATGGCATGAAATTGAAGAACCGCTTGTGGGTTTTGTACACTGAGAGGCCAATTCCGCATGGTGATTTGGACTGTCTAGGTGCAGTTAGATGGAGGTGTCTGATGAATTAACTGAAGGGGTGATCCACCCAGGAATGTTAGCTTGGGAAAGCGGAGTTTGTATTTCTGTGGCTTGCCGGAACATTTTGCTCATCAGTGTCACACTGAGCAGAAGAAGCCAGTAAGCAACTGAGGCTGTAATAGGGTAGGGTATTACTTTTCTCACGTCTTACCCAGAGCTTGTAATAAGCTTCCCTCTCTTTGAGCCTCTCTTAACAATGAACCGGCTTGTGCCTTGCTATATTTGGAGGCTGTAGTTTCCTAATTAAATTATGACTGGTAATTAAGGCACTGGCCTATGTGTGAGTTTTCTGACTTGTGATCCATTACTCAGGCTTGCAGGACATTCAATGGTCAGCCATTATGCTCAGTTGGTTTATTAAGTGTTTATTGTAAAACTGGTGATTTCTCTTGGCCTCTCAATCTCATTGTAGTCAAAGGTCTGAACACTAATCTGCTGCTGGGCTGTGATTTTGTTCAGAATTAATGTTTAGTCTTGGATTACATGACAGACAATTTCATTTTAAATTCCGTCTGCTGCAAAAATTTATGTTGTGTGAGTACTGAAACTTACCAGGTGCCAAGTATGGAGGGTTTACATCACCAATTAATCAACCGCTGAGGTGCACTCTTGGCTTTGTATTTTGCAGAAACTTCTTGATGTTTTAACAGGCATTTCAAGAGTGACCAATAAGATAAAGTACCACATTCATCTTTCTGATGAGATCCCCATACCGCTGTCACCTTACATATTATCTCCTCTCAAGATGTGGATCCTCTGTCAACTTGTGGAGAATACGTTGGACAATGGAGTGAGTCGGCCATCCAGTTTGCCATACATCTCTCCCATCTTCCTGGTCACTAAGGGGAATGTGTCAGGCTATAGGGCAGCTGAGGACTATCCTCAGGCTATAGAGCAGCTGAGGACTATCATGCTTTACACCACGAGGTCATTTTGCAGTCAGTCCCCCGTCCAATTTAGACCATCATTTTACCTGATTTGTGGGGGCACAGTATTTTACTCTGCGTGATTGCAATCCCACATATTACCAGATCCTGCTTGCAGACCTTGCGAATACAGTGACCGCTTTTTTGACTGACTGGAATTTGTATGAATTTAACAGAATGTCATCTGGGTTATCCCAAACAGCCACTGTTTTCTCCAAGCTCCTAGATTCTATAACTATCTTGATAATGTGGTCATCTATAATAGGTCATTCTCTGAACACTTTGAACACCCGCAGCAACTCTTGACGAGGTTACGTGAGGCTAGACTCACTGTCAAGCCCTCTAAATTTCTTTCTTAGTTCACCTAGTTTCTGCTGTTGGCATTAAGATTGATCACTCACACACCTGCATCATCCATAGTTTCAGAACACCCAAGACCGGGAAGGGAATAGCCCATTTTGTTGGTATGAGCAACTTAGGAAATTTGCTGTTCGCTTGAACAAGCTGCTTCCAATGCCTTGGAGTAAGCATTTGGTAACACCCCTGTCTTGGTGGTTCTTGACTTTGAGTGACTATTCATTGTTCAGACTGCAACCATGGACCAACTGCTGCAGGAGCAGGATGGTGATAATTGCCCAGTCGCATACGCACCGAGGTCCTGACTCCAGCTGAGGCTAGGTATTAATCTACGAGTTGGCTCTTACTGTACTTTTTGCCCTAGACAAATTTTAATTCTATTTGGTACACAAGGAGTTTACATTCAAAATGAAGAATTGATAGCTGGAGTTGCCAACTAAATTGCAGGCCTGGAGTAAAACTATTTTTGAGATGGGATCAAGACACTGGAACATTGTTGGACCAAGGGTATTAATCTACAAGGAGACTACATTGACAAAATAAAAAAAAAAAATGTTTGAGTGATGAAAGTACTTTTTTTCTATGTGAGTTCAGGCTTTCTCAGCGAATTTCATACATGAAGTCTTCACAGGTTGTCAGCCGAGTAGCATCGTCCTCTCGAAGCAACGTTTCGATGGAATCATCTTCAGGCGAAGTGTCGGGATATCGTCGGTCATGAACTGATATCTCTGCTGGATCGCTCTCTGCTTCCCGCTGCCAGCCAATCACATGCCCGTGGAATCACCCGATGCACCTGGAGTGGCCGGTGGTGGGAGGGCAGGCGTGTGTGGGGTTCGTGTCCTGGCGTCCGTCTCTGTCTGCTCTGTCCGTGGCCCTTGGAGGAATGGAAAGTTCTTCTCTGATTTTCCTGATTGCAGGCTAGCAGGCTGCGCTGAGATGGTAGCCACTGTCAGGGTTGATTAGGTTGTCATGTAACCGTATTTCAATGGACTCTTTGACTACTGAGTCCCAAAATCCGTTTGTACTGCATATTTTCTTTGTGTCCTCCAAATCAATGGTAGCTTCTCGTCAATACTATGTTCTGCCACAAGAGATTTGTTGGTCTGACCCAAGCATACATGCCTGATGTGTTCATTGCAACAAATCTTTTGTGGCAGAACATAGTATTGACGAGAAGCTACCTTTGATTTGGAGGACACAAAGGAAATATGCAGTACAAACGGATTTTTGGTCTCAGTAATCAAAGAGTCCATAGAAATACGGTTACATGACAACCTAATCAACTGCAACAGTAGCTACCATCTCAGCTCAGCCTGGGAACCTGCAATCTGGAAAATCGGAAAAGACATTCCATTCCACCAAGGGCCACAGATGGAGCAGACAGAGATGGATGCCGAGACATGAACCCTGCACACGTGTCACCCCGCCTCCCTCCCCCAGCCCCAGCTTCTCCACGCACATCGGGCAATTCCGCGGGTACGTGATTGGCCGGCGGCAGGAAGCGGAGAGCGGTCTAGCAGCGATATCAGCCCGCGACTGATGATATCCCGACACTTTGCCTGAAGATGATGGAGACGCATTCCATCAAAACGTTGCTATGAGACAATGACGCTACTCAGCTGACATCCCATGAAGACTTCATATATATACTTTTTTTCTATTCTGTCCCAATAACTTTTCAAACCACCCTTGTATATAATACATACTGTGACCTAAGGAACCGTA
Organism: Schistocerca gregaria; assembly: GCF_023897955.1. Taxonomy (NCBI): domain Eukaryota; kingdom Metazoa; phylum Arthropoda; class Insecta; order Orthoptera; family Acrididae; genus Schistocerca; species Schistocerca gregaria. Next base: position 146,972,426 of record NC_064931.1, read on the forward strand.
TTTTTTTTTAACTGTGGAATAACTGTAAGACAGAAAGCACCTTTTGCTAAAAACAATTTCCTCACCTCAATCAAATTTCATTATTGGAAGCCTCCAACCAACATCAGTCCACCACCTGTATCCTTTCACTTCCAATACACCACAACATATAATACATGAAATGTATTCTTAGTTGGTAATATGGATGATTATCAGCTGTATAGTGTAATTTGTTCAGGTCCAGGACTTGAACTCAGATTTCCCACTTATCATGAGCAGCTGCTTTACCATCACACTCGAACCTGGATTTTCTGCTTATTGGAAACAGTTGTGTTAACATTAGACTATTCAAGCATGCCTCATATCCTGACTCAAACTTCCATATGTCATCAACCATGTGTCTACAGTCTGCACTATGCATCCATAATATATATATATTCCCATTCTGGGGAGACAGTTTACTTGAAAGTTGCTTGCCCAGCATCGGTAGATAAATGCAATATTGCTATGCTTGTGTTGTTCAAAAGTACAATGCAATGATCCTTCAAACATGCATGCATGCTTTGTACTTCACAACTTCAGATATGTGTCATGTATTTCATAGTGGCTGTAGTCACCACAATGCCTATTCCTTTTGACATGCATGCATGTCCAAAGGAATATTGTATTGTACTTCTGAACAACACAGGCACTGCAATATCAAATTTATCCACTGACAGTGGGTAAATGACTTTCAGTTAAAATGTATGTCCTGTACAGGAATATACATAATGGATATACCAGTGCAGGTTGCAGACATATGGCTGACATTGTATCAAAAGTCAGTCTGGCCATGAAGCATGTTTGGATAGCCTAATGTTAGAGTTACTGCTCATGATAAGCAGGAAATCTGGGTTCAAGGCCTGGTCTGGCAAATGTTCATTGTCGTCATTCCATCATACAGTTATCCTTATCACAACTGCAAATACATTTCATGTATTTTATAAACGGCTGTAATTGCCACAGTGCCTGTTCCTTCTGATATGTATGCATTTCCTAAGGAAAATCGCATTGTACTTCTGACCAACACAGGTACTGCTATATCATACAAAATATAAGGACAGAAGTTACCACAGACACATACAGAAAGAAAATGACAGACCAACACATCTTCCATATGCTGCTGATCCGCTAAATCTAGGCTCCAGGCATGTCTCACTTTGTTAACATGAACAACGTCTATGGAAGAAAGCCAGAAAAAAGAGAGCTGAAAATCAACAACCCAGAGTCTGGTTGCCACCTGTCTTTTCCTTTACTCTGAATTGAGTACTGGAGTCTTGGAGTGCAAGTTGAATCTAGAAAAATGGTAAATGCTATCTGAAGCAGGAAATATCATATGCTGTGTGAAGAACAATGAAACATGCAACACTAGCTGATGTGAAGAAAAAATGGATTAACCTTTCATAAACAAAGATCTATGGGTAACAAATGATAAGGCAGTTAATGTCAACAAATGATGTGCAGACATAACACAACCGAGACACAGAAAAAGAAAATGACCATACAAATTAAAATCAAAACCAGATTAAATCTACTATGAAAGCTACTGTTCTTTCTTAAATTAAAAAAAATTGAATTTCATGTCTTGAGGCAAGTAAAGATCTTCCAAATGCAATGTTCATTTATTTACACTTATTCCTTATGAGGTCATTAAATTATGACTTTTTTAAACATTGTATTAATGTACAAAGTTCAATACTTATTACTGTTTATATAAATACAGCTATTTTGACCAATTACAGCCTGCATGATAAGGTAATTGTGTTAATGCTCAGTGACAAATGTTAATACCATCCTCTAACTTACGGTTTCTGCTATCTAAAACCAGTTACTTCATATGCTACTGTTACTGTTTTTTTAAAAGAACTTACATCTTATTAGCTGGGACTATAACATTCTTAGAATTCTTTCAGTATATACAGACATTTATTTATAAGTAATGATTTTAATTCTGCTCTAAAAGAGCCCAAAGTATATGATCTTAGGGATTCTGGTATTTTGTTGTAGAACACTGAGCCATTAATACATGGACTGGGGTCTATCACTTTAAGTTTGGTTCTCTGCTTGAAATAACTATGCTTATTTCTTATGTTTCACATGTAGTAACCCACTGGTTTCTACACATACTGCCCACAGCAGACATAAGTTGGGGCACTATGGCAACCATAGTGGACACTGACATTCAAACAATGCACCCACAACTACCTGAGATGGCCACAAGGGGACAGCTGAAAATGTGTGCCCCGATGGGGGCTCAAACCCGGGATCTCCTGCTTACATGGCAGACACTCTCCATCTGAGCCACCAAGGGCACAGATTTTAGTGCAACTGCAGGGACTTATCCCTTGCATGCTCTCCGTAAGACCCACATTCCCAACTTAATATCCACACACTGCATTCGTAGTGCCCCTGCCCATTACACTCATTATTCGCGGCAAACAATCTTACCAAGTCACTGATGGTATCTGTTCTTTTGGACATGTCCAGATTAAATCTACTTCACATGTCCGAAAAAACGGATAATATCTTCATATAGTTAAGGCTTAACATCATTGAGAGTGGTTAGACTGAATTTTTCTTAGCGACACAATGAAGCTGTCCAGTCAGATTTGGCACTGTGGCGACTTGAAGGTCACTATTAATGCACATGCTGTCATAGTCACTTATCCCCTGCCTCACCTGGAAGAGTTGCTCATAAAATTGGCTGAAGGCCAATTCTTTTTGAAAACTTACTTAGCCAAATTCTACATTCAGATTCAACTGGCATCAAAACAGTTGCTTCTGTCTGCCTCTATCAGTATCAATGGGTAATGTTTTGGGTTGCTGGAGCGCCTGCAATCTTCCAATGTGTTTCAAAACAGGTTACGATGGATCTCTCTAATTGCATTAAATATCTTGATGATACTGTCATGACAGGTGCTACAGAGGAGAATCACCCACATAACCTCCTTTCTTTGTTTATTATTCTGAAGGATGCAGGCCTAGAACGTAATCTCAGTCTCATTTTTTCTAGCCTTACATTGTTTATTTGGGTCACGAAATTTCCTGGCAAGGCATGCACTGCTTGGAACAAAATATCGTCAACATTATAGCTTTGCCCCATCCACCTGGTCTACAAGAACTTCAGGCATTCTTTGCCACAGTGACACACTATCACATTCCCAGAGCAGCTACTATCAGCCATCCCTTCCACCTGTTGCTTTGGAAAAGTGCTCCTGTTGTTTTGTCAGCAACCTGTGACCATGCTTTTGTGCAGCTTAAGGATTGTCTTCACTCTGCATCCTATTTTGCAATATTTCAACCCAGCAAGCATCTGGTCCTGGCCACAGACACACGTGTGTAGAAGGTGGGGTGGTCCTGGTCTGTTGCCATTCAGATGGCTCCACATAGTCTACTGCTTTTGCATCAAAAGCATTCAACTTGGCTCAGCAACATTATTCTCAATTGTAAAAAGAACCTCTTGCTTTTGTCCATGTCTCAAAAAAATTTCATGTGTTCTCGTATGGCACAAAATTTAATTACTGACCATAAGCCCTTGGTTTTCTTGTTTAGCCTATTGAATCCTTACTAGCCAAAGCCAATCATCATCGTCAGTGTTGGACTCTGTTCTTGTCCCAGTACAACCCATGCCGCAACATGCTAATGCAGATACTCTGTACCAGCTATCCATGGGTCCTGACCTCTCGTTCAATAAGGAGAAACTGCTTTGCTTTCAACTGAATAGAGAGGCGAGGTGGATGGCTTCCCTATCGCCAGATCCTGTATTGCCTCTGCTGTGGCAGCAGACCTGGTGCTCCAGCAGGCCATGCACACGATGCAACATGGCTGGCACAACTGTCTGTTGTGCCAGCCATCAGAACTGCTTTGAATTTTTATGCACTGTGTCACTGCCTCTCCCTCTTGGACAGGGATATTCCACTGTCAACAGAAGGAATTACACCCTGTGTTGTGGTTCCAGTGGCTCTGTAGCAGAAGCTACTCTGCTTATTACATCAGTCACTGGGGATCTCTTGCATTAAACTGTTGGTGTTCTGCCATGTGTTTTGGCTGGGCATCAATTGGAAGGCAGAACACCTTGTCGCAGCATGCTACACTCTTTATTCACCATGGTCGGCCCCTACACACCCTTGGGAAAGAGTACACACTGATTTTGCTGGTCCTTTTTTGGACACTTGCTGATTATTGGCAATTAATGCTTTCTCTCATTTTCCTTATATAATGTATTGTCCGTCTATGACAGCAGATGTAATTGTCAAGTCCGTGTCAAAGATATTCTCCACAGAAGGCTTACCTTGCACCCTGGTTCTGAACAATGGACTTTTGTACACACAGTGGCATTTTTCATGTCACAGTGCTTCCCTTGCATCTTCAGTTGAACAGTGAGGTGTAGTGGCCTGTAAGAATGTTTCAAACACAGGTGTGCAAGTACATAGAAGATTTCCCAGTTAAGGAGGCTCTCATACTAAATAAATCTCCTACAGAACAATCCCAACTGGAGCCAAGAGTCCCACCAAGCTTCTGTACAGCCATCAGCCACAGACACTGTCCAACCTCTTGCTGCTGGGCAGCTTCCACTACAGGCACAGGTTTTGTCAACATTCACACCGAGCACCTCACTCTGGGCCAGGACGTTTGGACATGGTCCTCATTGGATCGCTGCAATTGTACTCAGCCAGTATGGTCACTGTGTCTTTATGATTTGCACCAAAGATCAACACATAGCATGCCAGGGAACCAGTTGCATCCCAGAAAGGGCACAGGACTCCTCCTCCGGCTGTGGGCCAAATGCCTCATTCTTCATTGGCCCCGGCCACTCCACAGGTTGAACAGGCCTAGGTTACAAAATTTATTTATTTATTTTTGCCGGACATATCTGCACCTCTGGTATACATTGCAATTGTGTGCAGTACCATAGCACACCACTAGAAGAGTTACAAGAAAATGGATCAGCACATAAATAAATTGAAGTATCACGTAGGAATTCATTTTTGGCAGCAACGAATATGTTACAGCAGTGTCAGGTCAATACAAATACTTATTTAGGCTTATCACTTTATTTCAAGTAGTATATATTATTTTAATATCAAACACTACTGCACTTAAAAACTTCAGGTATCTTACGTACATAATGAGTGCTTAGCAATTAAAAACTGTGTGATCCTGGTGGGAGAATTTGCAAAGCTATTAATCTTTACTTTCAAGAAACATATTCTGTCATACTTGGTACCTTTCTGTAAAATGTGGTACATCAACAACAGCCTTCATTTCCATATAAATATTTGCTGCAAAGATTACATTACTGGAACACACACACACACACACACACACACACACACACACACACACAGAGAGAGAGAGAGAGAGAGAGAGAGAGAGAGAGAGAGAATGCCAGTTGCAATATTTGACTAACATAGATATTTAAGAACATAACTTTAAATTGAAATGCTTCCAGATTTTATGTAACAAACCAAGATTATAACAAAGAAGTGTACAAGCACAAGTTACTACCCCAATACCTATTACACAATGAAAACTATGAACAATTTTTACCTGGGTCTGGTTCATCATAGGTGATTGGCACCTGAAGTGATTTTTCTTCCCTGTCACAAAAAAAAAGACTGTTAACAAAATATGACACTGGTTGATGATATAATAATACAGGGAACTTAAATGAGACATTGAAGCTGAAGGCGGCCTGGAAAAAAGCTTACACTCCAGTTTTCAATAGGAACTGCTCTATCATATGATCCACCCATGCATGTCTCATAAATCATAGCATAAAACTGATCTGCTTCTCTCCTAGTTTCCAAAACCCTAGATGACACCTGCTAATTTCTGCATCACTGAATAACAAGGAAAGAAGGACATGGTCATAGCTTGTTTAATATCTTTTTTATATGTTAATTGGTTCATTATGATTAGTGTTTTACTTTACTTTTTAATATATCATTTCTCACTAGGCCTTTTTTTTTAAATCGGCTCTTTCATGTAAAAAGTGTGTGTGTGTGTGTGTGTGTAAATAATTAAATTTTTTCAAGCTAAGCCTATATGAACTCAGCAGTTTGGCATGTACTAAAATGAGACTCAAGACAACAGCAACAGCATGGAACTTATACTGACTCTGAGAGTCACTGAAGTTATTAGAGACTGAGCACTAGCTCAATTGGAGAAAGATGGGAGAAGAACCATTGTGGCTTCATCTTAAGTGATTTACAGAAATCACAGAAAAACCTAAATCAAGCTGGCTGTACTACTGCAATTTTAACTTTCCTCCTCCCAAAAGTAAATCTACTTCCTTCACATCACTCAATTATCTACCTTTTTCAAAAGCATTCAACCATTCTATCCCTCCAGGTATGTGTCATATGCATAATTAAAGCTTAATCCTTCAGTACACGTAGGTGATCAGTCAGCCGAAGGAGATTATTTTCACATTAATGTAATGTCTGAAACTTGTTTCCAAGAAGCTGTCCGTAGCTCGTGGTCTTGCGGTAGTGTTCTTGCTTCCTGCTCAAGGAGTCCCGGGTTCGATTGCTGGCAGGGTCAGGGATTTTCTCTGCCTCGTGATGACTGGGTGTTGTGTGTGTCTTTCATCGTCATTTCATCAACATTGACTAGCAAGAAAAAAAAGAAAAGAAAAAGAAAAAAAAAAGGGCTTGCAAAACGGCGGCCAAACTTCCCCACATGGGGCCGCCCAGCCAACAATGCCATGCGATCATTTGGTTTCATTTCCAAGAAGCTATCTTCCCAGTACCTTTAAGTGAGTGTAATAGGAGTTGTTTGGTGTGATGTATCTGATATTTCAACAATAGCACTTCCGGTTAGCTCACAATAAAGACGTCTAGGGTCTCACAGGCCAGCCGTGTGCACTGGCATCAGTTTACTGTTAGCTCCACCAAGGTTATTCACAAGCGCGCATATTTGTGGCATCTGCTTACTTTAGTGGTAGAACTGATTTTTTCGTGCTTTGTACCTTGTTTTAGTGTGTTGTACGTGTTGTAACTGCATCATGGCTTAGTCTTACGAGGCACAGGAGAAGAGAAACAGGAACTTGATTGAAGAAGTAATGGTTGAAAGTGACGCTGGTGATTCTGAAGATGGAGAAATTGACTTTGAAGAAATCCAGGACCCAGAGTGGAAAAGTGATTCCAGCACCAAACAAAAAATGTCGAGTCATGGATCAGAAGACAGTGATTGTGATGCTGACAGTGATGTGTTTGTCGGTAAAGACGCAACAGTATGGATTTCATGTGCTCCACCAAAGAACTCCCCCACACATTGTCATAACATCATAACTCATTTACCAAGTGTGAAAGGTGCTGCGAAAAGTGCTACAAATCCTCTACAGTGCTGGGAACTGTTTTCTGATGAAAACATTATACACATACACATTGACTGTACTAATAGGTACATTCAAAGTATCCAGGGAAACTTTTCAAGGGAAAGAGATGCACAACAAACTAATAAAGCTGAAATAAAGGCCTTATTGGGATTATTGTACTATGCTCGTGTAATGCGTGCCCATCGACTAAGTCTACAAGATTTGTGGCAAACAGAGGCACAGGAGTTGAAATATTTCATCTCACAATGGGCATAAACAGATTTCGTTTTCTCCTTCGATGTCTCAGATTCGACGATAAACAAACGAGAATGGAAAGGGAGAAAACAGATCACATGGCAGCAATAAGACAGATGTTCAGTCTAATTGTTGAAAACTTTCAGAAGGCTTATACAGTTTCTGAATACGTGACAGTTGACGAAAAACCAGAAGCACTCTGTGGAAGATGCAGATTCCAACTGTACATGCCAAATAAGTCAAACAAGTATGGAGTAAAGATTTTTGCAACATTGGATGCCAGAATGTTTTACACATTCAACATGGAATGTATGTTGGGCAACAGCCTGAAGGCCCTTGCAGACATGACAACAGACCAGTTGAAGTTGTTCAGAGACTTTGTCAACCTATCCTGCATACAGGCAGCAACATAACTTGCGAGAATTATTTTACAAGTTATGAGCTTGCTAACACATTGATTATGAAGAAGATGACCATCGTTGTTACCCTGAGGAAGAACCATAGATAAATCCCAAGGGGATTTATTAACACTAAAAACCGACAAGAAAAGTCATCTATGTTTGGGTTTCAGAAAAATTGAACCTTAGTCTCTTATGTGCCAAAATGAAATAGAGTGGTATTACTACTGTCAATGATGCACCACAATGGAAATATTGACAAAAATACAGGAAATGATAAAGAAACAGAAATTATCACTTTATATAACCTAACTAAGGGTGGAGTTGACTTTGTAGACGGAATGAGTGCAACATATAATGTAGCTAGAAAGACAAGAAGATGGCCAATGGTTGTTTTTTTACAGCATCATGAACACAGCTGCGATAAATGCTGCTATTATTTTCAACTCAAATCAGACAGAACAACTGTGAAGAGGAGAGTTTTTGAGGCAGCTTTCTTTTGCACTTCTGCATGGTCATCTTCAGCAAACAGTAATGTCAAAAATATTGCCAAGGAAGATAACTGAGAGGAGAGCTTTGCAGTATGAAAATTTCTTAAGTGGAATCAACTACGACTTCATGAGGACAGTGTGTGGACTGCAGAAGCAAAAACAGAAAAACAAGATATATTTGTAAGAACTGCAAGAAATACATTTGCCGTGAACATTCTGTTACTGTGTACCAAGACTGTATCGACAAAATATCTGATTGAATACATGCATTATTTTGATAACAACTAAATTTTATGTATCTCCATATGTGTAAATATTTTTGACGAAAATAATAAATTTATCATTTGGCTTGCGTCTGTATATGTATGGATGGATGTGTGTGTGTGTGTGTGTGTGTGTGTGTGTGTGTGTGTGTGCGAGTATATACCTATCCTTTTTTACCCCAAAGGTAAGTCTTTCCACTCCCGGGATTGGAATGACTCCTTACCCTCTCCCTTAAAACCCACATCCTTTCATCTTTCCTTTCCCTTCCCTCTTTCCTGACGAAGCAACCGCCGGTTGCGAAAGCTCGTAATTTTGTGTGTGTGTGTTTGTGTGTTATTTTATTGTGCCTGTCTACCGGCGCTTTCCCGCTTGGTAAGTCTTGGAATCTTTGTTTTCAATATATTTTTCCAATGTGGAAGTTTCTTTCTATTAAATTTATCACTTAAATATATTTATTAAACTGATATTTAATGATATTACTTCATTTAATAATGCCTCCCTCCATAATATACATCTAAATGAAAATTCAGAAAGATAGAAACTGCAATGGTCTGTGAGACCAGCTGCATGTACTGCTGACCTATTTCCAGGTGCATGCACTGCCGATTTAAACCTGCCACTGCCTGTACCATACTTTCCCAATTTCTGCAAAGGATCTCTTCCTGATCTCTGTTAGCCCAGCCAACCTTCAAGAAAGCTTACAAAGGAAAGTGTTTCAGTCATAATCAGATGCAGTTTCAAAATAAAATCTCTCAGTTCAATAGTGGAGTGTGCACTGGCATAATAATTACATTTCAGACAAAAACTGAATGCTGAAGTGTGATACAGCAGTCAGCGGTAGAGGCAGACTTCAAGAATATGATGCTGGTAGTAGCAGACTTAAACTCTGGCTTGTTCCACAGGACAATGTTGGATAGCCAAGATCTTAGACCACTGTAAACAAATTGCCAATGTTAGTATTAAAGTCCAGAGTCTTGCTTTCAGTCTTATTTTGGCAAAGAGCTACATTCAGCATAGATATCAGCCCTGTTGACAGAACATTTTGGGTATGTGTTCAATCCTAGTATTCAGACAAACCATTTTAATAATACTTCCCACTGTGGTTAGTCGTATCGAATCTAGCAACATGCCTCCACTAGAACTGCAAAAGTAATAAATTATTTTGCAACAGTTTAAAATTTTAAAGCCAGAGTGTTAGCCAATGACAAGACTGAACCGTCTCACTCCCCTTTAAAATTACATCAGATTTATGTTCTTATGTACTTCTCACACTGTTTGTTTCCAAAAGCCATTTGTACTTCTGTTTGAATCATCTTGTAAATTATTGCCACCTCCCTCTTGCATTTTATTCTTCTGCACTGCAGCAACAACATAGCTTATATATTTTTTGTTGGTGACATTATAATATGGTCCCTAAAAAGCATTCCATATTTGCCATACACATCCAACATAGGCTCATTTCACACATCTGTTCATATTATTTTACCTTAACTTTGTCCCATGTGAACTTAGTTTGTTGATAATTCTTATGCATTTCCATCACACAATTACTAATTGCTGAAGAATAATCTAATACATTTCCACCACACAATTACTAATTGTTGAAGAGTAAGTAACACCTTAATGGTGAACTGCAGCCACAATTTATGCTTCTGCATTCTCCAGTAATTTTCCCTCACAATGTTCTGTCAACTTTTACTCAAAGTTCCTTAGGTTAACAGTGTATGTCCCTCACTTGTCTCCCATGAACCATGGACCTTGCCAAGGTGAGGTGGCTTCCATGCCTCAATGATACAGATAGCCAAACCCTAGGTGCAACCACAATGGAGAGGCATCTGTGCAGAGGCCACACCAACCAACGTTTCCTACAGAGGGGCAGCAGCCTTTTTAGTAGTTGCTGATGAATGACTGATCTAGCCTTGTAACATGGCCTTGCTGTACTGATATTGCAAATGGCCAAAAGCATGGGAAAGCTACAGCTTTTCCTGAAAGCATGCAGTTCTTTTACGTAGTCAAATGAAGATGCCATCTTCTTGGATAAAAACATTACAGCAGTAAAATACACTCCTGGAAATGGAAAAAAGAACACATTAACACCGGTGTGTCAGATCCACCATACTTGCTCCGGACACTGCGAAAGGGCTGTACAAGCAATGATCACACGCACGGCACAGCGGACACACCAGGAACCGCAGTGTTGGCCGTCGAATGGCGCTAGCTGCGCAGCATTTGTGCTCCGCCGCCGTCAGTGTCAGCCAGTTTGCCGTGGCATACGGAGCTCCATCGCAGTCTTTAACACTGGTAGCATGCCGTGACAGCGTGGACGTGAACCGTATGTGCAGTTGACGGACTTTGAGCGAGGGCGTATAGTGGGCATGCGGGAGGCCGGGTGGATGTACCGCCGAATTGCTCAACACGTGGGGCGTGAGGTCTCCACAGTACATCGATGTTGTCGCCGGTGGTCGGCGGAAGGTGCTCGTGCCCGTCGACCTGGGACCGGACCGCAGCATTGCACGGATGCACGCCAAGACCGTAGGATCCTACGCAGTGCCGTAGGGGACCGCACCGCCACTTCCCAGCAAATTAGGGACACTGTTGCTCCTGGGGTATCAGCGAGGACCATTCGCAACCATCTCCATGAAGCTGGGCTACGGTCCCACACACCGTTAGGCCGTCTTCCGCTCATGCCCCAACATCGTGCAGCCCACCTCCAGTGGTGTCGCGACAGGCGTGAATGGAGGGACGAATGGAGACGTGTCGTCTTCAGCGATGAGAGTCGCTTCTGCTTTGGTGCCAAGGGTGGTCGTATGCGTGTTTGGCGCTGTGCAGGTGAGTGCCACAATCAGGAATGCATACGACCGAGGCACACAGGGCCAACACCTGGCATCATGGTGTGGGGAGCGATCTCCTACACTGGCCGTACACCTCTGGTGATCGTCGAGGGACACTGAATAGTGCACGGTACATCCAAACCGTCATCAAACCCATCGTTCTACCATTCCTAGACCGGCAAGGGAACTTGCTGTTCCAACAGGACAATGCACTTCCGCATGTATCACGTGCCACCCAACGAGCTGTAGAAGGTGTAAGTCAACTACCCTGGCCAGCAAGACCTCCGGATCTGTCCCCCATTGAGCATGTTTGGGACTGGATGAAGCGTCGTCTCACGCGGTCTGCACGTCCAGCACGAACGCTGGTCCAACTGAGGCGCCAGGTGGAAATGGCATGGCAAGCCGTTCCACAGGACTACATCCAGCATCTCTACGATCGTCTCCATGGGAGAATAGCAGCCTGCATTGCTGCGAAAGGTGGATATACACTGTACTAGTGCCGACATTGTGCATGCTCTGTTGCCTGTGTCTATGTGCCTGTGGTTCTGTCAGTGTGATCATGTGATGTATCTGACCCCAGGAATGTGTCAATAAAGTTTTCCCTTCCTGGGACTATGAATTCACGGTGTTCTTATTTTAATTTCCAGGAGTGTAGTTCACCACTCGAATCTACTGGTGGGAAGTATTCAGGAAAATGTTGTCCTAAGAAAAATCAAAACTAACATTCTGAAGGATAGAAAGTGGAATGTTAGAGACTGTAACTGGATAAGTAGGTTAGAAAATTTAAAGAGGGGAAATGGATATGTGGAAATTAGTTATAGTGGGCAATAATGAGGTACGATGGCATGAAGAAACGGACTTCTGGTCAGGTGAGTAAAAGATTGTAAATACAAACTTACATAGGGGCAATGAATAAGAAAATAGAAATACTGATAAGCTATTGTGAACAGCGTAGTGAACAAATTATCATAGCCAAAACAGACATGAAGCTAACTCCCACCACAGTAGTACAAGTTTATATGCCAACTAGCTTTGTCAATGATAAAAAAGTTGATACAATGTATGATGAGAAGATAGAAATTGTCTGGTAGTTAAAAGAGATTAAAATGTAATTGCAGTGGGGGACTGGAAATCAACAGAAGGAAAAGAAGGAGAAGGAAAAACAGTGGGAGAACCTGGACTGGGTGGAACGAATGAAAGCAGAAGCTGCCTGGTAAAATTCTGCACAGAGCATAATTTAATCAGTGCTCGCAACTTGTTTAACAAACAAATATGAGTGTTGCATAAAGTAAGAGTGCTGGAGAATCTGGAAGGTTTTTGACTGATTATAGTTGTAACACAGAAAATTCAAAATCAGAGTTTATACTGTGAGACATTTCCAGGGGCAGATTTAGACTCTGGGCATAATTTATTAATCATGAGCTGCAGATTAAAACTAAAACAATTGTAAAAAAGGTGGAAATTAACGAGATTGGACCTAGATAAAGTGAAGGAACCACTTGTTGTTGATAGCTTTAGAGGCACCATTAGGCAACATTGGACTGAAACATGGAAGAGGAATACAATAAGGGAGTAATGGATAGCTTTGAGATATGAAATAGTGAAGTCAGCAGAGGGTCATATAGGTACAAAGACATGGTCTGGTAGAAATCCCTGGTCAACACAGGAGATATTGAGATCACCTGATGAATAGAAGACACTGTAAAAATGCAACAAATGAAAAAGGTGAAAATGAGATTGATAGAAAGTGCAAAAAGGCAAAGCACGAATGGCAAGATTGCAGAAGCACACATAACTGTGGGAAAAAGAGATGCTGCTTATAGGAAAACTAAAGAGACCTTTCGAGAAAAGAGTAGCATCTGCATGATGATCACGAGATCATTTGGCAAGCCAGTATTATGCAAAGTGGGGAAAGCTGAAAGGTGGAAGGAATATTTAGAAAGACAATATAATACAAAGAGGAAGTAAATGAGGATGAGATGGCTGATATGATACTGTGAGAACAATTTGACAGAACACTGAATGATCTAAGGCAAAGAAAGCATCTGGAATACACATCTCCTCAAGTTTATTGATATCCTTGAGTAAGTCAGCTATCATAAAACTATTCCACTTTGTGTGCAAGACTTATGAGACAGGTGAAATACCCTCAGATTTCAAAAAGACTTTAATAATTCCAGTTCCATGGAGGGCAAGTGCAGATATTTGAGAATACTACCAAATCATTAGTTTAATAAGTCATAATTGCAAAAAACTGGCCCAAATTATATATTCAGGGTTGCCACAAGTTTCCCCAAGTGAAATTCTCTGATATTTCCCTGATTTTCAGACAAGTTTTAGCATTTTTCCCTGACAAATTCTGAGATCTCAAGGGAAAGTAAAGGCATAAGCTGACAAAAAAATGTAACGTCTTCTGTATTTGTGGTGTCACAGCTAGACACCACACCTGCTAGGTGGTAGCCTTTAAATCGGCCGCGGTCCGGTAGTATACGTTGGACCTGCATGTCGCCACTATCAGTGATTGCAGACCAAGTGCCGCCACACGGCAGGTCTAGAGAGACTTCCTAGCACTCGCCCCAGTTTTACAGCCGACTTTGATAGTGATGGTTCACTGACAAAATACGCTCTCATTTGCCGAGACGATAGTTAGCATGGCCTTCAGCTACGTTATTTGCTACGACCTAGCAAGGCGCCAGTATCCGTACTATTGATATTGTGAATCATGTACCATAAAGAGCGACGTTCTTCATTAATGGATTAAAGTTAAGTATTCCACCAGCTATGTCCGTTTTTCTCAATTCTAATTCCCTTGTCATGTTCCAGGCCTCACGCCAGCCTTCGTGAGCTAAAAGGCATGCATTTCAGCCTCCTTCAGTATTACGTTGTTGGCTCTACTGCCAACCACAACAGTATTTCTCCCCCACGTGAGCAAAAATCTTAAGTACTAACATCAACATCTTTTGTAATAAATTGATTTAGATGGAGATGGCAAGCAAAATGGTATATGTGTTTCATTAAAAACACTGTTGTTATTTTATTACAATAAAACAAAATACATTTGGTGACAAAAATACGCATTTCCTTTGAGTCACAAGATAGATTTAAAAAGCTTCACTGATTTCTGAAATAACCTCAGAAAAAGTTAGGTCTCTCGAAAGAAGTGAAAAAGGCAGGGAAGAGTTGTGTAAACCAACACTATAGGTGATCACAAATAAAATGTTGGCTCTAAAACTTTCTAATATGAAAACCATTTTCAGATTGCCAAAATGTACTAGAATAAATAAAATGTCTATAAAATGCTGCACTGTACAATGTAATTGCAGTGAGACAGTCACAATTCCTGAAATCCATTGCCTGTGGCCCCTGGCCTGCCAAGGGGAACTGCAGTCCTGGGTCGTTGGATAAAGCACAAAAATCCACCAAATTATGTCACATACAGAGTCAGGTCCAGACCATGGGCAGATTGGTGAGTGTAGATACAACAGGCAGGTCTTGCACATTAGTGGGAAATGGTGGGCTTCATATTGGCAGGCCCAAGCCATTAGAGACACCCACAGAAATGGTTTGCGGTTTTGGCCCATCAGGGAAGTCCACTCTTGTGACCAGTTATTCATGTGTCACAGACACCATGTTGATGAAATGAGACTGTGGTGATCGATCCATGCAACAGATAACTTGCACAAATACTCTGAGAATCAATACTAAAGAGGATACATAGCAACTCACTGTAAAAACGGTCAGTGAGCTGCAAACAGTAATGTAGAAAAGACAATCACACGATCACAACTAAATTTTTGGCCAGTGTCCTTGTCAGAAAATGAGAGCACACACACACACATTCACACAATCACTCAGATACAACTGATGCACACATGACCTCCATCTCCAGCCACTGCATCAACAGCCTCTGAGAATCAGATCCAAACAAACCTCTCCTCACACATCCCTGCCTCTCGTCAGCAGCTGCTAGGCTAGTGGCAAGAAGTGGTGGCAGCACTGACTGCTGGCAGAGGAAAGTGGTAGAAAGGGGAGTAGGGAAGCGGTGCACGTACTCAGCTGCACCCAGCCAGCGACAATGCATGGCATCTCAGTAAACAAACCATTTCATCTACGGAGACAAACACAAGATTTTTTTTAGTGTTTTTTTTTTTCAAATTTGCCTGATATTCCCGTGACTTCCCTATCACATTTGAAATTCCCTGATTTCCAGAGCTTGTGGCAACCCTGTTATTGAATAATGTGAAAATCAATAAAAGCCAACAGTGGGAAGAATCAGTTTGGGTTCTAACAAAATGAAGGAACATGTGGCGTAATACTGACCTTTCAGCTTATTCTAGACAGATTAAAGAAAGGCAAACCTACATTTATGGCATTTGTAAATTTACACAAAGCTTATGACAATGCTCGCTTGAATACAGTCTTTGAAATTCTGAATGTAGCAAGGATAAAATACAGGAAGTGATTGGTTATTTTACAGAAAGTAGACAACAGTTATAAGATCTGAAAAAATGAAAGGGAAACCATAGTTAAGAAGGGAGTGTGATGGGGTTGTAGCCTATCTCCAATGTTAACCAGTCATTTCAACAAGCAAGAAAATAAGGAAGTTGAAGAGAAATTGGGAAAGGGAATTAAAATTCAGGGAGAAGAACTCTGAGCTTAGTTGATGGCACTATTAGTCTGTTAGAGACTGCAAATGATTTGGAAGAGCAATTAAATGGAAAGATACTGTTTGAAAAGAGGTTATAGGATATACATCAACAAAATTAAAACAAGGTAATAGAATGTAGCTGAATACAATCAGGCAATGCTGATGGAATTAGCTAAGGAAATGAGGAGATTTGCTATTTCGGCACAAAATAACTAATGATGGCTGAATTAGAGAAGGTATAAAACGTAGATTGGTTATAGCAAGAAAAGTATTTCTAAAAAACAGAAATCTGATAACGTTTCATCTAAATTTAAGCATTAGGAAGTCTGTTCTGAAGACATTTATCTGGAGTTTATATTTGTATAGAAATGAAATGGTTCAGACAAGAAAGGAGCAGAAGCTTTTGAAATGAGGTGCTACAGAAGACTGCTGAAGATTATATGGGTATTTCAAGCAGATAATTAATAAAAATTAAATTTATGACACAACTTGACTAAAAAAAGAAGGGATCAGCTGATATGACACATCCTGAAGCATCAAGGAACTGTCATTTTGGTAATGGAGGGACCTGGGTAGTGGAAGAGGGGGAGGGAGAGGGATAGGGAGAGGGAGAGGGAGGAGTAAGAATTGCTGAGGGAGACCAAGGCTTTAATACAGCAAGCAGGTTCAAATGGATGCATGTTGCACTAGTTATTCAGTGTTGTGGCTTGCACAGGATAGATTAGCGCCAATAGCTGCATCAAACCAGTCTTTGGACTGAAGGCCACTACAGCAACCATGTCATACTTAAGTAAAAATATAATGTATTCAGTCTCAGGATTCCAACAACTTCCTGCATTTTTTTCCTCCAGCTTGAATGAAAACCAAATACGTGGCTATGGCTGTTTGCAGGAAGCCAGCAGATACTGACCTGTACCTAATTGCACAAAGCTTTCATCATCCAGCCCAAAATAAGCAGTTTTAAACATGCTGATACACAGAGCTGTAACTGTTTGTCACAAAGATTACTGAGGTCAGGTATATAAGAAGGGTATTATGGAAGAATAGCTATAGTGATCAAGATGTTAAGTTAGCCATCTTATACAAATGAAAACACAGAGAAACTGAACCATCAGAAGGTGTCTTCAGCCTATAGCACTCGTCCTTTTTTCTGAACTGCAACAAATAAAATAGGGTCTTTCTTGGGCAGACATGGCATTCAATCCTTTTTCTGACTACCCACAAAAATTAAAGAGGTGCTGCACCCTGTAAAAAACAGTCTTTGTCTCTGTGTACCTGGAATTTATAAAATATCTTGTGAATGTGGTAACAAGCCAATTCGAAAGATTTTAGAATGAGAGCACTGACGCCACATTAAACATTGATTTAAACAAATCTGCTGTTGTCGAACACAGTCTCATGAACAAACATGATCATCAAAGAAGCCATTGAAATTAAAATATTGGGACAGCAGCTACATCCATAGTGGTCCATGGAAATGGGCACTTGATGCTGAAAGGCACTGAATCATTCATGAAATCGGCATTACTACAAATGTTCTGCAGTCATAGACATTGACATAACCTCTAGTAGTATATGAAGTCATGACATCTAAATGGCATAATGGCACAATTTGGCCAGCTGAATAAAGTATTTAACAGCATACTGAAATTTGATGATGATAATGGAGGAAATTGACAAAAGCCTAAGACTGAATACAAATCAGGTGCGGCAAGAACTCCGTGAAGCATTTATTCATAATTCTTGGTTTCTTTTAACTGGGTGGTTGGTTGATTCGGGGGAGGGGATCAAACAGCGAAGTCATCAGTCCCATCGAATTAGAGAAGAAAGTCGGCCATGCCCTTTCATAGGAAGCTTCCCGTCATTTACCTGAAACGACTTAGGGAAATCACGGAAAACCTAAATCAGGATGGCTGGACATAGTTTGAACTGTCATCCTCCCAAATATGAGTCCAGTGTGCTAGTCACTGTGCCACATCACTCAGTTTTTACCGACACTGAAAAATACATCATGGTAGGAACATGATTATTGCATCATTACAAAAGGAGTATGAGCTTATTTTAGTAAAAATATTTCCGACAAGTGGTATAATTAGTACAAAAAATACAATTGAGAAGAAAAAAGTTTTATGTGTGCTCTCTCTCTCTCTCTCTCGAGTAGTACAGTTATTATTTTTTCTTAATTCACAAAAAATTATAGGAATATTTACAACTGAATACCTCAAAATGAGAATATCTTCTATGAGTGTGGTATAATTATTTTGGTATGGTAATCCTAGAGACACTAAGAGACACCAAGGCCAACATCACAGTCCTCGCACCACCTGCTATTTTTTTTTTCCTTCAAAATGGTTCAGATGGCTCCAAGCACTATGAGACTTAACATCTGAGGTCATCAGTCCCCTAGACTTAGAACTACTTCCACCTAACAAACCTAAGGACATCACACGCATCCATGCCCGAGGCAGAATTCGAACCCGCGACTGTAGCAGCAATGCGGTTCCAGACTGAAGCACCTGGAACTCCTCGGCCACAGCGGCCGGCTACTTTTCTTCCTGACGCATTTATCTGTCTTCTTTTTCACCTCCATCTGAACCAACTTTGCAGTAGCGAACTTTCATTGATCTCATTTGCAATAGCTCACGCAGATGGAAATAATACTGAAAAGCCAGTAACTTTCATGTATCAGCATTGCCACTGCAGACCCCTTACACCATATAGCAATCTGTTTTAACAAATTATAAGATAGTTGCTTACCAGTACTTAACTTAGGGAGATAAAATGTTTAATCAACTGCAAGTTGATACAGAGTGCAGAATTAGTTAAATTTTAGGTAATTTTGTGCAAATTGTGTATAATCGAAAGAATATTTTGCAATAGGGATCTATCGAATGAGGCAGTATAGTTGTTAAGACACTGACATATTCAGGAGGATTGAGTTTTCTCTGTCTGGCCTTGTGATTTAGGTTTCCCAAATCACTTCAGGCAAATGCCGCAACAGTTTCTTTACCAAGGCCACTGCTGACCACCTGTCTATCCTTGTAAAACCACCCACATATATTCTATGTGTATGTACATTTCAGCTATTAATTTTCATTGTATTATGATCACAAATCCTGTATCATTGTAAGATAATCCATGGATGAATAAATAAATACCTTGACCCATTCCAAAATCATGCAAGTTCTACTTTCTCATCAAGGTCAGCAGAACACGATCGATGAATGAGATGAAAATAGCTTTTCAAAGTATTATTTAGGAATAAAGGAGACAAATCACCAAAAGGCAGAAGTGCTGCATCATCGTTAACCATACAAACAAATGGTATGGAGCCTGGCTAGCTTTCAGAATACACTTCCTTTCTCTAGCTTGGCTCACCCTACCACACACCCTCGATTTTACCCCAGAACATTCACCATGGGCCAGTGAAGAGCTGGCAGTCAACTGACCACAATGTAGGGAGACAGGTGTGTGCATGTGAGTGTGTGTTTTTCCTACAGCTAGAAAACGGAAGCACATTCTGAAAGCTAGCCAAGCTCCATACTTTCTTTTTGTGTGCTTATTGATGATGCAGCGCTTCTGTCTTTCGGTGAGTCATCTCCTTTATTTCTAAATAATTCATAATTTTCAAACAAAAATTTCCACAAATTATTTTTCCAAGTCTTAGCTGAGAATAATGATAAATTGAAAGCTATTTTACACACACACACACACACACACACACACACACACACAGACATACACACACACAAGTATCTCAAGTACAAGAATACATTTCTTGGACATCTGATCTCTATGTTCCCTATCACATGCAGTTTTAGCTCTATGTATTAGAACATTTAAAATTTCTTTCTTGTGGGTTGCATGATGAAAAAGCTTTCTGCACTGAGATATAGGTCAATATGTGTTGGCTTCCACTAAACACAGTGCTCTAGCAGTCCAACCGATTTTCCTGCAAACAGCACATCTACAAATGGTAATTTTCCTTCTCTATCCATCTCAGTTGTGGTTTCAATATTTTGGTGCAGTTTATTCATATGATCAATGAACAGGTTAGCATATGGAAGACCCATGAATTTGTGGAGTCTCCATGGTGTAATTTGGCTAACTAAATAAAGTACTTATGGGCTACTGAAATCTCCTGACGATGGCAATGCAGAAAGTTGCTGAAGGCCTGAGACTGAATACAAATCTGACATGGTAAGAAATAGAGGAAGCATGTATTCAAGACATTCATTGCAAAAGACTTTGTTATCAACCCAGGATTATGGCAGTTTGCAGCTAAGTACCGAGCTTCTGGACAGTGTTCAAAGTATTGCAACCAAACTTGACAGAAGTGAATCAAAGTGTCTCATGTTTATTTTGTGTTAGTCGGGGTCTTTCTTTGACTGAGTCATTTTGAGTGAAATCCTTCATAGTTTGAATGGTCTATATGTACAACTCTGATAAAGGCAAATATAATAGTGATGGAGACGTTTGAATATTTTAATCCATAATGTGGTCACACAGCAAAGACAATTTAAGTAAGACTGTCACATTTAATAATAAAACCCAACAACTGAAGAACACATAGTGAGGTTTTGGAAATGTAATGAAGATAATGTTATAATCAAGAACCTCAATAAATTACAAAAATGCTAAGACAAAATAATATATCTAGATACAAATACAATGAAATATGAGTAAAAAAGTAGCAATACTAATGGTATCATTAGGCAATGAACACAGTGCCTGAAATTTCATAGGGAACTGGAAGAGCATTCCGAAAGTTGTTTTAAATACAACCTCTAAAGTAAGCAAATATCACTAGAGGAAGAGCTTGGTAATCTGATGATGATCTAGTTTAACTCCCAACTATATCTGAGTGAAATACAGGTCTTCCTCTACTTTTCCTTTTGTCTTTATCCTATACCTATATGAGGTCAGCATGGTTATTATTGAATTTGGCAATTTATTATTTAACACAACATGACATTAAAAATTTAAGTTATTCACGGGCAGCTAGTTGAGAATATGTATGAACTTCGAATGACGAATCGTCTCATTCTGCATATGGATTCAAACCCAGGTCATGCAGACTAAGCAAACATTTTGTGACTGACAGAAACTAACACTCATTCCTGACTAGGCATACAGAGAGTGATATACCTCGATTTTAGACAGTATCAGTTGGCAAACATCAATTTTAAATTACATAACGTTAACATTTTTAACGCACACGAATTCCTACCCAGCATCTATTGCCCCTGTTAATGAACTACGAGAGATGTTAAATATTGCTTCTTCACAAGTAACTTACTTGAAATGCCGTGAAGTAAAGCTTTGTCGTGCAGAGATACATCGACAGAGAGCATCCCAGACGTGCTCGATGGGGTTTAGGTCTGGAGAGCAGGTGGGCTACTCCATTCGTCTGATATCTTCTGTTTCAAGGTACTCCTCCACGATAGCAACTCGATGGGGCCGTGTGTTATCATCCATCAGGAGGAAGGTGGGACCCACTGGACCCCTGAAAAGACGGACATACTGGTGCAAAATGATGTCCCGATACACCTGACCTGTTACAGTTCCTCCGTCAAAGATATGCAGGAGTGTACTTGCACCAATCATAACCCCACCCCACACAATCAAACCACGACCTCCATATTGGTCCCTTTCAAGGACATTAAGGGGTTGGTATCTAGTTCCTGGTTCACTCCAGATGAAAACACGGCGAGAATCACTGTTCAGACTATACCTGGACTCTCGTCTGTGAACATAACTTTGGACCACTGTTCCAATGACCACGTACTGTGTTCTTGACACCAGGTTTTACGGGCTCTCCTGTGACCAGGGTTCAGTGGAATGCACCTTGCAGGTCTCCGGGCGAATAAACCATGACTGTTACAGCAAGAAAGGACGAATGAATTGATTGTTGGTGTTAATAGAGATCATCCTCCTTTACATCCTCTGCATTACTGCAGATGACGTGTCACTGAGCACATTTGTTCTGAGCATGCAGTACATGTGATCACGCTGTGTCCAAATCCTTAATCTCACATAATACACCGAAGACGGCTATCAGAGAAGAGAAGTTACTGGGATCACATTCCTGGATCTCAGTTCCGCATATGACACAGTTAACCATAAGTTGCTTACCCAGAAAGTGTATAATGTCACTAAGGACTACACCCTTTCTATGTTCGTGCAATTCATGCTACAGAACAGATGCAACTATGAAACGTTACAACCTAAAAACAGCTGATCGAGGACACAGAAAAATGGACTTGCACAGAGTAGTGTCTTGGCTCCAATATTATTTAACATCTATAAGAATGACTTTCCCGTCAGCCACCAGGCACGAATGTTTATTTATGCCGATGATGCAGCAGTGGCCACACAGGATAAAAACTTTGAACAAGTGCAGTCTAGGCATGGTTGAACTACAGACAACACGAGCCATGTAGCTCTTTCGTGATGGAATGACTGGAATCATTGAAATATTGGTGAAGGTGAGGAAACAAATAATTTTACACCATGTCCAAGATGATATTCCTGTCGGAGTTTTCTCCCCAAGAACGAAAGGTCCATAAACTTTGGAAACAGGAATGGCACAAAACACATTCAGTTTCGGTGAGCCACTTCCACGTTCTGGAACGACGCCAGAATTTTGTGATCTCAAATTTTTTAATTATGGCTGTTTACTTTACCCGATAGAAAAAACGCCGATTCACCCCAAAAGATGAGTCGTTAAGAAAATGTGTCCTCTTCCATATCCTGGAGAAGTCAAATGCAAAATTCGTGCTTTCTGTTGCGGCCGCTGGGACACAGATACCACAGTAATAGCAACTCGTTAGGCTTTACATGTAGGCGTTGTTTCGGAAAGCATCACGCCGTAGTTTGGGGAAGGTGAAGCCGAGGGCTCCGTGTGAACGTATCTCTGATATGCTGATGTTTTCATCAGACGTGAGTGGCCGTTCAGTGCCGAAAAAATGGCTCTGAGCACTATGGGACTTAACTACTGAGGTCACCAGTCCCCTAGAACTTAGAACTAATTAAACCTAACTAACTTAATGACATCACATACATCCATGCTCGAGGCAAGATTCGAACCTGTGACCGTAGCGGTCGCACGGTTCCAGACTGTAACGCTTAGAACCGCTCGGCCACCCCGGCCGCCCGGCCAGTGCCCTTCCCTCGGCATATGCAACCATCTTCCACGAATTTTGTATGCCAATCATAAATCTACCTCTGCAGAGGCGGCTTTTCTAAATCGACGGCGGAATCGACGCTGCACTCGAACTTCACACAAGTTTCGACGAATAAAATAATTTCTCTGGCGGCGTAGTTGCCAAGTTGCTACAAACAAACAACAGCGCATGGTGGGTCTAAACTTTGAATCTTCCTTTATTCAGGGACGTGAGTAATGTGTTACTGCCTTTGTAGTTCGTCTGTAATAAACAACTGAGATCTGGTCTTTCTTTTTGAATCACCAGATACCACATTCTATTCTTCAGCGAATGTTAAAATGTTTCTCGCAGTCACATTATTGACTTTACTGTATCAATAACGCTGTAAAACCGTGGCGTTCTGAAAGAGGAATATTAAATCAACTCCAACTTCTTTGAGTTTCTCTGTGAACGTAATGTTGTCGAAACATGTTCAGTTACAACATTACGTTGAAATATCTAATGAAAGACGGCATTTATCATAATTGACTATATACATAGCGATAGGAACCTCGTTACAGCTATGTGACAATACATTTTCAGTTCAGTTACTATTAATGATGCCCAGATTGTTAAATATAGTTTAAACACGGTCACAACTTGTCAAACGCTTATAACTTTGTAAATAAGCCATTGTTGTGGACTTCAGTCCAGAGACTGGTTTGATGCAGCTCTCCATGCTACTCTATCCTGTGCAAGCTTCTTCATCACGCAGTACTTACTGCAACCTACATCCTTTTGAATCTGCTTAGTGTATTCATCTCTTGGTGTCCCTGGACGATTTTTACCCTCCACGATGCCCTCCAATACAAAATTGGTGATCGCTTGATGCATCAGAACATGTCCTACCAACCGGTCCCTTCTTCTTGTCAAGTTGTGCCACAAATTCCTCGTCTCCACAATTCTATTCAATACCTCCTCATTAATTACGTGATCTACCCAGCTAATGTTCAGCATTCTTCTGTAGCGCCACATTTCGAAAGCTTCTATTCTCTTCTTGTCCAAACTATTTATCGTCCATGTTTCACTTCCATACATGGCTACACTTCATACAAATAATTTCAGAAACGGCTTCCTGACACATAAATCTATACTCGATGTTAACAAATTTCTCTTCTTCAGAAACGCTTTCCTTGCCATTGCCAGTCTACATTTTATATCCTCTCTACTTCGACCATCATCAGTTATTTTGCTCCCTAAACAGCAAAACTCCTTTACTACTTTGAGTGTCTGATTTCCTAATCTAATTCCCTCAGCATCATCCGATTTAATTTGACTACATTCCATTATCCTCGTTTTGCTTTTGTTAATGTTCATCCTCCTTTCAAGACACTGTCCATTCCGTTCAACTGCTCTTCCAAGTCCTTTGCTGTCTCTGACAGAATTACAAAAAATGGTTCAAATGGCTCTGAGCACTATGCGACTTAACTTCTAAGGTCATCAGTCCCCTAGGATTTAGAACTACTTAAATCTAACTAACCTAAGGACATCACACACAGCCATGCCCTAGGCAGGAATCGAACCTGCGACTGTAGTGGCCACGCGGTTCCAGACTGTAGCGCCTAGAACCGCACGGCCACAAAGAGCGGCTACAGAATTACAATGTCATCGGTGAACCTCAAAGTTCTTATTTCTTGTCCATGGATTTTAATACCTACTCCGAATTTTTCTTTTGTTTCCTTTATATACAGATTGAATAACATCAGGGAGAGGCTACAACCCTGTCTCACTCCCTTCCCAACCTCTGCTTCCCTTTCATGTTCCTCGACTCTTATAACTGCCATCTGGTTTCTGTACATATTGTAAATAGCTTTTCGTTCCCTGTATTTTACCCCTGCCACCTTTAGAATTTGAAAAAGAGTATTCCAGTCAACATTGTCAAAAGCTTTCTCTAAGTCTACAAATGCTAGAAACGTAGGTTTGCCTTTTCTTAATCTTTCTTCTAAGATAAGTCGTAAGGTCAGTATTGCCTCACGTGTTCCAACATTTCGACGGAATCCAAACTGATCCTCCCCGAGGTCTGCATCTACCAGTTTTTCCATTCGTCTGTAAAGAATTCGCGTTTATTATTTTGCAGCCGTGGCTTATTAAAATGATAGTTCGGTAATTTTCACATCTGTCAGCACCTGCTTTCTTTGGGATTGGAATTATTATATTCTTCTTGAAGTCAGAGGGTAATTCGCTGTCTCATACTTCTTGCTCACCATATGGTAGTGTTTTGTCAGGACTGGCTCTCCCAAGGCCGTCAGTAGTTCCAGTTTGTCTACTCCCGGGACCTTGTTTCGACTCAGGTCTTTCAGTGCTCTATCAAACGCTTCACACAGTATCGTATCTCCTATTCCATCTTCATCTACATTATCTTCCATTTCTATAACATTGTCCTCAAGAACATCGCCCTTGCATAGACCCCCTATATACTCCTTCCACCTTCTGCTTTCCCTTCTTTGCTTAGAACTGGATTTTCATCTAAGCTCTTGATATTCATACATGTGGCTCTCTTTTCTCCAAAGGTGTCTTTAATTTCCCTCTAGGCATTTTGAACTTCCTGTCGATCTCATTTTTGAAACGTTTGTATTCCCTTCTGCCTGCTTCATTTACTGCGTTTTTATATTTTCTCCTTTCATCAGATAAATTCAATATTTCTTCTGTTACTCAAGGATTTCTACTAGCCCTCGTATTTTTACGTACTTGATCCTCTGCTGCCTTCACCACTTCATCCCTCTCTCCCCCATTCTTGTCAATTGTCCCTTTATGCTCTCCCTGAAAATCTGTACAACCTCTGGTTTAGTCTGTTTATCCAGGTCCCATTTCCTTAAATTCTCACCTTTTCGCAGTTTCTTCAGTTTTAACCAACAGTTCATAACCAATAGATTGTGGTCAGAGTCCACATCTGCCCCTGGAAATGTCTTACAATTTAAAATCTGGTTCCTAAATCTCTGTCTTACCATTATATAATCCATCTGATACCTTCTAGTATCTCCAGGATTCTTCCATGTATACAACCTTCTTTTATGATTCTTGAACCAAATGTTAGCTATGATTAAGTTATACTCCTTGCAAAATTCCACCAGACGGCTTCCTCTTTCATTTCTTACGCCCAATCGATATTCACCTACTATGTTTCCTTCTCCCCCTATTCCTACTCTCGAATTCCAGTCCCCGATGACTATTATATTTTAGTCTCCCTTCACTGTCTGAATAATTTCTTTTATCTCATCATACATTTCGCCAACATCTTCATCATCTGCAGAGCTAGTTGGCATATAAACTTGTACTACTGTAATAGGCATGGGCTTCGTGTCTATCTTGGCCACAATAATGCGTTCACTATGCTGCTTGTAGTAGCTTACCCGCTCTCCTATGTTTTTATTCATTATTAAACCTACTCTTGCATTACACCTATTTGATTTTGTATTTATAACCGTGTATTCACCTGACCAGAAGTCTTGTTCCTCCTGCCACCGAACTTCACTAATTCCCACTATATCTAACTTTAACCTATCCATTTCCCTTTTTAAATTTTCTAACCTACCTGCCCCATTAAGGGATCTGACATTCCTATCCGTAGAACGCCAGTTTTCTTTCTCCTGATAACGACGTCCTTTTGTGTAGTCCATGCCCGGAGATCCGAATGGGAGACTACTTTACCCCAGGAATATTTTACCCAAGAGGACGCCATCATCATTTAACCATACAGCAAAGCTGCTTGCCCTCTCCCCTTGCTTTCAGTCGTTCGCAGTACCAGCACAGGTAGGCAGTTCTGGTTAGTGCTTCAAGGCCAGATCAGTTAATCATCCAGGCATTTACCCCTGCAACTACTGAAAAGGCTGCTGCCCCCCTTCAGGAACCACACGTTTGTCTGGCCTCTCAACAGATACCCCACCGTTGTAGTTACACCTACGGTATGGCCACCTGTATCGCTGAGGCACGCAAGTCTCCCCGCCAACGGCAAGGTTCATGGTTCATGGGGGCAAATATGCCATATTAATAACTAATTGTTTCACATAATCTGTCTTTTGGTAGTAGTTTATTTTACCGGACTACTTTCGGGTGCTGCCCATCATCACCGGTATCTACATTATAGAAAAGATATTTCTCACAATACGTTACTTAGTCTGTATGTAGTAGTTCAAATGGTACAAATGGCTCGGAGCACTATGGGAGCTAACATCTATGGTCATCAGTCCCCTAGAACTTAAAACTACTTACACCTATTTAACCTAAGGGCATCACACAACACCCAGTCATCACGAGGCAGAGAAAATTCCTGACCCCGCCCGGTAATCGAACCCAGGAACCCGGACGTGGGAAGTGAGAACGCTACCGCGTGACTATGTAGTAGTGTTTTATGCATTTGTGTGTCCCTCGTTACGTGACATGCCTTATACGTACACTAAGGTGACGTAAGACAAGGGACAGCGATATGTACAGTTATGCTAAAAAGTATCCGAACGACCTGAATTGCATTTCGCCTGATTCGCATGCAACCCGCATAACGCAGCTGTCTAGCAGGTCCTCTAATCGCTCCCCAGTACAGTCGTTTGAGTATTGAAAATGGTTCCAACAAGTCACCACTAGAAAACACTGCTCTGTATCGCAATAACTCAAGATGTAAAGATATACCACGATACTACAAATATCAGGGAACACCTTATCACAGGTAAGACTGTCCTTAAGGCTTGTACGCTCACATTTATTACAATAAATGACATACCTGAAATGTTACCACTCCCATTATTACGTCAGATAGGTAATGCACGTAGTAAGTTCGTCGTATTCATGATTTCCTCTTCAAAGTAACATACCGTACTTATTATTTAACACAAAATGACATTAAAAATTTAAGTTATTCACGAGCAGCTAGTTGAGAATATGTATGAACTTCAAATGACGAACCGTCTCGTTCTGCATATGGATTCAAACTCAGGTCATGCAGACTAAGCGAAGATTTCGTGACTGACAGAAACTAACACTCATTGCTGACTAGGCATTCAGAGAGTGATAAACCTCGATTTTAGACAGTATCAGTTTGCAAACATCAATTTTAAATTACATAACGTAAACATTTATAACGGACGCGAATTCCTACCCATCATCTATTGCCCTCGTTAACGAACTACGAGAGATGTTAAATGTTGCTTCTTCACAAGTAACTTACTTGAATTGCCGTGAGGTAAAGCTTCGTGTTGGATAGGGATTCGAACCCAGAACCTGATAGGATTGTTGTCGAAGCAGAATCAACTGTGACATATCGGATTTTCTCTTCAGTAGCTAGATGTTCTAACTAAAATGATGAGATGAAACATTAATTTTTTCCTTCCCAGGACTCCAACCAGCACCTATAGCTGTTATATTCTAGAGAAAAGAACGTTAAATATGGGTTTGTTACACCAACAGCGAGATGTGAGCATGTTTGAACTAGAAATAATATGACGAGGAGTTCAGTACTGACTGGTAATCGAACTCCACACATATCGTTGTTGACTACACACAAAGAGACGTCAGTTACCGCATCTTTCTCCACTAGCAGCTCGGAATAACATCCTTGAACTTACAGTGACCTCGTAACTAGTTCTGTTTTTCACTGGGAGTCAAAATGGTTCAAATGGCTCTGAGCACTATGGGACTCAACTGCTGTGGTCATCAGTCCCCTAGAACTTAGAACTACTTAAACCCAACTAACCTAAGGACATCACACACATCCATGCCCGAGACAGTTTTCGAACCTGCGACGTAGCAGTCGCACGGTTCAGGACTGCGCGCCTAGAACTGCGAGACCACCGCGGCCGGCTCACTGAGAGTCAAAACGTCATATATCGTTAAGTGTTGACAATGAATGAAAATACATTAAAAATCAAAATTATTATCCACCAGCAGATAGATGTTCTCATCCTAGGGCTTGATAATACATAATGAAATCTTTAGGGCCGGGCCAGGATTCAAACCCATTCAAGCGCAGTATGTGGAGATGTTGAGGAATCTGCAGTTTTGAACAAACAACAAATTGTGGTCAAGCTGTATTGTCCTGAAGGAGTCAAATTCCGCGTTTAGGGTGGTCTGAGTTGCATTCCCAGTTCAGAACCAATTTTATCGACATACAAAAGCTCAAATAAAAGCTCGAACAAGTGTCTACATAGCATTCGTTTCGTCGATTACAGCACGCTGTTTCCCACGCACCAACATACACTCATGCTCATTAATTAAAGATAATTGCAGAATGTGGTGCCACACAACGTGGCACTACACAAAACTGGCGCTTATATCATAGGGGCATAGGGACCACACACGACACAGATCTGTAAGTCCACGGTATTGGTGATATGTTAAGAAAACCGTCCCGAAACACATGTGCTACAAAACGCCACTGTTTCCTGCGCATGTACCCAGACTTCAATATGGGTTATGATCCCCATGCACACGTACACAGGCCGCACAACGGCTTGGCATGTTCTGGATCAGGTGGTCGAGCAGCTGCTGGGGTATGGCCTCCCATTCTTGCACCGGCACCTGTCCGAGCTTCTGAAGTGTCGTAGGGGTTTGAAGACGTGCAGTGGTACGTTGACCGAGAGCATCCCAGACGTGCTCGATGGGGTTTAGGCATGGAGAACAGGCCGACCACCCCATTCGCTTGATATCTTCTGTTTCAAGGTATTCCTCCACGATGGCAACTCGGTGGGGCCGACCTTATCATCCATCAGGAGGAAGGTGGGACCCACTGCACCCCTGAAGAGACGGACATACTGGTGCAAAATGACGTCCCGATACACCTTACCTGTTACAGTTCCTCCGTCAAAGATATGCAGGGGTGTACGTGCACCAATCATAATCCCACCCCACACCATCAAACCACGACCTCCATATAGGTCCCTTTCAAGGACTCTAAGCGGTTGATATCTGGTTCCTGGTTCACTCCAGCTGAAAACGAGGCGAGAATCACTATTCAGACTATACCTGGACTCGTCCGTGAACATAACCTGTTACCACTCTTCCAATGACCATTTACTGTGTTCTTGACACCAGGCTTCACGGGCTCTCCTGTGACCAGGGTGCAGTGGAATGAACCCTGCAGGACTCCGGGCGAATAAACCATGACTGTTACGGCAAGAAATGAAGAATGAATTGATTGTTGGTGCTAATAACGATCATCCTCCTTTACCTCCTCTGCATTACTGCAGATGAAGTGTGACTGAGCACATTTGTTCTGTGCATGCAGTACATGTGATCACGCTGTGGCCAAATCCTTAATCTCACAGCTATCAGAGAGGAGAAGTATCTGGGGTCGCATTCCTGGATCTCAGTGCCGCATATGACACAGTTAACCATAAGTTGCTTACCCAGAAAGTGTATAATGTCACTAAGGACTACACCCTTTCTATGTTCATGCAATTCATGATACAGAACAGACGCTACTATGTAACGTTATAATCTAAAAACAGCCGATGGAGGACACAGAAAAATGGACTTGCACAGGGTAGTGTCTTGGCTCCATTATTATTTAACATCTATACGAATGACCTTCCCATCAGCAACCAGACACGAATGTTCATTTATACCGAAGATGCAGCAGTGGCCACACAGGATAAAACCTTTGAACAAGTGGAGGAGAATCTCACAGGAGCCTTAACAGAACTTGCTGCCTATTACAAAGGCAATAATCTCAAACCAAACCGTAGTAAATCTCAAGTATCCGCCTTCCATCTTAGGAACAAACAAACCAAGCGGAAAATCCGAGTCATGTGGCAAGGGGTAGAGCTGAAGCACACAAACAGCCCAAAATTCCTGGGAGTAACATTGGACAGAGCGCTTACTTTTAAGTAGCACTGTCACAACACTGAAAAGAAGGTCTGTGCCAGGGACAACATACTGCGGAAGCTAACAGGTTCATCGTGGGGAGCTCAACCATACGTTTTGCGCACC
The DNA here is from genome assembly GCF_023897955.1 of Schistocerca gregaria. Lineage (NCBI taxonomy): Eukaryota > Metazoa > Arthropoda > Insecta > Orthoptera > Acrididae > Schistocerca > Schistocerca gregaria. The sequence continues at coordinate 147,003,774 of NC_064931.1, forward strand.
ACAGGTCTGGCGCTGAGTATCTCAGCAGCGGAATACGAGCCGCCAGGTTGGAGGGACTCTGCTCACACTAAGCAAGTTGACGTCGCCGTAATCGAAACTGTACGTATTGCCACAGCATGCCTCAAACCAACTCCCAAAGAAAAAATTTATCCCATCATAGGCATAGCACCACCCACTATCCGCAGACAAGTAGCGACCGAGATTGAATGATCAAAACAAAAAAATGACCCCGACACTCGATGCATATGCACCGAAAACAACGTGTCCGGCTGAAATCCCGCAGCAGTTTCATCGAAACTACTGAAAAGTTCGCCACCAAGCCCGTCGCAAGGCGCCTATCTTTTGGGACGGAATGGTGCCACACTCCACAATGGATCTACTTGAGGAGGGATCTGCAGGATTTCAACTACCTTTTACAACTTGGAGGTCATTAAACCGGCTGCGTACTGGAGTAACTGGGTGCAAATCAAACCTATTTAAATGGGGCTACAGTGATAGCGATAGGTGTGAATGCGGAGCAATACAGGACTTGGACCACCTGTTGATTTGCCCAGATATGTCTATAACATGCACTGAAGACGATATTTTGAAAGTCAGTGACAAAGCAACCTACGCTGCTAATTACTGGGAAGGGAAGATATAACTGGTGCATCCGGATACGGAAGAAGAAGAAGACGACAGGCGCCTAGTTGTTTCCAGTGCACTGTGTGGAATACGAAGGTTCTGTTATAGTTCACTAACCTGCTGTCTTCAAGTTGATGTCCCCAGGGCAGAAAACTGCACGCAGGTCGTAGGTTCTGTATCTTGAGGCTGAAACTGATTTTTATCGAGGTTCTGTTCTGAAATAATGTATCACTTCTTTGCGATGCCACTCGCGTATTTTGATATAGCCACACGAGAAGACTACATGATCTTAGTACAACACCTTCTGATACAGCAAAGTGCATAATCAACCACAATGTTTACGAAAATGTATCTTTACACTTTTTGTGGCACGTGTCTGTGCCCCATGACTACCGGAGTGAATCTATTAATAATGAATACTGACAAACACATCCTACGACAGACAACATGTCTGTTATTCTCGACTGCCTAATCCAGAGTGACGAACAGACTGAGGCACTTCGCGCACCATACCATTGAGATTGGGGGGGGGGGGGGGGGGGCGGCGATGCAAAATTTTTACATGGAACGATAGTAAGCATCGAATCCGAGCTAACTGTTAAGCGATCTCTTGCGCCATCATCTACTCTGTGAGAAACTGACATTAATTTAGTTAACAGGCTGTTTGTATTTGCATGCCCAACGACCTGATTGGCTAATTTCAATGCTAATTAAATCAGAAACTGCAGAACGTATCGAATTTTTTCTTAACAATTATCTCACAGCATAACCTATCCTGCAACAACTTTAAAAACTTTTCACACTGTTTCTGATGCCGCTGTATGAGTTGCTCACTACTGAGTGAGGTTTCTCAGCTGTGAGTTTATTCGATTTTGTGATGTCTGTCTCATGAAAAAGTGAAGGAAAAATTGCTACTAGTACAATTCGGTTGAGTTTTGGCGAAGCCTGCGATGTGAACGTGATATCTTAACTGCGGTGGCACACCGACATATACCGTGCCCCAAGGACTGGTTTATGCTGAAAGGGATAGTTCGATGTGAGTGGCAAAGCGGTATCGAAGTCGTCAGTTAGTTTCATTTATATTCTTAATTATGGAAAATATGTTCAAAAATATGGTGACACAGTGTATAACAGAATCATAGAAACAAAGAGCTAATTTACTTGTTTATATGCCCATTTATTGACTACCTGTCAATCACTTATCAGATTCTAACGTACAAGCGACTAAACAACTATATCATGGTCATAATTACGCAGTTTCCGTAATGACTCTGAGCTCCGATGTATACTCATCAGTTTTCTGATTAAGCTGATTACCTCGGCCAAAGTACGTGCTACAAAACCGCCTGTCATACGACTAATCATTCGTAGTCGTATTAATTAGATTTATCATCTCTTGTCTGTTGCCTTCGATCAAATCTATAGCTGTACTACGGATCATTCTGTCGTCACGCCGAGATTTATCACACTCGAATTTTGTTTCTTAACGTATTTCTGTTACGCATAGCCAAAGCTCCACGCTGCACTCTATTGGGTATTGGTAGCTTTTACAACTATTTACAAAGCCTTGGCCTGCATCTCGTGATCGTGCGGTAGCGAGCTCGCTTCCCACGCCCGGGTTCCCGGGTTCGATTCCCGGCGGGGTCAGGGATTTTCGCTTCCTCGTTATGGCTGGGTGTTGTGTGATGTCCTAAGGTTAGTTAGGTTTAAGTAGTTCTAAGTTCCAGGGGACAGATGACCATAGATGTTAAGTCCCATAGTGCTCAGAGCCATTTTTTTACAAAGCCTTGACCAACCGACAATTGAATTCACAAGTACCAAGAGACAAGTTACGGAGGTATGGCCCGGATGGCTTTTGTTACATACTCAAATGTCTTCCTTATGACGTCATGAACGCTAGCCAATAAGCACACCATACTGATGTACAGCCTGACAGCAGCCAGACACAGCTAACGGTCTTCCCTGCACCGCAGGCAATCCTGTCCCACGAAGTGACACTGTATTGTATCTTGCTGTAATGCTCGATCAGCTTCTAACTTGCAGCCAACACATCCGAGGCGTCAGGAATAAAATCAACGGTCGGCTCAGCAGTTGTACTCATTGCTTAATCTATCTTCCACCCTAAAGCCGCAGTTTGGTATCGCATTGGATAGAGTGCTGCTCATCCCTATACTGGAATGTGCAACTCTCATGGAACTTCCGACACTCATGTGAGGTCCTCCATAACTGCGCAGTACGGTTGGCTCTGCAACGACCGAGGACCTTTCTGCAAGCTCTGCTGTATCAAATAGCTAAACTCTCACGTCTAAGGGACCGTCTCAGATCGGCTACACGCATCTTCTGCGAGAAAATGCGACAGTCACACAACACGACAATTTGAAATCTTTCAAAGAAACAGAGTAAACAAGAAAAATAAATCTTGAAGCTAGAAGTTTTTTTAGTATGTAATGCTCTTGAAGATACATCAATTAAATATGTGCCACAAACATTTTCATTAACGGCATAAATGGCCAATTTTCTAAGCCTCATAGTCTTCTAAGTGGCCACACACACAACTGTTAAAAACAAATGAGCTGGTGCTACATGTCAAGGCGACGTTTCACTGTAAGGAACTTGTCCCTTTATTATTAGTGTGCTACAAACAATGGCCTTCAAACTATGACGTCGCTCTCAGTGCACCTCAGAGGAGTCGGACTATTATATTATAGTAGACTTGTAAATAACGGCGAGTACTCAAAAATATCCAAGAAGGACTGTTTATACAGACAGTACATCGCTAAATTACGCTAATATCTCACACTTGTGCCGCCACCACCACTAGCATAGGACAGGAACACTAAGACATCTTTATTATAAACAAGTAAAAAAGCAGCGAGAGTATCTTCCATGGTCCCCGATGTGCATTCTAAATACTCAGTGCCACACCATGACTGGCTGCTGCCACCCAGACTGTAATCTTTCCACAAGAAGCACTACTACTCGTACAAGACTGGCAGGGCAGTGCGCAGCCGTCATAGACCACTGCCAGTGTACACATAATAACACAAGCAAATATCAGCCGAGCCAACTGTAGGGAACAACTAGTCCATATATCTGTCCAGTCTTACAGCCAATGATTCTGAGATGCCTCCATCCGCATTATCAAGATTAAACGAGTAATTATCGCACTGTGGTAGTGCACTGCACGCAGCCAGGGGTGTTCTGCCTGCAATCACCGCAAAGTTAATTTATCTTTTCTCAACACACTTAATATTCAAGATCCCTAGCCGCGCTGGGTAGCCGTACGGCCTAAGGCGTCTTGTCACGGTTCGCGCGGCTCCTCCCGTCGGTGATTCGAGTCCTCCTTCGGGCATGGGCGAGTGTGTTTGTCCTTAGCGAAAGTTAGATTAAGTAGTGCGTAAGCCTAGGGAGCCCGCCCGGTTAGGTGTGCGGTCTAACGCACTCCTTTGAGGGCGGGAGGGCATGCGGGTCCCCGGCACGAATCCGCCCGCCGGATTGGTGTCGAGGTCCGCTGTGCCGGCCAGTCTGTGGATGGTTCTTAAGGCGGTTTTCCATCGGCCTCTGCCTAGGCGAATGCGGGCTGGTTCCCTTTATTCCGCCTCAGATACACTATGTCGGCGATTGCTGCTCAAACACTTTCTCTACGTACACGTACACGATAATTACTTTACCACGCAAACTTTGGGGTTACACACGTCTGCTGTGAGACGTCCCCGGTGTTTCCACTGGGGGCCAAACCATACAATGGCTCTGAGCACTATGGGACTTAACATATATATTCATCAGTCCCCTAGAACTACTTAAAGTTAACTAACCTAAGGATCCATGCCCGAGGCAGGATTCGAACCTGCGACCGTAGCAGTCGCGCGGGTCCGGACTGAGCGCCTAGAACCGCGAGACCACCGCGGCCGGCAAAACCATACAATAACCCTGGGTTCGTTATCAGGCGTCGGTGGTGTGAGTGGACTGCTGCACCCTGTTGTGGGGTTGTGTACCATTTACATCTACATCCACATCTACATCCACATCTACATCCATACTCCGTAAGTCACCTGACGGTGTGTAGTGGAGGGTACTCTGAGTACCTCTATCGGTTCTCCCTTCTATTCCATTCTCGTATTGTTCGTGGAAAGAAAGATTGTCGGTATGCCTCTGTGTGGGTTCTAACCTCTCTGATTTTATCGTCATGGTCTCTTCGCGAGATATACGTAGGAGGGAGCAATATACTGCTTGACTCCTCCGTGAAGGTATGTTCTCAAAACTTTAACAAAAGTCCGTAACGAGCTTCTGAGCGTCTCTCCTGCACAGTCTTCCACTGGAGTTTATCTATCATTTCCGTAACGCTTTCGCGATTAATAATGATCCTGTAACGAAGCGCGCTGCTCTCCGTTCGATCTTCTCTATCTCTTGTATCAACCCTATCTGGTACGGATCCCACACTGGTGAGCAATATTCAAGCAGTGGGCGAACAAGTGTACTGTAACCTACTTCCTTTGTTTCCGAATTGTACTTCCTTAAGATTCTTCCAATGAATCTCAATCTGGCTTGTGCTTTACCGACGATCAACTTTATATGATCATTCCATTTTAAATCACTCCTAATGCCTACTCCCAGATAATTTGTGGAATTAACTGCTTCCAGTTGCTGACCTGCTATATTGTATCTAAATGATAAGGGATCTTTCTTGCTATGGATTCGCAGCACTTAACACTTGTCTACATTGAAATTCAGTTGCCATTCCCTGCACCATGCGGCAGTTCGTTGCAGATCGTCCTGCATTTCAGTACAATTTTCCATTGTTAGAACCTCTCGATATTCCACGGCATCATCCGCAAAAAGCCTCAGTGAACTTCCGATGGCATCCACAAGGTCATTTATGTATATTGTGAATAGCAACGGTCCTACGACACTCCCCTGCGGCACATCTGAAAACACTCTTACTTCGGAAAACTTCGCTCCATTGAGAATGACATGCAGCGTTCTGTTATCTAGGAAATCGTCGTTCCAATCCGCAGCTCGTAGATTTCCGGTAGCGTTCTCGCTTCTTTTGCACGGGGTCCCGAGTTCGATTCCCGGCGGGGTCAGGGATTTTCACTACCTCGTGATGACAGGGTGTTGTATGTTCTTCATCATCATTGACTCGAAAGTTGCCGAAGTGGCGTCAACTAAGAAGGACTTGCCATGCGGCGGCCGAACTTACCGTATGGGGCCTCCCGGCCAACAAAGTCATACGATCACTTCATTTTCTCTTCAATCCAATCACACAGTTGGTCTGATAGTCCATATGCTCTTACTTTGTTCATTAAACGACTGTGGGGAAGTCAAGAAACACGACATCTACCTGGGAACGCTTGTCTATGGCCCTCTGATTCTCGTGGACTCTGCGGGCTATGGCAGGGACGAAGCCTCTCCTTCGTTTCTAGGTCCCCAGTTGAATACAATACAAAACCTAGGGACTGATGACATCAGCAGTTTGGTCCCATAGTCGTTACCACAAATTTCCAATTTTTCCAAGATCCCTAATTTTAAATAAGTGAATTTCTAAATAACATCTGCACAAATACAGAAAAAAGGGACACCATAACCCAATTACCACACACAACAGTGAGAAGGTCGCGTGGAACATATGGGAGATGCATCAGATTTAAATTGGAACAAATCGTCGACATTATGCCTGTCAGTCCCCTTTTAGTGTTTTGATTCTCGTCTTTAACAAATGCTCCATTATAACTACTGTCTTTGCGATACAGAGCACCTTTCGTCTTCCAAAGTTTGAAATGCACTTTGCTTGCACTTCTATTTCTGTAATTGTAAAACAAAAGTTAGGAAATCGTCGCTTTTTACATTCTGCATACATTGTCTGATCAAAAGTATTGCACATCTACTATTAGACGTTAATGTGAGGTGCATCTACCAGTTGAATCACATCCTGTATTTAAAATAAGGACTGGCAAGGCTGGAACACGTAATGTATATTAAGAAGTTCGTTTCGAAGTTTTGCAGCATTATATTCTCGTGAAATCCGACAGATTCAGCCAAATGTCGTCATCATCCCTTGCAAAAATGTTTAAATTGCGAGAAAACGTGAGCCGAAGACTGCTAAACAATTAGAAGGATAAGGAGGCGGAGCAGGAAGTGGCTAAGAGATCACCTGCACTACACCCATCATCCTCCTTTCCTAGAGTACTGCTGTACTGTACTGACTCTCCGTATATTGTTACTTTAACAAATGTTCCATTAAAACTACAGCCTTCGTGATATACAGCATGTGACAACACTTCTAAGTCGCACATCCTCTAAGAAAGGATGAAAATGGTTTGCATGTGACCTATTATTTACTATTTAACAATATGGAATACCGCATCTTCCTCTTTTCCGTAGATTTTATCTACATCTACCCATATACTCCACAAGCCACCAAGTAGTGTGTGGCGGTGGACACTATTCGCGCCAAACTCATATTTCCCCCCTCTGTTCCACTCGCGGATCGTGCAAGGGAAAAACGACTGTCTGAACGCCTCAGTACGAGCTCTAATTTCCCTTATCTTTGAATGGTGGTCATTGCGCGATATGAAAGTTGGTGGTAATAATGTATGCTCTACATCCTCGTCGAAGAACGGATTTTGGAATTTAGTGAGCAGCCCCTTCCGTTTAGCGCGTCGTCTACCTGCAAGTGTGTCCCACTTCATACTTTCTATAATATTTCTAACGGTCTCGCGATAGCTAAATGTACCAGTCACTAATCTTACAGCTCTTCTTTGGACCTTCTCAATCTCTTGACTCAGACCCAACTGGTAAGGGTTCCATACTGACGAACAGTACTCTAAGACTGGACGAACTAAAGTATTGTAAGCAATTATCTTTGTTGAAGGACTGCATCGCTTCCGGATTCTACCAATAAACCACAATCTATAGTTCGCCTTGCCCGTTACGTGTGTATTCTGATCGTTCCATTTGAAATCATTTCGAATAGTCACACCATGATACTTGACAGATGTAACCTCTTCCTAAGGCTGAGCATTTAAATTGTACTCGTATGTTAATGGGGATTTTCGCTTTGTTATACGCAGTAGGTTACACTAACTAATATTGAGAGACAACTGCCAGTCATTACACCACGAATTTGTTTTCTGCAAATCCTCATTGATTTGTTCTCAACTTTCGTGTCATATGACTTTCCTGTAGCTTACAACATCATCGGCAAACAGTCTAATGCTGCTGTCAATACGTAATCGTCTTATCCCATCTAGCACAGGGTCCGATTTTCAGGATTTGGCAAATTTTGTTTTATTATTTAAGTTTGTGGACAGATGACCCTCCTATGTCACTGATGCCAGCATGTCCTAGGTGAGGGAAGTCATGTGCGAAACTTCTCTCTGAGTGATATGAACTTCATGTGTGTCATCTATTTTAACTGTGTATTTGCCTGGGTACGATTCGAAGCTGAGTCGGATATTTTCTCAGCTCAGGGACTAGGTGTTGTGTTGTCCTAATTATCATCGACGCACAAGTCGCCGAAGTGGCGTCAAATCGCAAGACTTGCACACGGCGAACGGTGTACCTTACTTGAGGCCCTCGTAACAAAAAATGGTTCAAATGGCTCTGAGCACTATGGGACCCAACTGCTGTGGTCATCAGTCCCCTAGAACTTAGAACTACTTAAACCTAACTAACCTAAGGTCATCACACACATCCATGCCCGAGGCAGGATTCGAACCTGCGACCGTAGCAGTCGCACGGATCCGGACTGCGCGCCTAGAACCGCGAGACCACCGCGGCCGGCGACCTCGTCACATGACATTTACAGTTGTACTGTGTGTGTGTCCTATTCTCTCAATTTGGGGACCAGCCCAGCACTTGCCTAAACGAGCGTGGTAAACCGCCTAAAAACCACACTCGGACTGGCTAGTGTACCAGACCACAATCGTTAATCCGTCGTTTGGATTTGATCTGGATGTGAATCACCTCGACGACTCGTGAGCTAGGGCGCTGCATGTTACGCGACACAAGCAAATCAGCAGGTTGAAATACCACTACTTTCCTAATTACCCGTGCAAAATAACGAAGAACATGTGTTATAGCTCTGATTACTTGTGAGATAATGCTGGAAATACTAGCATCAGACATCCAGAACATGAACATCAATTAAGGATATTTTCACCTGCAGCTAAATATCTCAGTCACTAACAATCTCACATCAGCCAGTACTGCCTCGCGATAGTTGATGTCTGACTTTCTTATCATTGGCACGATCTTGTCCAGCAAGTGCCTATAACCTTCTCAGCTCATACGTATAAAAATGTTTAACGAAGCTTCTCCGCCACTCATCAGCTTCCAAGAAAATCATTCTGAGATTCTTGACCTCCAACAAATAACTCTCCACCATCTTGGTTTTCTTCTTTTCTTTTCTTTCTGTTACTCAACGTTGTGACCAAGAAGGTAACTGCTGCAACCGTTTGCGAAGGCTGCAGTATTCCAATGTTACTTCAATAGAGTTTGTGTATTGTGTGTGCCAGGGACCTAGAAACGACGGAGAGGGTTCCTCCCGACATATCCTTTAGTGGTTTACAACCCCACAACAGGCTATAGCTGCAGTTAACAGCTGTGAGATTTCATAATGGCTTCGGTGATAGAACCTACAGACGAGTCCAGAAACGATTTACAAGAATTTAGGAGAAAGAAACGCCGCCCTGAACTGTGGAAGTGATATGTGATTAAACAAAACAACGTCTTAGGTTTGGAGAATAACAAATGGAAAAGAAAAATTGTATCTAAAAGGGGAAAAGGTGCAGATTGCAGGTAAATTGTCATACAGTGTTCATTGTTTGTATTCTTTGTACATAATATAAAAGTAAAAGCAAGCTGTGTAGAAACGTTATACTAACATGTGATTGTAATCTGGGCTGTTACTCAAAACAAAATAATTGAGTACACCGTTCAGTTAAAACGTATCTCTTCTTCACCCAATGGCACTGTAATTGTGAAATAATCATCTATTCTCGTTAGGACGCTAATAGTTCCTCATTTTCATACTGTGCCGAGAGCATAAATGGACGTCATTTCTCTGAAACCTGGGACACTACAGGATGTTTCACTCATGACTGACTTTATCCCTTTGCAGTTTTGTGAGTATTTTGATAATATTCTAAAGAAATGTGCCGTTTAGAAAGTGACTGGTGGAGAGGAAGACAAAGATCTGAAACTGAAGTTTGGGACAGTGATCAAGAATGACAAGTTCATGAACGTGGGTGTCTGTCAGAATAAACAGGATTGTTTAATAAGCAAAAAATGTGGAATTAACTGTCTCATGCTACAAGCCAAAAAACTAAAAAGCATATTGATTTCCATTATATTTGCCTATTTTGAAATGTATTCTTAATTGTGAATGGCACAAACAACATAAATGTGTATGGACATGTGATTATAAAATATATTTTGCTTGAAAATTTACTATTTTTTAGGTATACCGTATTTTTGATAAAATCAGTGTTGATTAAATCAAAAAGTCTACTTGTCAGTATTTTCTATTAGCATTTTCTATTACTTGTTTTTATTCCATGATTAGAAATTTTGGTATGCACGTGAGAGTAACCGTAAGGTTTGGAAATAATGCAACTGAAGATTGTATAGTTTTTTCAAAATATTTCAAACCTGCCGTTGAGTGACATGTCCCCCTTTTTGATTTCAACGCCTCAGTCACGGAAAGGAAAGTTCATTTTGAGTCAAGAAATGGACTGGGACGAGAGTATTGGAACTAGAAAGAGGGACGATTTAAAGAAGCAGTAAGACTGAAACAATTCTCTGAAGATCACCGTAAGAGTAATGAAGAAACTTCCTCAGACCAGAGACTCATCATGACATCGTTGCATCGTTGTTTTACTAGTAATTGCAATTTTAGTAAGAGCTTTTACGTACACAGATTTTTCAAGCATGAGGGATCTGAACAATGCAGAAGATCAGGAGAAGAACATAACTTATCAATAGAGAGCAAACACAGAAGACCATCAGAAACCAATATTTCTGCGTTATATCGTTGACTGCGTTTACATAAACATATTGACTATTTTTTGGGTTCATTAACATTTTATTTTATCGATTATTACTTTTATGTTGTAATTTCATGCACTGACATGTTTCATGACCTTGGAGATTTGGACCTCAATTTGGTCCTACGGAGCTGACCTTTATTATTTAGAAAGGTCTGGGCGCACGGAAAAGTGGCACGCTCTGCGTATGCAGAAGATAATGGGTGTCTTTTGATCGTGAGGAGGAATTAACCAGCGAGCAAAAGCGATAGCGAACGGTACAAAAGAAAGTGACTGTTGAGCTCTCTCTTGTGCTACGGAAAAATACTTGGAACGCTGTATCAGTTGTCAAATTCATTTACTGTGAAGGCCAACACTGATTTAGTTAATAAGATAAACTTTAAATAAACTGACGCCACGCCAGCTAAACAAAATTTGTGTGGGCTGTCACTGTCACCTCCAATAACTCTGTATATACACACATCAAAAAAAGTTTTGCTTCACCTCGGTTCCGAGAGTTCCGGAACCTGTACAGAAAATTGGAATAGAGTTCAACATAAACCTCATTTCCGTCATTTATATTGCTCATGAAAACCACACATTGCATGTTGTACTTCAGACGTGGTGTTCCAGATTGCTGTACACACCGGTACCTCTAATACCCAGTAGCACGTCCTCTTGCATTGATGCATTCCTGTATTCGTTGCGTCATACTATCCACAAGTTCATCAAGGCACTGTTGGTCCTGATTGTTCCATTCCTCAACAGCCATTCGGCGTAGATCCTTCATAGTGGTTGGTGGGCTAGGTCTTCCATAAAAATCCCTTTTCAATTCATCCCAAGAATGTTTGATTGGGTTCATATCTGGAGAACATGTTGGCCACTCTATTCGAGCGATGTCCTTATCCTAAAGGAAGTCGTTCACAAGATGTGCACGATGGGGGCTCGAATTGCCGTCCATGAACACGAATGCCTCGCCAATATACTGCAGATATGGTTGCACTATCGGCCGGAGGATGGCATTCACGTATCGTACAGCCGTAACGGCGCCTTCCATGACCCAACCCCACATAATGCCATCCCAAAACAGCAGGGAACCTCCACCTTGCTGCGCTTAACTGGACAGTGTGTCTAAGGCTTTCAGCCTGACCAGGTTGCCTCTAAACACGTCTCCGACGACTGTTTGGTTGAAGGCATATGCGACACTCATCGGCCGGCCGCGGTGGTCTAGCCGTTCTAGGCGCTCAGTCCGGAACCGCGCGACTGCTACGGTCGCAGGTTCGAATCCAGCCTCGGGCATGGATGTGTGTGATGTCCTTAGGTTAGTCAGGTTTAAGTAGTTCTAAGTTCTAGGCGACTGATGACCACAGATGTTAAGTCCCATAGTGCTCAGAGTCATTTGAACCATTTGACACTCATCACTGAAGAGAACGTGATGACAATCCTGAGCGGTCTATTCGGCATGTTGCTGGACCTATCTGTATAGCGCTGCGTGGTGTCGTGGTTGCAAAGGTGAACCTCGCCATGGACGTCGGGAGTGAAGTTGCGCTGCATGCAGCCTATTGCGCACAGTTTGAGTCGTAACACGACGTCCTGTGGCTTCACGAAAAGCATCATTCAACATGGCAACATGGTGGCGTTGCTGTCAGGGTTCCTCCGAACCATAATCCGTAGGTAGCTGTCATCCACCGGAGCAGTTGCTCTTGTGTGACCTAAGCGAGGCATGTCATCGCCAGTTGCTGTCTCTTTGTATCTCCTCCATAACCGAACAACATCGCTTTGGTTCACTCGGAGACGCCTGGATATTTCCCTCGTTGAGAGCGCTTTCTGGCACAAAGTAACAATGCGGACGCCATGGAACCGCGGTATTGACCGTCTAGGAATGGTTGAACTACAGACAACACGAGCCGTGTACCTCCTTCGTGATGGTATGACTGGAATCATTGAAATATCCGTGAAGGTGAGGAAAAAAATAATTTTACAGCATGTCCAAGATGATATTCCTGTCACAGTTTTCTCTGCAAGAACGAAAGGTCCATAAACTTTGCAAAAAGGAATGGCACAAAACACATTCAGTTCGGTGAGTCTCTTCCACGTTCTAGAACGACACCAGAATTCGTGATCTCGAAATTTTTATATTAGGGCTGTTTACTTTACCCGATAGATAAAACGCCGACTCCCCCGAAAAGATAAGTCGTTAAGAAAATGTGTCCTCTGCCATATCCTGGAAAAGTCAAATGCAAAATTCATACCTTCTGTTACGGCCGCTGGGACACGGATACCACAGTGATAGCAACTCGTTAGGCTTTATATGTAGGCGTCGTTTCAGAACGCACCACGCCGTTGTTTGGGGAATCTGCAGCTCCTTGCCTGCCTATGTTGTGGACATCCTAGGGCTCCGTGTGAACGTATCTCTGATCTGCTCGATGATTTTATCAGACGTGAGTGGCCGGCCAGTGACCTTCCCTTTGCATATGCAACGATCTTTCACGAATTTTATATGCCAGTCATAAATATACTTGTGTAGAGGCGGCTTCTTTCTAAATCGACGGTGGAATCCACGCTGCACTCGAACTTCACTTAAATTTCAACAAATAAAATAATTTCTTTGGCGCTGTAGTCGCAAAGTTGCTACAAACAAACAACAACGCAGGTGTGTCTAAACTTTGAAGCTTCCTCTATGCAGGGACGTGTGTAATGTGTTACTACCTTTGTAGTTCGTCCGTAATAAACAACTGAGATCTGGTCTTTCTTTTTGAATCACCACACACCACAATTTATTCTTCAGAGAATGTTAAAATCTTTCTCGCAGTCACATCATTGACTTTACTGTATCAATAAAGCCGTAAAACCGCGGCGTTCTGAAAGAGGAATATTAAATCAACTCCAACTTCTTTGAGTTTCTCTGTGAACATAACGTTTTCGAAACATGTTCAATTACACATTACGTTGAAATACCTACTGAAAGACTGCATTTATCATAATTGACTATGTACATACCGATAGGAACCTTCTTGCAGCTATGTGACAATACATTTTCAGTTCAGTTACAATTAATGATGTCCGGATTGTCTAATAGAGTTTCAACAGATACACAACTAGTCAAGCGCTTATAACTTTGTAAATATGCCATTGTTGTGTTCTTCAGTCCTGAGATTGGTTTGATGCAGCTCTCCATGCTACTTTATCCTGTGCAAGCTTCTTCATCTCGCAGTACTTACTGCAACCTATATCCTTTTGAATCTGCGTAGTGTATTCATCTCTTGGTGTCCCACTACGATATTTACTCTTCACGCTGCCCTCCAATGCTAAATTTGTGATCACTTGATGCCTCAGAACATGTCCTACCAACCGGTCCCTTCTTCTTGTCAAGTTGTGCCCCAAACTCCTCTTCTCCCCAATCCTATTCAATACCTCCTCATTAGTTAAGTGAGCTACCCATCTAATCTTCAGCATTCTTCTGTAGCACCACATTTCGAAAGCTTCTATTATCTTCTTGTCCAAACCATGTATCGTCCATATTTCACTTCCATACATGGATACACTCCATACAAATATTTTTCAGAAATGACATCCTGACACATAAATCAATTCTCGATGTTAACAAAATTCTCTTCTTCAAAAACGCTATCCTTTCTATTCCCAGTCTGCATTTTATATCCACTCTACTTCGACCCTCTTCAGTTATTTTGCTCCCCAAATAGCGAAACTCCTTTACTATTTTAAATGTTTTATTACCTATTCTAATTCCCTCAGTATCATCTAACTTAATTCGACTACATCTCATTATCCCCGTTTTGCTTTTGTTGATGTTCATCTCATATCCTCCTTTCAAGACACTGTCCATTCCGTTCAACTGCTCTCCCAGGTCCTTTGCTGTCTCTCAGAGAATTACAGTGTCATCGGCGAACCTCCATGGATTTTAATACCTACTCCGAATGTTTCTTTTGTTTCCTTTACTGTTTACTCAATATACAGATTGAATATTGTCAGGGAGAGGCTACAACCCTGTCTCACTCCTTTCTGATCCACTGCTTTCCTTTCATGCCCCTCGACTCTTATAGCTGCCATCTCGTTTCTGTACATATTGTAAATAGGTTTTCGTTCCCTGGATTTTACCACTGCCACGTTTAGAAATTGAAAGAGAGTATTCCAGCCAAGATCGTCAAAAGCTTTCTCTAAGTGTAGAAATTCTAGAAACGTAGGTTTGCCTTTCCTTAATCTAATTTTGAAGATGAGTCGTAGGGTCAGTATAGCCTCACGTGTTCCAACATTTCTAAGGAATCCAAATTGATCATCCCCAAGGTCGGTCACTACCATTTGTTTGCATTCGTATGTAATGAATTCGTGTTAGTATTTTGCAGCCGTGGCTTGTTAAACTGATAGTTCGGTAATTTTCACATCTGTCACCACCAGCTTTCTTAGGGATTGTAATTATTATAGGTCGCTTATGTCAGTGGATATCCCCATTTGCAACTCGTATCTTCGCTAAGGTGAATCTCTATCCGTGTCTGTTCCGCTAACATACTTCTGTTAGCGCGTCACGTGCCTGCATCGCCAGAGGCGGCATCCAACGTCACGGCCGGCAGTGGTCATAAGGTTTTGGTTTATCAGTATAATTACGAAATAAACTTCTTTGGTCGTGTTTAAAGTAATCTGAATTAGTGAACCCAAGTCGTGGTACGGAGAACACATAGAAAAGATCACCGAATCACCTCCAACCTGAACTGCTAGCGACACAATGTGTGTTAAACATCTTATGTCATTTGGAAAGCGGCAAAACGACGACTCGTCGGACCACACTACGTGCCTTCAGCCAGCTGTTGTCCAGTTTCTGTTATTTCTGGAAAACTGCAGCCGTGCAGCTCTACACGGAGGTGACAAACGTCATGGGATACCTCCTAACATATTAAGATGGATACCATTGGTGATGTTACAGCTCTCGAAGAATGACATTACAATGAAATCCAGACCATTAGCTGTTTACAGGCGTTGGTATATATCAACGGGGGCAGTTGCATATGTGGAAATGTGGGTCTCACGGGGAGCATGCCAGAGATAGGTGCCTACAGTCACACTACCATGTGAGTCCGCGATAGCTCAGTCGGATAGAGCATCTGCCATGTAAGCACGAGATCCCGGCTTCGCGTTCCGGTGGGGACACTCATTTTCAGCTTTTCCCGTAGATATTTATCAACGCCTGTAAGTAGCTAATAGTCTGGATTTCACTGTATTTTCAACCTCCTATTATCGTGTCCGATCTCGTTTACCCCGGCGTAGCGCGGCAGCTCAACGTGGGCTGGACTCAACAGGTCGCTGGAAGTCAACTGCAGAAATACTGAGCCACGCTGTTTCAACAGCCGTCCATAATAGCGAAAGTGTTGCCAGGGCACGATTTTGTACACGAACTGACCTATCGATTACGTCCCGTAAGTGTTCGATGGGATTCGTGTCGGGAGATCTTGGCAGCCGTATCATTCGCTCAAATTGTCCTGAATGTTCTTGAAACCAATCGCCAACAGTTGTAGCCAGATGACATGATGCACTGTCATCCATAAAAATTACACCATTGTTTGGGAACATGATGTCCATGGATGGCGCAAATGGTCCCCAGACAGCCGAACACGATCATTTTCAGTCAATGATCGGTCCAGTTGGACCAGGGGGCACAATCCAGTCCATGTAAACACAGCCCACACCACTATGGAGCCACCAACAGCTTGCACAGTGCCTTGTTGAAAACTTGGGCCCATGGCTTCGTGAGGTCTGCACCACTCTCTAACCCTACTATCAGCTCTTACCAACCGAAATCGGGACTCATCTAACCATGCCACCGTTCTCCAATCGTCTAGGGTCCTGCCGATTTGGTCACGGGCGCAGGAGAGACGCTGCTGCCGTAGCCCATTAACACAAATTTCGCAGCGCTGTCCTACGGGATACGTTCGTCGTACGTTCCACATCGATTTCAGCCTTTATTTCACGCAGTCTTGCTTGTCTGTTAGCACTGACAACACCACGCAAACGCCACTGCTCTCGGTCGTTAAGCGAAGGCTGACGGGCACTGTGTTGTCCGCATTGAGAGGTTGGTTGGTTGGTTGTGGTCTTCAGTCCTGAGACTGGTTTGATGCAGCTCTCCATGCTACTCTATCCTGTGCAAGCCTCTTCATCTCCCTGTACCTACTGTAGCCTACATCCTTCTGAATCTGCTAAGTGTATTCATCTCTTGGTCTCCCTCTACGATTTTTTCCCTCCACGCTGCCCTCCTATACTAAATTGGTGATCCCTTGATGCCTCAGAATATGTCCTACCAACCGATCTCATTTTCTAATCTAACTCCCTCAATATCACCCAACTTAATTCGACTACATTCCATTATCCTCGTTTTGCTGTATATCGCTAAATTTCGCTAATATCTCACACTTGTGAAGCCACCACCACTAGCATAGGATAGGAACACTAAGACATCTTTATTATAAACAAGAGAAAATGCAGTGAGAGTATCTTCCATGGTCCCCAATGTGCATTCTAAGTGCTCAGTGCCACACCATGACTGGCTGCTGCCGCCCAGACTGTAATCTTTCCACAAGAAGCACTACTGCTCGTACAAGACTGGCAGCGCAAGTGCGCAGCAGTCATAGGCCACTGCCAGTGGACACATGATAACACAAACAAATATCAGCCGAGCCAACTGTAGGGAACAACTAGTCCATAGTCCAGTCTTACAGCCATTGATTCTGAGATGCCTCCATCCAAATTATCATGATTAAACGAGTAATGATCGCACTGTGGTTGTGCACTGCACGCAGCCAGGGGTGTTCTGGCTTCAATCACCGTAAAGTGTAATTTATCTTTTCTCAACACGCTTAATATTCAAGATCCCTAGCCGCGGTGGGTAGCCGTACGGCCTGAGGCGTCTTGTCACGGTTCGCGCGGCTCCTCCCGTCGGTGGTTCGAGTCCTGTGTGTTAGTCCTAAGCGTAAGTTAGATTAAGTAGTGCGTAAGCCTAGGGAGCGTGCCCGGTTAGCTGTGCGGTCTAACGCACTGCTCTGCGAGCGGGAAGGCGTGCGGGTCCGCGGCACGGATGGTTTTTAAGGCTGTTTTCTTCTGCTTCTGCCTAGGCGAATGCGGGCTGGTTCCAATTATTCCGCCTCAGTTACACTATGTCGGCGATTGGTGCAAGCCGGCCGATGTGGCAGAGCGGTTCTAGGAGCTACAGTCAGGTTAGAATCGTGCATCGGGCATGGATGTGTGTGATGTCCTTAGGTTAGTTAGGTTTAAGTAGTTCTAAGTACTAGGGGACTGATGACCTCAACAGTTGAGTCCCATAGCGGTCAGAGCCATTTTTTTCCACGTACGTGTACACCATAGTTACTCTACCACGTAAACATTGGAGTTATACTCGTCTGGTGTGAGACGTTCCCGAGGTGGGAGGGGAAGGGGTAGGTGGTGGTCGACTGGGGGCAGAACCACATAATAACCCTGGGTTCGGTGTGGGGCGGTTCAAATGGCTCTGAGCACTATGGGACTTAACATCTGTGGTCATCAGTCCCGTAGAACTTAGAACGACTTAAATCTAACTAACCTAAGGACATCACACACATACATACTCGAGGCAGGATTCGAACCTACGACCGTAGCGGTCACGCGGTTCCAGACTGAAGCGCCTCGAACCGCACGGCCACATCTGCCGGCGGTGTGTGGCAGTGATGGGGTGAGTGGACTGCTGTAGCCTGTTGTGGGGTTGTGAACCTCTCCGTCGTTTCTACGTACCCAGCTGAAATACAAAGCCTAGGGACTGAAGACTTTAGCAGTTTGGTCCCATAGTCGTTACAACAAATTTCCAATTTTTTCCAGGATCCCTACGTTTAAATAAGTAATTGAATTTCTAAATAACATCCGCACAAATACAGAAAAATTGGACACTATAACCCAATTACCGCACACAACAGTGCGAATGTTGCATGGAACATATAGGAGATGCATCACATTTAAATTGAAACAAATCGTCCACATTATGCCTGTCAGTCCCCTTTTAGTGTTTTTATTCTCTTCTCTAAAAAATGCTCCATTATAACTACTGTCTTTGCGATATACCGCACCTTACGTCTTCCAAATTTTCAAACGCAATTTGCTTGCACTTCTATTTCTGTAATTGTTTAATCACAGTTCGGAAATCACCGCTATTTACATTCTGCATACACTGTCTGATCAAACGTATTGCACATCTACTATTGGACGTTATTGTGAGGTGCATCTAACAGTTGAATCACACGCTGTATTTAAAATAAGGACTGGCAAGGCTGGAACACGTAATGTATATTAAGCCGTTCGTTTCGAAATTTTGTAGCATTATATTCTCGTGAAATCTGACAGATTCAACAAAATATCTTCATCATCCGCAGCAAAAATGTTTAAATTGCGAGAAAACGTGACCCGAAGACTGTTAAACAATTAGAAGGATAAGGAGAGCGAGCAGAAGTGGCTAAGAGATCACCTGCACTACACCCATCATCCTCCTTTCCTAGAGTACTGCTGTAGCCCCTACTGTACTGATTTTCCGTATATTGTTATATTAACAAATGTTCCATTAAAACTACAGCCTTCGTGATATACAGCATGTGACAACACTCCTTCGCTAATGTAAAGAACTTCATCTGTTAAACAAAAGTCGCACATCCTCTAAGAAAGGATGAAAATGGTTTGCATGTAAACTACTATTTACTATCCAACAATGTGGAATACCACTTCTTCCTCTTTTCCATAGCTTAAATCTACATCTACATCTACACTACTGGCCATTACAATTGCTACACCACGAAGATGACGTGCTACAGACGCGAAATTTAACCAACAGGAAGAAGATGCTGTGATATGCAAATGATTAGTTTTTCAGAGCATTCACACAAGGTTGCCGCCGGTGACGATACCTATAACGTTCTGACATGAGGAAAGTTTCCAACCGATTTCTCATACACAATCAGCAGTTGACCGGCGTTGCCAGGTGCAACGTTGTTGTGATGCCTCGTGTAAAGTGGAGAAATGCGCACCATCACGTTTCCGACTTTGATGAAGGTCGGATTGTAGCCTATCGCGATTCCGGAGACATCGCTTAGCCACAATCTGGGGGATGTTGCCAGAATGCGATTTTCACTAGCAGAGTGAAAATCTCATTCTGGAAACATCCCCTACGCTGTTGCTAAGCCATGTCTCTGCAATATCCTTTCTTTCAGGAGTGCTAGTTCTGCAAGGTTTGCAGGAGAGTTTCTGTAAAGTTTGGAAGGTAGGTGACGAGGTACTGGCAGACGTAAGGCTGTGAGGAAGGGTCGTGAGTCGTGCTTGGTTAGCTCAGTTGGTAGAGCACTTGCCCGTGAAAGGCAAAGTTACCGAGTTCGAGTCTATGTCCGGCACACAGTTTTAATCTGCCAGGAAGTTTCAGGGTTGTTTAATAAGCTAAATGTGGGTTTAACTTTCTCATGCTACAAGCCAAAGCACTAAAAAGCATATTGATTTCCTATTATATTGCCTATTTTTATATGTCCCCCCCCCATAAACCATGGACCTTTTCCTTGGAGGGGAGGCTTGCGTGCTTCAACGATACAGATAGCCGTACAATAGGTGCAACCACAACGGAGGGGTATCTGTTGAGAGGCCAGACAAACGTGTGGTTCCTGAAGAGGGGCAGCAGCCTTTTCAGTAGTTGCAGGGGCAACAGTCTGGATGATTGACTGATCTGGTCTTGTAACACTAACCAAAACAGCCTTGCTGTGCTGGTACTGCGAACGGCTGAAAGCAAGGGGAAACTACAGCCGAAATTTTTCCCGAGGGCATGCAGCTTTACTGTATGATTGAATGATGATGATGTCCTCTTGGTTAAAGCATTCCGGAAGTAAAATACTCCCATTCGGATCTCCGGGCGGGGACTACTCAAGAGGACGTCGTTATCAGGAGAAAGAAAACGTGTTCTACGGATCGGAGCGTGCAATGTCAGATCCTTTAATCGGGCAGCTAGGTTAGAAAATATGAAAAGGGAAACGGATAGATTAAAGTTAGATATAGTGGGAATTAGTGACGTTCGGTGGCAGGAGGAACAAGACTTTTGGTCAGGTGAATACAGGGTTATAAATACAAAATCAAATAGGTGTAATACAGGAGTAGGTTTAATAATGAATAAAAATAGGAGTACGGGTAAGCTACTACAAACAACATAGTGAACGCATTATTGTGGCCAAGATAGACACGAAGCCGACGCCTACTACAGTAGTACAAGTTTATATGCCAACTAGCTCTGCAGATGATGAAGATGTCGGTGAAATGTATGATGAGATAAAAGAAATTATTCAGACAGTGAAGGGAAATGAAAATTTAATAGTTGTCGGGGACTGGAATTCGAGAGTAGGAAAATGGAGAGAAGGAAACATAGTAGGTGAATATGGATTGGGGGTAAGAAATGAAAGAGGAAGCCATCTGGTGGAATTTTGCACAGAGCATAGCTTAATCATAGCTAACACTTTGTTCAAGAATCATAAAAGTATCAGGTTGTATACATGGAAGAAGCCTGGAGACACTAGAAGGTATCAGATAGATTATATAATGGTAAGGCAGAGATTTAGGAACCAGATTTTAAATTGTAAGACATTTCCAGGGGCAGATGTGGACTCTGACCACAATCTATTGGATATGAACTGTAGATTAAAACTGAAGAAACTACGAAAATGTGGGAATTTAAGGAGATGGAACCTGGATAAACTGAAAGAACCGGAGGTTGTACATAGTTTCGGGGAGCGCATAAGGGAACAATTGACAGGAATGGGGGAAAGAAATACAGTAGAAGAGGAATGGGTAGCTTTGAGAAATGAAATAGTGAAGGCAGCGGAGGATCAAATAGGTAAAAGGACGAGGGCTGGTAGAAACCCTTGGGTAACAGAAGAAATTTTGAATTTAATTGATGAAAGGAGAAAGTATAAAAAAGAAGTAAATGAAGCAGGCAGAAAGAAATACAAACGTCTAAAAATGAGATCAACAGGAAGTGGAAAATGGCTAAGCATTCATGGCTAGAGGACAAATGTAAGGATGTAGAGGCTTATCTCACTAGGGATAAGATAGATACTGCCTAAAGGAAAATTAAAGAGACCTTTGGAGAAAGGAGAACCACTTGCATGAATATCAAGAGCTTTGATGGAAACCCAGTTCTAAGCAAAGAAAGGAAAGCAGAAAGGTGGAAGCAGTATATAGAGGGTCTATACAAGGGTGATGTACTTGAAGACAGTATTATGGAAATGGAAGAGGATGTAGATGAAGATGAAATGGGAGACACGATACTGCGTGACGAGTTTGACAGAGCAGTGAAAGACCTAAGTCGAAACAAGGCCCCGGGAGTAGACAACATTACATTAGAACTACTGATGGCCTTGGGAGAGCCTGTCCTGACAAAACTTTTCCATCTGGTGAGCAAGATGTATGAGGCAGGCGAAATACCCTCAGACTTCAAGAAGAATGTAATAATTCCAATCCCAAAGAAAGCAGGTGTTGAAAGATGTGAAAATTACCGAACTATCAGTTTAATAAGTCACAGCTGCAAAATACTAACGCGAATCATTTACAGCATTTTCTATTACTTGCTTTTATTGCATGTAAGAGTAACCGTAAGGTTTGCAAATAATGCTGATGATTTTATAGTTTTTCCAAAATATTTCAAACCTGCTGTTGAATGACATGTCCCACTTTTTGATTTCAACGCCTGAGTCAAGGAATGGAGAGTTCACTTTGAGACAAGAAAGGGACAGGGACAAGAGGATTGGAACCAGAAAGAGGGACGATTTAAAGAAGCAGTTAGACTGAAACAATCCTCTGAAGGTCTTCGTAAGAGTAATGAAGAACCTTCCAGAGACCAGAGACTCATCATGACATCGTTGCATCGTTGTAATAAGATCTTTTACGTACGCAGATTATTTCTAGAATGAGGGAGCTGAACAAGGCAGAAAACCGGGAGAGGAACATATCATATCGATATAGACCAAACGCAGAAGACCATCAGAATCGAGGAAATAAACATTTCGGTGTTATATTGTTGATTGCTTTTACATACACATATTGACTGTCATTTTTTGGGTTCATAAACATTTTATTTTATCTGTTATTACCTTTATGTTGTAATTTCTTGTACTGACAAGTTCCATGACCTTGGAGATTTGCTCCGCAATTTGGTCCTACGGAGCTGACCTTTATTCTTTAAAAAGGTCTGGGGGCACGGAAAAGTGGCACGGTCTGCGTATGCAGACGATAATGGCTGTGTTTTGATCGTGAGGAGGAATTATACAGTGAGAAAACTAGATAGCGGACGGTACAAAAGAAAGTGACTGTTGAGCTCTCTCTTCTGCTACGGAAAAATACTTAAAACGGTGTATCAATTGTCAAAATCATTTACTGTGAGGGACAACACTGATTTAGTTCATAAGATAACCTTTAAATAAACTGACGCCGCGCCAGCTAAATAAAATTTGCGTGGGCGGCCACTGCCACCTCCAATAACTTCTATATACACACATCAAACAAACTTTTGCATCACCTCGGTTTCGAGAGTTCCGGAATCGGTACAGAAAATTGGAATAGAGATCAACATAAACCTCATTTCCGTCCTTTATATTGCTCATGAAAACCACACATTGCATGTTGTACTTCAGACGTGGTGTTTCAGATTTCTGTACACACCGGTACCTCTAATACCCAGTCTCACGTCCTATTGCATTGATGCATTCCTGTATTCGCCGCGGCATACTATCCACAAGTTCATCAAGGCACTGTTGGTCCTGATTGTTCCACTCCTCAACAGCCATTTGGCATAGGTCCCACAGAGTGGTTGGTGGGTCACGTCGTCCATAAACAGCCCTTTTCAATTCATCCCAGGAATATTTGATAGGGTTCATATCTGGAGAACATGTTGGCCACTCTAGTCGAGCGATATCGTTATCCTGAAGGAAGCCATTCACAAGATGTGCACGATGGGGGCTCGAATTGCCGTCCATGAACACGAATGCCTCGCCAATATGCTGCCGATATGGTTGCACTATCGGTCGGAGGATGGCATTCACGTATCGTACAGACGTTACGGCGCCTTCCATGACCACCAGCGGCGTACGTCGGGCTTTCATGATACCTCTCCAAAACACTAGGGAATGTTCACCTTGCTGCACTCACTGGACGGTGTGTCTAAAGCGTTCAGCCTGACCCGGTTGCTTCCAAACACGTCTCCGACGATTGTCTGGTTGAAGGCATATGCGACACTCGTCGGTGGAGAGAACGTGGTGCCAGTCCTGAGCGGTCTATTCGGCATGTTGCTGAGCCCATCTGTACAGCGCTGCATAGTATCGTGGTTGCAAAGATGGACCTCGCCATGGACGTCGGGAGTGAAGTTGCGCTACATGCAGCCTATTGCGCACAGTTGGAGTCGTAACACGACGTCCTGTGGCTGCACGAAAAGCATTATTCAACATGGTGGCGTTGGTGTCAGGGTTCCTCCGAACCATAATCCGTAGGTAGGTGTCATCCACCGCAGCAGTAGCCCTTGAGCAGCCTAAGCGAAGCATCTCATCGCCAATTCCTCTCTCTCTGTATCTCCTCCATGTCTGAACAATATCACTTAGGTTCACTTGGAGACGCCTTGATATTTCCCTCGTTGAGAGCCCTTTCTGGCACAAAGTAACAATGCAGACACGATCGAACCGCGGTATTGACCGTCTAGGTGTGGTTGAACTACAGGCAACACGAGCCGTGTACCTCATTCGAGATGGAATAACTGGAATCACTGAAATATTGGTGAAGGTGAGGAAACAAATAATTTTACAGCATCCCCAAGATGATATTCCAGTCACCGTTTTCTCCGCAAGAACGACAGGCCCATAAACTTGGCAAACAGGAATGGCACAAAACACATTCAGTTTCGTTGAGTCACTTCCACGTTCTGGAACGACGCCAAAATTTTGTGACCTCCAAATTTTTATATAATGGCTGTTTAATTCACCCGATAGATAAAACGCCGATTCGCCCGAAAAGATGAGTCGTTAAGAAAATGTGTCCTCTTGCATATCCTGGAGAAGTGAAATGCAAAATTCGTACCTTCTGTTACAGCCGTTGAGACACAGATACCACAGTAATAGCAACTCGTTAGGCTTTACATGTAAGCGTCGTTTGAGAACGCATCCCGCCGTTGTTTGGGGAAGCTATCCTATCCTGCCTATGTTGTGGACTTCCGAGGGCTCCGTGTGAACGTATCTCTGATATGCTGATGTTTTCATCAGACGTGAGTTGCCGGCCAGTGCCAAAAAAATGGCTCTGAGCACTATGGGACTTATCTTCTGAGGTCATCACTCGAACTTCACGCAAATTTCAACAAATAAAATAATTTCTGTGGCGGTGTAGTCGCCAAGTTGCAACAAACAAACAACAACGCATGTGTGTCTAAACTTTGAATCTTCCTCTAGCCAGGGACGTGCGTAAGGTGTTACTGCCTTTGTAGTTCGTCTGTAATAAACAACTGAGGTCTGGTCTTTCTTTCTGAAACACCAGGTACAACATTCTATTCTTCAGAGACTGTTAAAATGTTTCTCGCAGTCACATCACTGGCTTTACTGTATCAATAAAGATGTAAAACTGCGACGTTCTGAAAGAGGAATATTAAATCAACTCCAACTTTTTTGAGTTTCTCTGTGAACATAACGTTGTCGAAACATGTTCAGTAACAACATCACGTTGAAATTTCTAATGAAAGTCGGCATTTATCATAATTGACTATGTACATAGCGACAGGAACCTTTTTACAGTTATGTGACAATACATTTTCAGTTCAGTTACAATTAACGATGCCCAGATTGTTTAATAGAGTTTCAACACATTCAAAACTAATCAAACACTTATAACATTGTAAATATGCCATTGTTGTGGTCTTCAGTACAGAGACTGGTTTTATGCAGCTCTCCATGCTACTCTATCCTGTGCAAGCTTCTTCATCTCCCAGTACTTACTGCAACCTACATCCTTTTGAATCTGCTTAGTGTATTCATCTCTTGGTCTCCCTCTACAATTTTTACCCACCACGCTGCCCTCCTATACTAAATTGGTGATCCCTTGATGCCTCAGAACATGTCCTACCAACCGATCCCTTCTTCTTGGCCAGTTGTGTCACAAACTCCTCTTCTCCCCAATCCTATTCAATACTTCCGCATTAGTTATGTGATCTACCCATCTTATCTTCAGCATTCTTCTGTAACACCACATTTCGAAAGCTTCTATTCTCTTCTTGTCCAAACTATTTATCGTCCATGTTTCACTTCCATACATAGCTACACTGCATACAAATAATTTCAGAAACGACTTTCTGACACATAAATCTATACTCGATGTTAACAAATTTCTCTTCTTCAGAAACGCTTTCCTTGCGATTGCCAGTCTACATTTTATATCCTCTCTACTTCGACCATCATCAGTTATTTTGCTCCACAAATAGCAAAACTCCTTTATTACTTTAAGTGTTTTATTTCCTAATCTAATTCCCTCAGCATCATCCGACTTATTTCGACTACATTCCATTAACCTCGTTTTGCTTTTGTTGATGTTCATCTTATATCCTCCTTTCAAGACACTGTCCATTCCGTTCAACTGCTCTTCCAAGTCCATTGCTGTCTCTGACAAAATTACAAAAAATGGTTCAAATGGCTCTGAGCAATATGGGAAATAACTTGTAAGGTCATTAGTCCCCTAGAACTTAGAACTACTTAAACCTAACTAACCTAAGGACATCACACACATCCATGCCCGAGGCAGGATTCGAACCTGCGAACGTAGCGGTCACACGGTTCCAGACTGAAGCGCCTAGAACCGCACAGCCACACTGGCCGGCTACAGAATTGCAATGTCATCGGCGAACCTCAAACTTCTTTACCTTGTCTATAGATTTTAATACCTACTCCGAATTCTTTTACTGCCTGCTCAATATACAGATTGAATAACATCGGGGAGAGGGTACAAACCTGTCTGACTCCCTTCCCAACCACTGCTTGCCTTTCATGCACCTCGACTCTTATAACTGCCATCTGGTTTCTGTACAAATTGTAAACAGCCTTTCGCTCCCTGTATTTTACCCCTGCCACCCTTAGAATTTGAAAGAGAGTATTCCAGTCAACATTGTCAAAAGCTTTCTCTAAGTCTACAAATGCTAGAAACATAGGTTTTGCCTTTCCTTAATCTGTTTTCTAAGATAAGCCGTAGGATCAGTATTGCCTCACGTGTTCCAGCATTTCTATGGAATCCAAACTGATCTTCCCCGAGGTCGGCTCCTGCTAGTTTTTCCATTCGTCTGTAAATAATTCGCGTTACTATTTTGCTGCTGTGACTTATTAAACTGATAGTTCGGTAATTTTCACAACTGTCAACACCTGCTTTCTTTGGGATATTCTTCTTGAAGTCTGAGGGTATTTCGGCTGTCTCATACTCAAGAGAAAGAAAACTGGCGTTCTACGGATCGGAGCGTGGAATGTCAGATCCCTTAATCGGGCAGGTAGGTTAGAAAATTTAAAAAGGGAAATGGATAGGTTAAAGTTAGATATAGTGGGAATTAGTGAAGTTCGGTGGCAGGAGGAACAAGACTTCTGGTCAGGTGACTACAGGGTTATAAACACAAAATCAAATAGGGGTAATGCAGGAGTAGGTTTAATAATGAATAGGAAAATAGGAATGCGGGTAAGCTACTACAAACAGCATAGTGAACGCATTATTGTGGCCAAGATAGATACGAAGCCCACACCTACTACAGTAGTACAAGTTTATATGCCAACTAGCTCTGCAGATGACGAAGAAATTGAAGAAATGTACAATGAAATAAAAGAAATTATTCAGATAGTGAAGGGAGACGAAAATTTAATAGTAATGGGTGACTGGAATTCGAGTGTAGGAAAAGGGAGAGAAGGAAACATAGTAGGTGAATATGGATTGGGGCTAAGAAATGAAAGAGGAAGCCGCCTAGTAGAATTTTGTACAGAGCACAACTTAGTCATAGGTAACACTTCGTTTAAGAATCATGAAAGAAGGTTGTATACGTGGAAGAACCCTGGAGATACTAAAAGGTATCAGATAGATTATATAATGGTAAGACAGAGATTTAGAAACCAGGTTTTAAATTGTAAGACATTTCCAGGGGCAGATGTGGACTCTGACCACAATCTATTGGTTATGACCTGTGGTTAAAACTGAAGAAACTGCAAAAATGTGGGAAATTAAGGAGATGGGATCTGGATAAACTGAAAGAACCAGAGGTTGTACAGAGTTTCAGGGAGAGCATAAGGGAACAATTGACAGGAATAGGGGAAAGAAATACAGTAGAAGAAGAATGGGTAGCTCTGAGGGATGAAGTAGTGAAGGCAGCAGAGGATAAAGTAGGTAAAAAGACGAGGGCTGCTAGAAATCCTTGGGTAACAGAAGAAATATTGAATTTAATTGATGAAAGGAGAAAATATAAAAATGCAGTAAATGAAGCAGGCAAAAAGGAATACAAACGTCTCAAAAATGAGATCGAGAGGAAGTGCAAAATGGCTAAACAGGGATGGCTAGAGGATAAATGTAAGGATGTAGAGGCTTATCTCACTAGGGGTAAGATAGATACTGCCTACAGGAAAATTAAAGAGACCTTTGGAGAGAAGAGAACCACGTGTATGAATATCAAGAGCTCAGATGGCAACCCAGTTCTAAGCAAAGAAGGGAAGGCAGAAAGGTGGAAGGAGTATATAGAAGGTTTATACAAGGGTGATGTACTTCAGGACAATATTATGGAAATGGAAGAGGATGTAGATGAAGACGAAATGGGTGATACGATATTGCGTGAAGAGTTTGACAGAGCACTGAAAGACCTGAGTCGGAACAAGGCCCCCGGAGTAGACAACATTCCATTAGAACTACTGACGGTCTTGGGAGAGCCAGTCATGACAAAACTCTACCAGCTGGTGAGCAAGATGTATGAGACAGGCCAAATACACTCAGACTTCAAGAAGAATATAATAATTCCAATCCCAAAGAAAGCAGGTGCTGACAGATGTGAAAATTACCGAACTATCAGTTTAATAAGTCACAGCTGCAAAATACTAACGCGAATTCTTTACAGACGAATGGAAAAACTGATAGATGCGGATCTCTGGGAGGATCAGTTTGGATTCCGTCGAAATGTTGGAACACGTGAGGCAATACTGACCTTACGACTTATCTTAGAAGAAAGATTAAGAAAAGGCAAACCTACGTTTCTAGCATTTGTAGACTTAGAGAAAGCTTTTGACAATGTTGACTGGAATACTCTTTTTCAAATTCTAAAGGTGGCAGGGGTAAAATACAGGGAGCGAAAGGCTATTTACAATTTGTACAGAAACCAGATGGCAGTCATAAGAGTCGAGGGGCATGAAAGGGAAGCAGTGGTTGGGAAAGGAGTGAGACAGGGTTGTAGCCTCTCCCCGATGTTATTCAATCTGTATATTGAGCAAGCAGTAAAGGAAACAAAAGAAAAATTTGGAGTAGGTATTAAAATTCATGGAGACGAAGTAAAAACTTTGAGGTTCGCCGATGACATTCTAATTCTGTCACAGACGGCAAAGGACTTGGAAGAGCAGTTGAACGGAATGGACAGTGTCTTGAAAGGAGGATATAAGATGAACATTAACAAAAGCAAAACGAGGATAATGGAATGTAGTCCAATTAAATCGGGTGATGCTGAGGGAATTAGATTAGGAAATGAGACACTTAAAGTAGTAAAGGAGTTTTGCTATTTGGGGAGCAAAATAACTGATGATGGTCGAAGTAGAGAGGATATAAAATGTAGACTGGCAATGGCAAGGAAAGCGTTTCTCAAGAAGAGAAATTTGTTAACATCGAATATAGATTTAAGTGTCAGGAAGTCATTTCTGAAAATATTTGTTTGGAGTGTAGCCATGTATGGAAGTGAAACATGGACGATAACTAGTTTGGACAAGAAGAGAATAGAAGCTTTCGAAATGTGGTGCTACAGAAGAATACTGAAGATAAGGTGGATAGATCACGTAACTAGTGAGGAGGTATTGAATAGGATTGGGGAGAAGAGAAGTTTGTGGCACAACTTGACTAGAAGAAGGGATCGATTGGTAGGACATGTTTTGAGGCATCAAGGGATCACAAATTTAGCATTGGAGGGCAGTGTGGAGGGTAAAAATCGTAGAGGGAGACCGAGAGATGAGTACACTAAGCAGATTCAGAAGGATGTAGGTTGCAGTAGGTACTGGGAGATGAAGAAGCTTGCACAGGATAGAGTAGCATTGAGAGCTGCATCAAACCAGTCTCAGGACTGAAGACCACAACAACAACATACATCTTGCTCACCAGATGGTAGAGTTTTGTCAGGACTGGCTCTCCCAAGGCCGTCAGTAGTTCCAGTTTGTCTGCTCTCAGGGCCTTGTTTCGACTCAGGTCTTTCAGCGCTCTGTGAAACCCTTCACGCAGTATCGTATCTCCTATTTCAACTTCATCTACATTCTCTTCCATTTCTATAATATTGTCCTCAAGAACATCGCCCTTGTATAGACCCCCTATATACTCCTTCCATCTTTCTGCTTTCCCTTATTTGTTTAGAACTGGGTTTCCATCAAAGCTCTTGATATTCATACAAGTGGTTCTCCTTTCTCCAAAGGTCTCTTTAATTTTCCTGTAGGCAGTATCTATCTTACCCCTAGTGAGATAAGCCTCTACATCCTTACATTTGTCCTCTAGCCATCGCTGTTTAGCCATTTTGCACTTCCTGTCGATCTTATTTTTGAAACGTTTGTATTCCTTTCTGTCTGCTTCATTTACTGCGTTTTTGTATTTTCTCCTTTCATCATTTGAATTCAATATTTCTTCTGTTACCCAAGGATTTCTACTAGCCCTTGTCTTTTTACCTACTTGATCCTCTGCTGCCTTCACTACTTCATCCCTCAGAGCCACCCATTTTTGTTCTACTGCATTTCTTTCCCCCATTCCCGTCAATTGTTCCTTTATGCTCTCCCTGAAACTCTGTACAACCTCTGGTTTAGTCAGTTTATCCAGGTCCCATCTCCTTATATTCCCACCTTTTCGCAAGTTTCTTCAGTTTTAATCTACAGTTCATAACTAATAGATTGTGGTCAGAGTCCACATCTGCCCCTGGAAATGTCTTACAATTTAAAATCTGGTTCCTAAATCTCTGTCTTACCATTATATAATCTATCTGATAGCTTCTAGTATCTCCAGGATTCTTTCATGTATACAACCTTCTTTTATGATTCTTGAACCAAGTGTTACCTATGAGTAAGTTATACTCCGTGCAAAATTCCACCAGGCTGCTTCCTCTTTCATTTCTTAGCCCAATCCATATTCACCTACTATGTTTCCTTCCCTCCCTTTTCCTACTCTCGAATTCCAGTCTCCGATGACTATTAAATTTTCGTCTCCCTTCACTGTCTGAATAATTTCTTTTATCTCAACATACATTTCATCAACATCTTAATCATCTCCAGAGCTTATTGGCACATAAACTTGTACTGCTGTAGTAGGCATCGGATTCGTGTCTATCTTGGCCACAATAATGCGTTCACTATGCTGTTTGTAGTAGGTTACCCGCACTCCTATTTTTTTTATTCATTATTAAACCTACTCCTGCATTACCCCTATTTGATTTCGTATTTATAACCCTGTATTCACCTGACCAGAAGCCTTGTTCCTCCTGACACCGAACTTCACTAATTCCCGCTATATCTAACTTTATCCTATCCATTTCCCTTTTTAAATTTTATAACTTACCTGCCCCATATTGGGATCTCCGTAGAACGCCAGTTTTCTTTGTCCTGGTGACGACGCCCTTTGAGTAGTCCATCCCCGGAGATCTAGATGAGGGTCTATTTTACCTCCGGAATATTTTACCCAAGAGGATGCCATCATCATTTAATCATACAGTAAAGCTGCAGGCCCTCGGGAAAAATTACTGCTGTAGTTTTCCCTTGCTTTCAGTCGTTCGCAGTGCCAGCACAACAAGGCTGTTTTGGTTAGTGTTTCAAGCCCAGATCAATCATGCAGACTGTTGCCCTTGCAACTACTGAAAAGGCTGCTGCCCCTCTTCAGGAACCACACGTTTGTCTGGCCTCTCAACAGATACCCCTCCGTTGCGGTTGCACCTACGGTAGGGCCATCTGTAGCGCTGAGGCACTCAAGCCTACCCGCCAACGGCAGGATCCATGGTTCACGGGGGGGAAATATGCCATATTAATAACTAATTGTTTCACAGAAGCTGTTTGTTGGTAGTAGTTTATTTTACCGTACTACTTTCGGGTGCTGCCCGTCATCAGCGGTATCTACATTATAGAAAAGATATATCTTACAATACGTTGCTTTGTATGTAGTAGTGTTTTATGCATTTGTGAGTTTTTAATTCCTCGTAACGTGACATGCCTTATACGTACACTAAGTCGACGTAAGACAAGGGACAGCGATATGTACAGTCATGCTAAAAAGTATCCGAACGACCTGAATTGCATTTCGAATGATTCGTATGCAACCCGCATAACGCAGCTGTCTAGCAGGTCCTATAATCGCTCCTCAGTACAGTCGTTTGACTATTGAAAATGGTTCCAACAAGTCACAACTAGAAAACACTGATCTGTATTGCAATAACTCAAGACGTAAAGTTATACCACGATACTACAAATATCAGGGAACACCTTATCACAGATAAGACTGTCCTTAAGGCTTCTAAGCTCACATTTATTACAATAAATGGCATACCTGAAATGTTACCACTCTCATTATTGCGTCAGATAGGAAATGAACCTAGTATGTTCGTCGTATTGATGATTTCCTCTTCAAAGTAACATACCGTACTTATTGTTTAACACAAAATGACATTAAAAATTTCAGTTATTGATGAGCAGCTAGTTGAGAATATGTATGAACTTCAAATGACGAACCGTCTCGTTCTGCATATGGATTCAAACCCAGGTCATGCAGACTAAGCAAAGATTTCGTGACTGGCAGAAACTAACACTCATTGATGACTAGGCATATAGAGAGTGACATACCTCGATTTTAGACAGTATCAGTTCGGAAACATCAGTTTTAAATTACATAACGTAAACATTTTTAACGGACGCGAATTCCTACCCAGCATCTATTGACCCTGTCAACGAACTACGAGAGATGTTAAATACTGCTTCTTCACAAGTAACTTACTTGAAATGCCGTGAGGTAAAGCTTTGTGTTGGATAGGTATTCGAACCCAGAACCTAATAGGATTGTTATCGAATCACAGTCAACTATGACATATCGGATTTTCTCGGCAGTAGCTAGATGTTTTAACTAAAATGATGAAAAGAAACATTAATTTTTTCCTTCTCAGGACTCCAACCCGGCACCTATAGCTGTTATATTCTAGAGAAAACGAACGTTAAATATGCGTTTGTTACACCAGCAGCGAGATGTGATCATATTTGAACAAGAAATAATATGACGAGGAATTCAGTACTGGCTGATAATCGAACTCCACACATATCGTTGTTGACTAAACACAAAGAGACGTCAGTTACCGAATCTTTCCTCACCAGCAGCTTGGAATAACATCCTTAAACTTACAGTGACCTCGTAAATAGTTCTGTGTGTCAGTGGGAGTCAAAAACGTCAGATATCGTTAAGTGTTGACAATGAATGAAAATACATTAAAAATCAAAATTATTATCCACCAGTAGATAGGTGTTCTCATGCCAGGGCTTGATAATACATAATTAAAACTTTAGTGCCGGGCCAGGATTAGAACCCATTTAAGCGCAGTATGTGGAGATGTTGAGGAGTTTGCAGTTTTGAACAAACAACAAATTTTAGTCGAGCTATATTGTCAGGAAGGAGTCAAATTCCGCGTTAAGGGCGGTCTGAGTTGCATTCCCAGTTCAGAACGAATTTTATCGACATACAGAAGCTCAAATAAAAGCTGGAATAAGTGTCTACATAACATTGGTTTCGTCTATTACAGCACGCTGTTTCTCACGCACCAACATACACTCATGCTCATAAATTAAAGATAATTGCAGAATTTGGTGCCACACAACGTGGCAGTACACACAAGTGCCGCTTATATCATAGGGGCATAGGGACCACACACGACAAAGATCTGTAAGTCCACGGTATTAGTGACAAGCTAAGAGAACCGTCCCGAAACACATGTGCTACAAAACGCCACTGTTTCCTGCGCATGTACCCAGACTTCAATATGGATTATGATCCCCATGCACACGTACAGAGGCCTCAAAACGGCTTGGCATGTTCTGGATCAGGTGGTCGAGCAGCTGCTGGGGTATGGCCTCCCATTCTTGCACCAGCACCTGTCCGAGCTCATGAAGTGTCCTAGGGGTTTGAAGACGTGCAGCGATACGTCGACCGAGAGCATCCCAGACGTGCTCGATGGGGTTTAGGCATGGAGAACAAGCCGGCCACTCCATTGGCTTGATATCTTCTGTTTCAAGGTACTCCTCCACGATGGCAACTCGGTGGGGCCGACCTTATCATCCATCAGGAGGAAGGTGGGACCCACTGCACCCCTGAAAAGACGGACGTACTGGTGCAAAATGACGTCCCGATACACCTGACCTGTTACAATTCCTCCGTCAAAGGTATGCAGGGGTGTACGAGCACCAATCATAATCCCACCCCATACCATCAAACCACGACCTCCATATAGGTCCCTTTCAAGGACTCTAAGCGGTTGATATCTGGTTCCTGGTTCACTCCAGATGATAACCCGGCGAGAATCACTGTTCAGACTATACCTGGACTCGTCCGTGAACATAACCTGTTACCACTCTTCCAATGACCATTTACTGTGTTCTTGACACCAGGCTTTACGGGCTCTCCTGTGACCAGGGGCAGTGGAATGCACCTTGCAGGTCTCCGGGGAATAAACCATGACTGTTACGCCAAGAAAGGAAGATTGAATTGATTGTTGGTGTTAATAACGATCATCCTCCTTTACCTCCTCTGCATTACAGCAGATGACGTGTCACTGAGCGCATTTGTTCTGAGCATGCAGTACATGTGATCATGCTGTGGCCATATCCTTAATCTCACCGAGTACACCGAACACGGCTATCAGAGAGGAGAAGACTCTGGGGTCGCATTCCTGGATCTCAGTGCCGCATATGACGCAGTTAACCGTAAGTTGCTTACCCAGAAAGTGTATAATGTCACTAGGGACTACACCCTTTCTATGATCGTGCAATTCATGCTACAGAACAGACGCTGCTATGTAACTTTACAATCTAAAAACAGCCGATGGAGGACACAGAAAATTGGACTTGCACAGGGTAGTGTCTTGGCTCCAATATTATTTAACATCTGTACGAATGACCTTCCCATTAGCCACCAGACACGAATGTTCATTTATACCGATGATGCAGCAGTGGGCACACAGGATAAAACCTTTGAACAAGTGGAGGAGAATCTCACAGGA
Source organism: Schistocerca gregaria (assembly GCF_023897955.1). Lineage (NCBI taxonomy): Eukaryota > Metazoa > Arthropoda > Insecta > Orthoptera > Acrididae > Schistocerca > Schistocerca gregaria. The sequence goes on from NC_064931.1 coordinate 147,038,928, forward strand.
GACTTAACAGAACTTGCTGCCTATTACGAAGGCAATAATCTCAAAACAAACCCTAGTAAATCTCAACTATCCGCCTTAAATCTTAGGAACAAACAAACCAAACGGAAACTCCGAGTCATGTGCCAAGGGGTAAAACTGAAGCATACAAACAGTTCAAAACATCTGGGAGTAACATTATACAGAGCGCTTACTTTTAAGCAGCACTGTCACAACACTAAAAAAAAGGTCTGTGCCAGGAACAACATACTGCGGAAGCTAACAGGTTCATCGCGGGGAGCTCAACCACACGTTTTGCGCGCCACGGGTCTGGCTTTGAGTATCTCAGCAGCAGAATACGTGCCGCCAGTTTGGAGGAACTCTGCTCACACTAAGCAAGTTGACGTCGCCGTAATCGAAACTGTACGTATTGCCACAGGATGCCTCAAACCAACTCCCAAAGCCAAGATTTATCCCATAATAGGCATAGCACCATCCACGATCAGCATACAAGTAGCCGCCGAGATCGAAAGATCAAAACAAAAGAATGATCCCAGACACCCGATGCATATGCACCGAAAACAACGTGTCAGGCTGAAATCCTGCAGGAGTTTCATTGAAACTTCTGAAGAGCTCGCCAACAAGCCCGTCGCAAGGCGGCTATCTCTTTGGGTCAAAATGGTGCCACACTCCACAATGCAACTACTTAAGGAGGGATCTGCAGGATTTCCACTGCCTTTTACAACTTGGAGGTCATTAAATCGGCTGCGCGCTGGAGTAACTGGGTGCAAATGAAACCTATTTAAATGTGGATACAGTGATAGCGATAGGTGTGAATGAGGAGCAATACAGGACTTGGACCACCTATTGATTTGCCCAGATATGTCTATCACACGCACTAAAGACGATATTTTGAAAGTCAATGACAAAGAAACCTACGTTGCTAATTACTGGGAAGGGAAGATATAATTGGTGCATCCGGATACGGAAGAAGAAGAAGACGTGAGGCGCCAAGTTGTTTTCACTGCACTGTGTTGAATACGAGGGTTCTGTTATAGTTCTCTAACCTGCTGTCTTCAAGTTGATGTCCCCAGCGCAGAAAACTGCACGCAGGTCGTAGGTTCTGTATCTTGAGGCTGAAACTGACTTTTAGCGAGGTTCTGTTCTGAAATAATGTATCACTTCTTTGGGATGCCACTCGCTTATTCTAATACAGCCACACGAGAAGACTACATGATCTTAATACAACACCTTCTGATACAGCAAAGTACATAATCAAACACAATGTTTACGAAAATGTATTTTTACACTTTTTGTGACACGTGTCTGTGCCTCATGACCGGAGTGAATCTTTTAATACTGAATACTGGCAAACACATCCTACGCCAGACAACATGTCTGTTCTTCTCGACTGCCTAATCCAGAGTGAACGAACAGCAACTTAAATAAAAATTGGAAACACATCCTACGACAGACAACATGTCTGTTCTTCTCGACTGCCTAAGCGAAGACATTCCAATGAGTAGTTTAACTAATATTAATAACTATACTTTAACGTTTTGGCGGCCTTGCTCCGAACACAGCAGCCAATCACAGGGCAGTAGCATTATGCAGGCGGTCTTTCTCACGGGAATGGTACCGAATCTAACATCTGTCACAGGTACCTCACACCACATTTTGTCATCTATATACTTCTTGCATCACCACTGCTCTGGGAACAACGTCTTGTAGCCTAATATGATGGCTGACCTAGCCAGGAATATTACACTGTTCTGTCGTCTGTAGGCTATGTGTCTGGAGACAACTGTTCCAGTGGCTGCGGTAAGGTCCCGAGCAAGGCTACCTACTGTACTCTGTGGCCGTCTACGGGCACTGATGGTGAGATATCGGTCTTCTTGTGGTGTTGTACACTGTGGACGTCCCGTACTGTAACGTCTGGACACGTATCCTGTTTGCTGGAATTGTTGCCATAATCGTGAGTTCACACTTTGTGGCACACGGAGGGCCCGTGCAACTACCTACTCTGTTTGACCAGACTCCAGTCGATCTAGTATTTTACCCCTCATAACGTCATCAATACGTGTTCTTTGAGCCCCGAGATGATTTAAACCCGCAAACCACCAGAGCGTTGTTTCACCATGTATCAGCATTATCCTTAATTTATGAGCATGAGTGTAGTTAAGTCACACACCGACATGTTACACGCAACAATATGGCAACATATAGCGGATGAGGGTGGCAACTTGCGTCAGCGAAACGGGAAAGTCGAGTGAGTAATATGCATGACATGTAATGCTTCAACCGATATTGAAAATAGAATAAAAACTTCAGAGGTATTACTTTTCAGCCCGTCCTCGTATCATTTTTGTCATCTTCATGTTTGTAACAGTCCTGGAACTTTCTTATTAATGCAATACAAACATGTCTGCAATATTCTATGTTATTTATATACAGTGTTGTCAGAAACAGTCTGGAAAGCTTGTTAGCGTGTTGCAGGTTATGTTATACTGAGAAACAGTTGTTAAGTAAAAATTCGATATATTGCGCCATTTCCGATTTAATTAGCATTGAAATTAGTCCATCAGGACGCTGCACTCGAAAATCCTAGAAGCCTGACAGAGACACTGCTGCCAGACATGTTCTTCGTATGGTTTCCTAAAACCCAACAAGAGAGCGATGCAAAAATTGGACATGGAACGATAGCTAACGGCTAAGCGATCTCGTGCGCCATCATCTACTGAGTGAGCAGTGAGTTTATTCGATTTTGTGTTGTCTGTCTCATGAAAAAGTGAAGGATGAAATTGCTGCGAGTACAATTTGGTTGAGTTTTGGCGAAGCCTGCGATGTGAACGAGGTATCTTACCTGTAGTGGCACACCGACATATAGCGTGCCCCAAGGCCTAGTTCAGGCTGAAAGGGATAGTTCGATGTGGATGGCAAAGCGGTATCGAATTCTTCAGTTAGTTTCATTTATATTCTTAATTATGGAAAATATGTTCAAAAATATGGTGACATAGTCTATAATAGAATCATAGTAGCAAAGAGCTAATTTACTTGATTATATAACCATTTATTGACTACCTTTCAGTCACTAATCAGATTCTAAGGTACAAACGCCTAAACAACTATATCATGGTCATAATTAGGCAGTTTCCGTAATGACTCTGAGCTCCGATGTATACTCATCTGTTTTCCGATTAAGCTGATTACCTCGACCAGAGTACTTGTTATAAATCAGCATGTCATACGACTAATAATTCGTAGTCATATTGATTTGATTCACCATCTCTTGACTGTTGCCTTCGGTTCAAATCTATAGCTGTACTACGAATCATTCTGTCATCACGCCAAGATTTATCACACTCGAATTTTGATTCTTAACGTATTTCTGTTACGCATAGCCAAAGCTCCACGCTGCACTCTGTTGGGTATTGCTAGGTTTTATAACTATTTACAAAGCCTTGGCCAACTGACAAGTGACTTCACTTGTGCCAAAAGACAAGTTACGGAGGTATGGCACCGGATGGATTTTGTTACAGACTCAAGTGTCTTCCTTATGACGTCATGAACGTTACCCAATAAGCACACAATACCGATGTACAGCCTGACAGCAGCCAGACTCAACTAACGGTCTTCATTCCACCGCTGCTACCTATCAACTTCGCAGGCAGTCCTGTCGCACGCAGTGACACGGTGCTCTTGGTGTAATGCTAGATCACCGTCTAACTTGCAGCCAACACATCCGAGACGTCAGGAATAAAATCAACGGTCGGCTCAGCAGTTGTACACATTGCTGAATCTATCTTCCACCCTAATGCCACAGTTGGGTATCGCATCGGATAGAGTGCTGCTCCGACCTATACGGGAATGTGAACCTCTCATCTCCATCTACATCTACATCTACATTTATACTCCGCAAGCCACCCAACGGTGTGTGGTGAAGGGCACTTTACGTTACTGTCATTACCTCCCTTTCCTGTTAAAGTCGCGTATGGTTCGCGGGAAGAACGACTGCCGGAAAGCCTCAGTGCGCCCTCGAATCTCTCTAATTTTACATTCGTGATCTCCTCGGGAGGTATAAGTAGAGGGAAGCAATATATTCGATACATCATAGGGAAGCGCAAGCTCTCGAAAGCTGGACAGCAAACTACACTGCGATGCATAGCGCCTCTCTTGCAGAGTCTGCCACTTGAGTTTGCTAAACATTTCCGTAACGCTATCACGCTTACCAGATAACCCTGTGACGAAACGCGCTGCTTTTCTTTGGATCTTCTCTATCTAAATCTGTCAACGCGATCTGGTACGGATCCCACACTGATGAGCAATACTCAAGTATAGGTCGAACGAGTGTTTCGTAAGCCACCTCCTTTGTCGATGGACTACATTTTCTAAGGACTCTCACAATGAATCTCAACCTGGCACCCGCCTTACAAACAATTAGTTTTATATGATCATTCCACTTCAAATCCTTCCGTACGCATACTCCCAGATATTTTACAGAAGTAACTGCTACTAGTGTTTGCTCCGCTGTCATATAATCATACAATAAAGGATCCTTCTTTCTATGTGTTCGCAATACATTATCTTTGTCTATATTAAGGGTCAGTTGCCACACCCTGCACCAAGTGCCTATCCGCTGCAGGTCTTCCTGCATTTCGCTGCAATTTTCTAAAGCTCCAACTTCTCTGTATACTACAGCATCATCCACGATAAACCTCATGGAACTTCCGACACTTATGAGAGGTCCTGCATAACTGCGGGCTGAAATCGGCTCTGCACCTACCGAGGACCTTTCTGCAGGCTCTGCTGCATGAAATAACTAAAATGTCACGTCTAAGGAACCGTTTCAGATCGACGGTCGCACAACACGACAATTTTTAACCTATCAAAGAACTAAAGTAAACATGACAAATAAAACTTGAAGCTTCGTGTTTTTTTTTAAGAATGTAATTCTCTTTAAGATACATCAATTAAATATGTGCCAGTAACATTTTCAATAACGGCGCAAATGGCCAGTTTTCTAAGCCTGATATTCTTCTAAGTGGCCACTCACAAAAGTGTTAAAAACAAATGCGTTAGTGCTACATGTCAAGCAGAAGTTTTACTGTAAGGAGCTTGTCTCTGTATTATTAGTGTATTAAAATCCATGGCCTTCAAACTATGATGTCACTCTCAGTGCACCTGAGAGGAATCGGACTGTAATATTATAGCAGACTTGTAAATAACGGTGAGAAATCAAAAACATCCAAGAAGGAATGTTTCTACAGATAGTTGTTGTTGTTGATGTTGTTGTTGTGGTCTTCAGTCCTGAGACTGGTTTGATGCAGCTCTCCATGCTACTCTATCCTGTGCAAGCTTTTTCATCTCGCAGTACGTACTGCAGCCTACATCCTTCTGAATATGCTTAGTGTATTCATCTCTTGGTCTCCCTCTACGATTTTTACCCTCCACGCTGCCCTCCAATAGTAAATTGGTGAGCCCTTGATGCCTCAGAACATGTCCTACCTACCGATCCCTTCTTCTAATCAAGTTTTGCCACAAACTCCTCTTCTCCCCAATCCTATTCAGTACCTCCACATTAGTTATATGATCTACTCATCTAATCTCCAGCATTATTCTGTAGCACCACATTTCGAAAGCTTCTATCCTCTTCTTGTCCAAACTATTTATCGTCCATGTTTCACTTCCATACATGGCTACACTCCATACAAATACTTTCAGAAACGACTTCCTGACTCTTAAATCTATACTCGATGTTAACAAATTTCTCTTCTTCAGAAACGGTTTCCTTGCCATTGCCAGTCTACATTTTATATCCTCTCTACTTCGACCATCATCAGTTATTTTGCTTCCCAAATACCAAAATTCCTTTACTACTTTAAGTGTCTCATTTCCTAATCTAATTCCCTCAGGATCACCCGACTTAATTCGACTACATTCCATTATCCTCGTTTTGCTGTACATCGCTAAATTACGCTAATATCTCACACATGTGCAGCCATCACTACTAGCATTGAACAGGAACACTAAGAAATCTTTATTAGAAACAAGTAAAAGTGCAGCGAGAGTATCTTCCATGGTCCCCGATGTGAATTCTAAGTGCTCAGTGCCACACTGTGACTCGCTGCTGCTGCTGCCGCCCAGACTATAATCTTTCCAAAAGAAGCACTACTACTCGTACAAGACTGGCAGGGCGTGCGCGGCCGTCATAGGCCACTGCCAGTGGACACATTATAACACAAACAAATATCCGCCGAGCCAACTGTAGGGAGCAACTAGTCCATAGATGTGTCCACTCTCACACCCATTGATTCTGAGATGCCTCCATCCGCATTATCAAGATTAAACGAGTAATGACCGCACTGTGGTAGTGCACTGCACGCAGCCAGAGGTGTTCTGGCTTCAATCACCGTTAAGTGTAATTTATCTTTTCTCAACACACTTAATATTCAAGATCCCTAGCAGCGCTTTGTAGCCGTGCGGTCTTAGGCGTCTTGTCACGGTTCGCGCGGCTCCTCCCGTCGGTGGTTCGAAACCTCCCTCGGGCATGGGCGAGTGTGTTTGTCCTTAGCGTAAGTTAGATTAAGTAGTGCGTAAGCCTAGGGAGCCCGCCCGGTTAGCTGTGCGGTCTAACGCACTGCTCTGCGAGCGGGAAGGCGTGCGGGTCCGCGGCACGGATGGTTTTTAAGGCTGTTTTCTTCTGCTTCTGCCTAGGCGAATGCGGGCTGGTTCCCATTATTCCGCCTCAGTTACACTACGTCGGCGACTGCTGCGCATACACTTTCACCACGTACGCGTACACCATAATTAATCTACCACGCAAACTTCGGAGTTACACACGTCTGGTGTGAAACGCTCTCGGGCGGTCCACTGGGGGGCCGAACCGCACAATGACCCTGGGTTCGGTGTGAGGCGCGGTGGGGCGGGTGGACTGCTGTAGCCTGTTGTGCGGCTGTGTACCACTGCACGCTACGGCAGGGAAGAAGCCCTCCGTCGTTTCTAGGTCCCCAGTTCCATACAATACAAAGCCTAGAGAATGATTACTTCAGCAGTTTGGTCCCACAGTCCTTACCACAATTTTCAATTTTTTCCAAGATCCCTAATTTTAAATAAGTAATTGAATTTATAAATAACCTCCGCACAAATACAGAAAAATGGGACACCATATCCCAATTACCACACACAACAGTGCGAAGGTCGCGTGGGACATATAGGAGATGCATCAGATTTAAGTTGAAACAAATCGTCTACATTATGCCTGTCAGTCCCCTTTTGGTGTTTTGAATCTCGCCGTTAACCAATGCTCCATTATAACTACTGTCTTTGCAATACACAGCACCTTTCGTCTTCCAAATTTTGAAATGCAATTTGCTTGCACTTCTATTTCTGTAATTGTTATACCACAGTTCGGCAATTGTCCCTTTTTACATTTTGCATACATTGTCTGATCAAAAGTATTGCCTATCTACTATTGGACGTCAATGTGAGGTGCATCTACCAGTTGACCCACACGCTGAATTTAAAATAAGGTCTGGCAAGGCTGGAACACGTAATGTGTATTAAGCAGTTCGTTTTGATGTTTTGCAGCATTATATTCTCCTGAAATTCGACAGATTCAAAAAAATATCGTCATCATCCCTTGCAAAAATGTGGGCAGATGACTGGTAAACATTTAGAAGGAGGAAAATAAGGAGGGGGAGCAGAAGGGCCTGAGAGATCACCTGCACTACACCCATCATAATCCCTTCCTAGAGTACCGCTGTACTGTACTGACTCTCCGTACATTGTTACATTAACAAATGTTCCATTAAAACTACAGCCTTCGAATTATGCAGCATGTGACAACACTCCTCGGTAAGGTAAAGAACTTCATCTGCTAAAGAAAAGTCGCACATCCTCTAACAAAGGATGAAATTTGTTTGCATCAGACCTATTATTTACTATTCAACAATTAGGAATACCACTTCTTGATCTTTTCCATAGCTTTTATCTACATCTACACTCCTGGCCATTAAAACTGCTATACCACGGAGATGACATGCTACAGACGCGAAATCTAACCGACAGGAACGCAATGCTGTGATATGCAAATGATTAGCTTGTCAGAGCATTCACACAAGGTTGGCGCCGGTGGCGACACCTATAACGTTCTGACATGAGGAAGTTTCCAACTGATTTCTCATACACAAACAGCAGTTGACCGGCGTTGCCTGGTGAAACGTTGTTGTGATCCCTCGTGTAAGGAGGAGAAATGCGCACCATCGCGTTTCCAGCTTCGATGATGGTCGGATTGTAACCTATCGCGATTGCGGTTTATCGCATCGTGACATTGCTGCTCGCGTTGGTCGAGATCCAATGACGGTTAGCAGAATATGGAATCGGTGGGTTCAGGAGGGTAATACGGAACGCCGTGCTGGATCCCAACGGCCTCGTATCACTAGCAGTCGAGATGACAGGCATCTTATCCGCATGGCTGTAACGGATCGTGCAGCCACGTCTCGATCCCTGAGTCAACAGATGGGGACGTTTGCAAGACAACAACCAGATGCGCGAACAGTTCAACGACGTTTGCAGCAGCATGGACTATCAGCTCGGAGACCATGGCTGCGGTTCCCCTTGACGCTGCATCACAGACAAGTGTACTTAACGACGAACCTGGGTGCACAAATGGCAAAATGTCATTTTTTCCGATGAATCCACGTTCTGTGTACAGCGTCATGCTGGTCGCATCCGTGTTTGGCGACATCTCTGTGAACGCACGTTGGAAGCGTGTATTCGTCATCACCATACTGGCGTATCACCCAGCGTGATGGTATGGGGTGCCATTGGTTACACGCCTCGGTCACTTCTTGTTCACAATGACAGCACTTTGAACAGTTAACGTTATATTTGAGATGTGTTACGACCCGTGGCTCCACCCTGCATTCGATCCCTGCGAAACCCTACCGTTCAGCAAGATAATGCACGACTGCATGTTGCAGATGCTGTACGGGCCTTTCTGGATACAGAAAATGTTCGACTGCTGCCCTGGCCAGAACATTCTCCAGATCTCTCATCAATTGTAATGGTCTGCTCAATGGTGGCCGAGCAACTAGCTCGTCACAATACGTCAGTCATTACTGTTGATGAACTGTGGTATCGTGTTGAAGCTGCATGGGCAGCTGTACCTTTACGCGCCATCCAAACTCTGTTTGACTCAATGCCGAGGCGTATCAAGGCCGTTATTATGGCCAGAGGTGTTTGTTGTGGGTACTGATTTCTCAGGATCTAAGCACCCAAATTGTGTGAAAATGTAATCACATGTCAGTTCTAGTATAATATATTTGTCCAATGAATACCCGTTTAACATCTGGATTTCTTCTTGGTGCAGCAATCTTAATGGCCACTAGTGTACATCTACATCTACATATATCCTCCGCTAGCCACCAATCGGTGTGTGGCGGAGGGCACTATTCGCGCCAAAGTAATATTTCCCCCTTCAGTTCCACTTGCGGATCGCGCGAGGGAAAAACAACTGTCTGAACGCCTAAGTACGAGCTCTAATTTCCCTTATCTTTGAATGGTGGACATTGCGCGATATGAAAGTTGGTGGTAATAATGTATGCTCTACATCCTCGGCAAAGATCGGATTATGGAATTTAGTGAGCAGCCCCTTCCGTTTAGCGCGTCGGCTAACTGCAAGTGTGTCCCACTTCATTCATTCTATATGATTTGTAACGCTCTCGCGATTGCTAAATGCACCAGTCATGAATCTTGCAGCTCTTCTTTGGACTTTATCAATCTCTTGATCCAGACCCAACTGGTAAGGGCCTCATACAAACGTACAATACTCTAAGACTGGACGAACTAAAGTATTGTAAGCAATTATCTTTGTTGAAGGACTGCATCGCTTCAGGATTATACCAATAAACCGCAATCTAGTGTTCGCCTTGCCCGTTACTTGTGTAATCTGATCGTTCCATTTCAGATCATTTGGAATAGTCTCACCTGGATACTTGACAGATGTTATCGCTTCCAAAGACTGGGCATTTATATTCTACTAGTATGTTAATGGGGATTTTCGCTTTGTTATACGCAGTAGTTTACACTTACTAATATTGAGAGATAACTGCCAGTCATTACACCACGCATTTGTTTTCTGCAAATCCTCATTGATTTGTTCACAACTTTCGTGTGATACTACTTTCCTGTAGATTAAGGATCATCGGCAAACAGTCTAATGCCGCTGTAAATACCATCAACCAGATCGTTTATGCAAATCGTATTATCGCATCTAGCACAGAGTCCGTTTTTCAGGATTTGGCAAATTTTGTTTTATTATTGAACTTTGTGGACAGATGACCCTCCCATGTCACTGTCGCCAGCATAGCCTAAGTGAGGGAAATCATGTTCGCCACTTGTCTGTGAGTGATGTGAACTTCATTCTGTGTGTTAGCTATGTTATCTGTGTATGTGCCCGGGTTCGATTCCCGGCTGGGTAGGAGATTTTCACCGTTCAGTGACTGGGTGTTCTCTTGTCCTAATCATCATCATTTAATCCCCATCGACGCGCAAGTCACCGAAGTGGCGTCAAATTGAAAGACTTGCACCTGGCGAACGGTGTATCTGACGGGAGGCCCTCGTCACACGACATTTACATTTTTACTGTGCGTGTCCTATTCTCTGAATTTGGGGACCAGTCCAGCACTTGCCCAGACGAGCGTGGGAAACAGCCTAAAAACCACACTCGGACTGGCTAGTGTACCAGACCACAATCGTTAATACGTCGTTTGGATTTGATCTGGATATACATCACCTCGACGACTCGTGAGCTACAGCGCAGCGCGTTACGCTACACAAGCAAATCAGCAGGATGGAATGACACTACTTTCCTAATTACCCGTGCAAAATAACGAAGAACATGTGTTATAGCTCTGCATACTTGTGAGATAATTCTCGAAATAGTAGCATCAGACATCCAGAATATGAATATCAATTAAGAATATTGTCACCTGCAGCTAAATATCTCAAAGTCACTAACAATCTGACATCATCCAGTACTACCTCACGATAGTCGATGTCTGACTTTCTTATCATTGGCATGATCTTGTCCAGCAAGTACCTAAAACCTTCTCAGTTCATACGTGTAAAAATGTTTAACGAAGCTTCGCCGCCACTCATCAGATCCAAGAAAATCATTCCGAGATTCTCGAACTCCAACAAATAACTCTCCACCATCTTGGTTTTCTTATTTTCTTTTCTTTTCTTTCTGTTACTCAAAGTTGTGACCAAGAAGGTAACTGCTGCAACCGTTTGCAAAGGCTGCATTATTCCGATGTTACTTCAATGGAGTTTGTGTATTGTGTGTTAAGCCATGGACCTAGAAACGACGCAGAGGCTTCGTCCCGCCGTATCCCTCAGTGGTTCACAACCCCACAAAAGGCCACAGCTGCAGTTAACAGCTGTGAGATTTCAAAATGGCTTCGCTGATGGAACCTTAACACGAGTCCAGAAACGATTTACATGAATTTAGGAGAAAGAAACGCCGCCCTGAACTGTGGAAGAGAAATGTGATTAAACAAAAGAAGGTCGTGGGTTTGGAGCCTAACAAATGGAAAGGAAAAATTGTCCCTAAAAGGGGAGCAAGTGCAAATTGTAGTAAATTGCCATACAATGTTCATTGTTTGTAGGCTTTGTGCGCAATATAAAAGTAAAAACAAGCTGTGTGGAAACATTATACTAACATGTGATTGTAAATTGGGCTGTTACTCAATACAACATAATTGAGTACACAGTTCAGTTAAAACTTATCTCTTCTTCACCGAAAAGCATTGCAATGTGAAATAAGCATCTATTCTCGTTAGGACGCTAATAGTTCCTCACTTTCATAATGTGCCGTGAGCATAAATGGACGTCATTTCTCTTAAACCTGGGACACTACAGGATGTTTCACTCATGACTGACGTTATCCCTTTACAGTTTCGTGAGTATTTTGATAATATTCTAAAGAAATGTGCCGTTAATAGAGTGACTGGTGGAAAAGAAGACAATGATCTGAAACTGAGGTTTGGGACAGTGTTCAAGAATGACAAGTTCATGACCGTGGGTGTCTGTCAGAATAGACAGGGTTGTTTAATAAGCTAAAAATCTGGAATTAACTCTCTCATGCTACAAGCCAAAGCACTAAAAAGGATATTGATTTCCATTATATTGCCTATTTTGATATGTATTCTTAATTGTGCATGGCACAAACAACAGGAATGGTTATGGACATTTTGAAGTGATTAAGAAATATATTATGCTTGGAAATTTACTATTTGTAGGTATATCGTATTTTTGATAAAATCAATGTTGATTAAACCAAAAAGGCTATATGTCAGTATTCTTCATTATCGTTTTCTGTTACTTACTTTAATTCATGATTAAACGTTTTGGTATGCACGTAAGAGTAACCGTAAAGTTGGGAAATAATGCAACTGAAGATTGTATAGTTTTTTCAAAATATTTCAAACCTGCTGTTCTGTGACATGTCCCCTTTTTTGTCTCAACGCCTCTGTCACGGAAAGGAAAGTTCATTTTGAGTCAAGAAATGGACTCGGACGAGAGTAATAGAACCAGAAAGAGGGACGATTTAATGAAGCAGTTAGACTGAAACAATCCTCTGAAGATCACCGTAATGAAGAAACTTCCAGAGACAAGAGACTCATCATGACATCGTTGCATCGTTGTTTTACTAGTAATTGCAGTTTTAATAAGAGCATTTACGTATGCAGATTTTACAAGCATGAGGGAGCTGAATGAGGCAGAAGACTGGGAGAAGAACATAACTTATCAATAGAGAGCAAACGCAGAACACCATCAGAATCGAAGAAATAAAGATTTCTGTGTTATATTGTTGATTGCGTTTACATAAACATATTGACTATATTTTTTGGGTTCATTAACAATTTATTTTATCTGTTATTACTTTTATGTTGTAATTTCATGTACTGACACGTTTCATTACCTTGGAGATTTGCTCCTCAATTTGGTCCTACGGAGCTAACCTTTATTCTATAGAAAGGTCTGGGCGCACGGAAAAGTGGCACGCTCTGCGTATGCAGAAGATAATGACTGTGTTTTGATCGTGAGGAGGAATTAGCTAGTGAGCAATAGCGATAGCCGACGGTACAAAAGAAAGAGACTGTTCAGCTCTCTCTTGTGCTACGGAAAAATACTTGAAACGGTGTATCAGTTGTCAAAATCATTTACTGTGAAGACCAGCACTGATTTAGTTCATAAGATAAACTTTAAATAAACTGACGCCATACCAGGTAAATAAAATTTGTGTAGGCGGCCACTGTCACCTCGGTTCCGAGAGTTCCGTAACCTGCACAGAAAATTGGAATAGAGATCAACATAAACCTCATCTCCGTCTTTTATATTGCTCATGAAAACCACACATTGCATGTTGTACTACCATACAGCGACACCTTCAGACGTGGTGTCCCAGATTGCTGTACACACCGGTACCTCTAATACCCAGTAGCACGTCCTCTTGCATTGATGCATTCCTGTTTTCGTCGCGGCATACTATCCACAAGTTCATCAAGGCACTGTTGGTCCTGATTGTTCCACTCCTCAATAGCCATTTGGCGTAGGTTTCTCAGAGTGGTTGGTGGGTCACGTCGTCCATAAACAGCCCTTTTCAATTCATCCCAGGAATGTTCGATAGGGTTCATATCTGGAGAACATGCTGGCCACTCTAGTCGAGCGATGTCGTTATCCTGAAGGAAGTCATTCACAAGATGTGCACGATGGGGGCGCGAATTGTCGTCCATGAAGACGAATGCCTCGCCAATATGCTGCCGATATGGTTGCACCATCCGTCGTGGGATGGCATTCACGTATCGTACAGCCGTTGCGGCGCCTTCCATGACTACCAGCGGCGTACGTCGGGTTCTCATAATACCACCCCATAACAGCACGGAATCTCCACCTTGCTGCCTTCACTGGACAGTGTGTCTAAAGCGTTCAGCCTGAACGGGTTGCCTTCAAACACGTCTCCGACGATTGTCTGGTTGAAGCATATGCGACACTCATCGGTGAAGAGAATGTAATGACAATCCTGAGCGGTCCATTCGGTATGTTTCTGGGCTCATCTGTACAGGCTGCATGGTACCGTGGTTGCAAAGTTGGACCTCACCATGGACGTCGGGAGTGAAATTGCGCTATATGCAACCTAGTGCGCACATTTTGAGTCGTAACACGACGTCCTGTGGCTGCACGAGTAGCATTATTTAACATGGTGGCGTTGCTGTCAGGGTTCCACCGAACCATATTCCGTAGGTAGCGGTCATCCACCGAAGCAGTAGCAGTTCAGCTGCCTAAGCGAGGCATGTCATCGCCAGTTGCTGTCTCTCTGTATCTCCTCCATGTCCGAATAACATCGCTCTGGTTCACTCAGAGACGCCTGGATATTTCCCTCGTTGAGAGCACTTTCTGGCACAAAGTAACAATGCGGACGCCATCGAACCGCGGTACTGAGCGTCTAGGCATGGTTGTACTACAGAAACACTAGCCGCGTACCTCCTTCGTGATGGAATAACTGGAATCATTGAAATATTTTTGAATGTGAGGAAACAAATAATTTTACAGCATGTCCAAGATGATGTTCTTGTCACAGTTTCCTCCGCAAGAACGAAAGGTCCATAAAGTTTGCCAACAGGAATGGCACAAACACATTCAGTTTCGGTGAGCCACTTCCACGTTCTAGAACGACGCCAGAATTTTGTGAACTCCAAATTTTTATATTATGGCTGTTTACTTTACCCGACAGATAAAACACCGATTCGCCCGAAAAGATGAGTCGTTAAGAGAATGTGTCCTCTTCCGTATCCTGGAAAAGTCAAATGCAAAATTCATACCTTCTGTTACGGCCGCTGAGACACGGATACCGCAGTGATAGCAACTCGTTAGTATTTATTCGTAGAAGTCGTTTCAGAACGCATCCCGCTGTTTATTTTGGGAAGCTGAAGCTCCTGGCCTGCCTGTGTTGTGGACTTCCGAGAGCTCTGTGTGAACGTATCTCTGATCTGCTTGATGTTTTGATCAGACGTGAGTGGCCGGCCAGTGACCTTCCCGAGGCATACGCAACCATCTTCCACGAATTTTGTATGCCAGTCACAAATCTACTTGTGCAGAGGCGGCTTCTTTCTAAATCGACGGCGGAATCCACGCTGCACTCGAACTTCACGCAAATTTCAACAAATAAAATAATTTCTCTGGCGGTGTAGTCGCCGGGTGTAGTCGCCAAGTTGCTACAAACAAACAACAATGTAGGTGTGTCTAAGCATTGAATCTTCCTCTTTCCAGGGAAGTGGGTAATGTGTTACTGCCCTTGTAGTTCGTGTCTAATAAACAACTGAGATCTGGTCTTTCTTTTTCAGTCACCAGACACCACATTCTATTCTTCAGAGAATGTTAAAATTTTTCTCGCAGTCACATCATTGACTTTACTGTATCAATATAGCTGTAAAACCGTGGCGTTCTGAAAGCGGAATATTAATACGACACCAAATCTTTTGAGTTTCTGTGTGAACATAGCGTTGTCGAACCATGTTCAATTACGACATTACGTTGCTATATCTAATGAAAGACGGCATTTATCATAATTGACCATGTAAATAGCGATAGGAACCTTGTTACATCTACGTGACAATACATTTTGAGTTCCGTTACAATTAATGATGCCCAGATTGTTTAATAGAGTTTCAACAAATTCACAACGAGTCAAAGCCATATAAATTTGTAAATATGCCATATTAATAACTAATTGTTTCACAGAAGCTGTTTGTTGGTAGTAGTTTATTTTACCGGACTACTTTCGGGTGCTGCCCATCATCAGCGGTATCTACATTATAGAAAAGATATTTCTCACAATACGTTACTTAGACTGTGTGTAGTAGTGTTTTATGCAGTTGTGAGTTTTTAATTCCTTGTAACGTGACATGCCTTATACGTACACTGAGGTGACGTAAGACAAGGGACAGCGATATGTACAGTTATGCTAAAAAGTATCCGAACGACCTGAATTGCATTTCGCCTGATTCGCATGCAACCCGCATAACGCAGCTGTCTAGCAGGTCCTCTAATCGCTCCCCAGTACAGTCGTTTGAGTATTGAAAATGGTTCCAACAAGTCACCACTAGAAAACACTGCTCTGTATCGCAATAACTCAAGATGTAAAGATATACCACGATACTACAAATATCAGGGAACACCTTATCACAGGTAAGACTGTCCTTAAGGCTTGTACGCTCACATTTATTACAATAAATGACATACCTGAAATGTTACCACTCTCATTATTACGTCAGATAGGTAATGCACGTAGTAGGTTCGTAGTATTCATGACTTCCTCTTCAAAGTAACATACCGTACTTATTATTTAACACAAAATGACATTAAAAATTTCAGTTATTGACGAGCAGCTAGTTGAGAATATGTATGAACTTCAAATGACGAACCGTCTCGTTCTGCATATTGATTCAAACCCAGGTCATGCATACTAAGCAAAGATTTCGTGATTGACAAAAACTAACACTCATTTCTGACTAGGCATACAGAGAGTGATATACCTTGATTTTAGACAGTATCAGTTAGCAAACATCAACTTTAAATTACATAACGTAAACATTTTTAACGGACGCGAATTCCTACCCAGCATCTATTGCCCCTGTTAACGAACTACGAGAGATGTTAAATATTGCTTCTTCATAAGTAGCTTACTTGAAATGCCGTGAGGTAAAGCTTTTTGTTGGATAGGGATTCGAACCCAGAACCTAGTCAGATTGTTATCGAAGTACAATCAACTGTGACAGACGTCCGCGGTGGTCTAGCGGTTCTAGGCGCTCAGTCCGGAACCGCGCGACTTCTACGATCGCAGGTTCGAATCCTCCCTCGGGCATGGATGTGTGTGATGTCCTTCGATTAGTTAGATTTAAGTAGTTCTAAGTTCTAGGGGACTGATGACCACAGATGTTAAGTCCCACAGTGTTCAGAGCCATTTGAACCAACTGTGATATATCGCATTTTCTCGGCAGTAGCTAGATGTTTTTACTAAAATTACGGGACGAAACATTAATTTTTTCCTTCCCAGGACTCCAACCCGACACCTATCGCTGTTATATTCTCGAGAAAACGAACGTTAAATATGGGCAGCGAGATGTGAGCATGTTTGAACTAGAAATAATATGACGAAGAATTCAGTGCTGACTGGTAATCGAACCCCACACATGTCGTTGTTGACTACACAAAAAGAGACTTCAGATACCGAATTTTTCTCCACGATCAGCTCGGAATAACATCCTTGAACTTACAGTGACCTCGTTAATAGTTCTGTGTCTCACTGGGAGTCCAAAACGTCAGATATCGTTAAGTATTGACAACGAATGAAAATACATTAAAAATCAAAATTATTATCCACTAGCAGATAGGTGTTCTCATGCCAGGGCTTGATAATACATAATTAAAACTTAAGTGCCGGGCCAGCGCAGTATGTGGAGATGTTGAGGAATCTGCAGTTTTGAACAAACAACAAATCGTAGTCGAGCTGTATTGTCAGGAAGGAGCCAAATTCCGCGTTAAGTGTGGTCTGAGTTGCATTCCCAGTTCAGAACCAATTTTATCGACATACAGAAGCCCAAATAAAAGTTGGAACAAGTGTCCTGTGACCCTACACAGCAATTGTTTCGTCACTAGAAATAATTAACTAGTATAAGAAAGGTTACTGGTGACAGAGTTTCTACATGTCACCACTGCTGACTTTATTGTGGTTCTACCTAACGTCTACTTGGTAGAGAACGAATATCATGTTTAATCTGAATTTCAGACCACAATGCCATTATACCTTCTTCGCTTCGCGTTGCCAGGCGAGAATCTATTCCTATCAAAAATCATCAGCAGAATTTGGAATCTAACCCAGAGCACAAGTATACGAACCTATCATCAGTCCAACAGACCACCAAATCCTGTTTCTGTGACTCATTTTTCTATCGTAAGGCCGTTGCGCCACACTGGATGATAATTCTAACACACAGGCTCCCTGTACTGGTTTGCAGCATGTTCAGTACATTGATTTACTGGGTTGACCGAATCGCCATGAACTAGCCGCCTCGGCTAACATTCGACTCTATTTTGTAATCACCGAAATAAAATCACGTAACTGGCGCCTACACAGAACTGCCAACAGTATGGGAAGCAGAAATTTAAATAGGAAGGGTTCCTTCCTACTTGAGCTACTCTATTGCGTTATCTGTTTGTTGAAATGTCGTGCAGTGCAAAAGAAAATCTGTAATTGTCTGTCATTCAGAAGTCTAGATCCTGCCATATGAATTATCTCACAGCACTGTGGAATGCAGAAGTTCTGGAGAAATTGTTATTGACTTCTGGAGGTACTGTAGTTACGTGTGAGCTAGTAGCATAATGATAAGCGTTGCGCACATTAGATAAGATGTCGCGAGTTTGAGTACTTTCAGCCGGCCGCGGTGGTCTCGCGGTTCTAGGCGCGCAGTCCGGAACCGCGGGACTGCTACGGTCGCAGGTTCGAATCCTGCCTCGGGCATGGATGTGTGTGATGTCCTTAGGTTAGTTAGGTTTAAGTAGTTCTAAGTTCTAGGGGACAGATGACCTCAGATGTTGAGTGCCATAGTGCTCAGAGCCATTTAAGCGAAAGATACTGTTTCCCATATGAGGTCGTTTCTGTAGGCTCAGTCCGCAGCCCGTGGTATTGCGGTAGCGTACTCGCTTCCTGCGCACGGGGTCCCGGGTTCGATTCCCGACAGGGTCAGGGATTTTCTCTGCCTCGTGATGAATGGGTGTTGTGTGTTCTTCATCATCATTGACTCGCAAGTCACCGAAGTGGCGTCATCTAAAAAGGACTTGCAATACGGCGGCCGAACTTCCTCGTATGGGGCCTCCCGGCCAACAATGCCATACGATCATATCATTTCAGTAGGCTCTTTATTGAACAGTTAGTGTGAAAAAATTACCCACCTATATTAGCCGCAAAATAAACTGAAACAACTTTCAAGAGCTTAGTATGCATATCGAACACGATGTTGACGGCGGTGTTGCACCAGTGACTGTTGTATACACCATGAGGTCCTACGAAAGACAGCGTACTATTAGGCCACAGACGTACATAATATTCGACTTAGTCTTCTTTTAGGTCAAAGAACTAAACTTAGCGTTTTCCTCGGACAATACATTCCATCATTGCACTACGATTGTAACATCCACGAGTTAAATTTTAGCTACAGTGAGACGAGAGGAAACTATTCCTGTAACAGTTATAAACATTATCTATTCGACATACGAAAAATAGTGAATTAATTATTTATATAATATTCTATGATATAACTGGACATATCGATGTGTATCATACAAAGACAATGATAATTGTAAATTGCTTTTATGATCTGCGTTTGTATTCCTTTGTTTTTACCTTTTGTTTGATGGCTTTTGTAGGTTCAGCACGCAAGACGCTTATCAGACTGAGGTCTGTTAAGAAATTGTAATTATTTGTTAATTATTACTTGAAAATAGAGTTCATTATTATTATAAATATGAGTGAATAAATATTTGTAACTTTAATTCCTCTCTCAGTGAGCATAATCTATGTTAATTATTTCTTTCCGCTGCAACGAGTGCAGCCATTGATAATAGCGATTTGTATCGCGTGTTTGTCTGTGTTATCCTTAGAAACAAATCAAATGTTTGCTTGATGAAGTCTAAATAGTGCACAATACGAAAGTAAAGTTTCTGTAAAGTTTAATAAGCAGTTAAAATACTTATTTGGTCGAACAATATAAAGTCTCTATCAATTGTCTACCGCCATCTTAACAATTGTCTCAGGGGCAAATTCAAAGTACGCAACTCTGCAGACACAAATGCCGAACGTAATACAAATGTGTAAAAAATAAATGTGCACCGGTGGTCCCGAACTCATATTAATGAAAATAATTCGAATCAGATTGGTTCTGTAAAAACAGTGCTCATAGCACCATCGTTATAACAAACTCTTCTAGCTGATGTATAGAGCCGAAATTAATTACGCACGAGTTGCGAAGAATATTGTTTTTGGTAACATACGTCAGTGTCGTGCGCGGCTAATATTCTGTGGTTTTAATGATCATTTTTCTGAAGATAACTGTTTCCATCATAATCCATAGTTGTATAGAATCTGTTGCGTGAACTGTGATTAGTGACACTTACACAACTTACAGACAACACTTTAACACGACGTTAACTTCGAGTTCTTCAGCAACTTGACCAATTCTTTAGCCGGGAGAATATTTATTTAGTAATTACTCAATGTAATAAAATAAGATTATCATTTTAATTTACAAATTACTTAAATACCAAAACACTGAATAACACAGCGAACGCCAAACGATCCCGAAAGATCTAAAAATACGCATCTATGTATACAATAATCTCTTCATTGTACTAACTAACGTTTGCCAGCCACAAATGTATTTAGACGGTGAAATGGGTACACATCAGGGTGCCAAATCTGGAGAAGAAGGTGACTCTTATAGCATTTCGTACTTCAGATTCCTCGGTTGCACCGTTACTGCAGAATTTTGGTGGATAGGTGCGTTGTCCTGCCATTTTTCTTCTGCAATGTAGGCCTCTTCTCACGTGTTATTTTCAACATTTTCCCTCAAATTACCTACACAGTATTCGCTAGTTATGGTTTTACCCAGGACAAGATATTCAAAAATAAAAATCTTAGGAACGAATAGCTGTGCAAGTACACTGGTTTCCACCCACAGCGACAGCCTCGGTGGCCGAGCGGTTCTAGGCGCTTCAGTCCGGAACCGCGCGACTGCTACGGTCGCAGGTTTGAATCCTGCCTCGGGCATGGATGTGTGTGACGTCCTTAGGTTAGCTAGGTTTAAGTAGTTCTAAGTTATAGGGGACTGATGACCTCTGATGTTAGGTCCCATAGTGCTCAGAGCCGTTTGGGCCATTTGAGCCACCCACAGCTTTTATTACTGGCTCATCTATGGCGTGAAGTGGTGGACAAAAACATTATCGTGAAGTGGTGGAGAAATATATCACATGTAGTGCCAAATTGGTTCAAACACCAGAATTAGATTTTCACTCTGCAGCGGAGAGTGCGCTGATATGAAACTTACTGACAGATTAAAACAGTGTGCTGGACCGAGACTCGAACTCGGGATCTTTGCCTGAAACACCTTTCAAACACCTTCGCCAACTGCGATAGGCACTTCAAGACAAAGAATGTTTGTGACAATATGATGAGCCAGTTTATTCGTCTGAATGGAACATGCACATTACTAGTACTTTAAAACGCTCTACAATCAAAATTATTCCACAGACGGAGTTGCACTTATCTCACGTTATTGAGACCCATGAAACATCATTACAAACTGCGACCTTCCACCTTGCTCTCTTAATAACAGTACGACTGGTTCACGCAAGACAAATTTTACATAGGTAGTCGAAATTGTGTTTGCAATTCTGCTACAGCTTCAGATAATTCTTACAAGTACATCGGATTTAGTTCATAATTACCAACAGGGCGACAAGTGATTCAAACATGCCCCCCTCAGCGCATTACATAAACTTTAACGTCTAATTTTTGAATTAAAAGACAATTTCCATCTCAAATAGTAACAATAATAATAAAACATGATTATAAAAATACCTTTACTACTATATAAAGATAAGTCGTTGTTTGACGTTCTCAACAAAAATTTCGAAAAGTGGTTCACCAGTTTACTTCAAATTAGTACACGATACTCTGATAAACGTTCGGACTGACATAGACTACATATTTTTAATATACAGGGTGGTCCATTGGCAGTGACCGGGCCAAATATCTGACGAAACAAGCATCAAACGAAAAAACTGAAAAGAACAAAATTGGTCTAGCTTGAAGGGGGAAACCAGATGGGCTATGGTTGTCCCGCTAGATGGCGCTGCCATAGGTCGAACAGATATCAAATGGTTTTTTTAAAATAGGAACCCCCATTTACATATTCGTGTAGTATGTAAAGAAATATGAACGCTTTGGTTGGACCACCTCTTTCTCTATGTAATAGATGGCTCTGTAATAATCACAAACGTATAAGTACATGGTACCACGTAACATTTCGCCAGTGCGAACGGTATTTGCTTCGTGGCACATTACCGTGTTAAATAATGGTTCAAATGGCTCTGAGCACTATGGGACGTAACTTTTGAGGTCATCAGTCCCCTAGAACGTAGAACAACTTAAACCTAACTAACCTAAGGACATCACACACATCCATGACCGTGGCAGGATTCGAACCAGCGGCCGTAGCAGTTGCGCGGTTCCGGACTGTAGCGCCTACAACCCCTCGGCCACTCACGCAGGCACCCGTGTTAAAATGGACCGTTTACCAATTGCGGAAAAGGTCGATATCGTGTTGATGTATGGTTATTGTGATCAAAATGCCCAAGGGGCCTGTGCTATGTATGCTTCTCGGCATCCTGGACGACAACATCCAAGTTTCCGGACCGTTCGCCGCATAGTTAAATTATTTAAGGAAACAGGAAGTGTTCAGCCACATGTGGAAAGTCAGTCACGACCTGCAACAAATGATGATGCCCAAGTAGGTGTTTTAGCTGCTGTCGCGGCTAATCCGCACATCAGTAGCACTCAAATTACGCAAGAATTGGGACTCTCAAAAACGTCGCTATTGAGAATGCTACATCAACATCGATTGCACCCGTACCATATTTCTATGCACCACGAATTGCATGGCGACGACTTTGAACGTCATGCACAGTTCTGTCACTAGGCACAAGAGAAACTACGGGACGATGACAGATTTTTTGCACGCGTTCTATTTAGCGACGAAGCGTCATTCACCAACAGCAGTAACGTAAACCGGCATAATATGCACTAATGCGCAACGGAAAATCTACGATGGCTGCCACAAGCGGAACATTAGCGACCTTGGCGGGTTAATGTATGGTGCGGCATTATGGGAGGTTGACGGACATCATTTTGGGCAGTTATTGCATTAATGTGCTATTTACAGGTAATCAAGCTGTAACAGCATGCGTTCTCAGAAATGATAAGTTCACAAAGGTACATGTATCACATCGGAACAACCGAAATAAAATGTTCAAACGTACCTACGTTCTGTATTTTAATTTAAAAAACCTACCCATACCAACTGTTCGTCTAAAATTGTGAGCCATATGTTTGTGACTATTACAGCTCCATCTACCACAAACCGAAAATGTGGTCCAACTAAAGCATTCATATTTCTTTACGTACTACACGTATCTGTAATAAAAAATCGGGGTTCCTATTTTAAAAAACGCAGTTGATATCCGTTTGAGCTATGGCAGCGCCATCTAGCGGGCCAACCATAGCGCCATCTGGTTTCCCCCTTCAAGCTAGACTAGTAGACAGGTTTCGTTCTTGGTTTTTTTTTCTTTTGACGCTTATTTCGTGAGATACTTGACCCGGTCACGATCAATGGACCACCCTGTATATACAGGTTGTTTCAGAAGTTATGGTCAGTATTCAGGGATATGAAAGGAATGGTCATTCGAAATAAAAAAGTCAAGTAAACATGGGCTCTGAAACACATATCTTAAGAGCTATAAGTAATTCTTGATCTTCGATACTCTGAAGTAATCTCTTCTACAACAAGCTATTTGCGTTCAATATTTTGAGAAGTGGCAGAATGAACCACAACAAGAAAAAAAGATCCCGTAAACATGTGCTCTAAAATACATACCTTAAAAGTTATGAGCACTTGTTCATTAGAAGAGTTGTGTTTCAAAGTAGCGAAGATGAACAAGTGCTCATAGCTCTAAGATATGCATTATAGAGCACACTTTCACTGGAAATTTTTTTCGTCTTTTGGTCCGTACGATGACTTCCCAAGAAATGGAAAGTAAAGAGCTTACAGTAGATGAGGTTTATTACAGATTATCTAAGATTAAGAAATGCTCATAGCTCATAAAGTACGCGCTTTAGAGCCCATGTTTACTTGACATTTATTCCTGTCATATCCCTGAATACTGACCATCACTTCTGAACCACCCTGCATATATACACTATAAAAGGGGCAATGTTGTTAGCAAATATTTCGATGAGTTTTTGACTGATCTACTTCAAACTTTTACAGAATACTCTAATAAACATTGAGACGGGCACAGGCTACATTTTTTAGCATGCATATTATATGAATATATACTTAAAATCCATAATATTTTATAATGACAAGTCGATGTTTCACGTTGTTACCATAAATCTCAAAAAGTTCTTGACCGATTTACTTCCAATTTTCGCACATTAGAGGATAGAGGAGCATGTTGCGACAGGGGTAAATTGCAACATCTCCATTTTTTCATGCAGTATTCCATCAGTTACTGCCATCGTATGGAGGCACTTTTAGCTGTGTGGTATTCTCATTGAGATGGTCAGAGTCGGCGCGAGAAGATTTTTTTGTGTTCTCTTTCTTTGATCGAAATCGTCATCGGTCAGTAACCGTTTATAGTATATATAATAACACGTTCTGTGACAGACATTAGATTTCAAACGTGATAAATATTTATGTTTTTTAGTTTAACAATGTAATAACTGATTTTAGTTTAAAGTGATTGTCATGCTGTTTATTTGTGATTTATATGGTGGTGCGAAGCGGGGCATGTTGTAACACGGTGTTGCAACTTACCCTGCTCTTGATTAGGTCGAATTTTTATGACACTTGAATAGCGTAATGCTTTTATTTTACTTGCACTTTCGTTTTACTTTTACTCAGTTTAATTTTTACTTTCAGGTAAGGAAAGAGAGTTATTACAAACGCAAAATAGAAAATATTCAGGGATCATATCGTGAGATCCAGCGAAATTGCGTTCGGTTCGATCAAAGAGGAAATCCGAAAACTGGGGTATCTTTGTGCAAAATATTTTAACTTGAAAATTCCATCACCTTGGGCACAAAAGGAAATAGCTGGGGCCAACTGGCTTTCAGAAAAATTTGGATATTTGTGGAAAGGTCTTATGGGACAAAACTGCTGAGGTCATCGGTCCCTAAACTTACGCACTACTTAACCTAGCTTAAACTAACTTTCGCTAAGGACAGCACTCATACATACCCATCCCCGTGGGAGGACTCGATCCTCCGATGGAGGGAGTCACGCGGACCGTGACAAGACGCCCTGGACCGCGCAGCTACCCCGCGTGGCTGGCTTTCAGGAGTTTTGGACGGAAACAACGATTTTTCCATCAGACAACCTGAAAGCACAGGTCTAGGAAGAATGACAGTATTTAATAGAAAAACATATTGGGGAGTTTTTCCAAAAGTTAGGAGATGTTTATTCTCGGCACCCTCTTCCCCCCTTCCAGAATTTGGAATACGGATGAAATGAGTGTAACTACAGCGTTGAAGCCAAACAGAATAGTTGCGCACAAGAGTGTGAAACAAATTGGAACTGCGAGTTCTGCTGAACAGGGAGAATAGATAATAGTAGCCGCTGCTATATATGCACGAGAGACATTCATTACACCCATTATTATTTTTCCAAGAAAAAATTTTAAGGCTCATGTTACCCGTGACAGGCCCTTTGGATGCAGTAGTGCTGCCACAGATTCTGGGTGGATGGTGGGACTATCTTTTATAACATTTCTCGACTGTTTTATTGGGCAAACAAAACCGACAAAAGAAGCTCCTGTCCGACTAGTGCTGGACAACTATGCGTCCCATCTCAGTATAGAAGCTCTTAATAAACACAAGAACAGTGGTGTAGTTCTTCTATCATTTCCTCCCCGCTGTCCTCACAAATTACAGCCCCTTGATGTAAGTGTTTATGGTCCTTTCAAGAAGATGTGCTCCAGGGGAATCGATGCCTCGTTGAAAACAAATCCAGGAAAGACACCAACAATTTATGATTTGCTTTGCATTATAAACAAAGAACTTCTCAGCATTTTCACACCAGCAGACATCACTTCAGGATTCTCAGCAACAGACATATTCATATTTGACCCAAACAGATTCTAAGAAAGTGATTTTTCTTCATCTTCTGTGACCGATATGCCCGTTCCAGAAGAAGTTTCAAGTTCTCTGGCTAACTCCGAGAATGTGGCGAATGCTGTTAATTCTGTTCCAGGTCATTCAGCAGGGAAAAACTTTTCCCCTTAACACATTCGTCCTTTCCCTAAAGCTAGACCAAGGAAAGAGACCAACCGTGGAAGAAAGAAAAGGAAATGTGCTACCTTAACAGACCCACCAGAAAAACAGGATCTATAAAAAGAAAGGTAGAAGAGAAATCACAAGTTGGCACCGAAGAATGGAAAGAGAGAAAAGGAGAGAAGCAAGCAACAATTAGCAGCAAAAGAAAATTGCAGTTCCACCCAATTTTCGAAGAAGAAGAATTAGAAGAAGGAAAAAACTATTTTTTGATCTGTACTGATGTTTGTAGAAAGACAGGGGAATGGAGCAGTGTACTAAATACAAATTGTTGTCTCATTGCTCATGTGCAAATAATGATCAATAATTCTACGTGTGTGCAGACTGTGGACACAATGAAAATACTTCTGTCATGCCAGATATTTCAAACTGAGTAGGCTCTTTTCAGCAAAATTTTACTATGTTGCAACATTTGCCATTGGTTGGATAAACTGAAACTCGTGTCAGCCTTTTCTCTATGTTCTATTGTAGACACTATAATTGTCTAATCGGACGTTTTATTTTTGATTTCTGTATGTAAAAGTATGTAGTTACACACTACCATTTTCAAATTTAAAGAGTTTCTAATAAAAATTAATAACTGTTTTTTGCTACAACGTGCCCCGTATCTCCCCATACTCTAACAAATGTTTGGATTGGCAAAGACTACATATTTTCTGAATACATATGATATATAAGTATATATATACTGTATAAAGGGGAAACGTTGTTAACACAAGTCTCGTTAGATCTTGATTAATTTACTTCAGGTTTTTACACGTTACTCTAATAAACCTTTGGGTGGATATAGGCTACATATACCTGTAGTTTATACAGTGTATAAGGACACATACATTGTGGCAGAGCAAACGTTACTAGCAAAATTCTCGAAAGAGAGTGGACCGATATACATCTAATTTTAACATGAAACTTGCAGACGGACATAGGCTAGGTATTTTTAAAGTATGAAATGGCGAAAAAATGTTCATTAAAGTATGATTTAAAATTTTGAAAAATATGAATGAAGAACTTTTCGAAATATTGACAACAACGTTCCTCTTTATATATTACATATATATTTCTGTACTGTATGTATTTAAAAATATGTATCCTATATATATATATATATATATATATACTCCTGGAAATGGAAAAAAGAACACATTGACACCGGTGTGTCAGACCCACCATACTTGCTCCGGACACTGCGAGAGGGCTGTACAAGCAATGATCACACGCACGGCACAGCGGACACACCAGGAACCGCGGTGTTGGCCGTCGAATGGCGCTAGCTGCGCAGCATTCGTGCACCGCCGCCGTCAGTGTCAGCCAGTTTGCCGTGGCATGCGGAGCTCCATCGCAGTCTTTAACACTGGTAGCATGCCACGACAGCGTGGACGTGAACCGTATGTGCAGTTGACGGAGTTTGAGCGAGGGCGTATAGTGGGCATGCGGGAGGCCGGGTGGACGTACCGCCGAATTGCTAAACACGTGGGGCGTGAGGTCTCCACAGTACATCGATGTTGTCGCCAGTGGTCGGCGGAAAGTGCAAGTGCCCGTCGACCTGGGACCGGACCGCAGCAACGCACGGATGCACGCCAAGACCGTAGGATCCTACGCAGTGCCGTAGGGGACCGCACCGCCACTTCCCAGGAAATTAGGGACACTGTTGCTCCTGGGGTATCGACGAGGACCATTCGCAACCGTCTCCATGAAGCTGGGCTACGGTCCCGCACACCGTTAGGCCGTCTTCCGCTCACTACTCAACATTGTGCAGCCCGCCTCCAGTGGTGTCGCGACAGGCGTGAATGGAGGGACGATTGGAGACGTGTCGTCTTCAGCGATGAGAGTCGCTTCTGCCTTGGTGCCAATGATGGTCGTATGCGTGTTTGGCGCCGTGCAGGTGAGCGCCACAATCAGGACTGCATACGACCGAGGCACACAGGGCCAACACCCGGCATCATGGTGTAGGGAGCGATCTCCTACACTGGCCGTACACCTCTGGTGATCATCGAGGGGGCACTGAATAGTGCACGGTACATCCAAACCGTCATCGAACCCATCGTTGTACCATTCCTAGACCGGCAAGGGAACTTACTGTTACAACAGGACAATGCACGTCCGCATGTATCCCGTGCCACCCAACGTGCTCTAGAAGGTGTAAGTCAACTACCCTGGCCAGCAAAATCTCCGGATCTGTCCCCCATTGAACATATTTGGGACTGGATGAAGCGTCGTCTCACGCGGTCTGCACGTCCAGCACGAACGCTGGTCCAACTGAGGCGCCAGGTGGAAATGGCATGGCAAGCCGTTCCACAGGACTACATCCAGCATCTCTACGATCGTCTCCATGGGAGAATAGCAGCCTGCATTGCTGCGAAAGGTGGATATACACTTTACTAGTTCCGACATTGTGCATGCTCTGTTGCCTGTGTCTATGTGCCTGTGGTTCTGTCAGTGTGATCATGTGATGTATCTGACCCCAGGAATGTGTCAATAAAGTTTCCCCTTCCTGGGACAATGAATTCACAGTGTTCTTCCAGCAGTATATATATATATATATATATATATATATATATATATATATATATATATATATATATATGATTTTTAGACAATAATTCAACAAACATTCGGACAGACATAGGCTATATATTTTTATTATGCAGTATATAAATATTTATGTGACATTTTAAAGGGAAAATGGCATTGGCTACATATTTTTAAATGAATACAGTAGAGAAATATATATGTAATATATAAAGGGAACGTTGTTTACAAAATTTCGAAAAGTTCTTCATTCATATTCTTCAATTTTAAATCATACCTTAATGAACATTTGGATCGGCATAGAAGCATTGATACCAATAATCTCGAAAGGTTCTTGACCGATTTACTTCAAATTTATCTTGTCCATAAGTTTATTAAACGCAACAGATACATGTAAAAGATACTTTAACCATCAATAACATATTCTCCTTCACTATTTACAACCGTCTTCCAATGCTAAGGTAACTTTTGGATTCCGCGACTGTAGGAATCACGTTTTTTTGAGACGAAGAACTCGTCGAACCATATTCAGAGCGCATTTTCATCTGGAAAGGAAGTTCCTTTTGAGGTCAAAAATTCCGTGATGGATGTGGCTTTGTGAAGTGGAGCCTTATCATGCTGCAGCATCAACCTGTCTACAGTGTGTGGTCTCACTCGATAAGCTCTTTTCCTGAGCCTTTATGACATCTTTATAAAACACTTGGTTGACAGCTTGCGCTGGAGGAACAAATTCTTTATGCACGATAACCCTACTGTCAAAAAAGTAAGTCAGCATAGTTTTGATTTGCTCATTCGTGTATTCTTTTGTCCAGGAGAGGATTCATGGACGCTGTGGTTGAGCGCTTCTAGGCGCTTCAGTCCGGAACCACGAGGCTGCTACAGTCACAGGTTCGAATCCTGCCTCGGGCATGGATGTGTGTGGTGTCCTTAGGTTGATTAGGTTTAAGTAGTTCTAAGTCTAGGGGACTGATGACCTCAGATGTTAAGTCCCATAGTGCTTAGAGCCATTGGAACCATTTGAAGGGGATTCAGTGTGTCACATTTCACTTTGCCGCTTTGGCTCAGGATCGTGTTCAAAACACCAGGATTCATC
Organism: Schistocerca gregaria; assembly: GCF_023897955.1. NCBI lineage: Eukaryota > Metazoa > Arthropoda > Insecta > Orthoptera > Acrididae > Schistocerca > Schistocerca gregaria. The sequence continues at coordinate 147,068,753 of NC_064931.1, forward strand.
ACATGTGATCACACAACTAAACCATTCTACATCTACATGACATCTACATGACTACTCTGCAATTCACATTTAAGTGCTTGGCAGAGGGTTCATCGAACCACAATCATGCTATCTCTCTACTATTCCACTCCCGAACAGCGAGCGGGAAAAATGAACACCTAAACCTTTCTGTTCGAGCTCTGATTTCTTTTATTTTATTTTGATGATCATTCCTACCTATGTAGGTTGGGCTCAACAAAATATTTTCGCATTCGGAAGAGAAAGTTGGTGACTGAAATTTCGTAAAAAGGTCTCGCCGCGACGAAAAACGTCTATGCTGTAATGACTTCCATCCTAACTCGTGTATCATATCTGCCACACTCTCTCCCCCATAACGCGATAATACAAAACGAGCTGCCCTTCTTTGCACCCTCTCGATGTAATCCGTCAATCCCACCTGGTAAGGATCCCACACCGCGCAGCAATATTCTAACAGAGGACGAACGAGTGTAGTGTAAGCTGTCTCTTTAGTGGACTTGTTGCATCTTCTAATTGTCCTGCCAATGAAACGCAACCTTTGGCTCGCCTTCCCGACAATATTATCTATGTGGTCCTTCCAACTGAAGTTGTTCGTAATTTTAACACCCAGGTACTTAGTTGAATTGACAGCCTTGAGAATTGTACTATTTATCGAGTAATCGAATTCCAACGGATTTCTTTTGGAACTCATGTGGATCATCTCACACTTTTCGTTATTTAGCGTCAACTGCCACCTGACACACCATACAGCAATCTTTTCTAAATCGCTTTGCAGCTGATACTGGTCTTCGGATGACCTTACTAGACGGTAGATTACAGCATCATCTGCGAACAGTCTAAGAGAACTGCTCAGATTGTCACTCAGGTCATTTATATAGATCAGGAACAGTAGAGGTCCCAGGACGCTTCCCTGGGGAACACCTGATATCACTTCAGTTTTACTCGATGATTTGCCGTCTATTTCTACAAACTGCGACCTTCCTGACAGGAAATCACGAATCCAGTCGCACAACTGAGACGATACCCCATAGCTCCGCAACTTGATTAGAAGTCGCTTGTGAGGAACGGTGTCAAAAGCTTTCCGGAAATCTAGAAATACGGAATCAACTTGAGATCCCCTGTCGATAGCGGCCATTAGTTCGTGCGAATATAGAGCTAGCTGCGTTGCACAAGAGCGATGTTTTCTGAAGCCATGCTGATTACGTGTCAATAGATCGTTCCCTTCGAGGTGATTCATAATGTTTGAATACAGTATATGCTCCAAAACCCTACTGCAAACCGACGTCAATGATATAGGTCTGTAGTTAAATGGATTACTCCTACTACCCTTCTTGAACACTGGTGCGACCTGCGCAATTTTCCAATCTGTAGGTACAGATCTATCGGTGAGCGAGCGGTTGTATATGAGTGCTAAGTAGGGAGCTATAGTATCAGCGTAATCTGAAAGGAACCTAATCGGTATACAATCTGGACCTGAAGACTTGCCCGTATCAAGCGATTTGAGTTGCTTCGCAACCCCTAAGGTATCTACTTCTAAGAAACTCATGCTAGCAGATGTTCGTGTTTCAAATTCTGGAATATTCCATTCGTCTTCCCTGGTGAAGGAATTTCGGAAAACTGCGTTCAATAACTCCGCTTTAGCGGCACAGTCGTCGATAACAGTACCATCGGCACTGCGCAGCGAAGGTATTGACTGCGTCTTGCCGCTTGTGTACTTTACATACGACCAGAATTTCTTCGGATTTTCTACCAAATTTCGAGACAATGTTTCGTTGTGGAACCTATTAAAGGCATCTCGCATCGAAGTACGTGCCAAATTTCGCGCGTCTGTAAATTTTAGCCCATCTTCAGGATTTCGCGTTCTTCTGAACTTCGCATGCTTTTTCCGTTGCCTCTGCAACAGCGTTCGGACCTTTTTTGTGTACCACGGGGGATCCGTTCCATCTCTTACCAATTTATGAGGTATGAATATCTCAATTGCTGTTGCTACTATATCTTTGAATTTGAGCCACATCTCGTCTACATTCGCATAGTCAGTTCGGAAGGAATGGAAATTGTCTTTTAGGAATGCTTCTAGTGGCACTTTATCCGCTTTTCTAAATAAAATTATTTTGCGTTTGTTTCTGATGGATTTGGAAGAAATGGTATTGAGCCTAGCTACAATGACCTTGTGATCACTAATCCCTGTATCAGTCATGATGCTCTCTATCAGCTCTGGATTGTTTGTGGCCAAGAGGTCAAGTGTGTTTTCGCAACCATTTACAATTCGCGTGGGTTCGTGGACTAACTGCTCGAAATAATTTTCGGAGAATGCATTTAGGACAATCTCTGAAGACGTTTTCTGCCTACCACCGGTTCTGAACAAGTATTTTTGCCAACATACCGAGGGTAGGTTGAAGTCCCCACCAACTATAACCGTATGAGTGGGGTATTTATTTGTTACGAGACTCAAACTTTCTCTGAACTGTTCCGCAACTGTATCATCGGAGTCTGGGGGTCGGTAGAAGGAGCCAATTATTAACTTAATTCGGCTGTTAAGTATAACCTCCACCCACACCAATTCGCACGGAGTATCTACTTCGACTTCACTACAAGATAAACCACTACTGACAGACACAAACACTCCACCACCAATTCTGCCTAATCTATCTTTCCTGAACACCGTCTGAGACTTCGTAAAAATTTCTGCAGAACTTATTTCAGGCTTTAGCCAGCTTTCTGTACCTATAACGATATCAGCTTCTGTGCTTTCTATTAGCGCTTGAAGCTCAGGGACTTTTCCAGCGCAACTACAACAATTTACAACTAAAATTCCGACTGTTCCTTGATCCAAGCACGTCCTGTAATTGCCAAGCACCCTTTGACATTGCAGCCCATCCCGCACTTTCCTGAGGCCTTCTAACCTAAAAAACCGCCCAGTCCACGCCACACAGCCTCCGCTACCCGTGTAGCCGCCAGCTGAGTGTAGTGAACTCCTGACCTATTCAGCGGAACCCGAAACCCCACCACCCTATGGCGCAAGTCTAGGAATCTGCAGCCAATACGGTCGCAAAACCGTCTGAGCCTCTGATTCAGACCCTCCACCCGGCTCTGCACCAAAGGTCCGCAGTCGGTTCTGTCAACGATGCTGCAGATGGTGAGCTCTGCCTTCATCTCGTAAGCAAGACCGGCAGCCTTCACCAAATCAGATAGCCGCTGGAATCCAGAGAGAATTTCCTCAGATCCAAAGCGACACACGTCATTAGTGCCGACATGTGCCACCACCTGCAGCTGGCTGCACCCTGTGCTCTTCATGGCATCCGGAAGGACCCTTTCCACATCAGGAATGACTCCTCCCGGAATGCACACGGAGTGCACACTGGAGTTCTTCCCCTCCTTAGCCGCCGTATCCCTAAGGGGCCCCATTATGCGCCTAACATTGGAGCTCCCAACTACCAGTAAGCCCACCCTCTGCGATTGCCCGGACCTTGAAGGCTGAGAATGATCCTCTGAAACAGGGCAGGCGGCTGCATCTGGCTCAGCCAGAGACAGTGCCTGAAACCGGTTTGTCAGACGCACCGGGAAGGCTTTCTGATCAGCCTCCGGGGACGCCTTTCGCTGCCTGCCACGCCTTGGAACGACCTCCCAATCAACCACAGGCGAGGGCTCAGCCCCACTGCGGGCAGCAACCGGGGCAACCACAGCGGCGGACCGATCTGGGGACAGACGGGACGAGGTTGACATCCCCGTGATACCCGAGTCCGGCTCCCCACAGTGGTGCCCATTGGCAACAGCCTCAAGCTGCGCGACCGAAGTCAGCGCCGATTGCAGCTGTGAGCGAAGGGATGCCAAGTCAGCCCTCATCCGAACACAGCAATCGCAGTCCCTGTCCATTCTAATCGATGTTTAACAACAGTTACCGAAACACGAGTCCGTGCCTAGATAACGCAAGCGGAACACGCAAAGAATGTATCAACTAACCTGTACAAATGCCTAACGACTGCGCTACAATCTGCTGAATTTACGATTACAGTAACTAAAACTCGAAATTGCACCTCCTATACGAAACTCACACGCAATTTAAATAAGAATCTACGAAGTAAACACTAAAGCGCGATGCTACAACTGTCAAATACTATAATACGCCCGAAATATATGAATTAAACAATGCAAGTACCCAAAAACACGCAAAGAAATTAATTAAACTATCTAACAAATAAGTAAGCTAGGGTTATACGACTTGCTGCTGCAGCTGCTTATCCAACGGCGGCAGGGAGCACAATGACTGGCCAACCGACACTGGCCGTTCACAACAAAAACAGAAGACAGACGACTACGCGAATTTGCACTATTCAGGTACTAAGGCGCGATGCTACAACCCTCAAATACTATAATACGCCCGAAATATATGAATTAAACAATGCAAGTACCCAAAAACACGCAAAGAAATTAATTAAACTATCTAACAAATAAGTAAGCTAGGGTTAAACGACTTGCTGCTACAGCTGCTTATCCAACGGCGGCAGGGAGCACATTCCTGGTCATTTGCGATCGTCTCGAGAAAATCAACGCACACGTTTCTTCGATTGTCTTTCTGCTCAGTTGTGACGTTTTTTAGTCAAAATTTGACCTACAATGAAAGTGTTTTAAGTTTAACTGATCGCCCACCCTCCTTATTGTTAAACTTCGCTCTGATCTCACAACAGCGAGCACATTTCGAAGTTGTCGTCGGTTTTGGAAGCTGAAGGTCTCCCTGACCAACGTTCATTTTCAACGTTTTCTCGGCCTTCCAAAACCAATTTGTGCTAGCGTAAAACTTGTGCTCTTGATGAGGAATGTTGCCCATAGGCCTGATTCAACTTTTCAAGCGTCCCATTCGTGGATTAACGCTGCTCTAAATTCCGCTGTTCCATTTTCACTACACACAACAAAAACACAGGCTAACTGATTGCCCTATCAAAAATCATGTGATAGCTGTACAGAGCTGAAACTCGGACTGACTGTTAGGGAGGAATCCCGTCACTGAGGCTTCTACCTTCACATATCCAGTTCAGTGTCAGAGAGAGGAGAGGAGGTGATGGACAGAGAGGGGGAGAGGAAATGGATATAGAATGGGGCAGAAGGCGTAGACAGAGATAGGAGGGAGGAAGAGATGGACAGGGAGAGGCGGAAGGAGTCGATGAACAGAGAAAGGAAGGGGAGCAGGAAATGGACGAAGAGAGGGGGTGGAGGGATGGGCAGATAGAGGGAGGGGGGAAGGAGTGTAGGATGTGCGTCCAATTCCCATAAAAAATTTAGCAATTACAAAGATTTGCCGGGTCTGATTGTTTAGGATAAAAATAGCAATCAAATATTGTGACCTCTGTTTATTAATACTGTGGGCCTTCAAGGGCTATTAATGAGATCATTTACAAGCCAAGAACGATTCGCAACGAATGGTTGCAGAGGACAGACTGATTAAACCAACGCAAGTTGCCTTTCATCAAAGCCTATACACTACTTAACACAGCCTTACGTGGTATTCTGGTTCAGAAAGACATCATTCCCACCAGGTTTTTAAGTTAAAAAAAGTAGCACTACTGGTCATTTTCGAGCCTTGCACCTTCAGGCATAATAACACACAAAAATTGAATGGAATTCAAAAATGTATTTTTACTTCTATTTAATTTTGATGTTTTATTATGTTTTTAAGTGCATCTGCAAATGGATCAAAGCTCGAAAAGGCAACTAGTGCTTAATACAGAACCTATTTTAACCTAACATACCGATGGAAAAGACCAAGGCTGCTCTGCCCATCCTGAAGAACTTAATACTAAAATGTTCATCCATGCTGCGAATCCTGTTCAGGATGTAATCGGCGTCTCTCGACACGCTCGACTAAACGAGGCGATATCTGCCAGTCACTTCAGTGTCCTGGCAAATGCATTGAATATTGGAGGGCATATCACCTCCGACCAAGCACTGTGTCACGTTTAATGACGACGATGAGTCCAGACCTCTTTTTCTCAACCTGCACAGTCACTATATTGTTTCACTGCGAGTTGCAACGTTAATGGAAGTTTCACGTCTCATGAATGGGGTGATTGCTTACTGGAACCGAAACATAACTTTCCTGGCGCATGATACAGCTCAGAATTTCTTTCTGGTATTGAGTTAGGGTACATGCAACCCAGCAAAGTACACTTCGATTCGGACGCGAATTCACAAAGCCATATTTCGTGCTAGCCATAGGTCTTCGAAGCATATGATCTCCCTTATTGTTATAACCCTGCAGGTAGGTTAAATAAACTGCCTTGCTTTGACTTTTCTTATCATCAGTTGTCATTATCTGTAATGACTACACTATGAAGTTCTGATAGCCCAGCATGTAACACATACTATACGAACATCTTAACACTTCTGTAATATTACACATTCACTCATTTGTTTTTCTTCACAAGGTTTTTGACACGTTGGACATCATTCGATGTGTTGGATGTTTGAGGTCCCCAGAGTTTCTACGAACCTCTAGTTAATCTCATGAATCTGCGAACACTTCAAGAACCCTTTCCCACGCAAGAGGGTTTGATAGTTAATGCATTGTAGCCGGCCGCGGTGGTCTCACGGTTAAGGCGCTCAGTCCGGAACCGCGTGACTGCTACGGTCGCAGGTTCGAATCCTGCCTCAGGCATGGATGTGTGTGATGTCCTTAGGTTAGTTAGGTTTAAGTAGTTCTAACTTCTAGGGGACTGATGACCACAGATGTTAAGTCCCATAGTGCTCAAAGCCATTTGAACCATTTTTTGAGCATCTTGTAACCAATCAGTTCAAGATATAATTGCATGTCCTAATGCATTTACCTTTCACATGGACATGTCATATTGAAACGTCTTATTATCGAACTTATACTGGTAGCTGATTCCTTGTCAGCCCTCCCTCTAATGACCTCAGGTACTACCTTTTCGCTATCTATTTCCACGAGTTTAGTGTAGCGACTGTTCACATAGCTGTTACGATTAATGGTGTGTTTCCGAGTGTTTAGCCGAATTGTTGTTTCCGCTTTATGTACAATATTTCAGCAACTGATCCAGTCGTCTTCTTCAGTTACGAGTTGGGCTGTTATGCGTAAGTAGTCGTGCAGAGCAGTTTCTACCGCGCTGATTACGACCCTTACGTAACAAACCTTCACCTGCCACTTTCAACCCCCCCCCCCCCCCCCCCCAGCTTCCACCTCTTCACCAACCATGACATGCGTCAAGGTCATCCCTACAACTGCACACGTCAGGGTCATCCATCTCACTCCCTGCCACAAGGGGTCCATTGTTTTCTTAAGTAAACATACTGCTCACTTGTGATCTTAACAGATGTTTGCTTAAGACCAGGATCTTTATTTATGTCTCCTTTCAAGGTGCCACTTCCCGCTGCCCCCTCTGAGTAGCCTTCTTATGCTCTTACAGTGTCACTCAGAAGTACTTTGTAGTTGAACCACTAGGTTGGTTGGCATGTCTATCTATATGCATAATCAAAACCAGTTGTTCAGACAGAAGACTGGTTAACCTCGTTACAGTTACATGTGTTGATTGCTTGTTGCAGGTAAACGTGTATTTTAGCTATAAACAGCGTTTCCAGGAGGTTCATCAGTATTTTGTAAAATGGGAAGAATGCAAAAAACCTAACTACATAAAGTGAGTCAATTTCTCGTTTTTTTATTTACTTACATCAATGTCTAAAAGAAAAGACTATTCAGTAGATTTCAGAAAAACTGTCTTAATGGCACTGAGTCAAGGCCAAACTCAGTCCTTCATTGCAAAGGTGATTGGGATCCAACAACAGCCTGTGCGCATTTGGGCCCAGCTTCAGAAAAAGAGCAGGACGATAGAGAACAATGCACAAAATGGTTAACCCCGAAAAACCGATCAATAAGAAAATAGGATCATACAAAGGCAATCGATGGCTGATCCCAAAAAATCTGCCAGTGCAATATATGAAGCAGGTCAAAGTTAACTTTAGGACTCTGTATCACAAAATGAACAAAAATGGACTTGTACCACTATTGAAATAAGCCCTTCACATGATGAAACACAGGGTAAAGGTCCATGTTCCGACAGTTACACATCGCTTAGTAGCTATAGATTCAAATGGAACTGTCCAGGCGTCTCGGAGTGAACCTAAGAGATGTTGTTCGGACATGGAGGAGATACAGAGAGACAGGAACTGTCGGTGACATGCCTGACTCAGGCCGCTCAAGGGCTACTACTGCAGTGGATAACCGTTACCTACGGATTATGGCTCTGAGAAACCCTGACAGGAAAGCCACCGTGATGAATAATGCTATTCGTGCAGCCACAGGGCGTCGTGTTACGACGCAAACTGTGCGCAATAGGCTGCATGTAGCGCAACTTCACTCCCGACATCCATGGCGAGCACCATCTTTGCAACCACGACAGCACGCAGTGCGGTACAGATGGGCCCAACAACATGCCGAATGGACCACTCAGGCTTGTCATCATGTTCTCTTTACCGATGAGTGTCGCATATGCCTTCATCCAGACAATCGTCGGAGACGTGTTTTGAGGCAACCTGAGTCAGGCTGAACGCCTTAGACACACTGTCCATCGAGTGCACCAAGGTGGACGTTCCCTGCTGTTTTGGGATGGCATTATGTGGAGCTGACGTACGCCGCTGGTGGTCATGGAAGGCGCCGGAACGGCTGTACGATATGTGAATGCCATCCTCCAACTGATAGTGAAACCATTTCGGCAGCATATTGGCGAGGCATTCGTCTTCATGGACGACAATTCTCGCCACCATCTTGCACATCTTGTGAATGACTTCCTTCATGATAACGACATCCCTCGACTAGAGTGGCCAGCATGTTCTTCAGTCATGAACCCTACCGAACATGTCTGGCATAGATTGAAAAGGGCTGTTTATGGACGACGTGACCCACCAACCACTCTGAAGGATCTACACCGAATCGTCTTTGAGGAGTGGGACAATCTGGACCAACACTGCCTTATTGAACTTGTGGGTAGCATGCCACGACGAATACAGGCATGCATCAACGTAAGAGGACGTGCTAGTGGATGTTAGAGGTATCGGTGTGTATAGCAATCTGGTTCACTACCTCTGAAGGTCTCGCTGTATGCTGGTATAACATACAATGTGTGGTTTTCATGGGATAAAAACTGCAGAAATGAGGTTTATGTTGATCTCTATTCCAATTTTCTGTACAGGTTCCGGAACTCTCGTAACCGAGGTGATGCAAAACGGTTTTTGATGTGTGTACTATGAAGTCACTGTCAGGTTGCCTACTGAGGAAGGACGACCATTTAAAACATAAGTAATTTTTAGCAATGACCACCATTTGGAGTCATTATCAATTGCTCTCAAAATAACGGTAGCCAAAATCTGTTTACAGATTATCTTTTCGCTAAGAGTTTCGTTAACAGTTGAAATCTCAAGGAGCTTGAAATAAAATTGACAGGTACATTATGGATACAACAGTGGTCTGTTCACTACTAAAGGGTCTTGAATCGGTCATCTGATTGAATGCTTATTAATCCCTACTGGACTGTTTGTGGCCTTCTGAACCATCCTAGCAATTGTCTCACCATGTGTCTCTCCTGAGAAGGTTTGCTGTCTTACACTGTCATTGTAATTTGTTTAGATATAAGACAATTTTACTTTCAGATTCTTTTGTGCGTTTACAACTGTAAGGGTAACGACAGATGTTTCGACATAATTGATTCTAATTTTTTGCTGTCCTTTTACATACATGAACTATATATATCAGTGCTTTGATATTTTATGTAAAATTCCACTCTCTAAAAAATTTCTTTTATATGCGTAGATTGTGTTTTATTTTCTTTGTGAGCTTTCTATTCGTTTTCATCTATGTTGTTATTTCGTTTTATATTTTGTCCTTTTATTGTGATTTTTTGTATAAGCCATGGTTTTCTTGTCTTATTTGATCTCATGTGCAGCTACACTGCACGCTTTTAGATTTACGTTTCGTAAAACCTTGTTTTAATTTCTTTTTCATGTGCATGTATGTATTGTAAAAGGGACATGTAAGAAAGTAAAATTTCTAGGAATGATTGATCCAAGTCTACTGAGTGATGTTCATAAATTTTTCCATACCATCTAACGCAATTTTTACCATTTTATTGGATCCCACGTCGTACCAGGATTCCTTTTGCCACCCGACTTCAAGGTGTCTTCTTTCCAAAATTCATTCCAAATTTGAAAACATTTTTTGTGCTGGAATGTAAACTGCTTATGGTATTTATCGATAGTTCGACGTTTGTATTGGATTTGTATCCAGGCCCACGATTGGTGACATTAGCTACATCCCCAAGACAGAGTAAGGGATACTGGCTAGCTCATCATGGCATATTCCCCTTTTTAAATTTTCTTACCTACCTGCCCGATTAAGGGATCTGACATTCCACGCTCCGATCCGTAGAATGCCAGTTTTCTTTCTCCTGATAACGACGTCCTCTTGAGTAGTCCCCGCCCTGAGATCCGAATGGGGGACTATTTCACCTTCGGAGTATTTTACCCAAGAGAACGTCATCATCATTTAACCATACATTAAAGCTGCATGCCCTCGGGAAAAATTACGGGTGCAGTTTCCCCTTGCTTTCAGTCGTTCGCAGTACCAGCACAGCAAGGCTGTTTTGTTAATGTTTCAAGGCCAGATCAGTGAATCATCCAGACTGTTGCCCCTGCAACTACTGAAAAGGCTGCTGCCCCTCTTCAGGAACCACACGTTTATCTGGCCTCTCAACAGATACCCCTCCGTTGTGGTTGCACCTATTGTACGGCTATCTGTATCGTTGAGGCACGCAAGCCTCCCCACCAACGGCAAGGTCCATGGTTCATGGGGGCAGGAGGTTGTAACTATGCAGCATAAAATTGCTTTTAAGTCAAAGCCCACTGGCAATTACAAAGAAAAAAAAAGGAAGAAGCAAGACTTGCATTTTCACAGCCACGCATACTAGTATACGTGTAGTCGACCATATTGGAGAGGTAATTAACCACAGTCATGAAAAGGATATCGGAAAAGTTCATCTGTATCGAACTAAGTGCACCTCAGTTATAAAAAACGTATTAGCACCGCATTACACTGACGTTATAAAACAAGATTGCAAAGATCAACCATTTAGCTTATTAATTGATGGATCTACTGATACTGCTGTACATAAATACTCGGCTTGGATTGTGGTTTATTACAGTAAATTACACCAAAAATTAGTATCTACATACCTTGACACTGCTGCACTGCATGAGTGTAATGCTGAAGCCATTGTCTCTGCTACGAAGGAGACACTTCAATGATCCGATTTGCTACTTGAAAATTTAATGGGCATTGGTGTAAATAACGTAGTATTTACGAAATTGGAAGAAGAGGTACCACACCCGATTTTAGGATGTTGCTTATGCCATTCCTTGCAACTGGCTGTTTCAGCTGCTGCAAAGAATTTTTACCGAGAAATTTGGAGTTTTTAATTAAAGAGGCCATCTCTTTATAAGAAGCTATCCAAAATCATCAACGACGGAAAGAAACTGTTAAAAACAGTTCAAGCGTGCCAGACAACGTGGTTATCAAAACAATCCGCTGTATCAATAATATACACGCAATGGTCAGAGCTAAAAACCAATTTTCCGTATCTAAAGTGCGCAAAAGATGTCATACGGCAGAGTAATTACACGCTACGTATGTGAACGATATTAAACGCATATACACACATCAAACGAAGTTTTTCATCACCTCGGTTCCGAGAGTCCCAGATCCTGTAGAGAAAATTGGAATGTAGATCAACATAAACATCATTTCCGCCCCTTTTATTGCTCATGAAAACCACACATTGCGTGTTGTATCACCTTACAGCGAGACCTTCAGAGGTGGTGGTTCAGATTGCTGAACACACCGATACCTCTAACATCCAGCAGCACGTCCTCTTGCAATTATGCATGCCTGTATTCGTCGTGGCATACTATCCACAAGTTTAATAAGGCACTGTTGGTCCAGATAGTCCCACTCCTCAAAGACGATTCGGCGTAGATCCTTCAGAGTGGTTGGTGGGTCACATCGCCCGCAAAAAGCCCTTTTCAATTCATCCCAGGCATGTGTGATAGGGTTCATGTCTGGAGAACATGCTGGCCACTCTAGTCGAGCTATGGTATCCTGAAGGAAGTCATTCACAAGATGTGCATGATGGGGGCGCGAACTGTCGTTCATGAAGACGAATCCTCGCCAATATGCTGCCTATATGGTTCCACTATTGATCGGAGGATGGTATTCACATGTGGTACAGCCTTTCCATGACCACCAGCGGCGTACGTCAGCCCCACGTAATGCCATCCCAAAACTGTAGGGAACGTTCACCTTACTGCACTCAACTGGACAGTGTTTAAGGCGTTCAGCATGACCAGGTTGCCTCAAAACACGTCTCTAACCATTGTCTGGTTGAAGGTATATGCGACACTCATAAGTGAAGAGAATGTGATGCCAATCCTTAGTGGTCCATTTGGCATGTTGTTGGGCCCATCTGTACCGCACTGTATGGTGTCGTGGTTGCGAAGATGGACTTCGCCATGGATGTCGGGAGTGAAGTTTCATATCATGCAGCCTATTGCGCATAGTTTGAGTTGTAACACGACGTCCTGTGACTGCACGAAAAGCATTATTCAACATGGTGGCGTTGCTGTCAGTGTTCCTTCGAGCCATAATCCGCAGTTAGCGGTCATCCACTGCAGTAGTAGCCCTTGAGCGGCCTGAGCGACCGTTCTTGTCTCTCTGTATCTCCTCCATGTCCGAACAACATCGCTTTAGTTCGCTCCGAGACGCCTGGACACTTCCCTAATTGAGAGCACTTCTTGGCACAAAGTAACAATGCGCAGTATTGACGGTCTAGGCATGGTTCAACTACAGACAACACGAGCTGTGTATCTCCTTCCTGGAGGAATGACTGGAACTGATCGGTGTCGCCCACCTTGGTCCAATAGGCGCTGCTCATGCATGGCTGTTTACATACTTGGGCCGGTTTAGTGACATCTCTGAAAAGTCAGAGGGACTGTGTCTGGGATACAATATCCACAGTCAACGTCTTTCTTCAGTACTTCTGGGAACGGGGGTTATGAAAAACTTTTTTTTTAATGTGTGTACCCAACATCAACTGAAATATGCAGAGTCAACACAATGTTCGAGTCGAGAGATATGGGGCGGCCGCGGTAGTCTCGCGGTTCTAGGCGCGCAGTCCGGAACCGTGCGACTGCTACGGTCGCAGGTTCGAATCCTGCCTCGGGCATGGATGTGTGTGATGTCCTTAGGTTGGTTAGGTTTAAGTAGTTCTAAGATCTAGGGGACTAATGACCACAGCAGTTGAGTCCCATAGTGCTCAGAGCCATTTGAACCATTTTTCGAAAGATATGTATCACACCAAACTCTTGGATGAGTTGGCCAACCTGATCGATATGCTTGACAGCAAAGTTACGTTACCTGCAAGTAAAGTTAATATTTTTATTGAAAATATTCGTGATTTCGTCGATCGTATGAATGTAATAAAAACAAGCAGAAGAATAGAATGATGTTAAATCTTTTAACTGCTATATTAATATACGCTGTGGTTTGAGGTTGGAAGGAAAATGCTGCAACGAATATGAAATTCCAATAAACGTTGTAAATCAAATCGGTAGCGAAGAATCGTATCAATCTGAAACCGACAATGATGATGATGCAGACAAAAATGAAGAAGAATTCATATATATAATTAGCTGTTGTTATATAACTTTTTGTATGTTCCTGACCTTGGCTTGATGATTTATTTATTGTACGTTCATTTAATTATTGTGAATATTTTGCTACCTAATAATAAAGGAAACTGATTATTAATATACATATTGTTTTCTTTTATAATAATTTTTAAAAAATTGTGGAAATTTTAGCGATTGTGAGTGTAGGGCCATTTTTGTTAGTGGTTTTTGTACATGAAACTGGTGGGGAGCTAGCTTGAACTGTTGGCAACACTGCCTGTGACTCCCTCACCTATGTTCACCAGACCTTCTCTATGTATGCTATAGCCACCAATATGAACAGCCATGCCTTCCTGTCAAACTTTACATTGGTGATGGTTTACTAAGACCTTACAAGGTGACCTGGTTTTTTTGACCCAACATAAATATGACCCAGTTACAGCTCCGTCTCATGACTTCATCCTCACTTTATCTAGGCACCTTGGGCACATTGCTGCAATTGTCCTCAATCCAATTGGAAGTGATCCCTGCCCAACCCAACACAACTTCCTCCTCAAATTCATAACAGACTATTACCATACTAACTGGAATGCTTAACAAGGCTCCTTCTGTACACAAATTGGAAGCCACTGAATTATCCTGCAAAACCCAGATGACACCTTCCTACAACATACCTTGTTTTACTCCTAAGTGAATCCCACTGATTTTATTAACCCTTTCTTCACACCTGAGACCAGGACCTTCTGTCACATTATCAATGTCATCAGCAATTATAGAGCCACCTCTCTAGTTCCATGTAGGGAATAAAAAACCGCAGGACTGGTGACAGGCATGTACAAAAATTATCATCACACAACTCATAAACGCTGTGTAGTATGCGAGAGGTTCAACTGTGTCACTGGTGCAAATCATATACCACATTATCCTCTCCTCCACAACAACCAGCGATTATCATCTAACTTGAGTAAAGCAACTTCTTGTCTCATATTCTGAAGATGTGGTGACTGCTTCCTATGATCTCAACCTCAACCAGTACACAGGGATCTATGTCCACCAGTGTACCAACACAAACGTTCACCCCTTCCTCCCAGTTTTCAGTACTTTCACACAATGCTACAAGCTGAATTTAATGCAACAATTAATCACAAGATGTTAAAACGACACTTTCTAGGAAATACAATACTGCATCTAGTCGTGACACCATTGCCTACCAGCAACTTAGAGAATGTCCCTTCTTCTTCCTATAAGCTCCAGCAATGCTGTATTGTTCCACACTGTATAATGGTTTCCATCCCAAAATGTGAGATATCTGTAAGGTACTCTTGTTGTTTTGTTCTTTAAATTTTTCGAACCTCCTATTGAAGCTTCTTCTTAATGATTAATAGCCTTGCTCCCATCTTCAGCAAGGTACGTCAATCCCTGCTAACTCAGTGCATTCACAAACATTTAGAAACAGCCTCAACCTTCCCCAACAGCTAGTGTGGCTTCCTAAACAAATGTGATTCCGCCATCTTAGACTCCCTTGACCATGAAAATGTATTTCACTATGTACACCATTCTGGTCTCATTTTCAAAGTACAAATGTATACACCTCCAATGAATTATGTCCACCTTATAGGTTTTTTTCTAACACACCACCTCTCTTTGCTACTTTCAATCATATCCAACCATAGCACTTTGTTTCCAAACTGTGTCTGAAAGGCTACAGCTGCTCTCCCTTTAAAAAGACGTAATGTAAATATACAAATTAATAGGATATTGCCAACAGTAGGGATTAATTAGTGGCATGTAATGCACTTTTTTATTTGAAATAATTAATTAAAAAGTCTTATCCTTAGAGTGCCAAACGTCAATTGCACAATTGAACATAATTATAGTGAACTGTCTACAGATAGTCACTTTAAGTCTTTGCCCTATGAAGTGTGATAGCAGTGGCACATTTATTGAAGCCAACAGCAATGTAGGAAATATGTGCAGGAAAACAGTTTCGAAAGTCAGAGTTGGAGAGAAAGGCACCCATTTGGCTGTTAGGTGGGCAACTATATGATTTGGTAAGGGCCTGGGGCCAAGAATACAACACAAGGTGTATTCATCGGTTTTAGAAATATGTTGCCACATCTTACCTACTGTGGTGGGTGCTTTCCTTTGGCTTGTGCAAAGTAACAGTCGGGGATGGTTTCTTCAGGTCATCCCCATTTGTGCTGATAGCCAGAACCAGATGGAGGGAAACCCAGTCAGCACTCAAATCCATGTAGGAAATTATAAAGTCCGTTAAAATTGTCGCTGCCATTGGAAGTTCATGGACAGCTGTGCCAACATGTTAACAGCTTTTCCATATGAGATGAGCCCAGGCCATCATTGCTTTCCTTCTTGCATACACCACCCTCTCAATTCTGATTATAGTATATTATTAGAATGAAATTTTCACTCTACAGTGGAGTGTGCGCCGATATGAAACTTCCTGGCAGATTAAAACTGTGTGCCGGACCGGGACTCGAACTTGAGACCTACTCTCTGCTCTACCAAGAGCACTTGCCCGCAAAAGGCAAAGATCCCAAGTTCGAGTCTTGGTCCGGCACACAGTTTTAACCTGCCAGGAAGTTTCATAGTATATTATTCCTTGGACTGACTATCTGTCAAAGAGCACAGTGTTCTTTCTGAGTTTTCTGTGTGTGCTTCTACAAATTATTTTGTTTAAATCTGTGGGCATCCTTCTCCCACAGCTGGGCAGTATCTGTAATATAATCTTCATGTGGCAAGACTGGAAACTTGAACTGAAGCTGGTGACCAGCATTTTGAAAACTATCCTTGAAGGCCAATTTGCTTTCTTCTTTAGAATCCAAAGGATTTGTTTATCCAATGTTTTCTTAACTTAGTGTTGACACATGCAGGAGACAACTGTCAGTAATCACAATTCTTGAACTTTGACTTCTCATGGACTACTTGTACTAAAATTCAGGAGATAGAGGAAAAAAAACATCATCAACATACTAATTTACGGGTGATTTCATTCTGTTAATGTCAACAGCCATAGTTTCATTTTAAAAAATCTCAAAAGCAAATCACATTCTAGTGATTATTAAGATTAGTAAGCAAGCTGTAATTGTGGTCCATTGGTTAAATTTCATTTCCACAAAAACAGCACATCAATAGCACCTTCCATTTCAGAAGTGTTTGAGGCGTACATTTTACGCAGTTCATCACATATATGTTTTAATATCCAAATGTACATTAGTTCTGTATCTTATTTAGTAGAGATGTACTGCTGTTCTTTGGTAAATAAGCTTCTCCATCACCTTATAAAGGAAATGAAGAGTGAAACTGGTCAATATTTTATAATTTGTCGTAAAGTAATGTAAGAATGAAATAAGTCAGCACTACTGAATCTCTCATTCAAAAATGAAATGTACCCTACTGGGTAGTCATTCATAAATTATTTGAGTATCTGATATTGCAGATGCCTCCTAGTGCCCTATGTAATAATATAAACTGTGAAGCAAGTCACCATACACGATAAAATATTTAAATCACTTATATTTTCTTTCATAATTACACTGTGCACGATAGTAAGTAAAGATCAAGGCATGTGTATAGAGCAACTTGAAAAGCACTTATTTTTATATCTACTCATGTGAAGCTATGGAAGAGAGAGAGAGAGAGAGTGTGTGTGTGTGTGTGTGTGTAAAGGGGAGAGGGAGACAAAGAGAGAGAGAGAGAGAGAGAGAGAGAGAGAGAGAGAGAGAGAGAGAGAGAGAGGGGGGGGGGGAGCAATATCTGTGTAGATGGTGGAAAGAATAAACTAAATAGGAACAGTAAAATGAATATTAACAACTAATCAGTAACTGTTAATTTCCTCCTCATTCTTTATGTTCATGTCTCCCTTGAACATTTTATGTTTACTTACCCACTACTGCCCAGTACGCAGACCATTTTTCTATCTTTTTCTGGCTGCCAAATCAATTGTGTACTTTTTAAAAGAGTGATAGAATCTTTGTAATTATGCATATTTTTAAGAGTTATATTTTTATGGACACATTATGTTCTCATCAAATACCACAGAACAGAAGTGAGTCAAACTTACAAAAACATGCAATTTGGCAAAAGATTTTTTTACTTATTACAGTAAGTAGAATTTCACATATTCTTACTACAGTAAACTATGCAACTTCTCACTATAACCATGACCTGAGCCCATAAATCGTACGATTCTATAATCTTCACTATGACTAAAAACAAATTCAATTCTCACATATATTGTATACAATGTAATCTTTATGAGATGGATCATGCAAATGACATGTTCATCCAGTTCAGTGGCATTATAATTCACCAGTGGGTGTAATGTAAATAGGTGCAAAGTCTGTGCTGTTATCTTGCTCTAAAGTGATGCTTTGTTGATTGTCCAGATCTAAAACAGAAAGATATATTAATAAAATTTCATCGATATCCCACAACTACAACAGTAAATAAATAGTAAACAGCTTACATTGTAACATAGATCAAAAGTCAAATAGTGCTTCACATATACTCCAAACCTGAAATTGATGTTCTCAAGTGGGTGCTAAGTAATACTTATAGTTGCTGATAGCTGTGTAGTGTACACACAAAAACAAAAATAGTTGGGTACGAATTTTCTCTGATAGCAATTTCATGAAAATGGCTCTCATTGTAACGATAATAATTTTTTGTATGGATGATAGAATTCTGCTCAAAGTACATTATAGTAACCAATATTATACATCAACTAAATTCTTAAATCAGAAATGACTACCACAACATTTCAAGGCTCAGATGGAGAACTGATTGACACTATGGATAGACTTAAGTCCCACATGACAAGAGAATACTGAAGGCCATGTGTACTTCATGAAAGAATCACAAAATATGAAGGTGCACAAAAAAAAGAATGACTAAAAGTCTCTTTTTCCTAATTATAGTGTACAACTGCATGATAATCCATACAAATGCTAAGAAATACTATCCTAGATATCTCAGTCAAATACCCAATGAAGCTGCATGGATGTGCTGTTTCTCACTATGGTGATTTTGAATTGAGAAGATAAATGATTTAAAAATATCACTTGACTAAAAATGTTTCAAAAGCTCATTCATCTTTTGGCTGTCAGATCAGTCTCATTACATCTGTTCTCAGGTTGGAAGAAACATTGTAACACACGACTCAGATGAAGACTATCTCAAGGCATCCTCAACCCATAGGCTGATTTTAACAGTATAGGGCTTAACTAGACATAGTCCTATAGGAGGTGGTACATCTTTCCCTTCTTCCAACCATGAAACTGTCTTCTTTAGTCAGTTATGAAGGGCTTACTACTTAACATGGGCTCTGAACCAAGAATTATCTTGGCAATTTTCACATTCACTGACAGGAGAAAAAATTACAACACTAAAAATAATTAATGTAGGCCAATGAAATGTTTAAAATACATTTTTCTAGGAAACATGTTTAATCAAACACTGCAAAATCACAGGTTAATGTAAGTGCGAGATAAGCCATAGCAAATGTGAAATTCGAGTTTACTAATAACTGCTGTAATAGATAAATAGATGGTTTTAGGGGAATAAACTTATGATAAACATAACAGAAAACAACATTCCTAAATTTCTGTTTAAAAGGTGATGCGTGCTGCACCAGTTTGAAAATAAACTCCAACAAAATTTCGTCTTCTCTGGAAACAAAGTTTTAGGCTTGTGGCTTCAAAATAAATTCAAATGGCACACACATATAAAAAAATTAATGGAACACTAAATAAAATATGTTACAGTCTGCATTTACTCTCTGTCAAAGCAAGTTATAGCACTGTCTGAACTGCCTTCTTTGCCCAATTCCACAACATCCTACTGTACAGAATTATATTCTGGGGTAATACACCACTTAGTTCAGCCATCTTCTTAACTCAAAAAAGAACTGTAAAAGCAATGCTACATGCTTGACAAACAGATCCCTGCAAACCCCTCTTTCAAAAGTTATCAATTCTCCCTCTTCCCTGTATGTATATACCAGAAATCTGTAAATATATTAGAAAGAACTTAAAAGACGTAAATGGAAATTTTCATATTCATAAACATGATACAAGACAAAAGGATAAGTTTCATGTCTAGTCAATAATGACATCAACGTATAAAACCTTCACAGTAAACAGTGCTATACATATTTACAACAGTCTTCCATATAAAGTAAGAGACATCATCATTCTTACTCTTTCGTAAAACCCTAAGGGCATTCTTATTGGATCATTGCTTCTATTCAGTAGCAGAATTTCAAGAATTTCTAGATCATTTAAGATACAAAAGACATGCAGTGCAACTCCTGAAAGAACCTTTGTGGATAAAGCTAAAAATTCATGTATATGCTGAAATAATTACTGTATTCATATATATAATCAATCAATAAATCAACTGCCAGAAAGTTGACTGGACACATGCAAATGCTTTCCATTGTACAGTGCCAGATGTCAGTCTGTCGGATGGATTTCCATGCCTGTTGTACTTGGTCACTCACTACAGGGATGGTTAATGCTGTCTGTGTATGATGCTGGTGTCGTCACCCGATGATGTCCCATGTGTGCTCAATAGGAGACAGATCTGGTGATCGAGCAGGTCAAGACAACATGTCAACAATCTGTAGAGCATGTTGAGTTACAACAGCAGAATGTGGGTGAGCGTTGTCATGTTGGAAAAAATCCTCTGGAATGCTGTTCATGAATGGTAGCACAACAGACCAAATCACCAGGCCGACACAATTTTGCAGTCAGAGTGCATGGGATAACCATGTGAGTGCTCCTGCTGTCGTACAAAACCACATCTCAGACCATAACTCCCGGCGTGAGTCCAATGTGTGTAGCACACAGATAGGTGGGTGTTGGTCCTCAACTGGCCATTTCAGGGAGCATGGCTCAGTATTTCTAGAGGGGACTTTCAAGGACTTGTGGAGTACATTACATGCCAAGTTGCTTGCTGCACTACACCAGTCAAAAGAGGTCTGACATGATATTAGGAAGTATCCCTTGACTTGTGTCACCTCAGTGTAGTTCTCACAGAAAATACAATACAAATGGCTACAAAAATGTGCAACTGGAAACTTCTAGCTGAATCTGACCACTAGTTCATTGCATCTAGATCATTGGTTTCAAATTACTGAACAGATATACTCAGTGATTCCAACAGCTTCATGTAGCACTACTGAACATGGGCTTGCGTTGTATACTGTCCAGTGAATACAGTCGGAATGCTTAATAAACATCTTCATATATAAGTTCCAAATTCCTTTACATCAGTAACTGAAAATACACACCTACAACTAGGGACAGTAAAGTTATGCATAAACATGACAGATAACTCAATCAGCAGTTTTTACTGACATAACATAAAATAGGTAGCTTCTACAAAATTTCTCCATTTCCATTTAAAAATCTTGTAAATCTGTAGGCACCAGTTTTCTGGTATAGATAACTGGTGGTTATTTAATTTTGGCCATGGCTATTTCTTGACGACTCTGGAGCAAGGTTGCAGTATGAATGAATCGTGAATCACAAACTGATGTGTTTAATTTTCATATACCACTGAGCCCATGTAAGTGAATGATAAACTGGTTTAGAATGGGTTAACTGCCAGCCCATATAAGCAAATGATCAAGATTTTTAGAATTGGTCAACTGTCAAACTCTCAGTAAACTGTCTCAACGGTTTAAAGGCAGGCAATGGAGGCATTTGTTTATACATTATTAGTTAAGTATGGAAAAAAGGTTAAGGTAAACATGTTCTATTTGTTCCCTTGTAATGGTAACACCAGCTTGGAACATCAACAAATTTAGGGAAAGGATACAATGTTACTCACCATATAAATGACCTGTTGAGTTGCAGACAGGCACAGCAAGAAGACTGTTACACATCAATAGCTTTTGGCCATGCCTTCTTCAGCAAAGAAAACACACACACATTGACACAAGTAAGCACACTTCCTGCACACGCCACTGCTATCACTGGCAGCTCCAACCAGAATGCGACTGTCACATGAATAACAATATGGAATGGAAAAGTTGTGACGAAGCAAGCTGCGATATTTTCACTTCCCTCTTGTTTTGCCATCTGCGTCCTTAAATTCATGTTTTCATTTTAAATAATTACCATTAACATACATGAGTATAATCTGCATTTTCATAAAACAGAAAGATTGTCCCTCAGTTCTAAAGAATATAACACCAGATATAATGTTGTGCTTAGTTTTATGTATGTAATTGATTTTCTAATTTATTTTGACTATTCCTGCTGGAAAACCATTCTGGAGTGTAATGAGCAGTCTTCAAAAGGGAGGTAGGAAGGAAATGACAAGTATTTTGGACAGGTCAGGAAAACTGCTGGTGAATCCTGCAGATGCCTAGGGCAGATGGAGGGAATATTTTGAAGAGTTGCTCAATGTAGTTGGAAATACGATCAGCCATGTTTCAGATTTCGAGGTAGAATGGGATAGGAATGATGATGGAAATAGGATCACATTTGAGGGAGTGGAGAAAATGGTCAATAGATTGCAGTGCAATAAAGCAGCTGGGGTGGATGAAATTAAGTCAAAACTCATCAAATACAGTGGAACGTCAGGTGTTAAATGGCTACATCGGATAATTGAAATGGCCTGGGAGTCAGGACAGGTTCCATCAGACTGGACAAAAGCAGTAATCACACCAATCTTTAAACATGGAAACAGAAAAGATTGTAACAACTACAGAGGTATCAGCGTAGTGGGTAAAATCTTCTCAGGTATTGTTGAAAGGAAAGTGCGAGTATTAGTTGAGGACCAATTGGATGAAAATCAGTGTGGGTTTAGGCCTCTTAGAGGTTGTCAGGACCAGATCTTTAGCTTACGGCAAATAATGGAGAAGTGTTATGAGTGGAACAGGGAACTGTATCTATGCTTTTTAGATCTAGAAAAGGCATATGACCGGGTTCCTAGGAGGAAGTTATTGTCTGTTCTACGAGATTATGGAATAGGAGGCAAACTTTTGCAAGCAATTAAAGGTCTTTACATGGATAGTCAGGCAGCAGTTACAGTTGACGGTAAATTGAATTCATGGTTCAGAGTAGTTTCAGGGGTAAGACAAGGATGCAACCTGTCTCCACTGTTGTTCATAGTATTTATGGATCATATGTTGAAAACAATAGACTGGCTGGGTGAGATCAAGATATGTGAACACAAAATAAGCAGTTCTTATAATTAAATTTTAATTGATTTAGTCTGCTTCGATCATATTTGACAAAATAAGCAGTCTTGCATATGTGGATGACTTAGTTGTGATGGCAGATTCGATTGAAAGTTTGCAAAGTAATATTTCAGAGCTATATCAGAAATGTAAGGACTATGGTATGAAGATTAGCATCTCCAAAACGAAAGTAATGTCAGTGGGAAAGAAATATAAATGGGTTGAGTGCCAAATAGGAGGAGCAAAGTTAGAACAGGTGGACAGTTTCAAGCACTTAGGCTGCATATTCTCACAGGATGGCAACATAGTGAAAGAACTGGAAGCAAGGTGTAGCAAAGATAATGCAGTGAGCGCTCAGCTACGATCTACTCTCTTCTGCAAGAAGCAAGTCAGTACCAAGACTAAGTTATCTGTGCATCGTTCAATGTTTGTACCAACTTTGTTGTATGGGAGCGAAAGCTGGGTGGATTCAGGTTACCTTATCAACAAGGTTGAGGTTATGGATATGAAAGTAGATGGGAACAATGGCAGGAGGGTGTCCACAATCAGGAAATCAATGAAAAACTGGGAATGAACTCTATAGATGTAGCAGTCAGGATGAACAGGCTTAGATGGTGGGGTCATGTTCCACGCATGGGAGATGCAAGGTTACCCAAGAGACTCATTGGTTCAGCAGTAGAGGGTAGGAGGAGTCAAGGCAGACCAAGGAGAAGGTACCTGGATTCGGTTAAGAATAATTTTGAAGTAATAGGTTTAACATCAGAAGAGGCACCAATATTAGCACTGAATAGGGGATCATGGAGGAATTTTATAAGGGGGCTATGTTCCAGACTGAACGCTGAAAGGCATAATCAGTCTTAAATGATGATGATGATGATGATGATGATATTCCTGGTTAATGTCTTTCATTATAGAGTGAAATCAGTAATTGTTTCATAATGTAAATATTATTGTTGACTTGTATACACATTTATATTGTATAATAATGATAAACATTTCGATAAATAATCACTAGGATTCTCATAGTATTTATCTGGCTCTATTCAAAAACATGTTAGCAAAGCCAGCTCTTAATTAATTCCAAAGTAATTACCAGTTTCATCAAAAGTATTGTTTGCTTACCTATATCTGTTAATTTCATCATTCAAACAAATAATACAGCTTAACCCTTGTAGTAGAAGAAACTGTTAAAAAGACAGAATTTTCCATGTATTCAATTAATTTAATGAGTTATGTTTTAATTGTAATTTCTGCAACTGAAACATTGAACAATGTGTAGTTTCAATGCCTATTATTGTGATGATGTATAAAGGTCTGATTTTTGGTCCTGCGACATTCAGACAAGAAACCCGTGCTGGTTAGGTCAACAACAATGCATCAACTTATCAGTGAAATAAGTGTAAGACAAATAGGTCATGTGTTGAAACAATGACAGTGCCTGTTCAATACGTACTATATTATTCTGCAAGAAATGTGAACTGCGCAGTTCATTTGCTTGCAACCTATTAATGAGGCTTATCAAAGTTAACCCGTAGTGGACTGGCCATATCGCTGTGAAATATTGGGTGGGGGGGGGGGGGGGGGGAGAGTCCTAAATAGTGAAAGTAAAGAACTGTAGAAATGTGAAACACCGCAAATGTGCACCTGTCAGTTACATCATTTAAAGTAGTCAATGTTGAACTTCCAGTCTCCATTTTTCAGCCTGTATCACAATGCAGTATGTCGACACTGACGACCATCAATGAAGAGTTAAGGCAGGGGAACGTCACAAGGTGTAGGGGCAGGAAGGCAGGGTATGGGTGGGAGAGAGAAGAGCACTGTCTGGTGGTACATGCAAGAACTAGAGACTGCCAGGCACGACATTGTGTGGTGGGGTGTGAGGAAAAAAAGGCAAAAGCTGTTAATGTGTAACAGTCTTTTCATTTAAAATGTAGCAGTCCTTTCATTGAGCCTGCCTGTAATGCAACAGTTCATCCTTACAGTGAGCAGCAATCTATCTTTATCATAACACTGTTGATATTCTGTTACAAATATTGTTTGATATGTTTGTATGTATTTTTGATAGCAAATAAATGTTGATGTTTTGAAATATTGTTGGTGGTGGTGGTTAGTGTTTAACTTACCATCGACAATGAGGTCATTATAGACGGAGCGCAAGCTCGGGTTATGGAAGGATTCGAAAGGAAATCAGCCGTGCCCTTTCAAAGGAACCATCCCGGCATTTGCCTGAAACGTCTGAAATATTGTTTCACTTCTCAGCACTTTAACATACCAAACTGATCAAGAACATATCTTATGAAGTTTGCTTTGGCTATTAATAACCTTTATTATTGGTTCCTCAATTATGATACTATACACCTGCTTGAAACCATCATTTTATTAATTCGTTTTTAAAGTAACAGTGCCTTTAGCATGAAACCACTGATACTGTTGCAAGACAGACATCTGGTGATACACTGAGGTATTTTACGACTATAGTGCATTGAAGCAATCACTCACAGAGTCCAAAGCAAAAGCTGGCGTGGAGATTGTGTGGTTGTAGGACACTTTGAAATGTACCTTTTTTATTATAGTGGCCATATTGAGGAAATTATTGACAGTAAAAGAAATTATATCTTAAGTTACTGTAACACAAATACGAATTTGTACAACTCTTTTTAAAAGTGGTTTCAAAGTGAAGCCACTGGAACAACATGTAGTTTTGACATGAAATTTATTAAATTTTAGGCCAATTTTTGCTATTATTTATGACTATAATTTGTTTTAAGTATTATGAGTTCATGGAAAGAATGCAAAATACACTCCTGGAAATTGAAATAAGAACACCGTGAATTCATTGTCCCAGGAAGGGGAAACTTTATTGACACATTCCTGGGGTCAGATACATCACATGATCACACTGACAGAACCACAGGCACATAGACACAGGCAACAGAGCATGCACAATGTCGGCACTAGTACAGTGTATATCCACCTTTCGCAGCAATGCAGGCTGCTATTCTCCCATGGAGACGATCGTAGAGATGCTGGATGTAGTCCTGTGCAACGGCTTGCCATGCCATTTCCACCTGGCGCCTCAGTTGGACCAGAGTTCGTGCTGGACGTGCAGACCGCGTGAGACGACGCTTCATCCAGTCCCAAACATGCTCAATGGGGGACAGATCCGGAGATCTTGCTGGCCAGGGTAGTTGACTTACACCTTCTAGAGCACGTTGGGTGGCACGGGATACATGCGGACGTGCATTGTCCTGTTGGAACAGCAAGTTCCCTTGCCGGTCTAGGTATGGTAGAATGATGGGTTCGATGACGGTTTGGATGTACCGTGCACTATTCAGTGTCCCCTCGACGATCACCAGAGGTGTACGGCCAGTGTAGGAGATCGCTCCCCACACCATGATGCCGGTTGTTGGCCCTGTGTGCCTCGGTCGTATGCAGTCCTGATTGTGGCACTCACCTGCACAGAGCCAAACACGCATACGACCATCATTGGCACCAAGGCAGAAGCGACTCTCATCGCTGAAGACGACACATCTCCATTCGTCCCTCCATTCACGCCTGTCGCGACACCACTGGAGGCGGGCTGCACGATGTTGGGGCGTGAGCGGAAGAGGGCCTAACGGTGTGCGGGACCGTAGCCCAGCTTCATGGAGACGGTTGCGAATGGTCCTCACCGATACCCCAGGAGCAACAGTGTCCCTAATTTGCAGGGAAGTGGCTGTGTGGTCCCCTACGGCACTGCGTAGGATCCTACGGTCTTGGTGTGCATCCGTGTGTCGCTGCGGTCCGGTCCCAGGTCGACGGGCACGTGCACCTTCCGCCGACCACTGGCGATAACATCGATGTACTGTGGAGACCTCATGCCCCACGTGTTGAGCAATTCGGCGGTACGTCCACCCGGCCTCCCGCATGCCCACTATACACCCTCGCTCAAAGTCCGTCAATTGCACATACGGTTCACGTCCACGCTGTCGCGGCATGCTCCCAGTGTTAAAGACTGCGATGGAGCTCCGTATGCCACGGCAAACTGGCTGACACTGACGGCGGCGGTGCACAAATGGTGCGCAGCTAGCGCCATTCGACGGCCAACACCGTGGTTCCTGGTGTGTCCGCTGTGCCGTGCGTGTGATCATTGCTTGTACAGCCCTCTCGCAGTGTCCGGAGCAAGTATGGTGGGTCTGACACACCGGTGTCAATGTGTTCTTTTTCCATTTCCAGGAGTGTATAATAGTGATGGAGACGTTTGAATATTTTAATCCATAATGCGGTCACACAGCAAAGACAATTTAAGTTAGACTGTCACATTTAATAATAAAACTCAACAACTGAAGAACACATAGTGAGGTTTTGGAAATGTAATGAAGATAATGTTATAATCAAGAACCTCAAAAAATTACAAAAATGCTAAGACAAAATAATATATCTTGATACAAATACAATGAAATAAGAGTAAAAAAGTAGCAATACCAATGGTATCATTAGGCAATGAACACAGTGCCTGAAATTTCATGGGGAACTGGAAGAGCATCCCGAAAGGTGTTTTAAATACAACTTCTAAAGTAAGCAAATATCACTGGAGGAAGAGCTTGGTAATCTGATGATGATCTAGTTTAACTCCCAACTATATCTGAGTGAAATACAGGTCTTCCTCTACTTTTCCTTTTGTCTTTTTCCTATACCTACATGAGGTCAGCATGGTTATTATTTAATTTGGCAATTTATTATTTAACACAAAATGACATTAAAAATTTAAGTTATTCACGGGCAGCTAGTTGAGAATATGTATGAACTTCAAATGACGAACCGTCACGTTCTGCATATGGATTCAAACCTAGGTCATGCAGACTAAGCAAACATTTTGTGACTAACAGAAACTAATACTCGTAGCTGACTAGGCATACAGAGAGTGATACACCTCGATTTTAGATAGTATCAGTTGGCAAACATCAATTTTAAATTACATAACGTAAACATTTTTAACATACACGAATTCCTTCCCAGCATCTATTGCCCCTGTTAATGAACTACGAGAGATGTTAAATATTGCTTCTTCACAAGTAACTTACTTGAAATGCCGTGAGGTAAAGCTTTGTCGTGCAGAGATACGTCGACAGAGAGCATCCCAGACGTGCTCGATGGGGTTTAGATCTGGAGAGCAGGTGGGCCGCTCCATTCGCCTGACATCTTCTATTTCAAGGTACTCCTCCACGATAGCAACTCGATGGGGCCGTGTGTTATCATCCATCAGGAGGAAGGTGGGACCCACTGCACCCCTGAAAAGACGGACATACTGGTGCAAAATGATGTCCCGATACACCTGACCTGTTACAGTTCCTCCGTCAAAGATATGCAGGGGTGTACGTGCACCAATCATAATCCCACCCCTCACCATCAAACCACGACCTCTATATAGGTCCCTTTCAAGAACATTAAGGGGTTGGTAGCTGGTTCACTCCAGATGAAAACCCGGCGAGAATTACTGTTCAGACTATACCTGGACTCTCGTCTGTGAACATAACTTTGGACCACTGTTCCAATGACCATGTACTGTGTTCTTGACACCAGGTTTTACGGGCTCTCCTGTGACCAGGGGTCAGTGGAATCCACCTTGCAGGTCTCTGTCGAATAAACCATGACTGTTACGGCAAGAAAGTAAGAATGAATTGATTGTTGGTGTTAATAACGATCATCCTCCTTTACCTCCTCTGCATTACTGCAGATGACTTGTCACTGAGCACATTTGTTCTGTGCATGCAGTACATGTGATCATGCTGTGGCCAAATCCTTAATCTCACACAATACACCGAAGACGGCTATCACAGAGGAGAAGTTACTGGGATCGCATTCCTGGAACTCAGTGCCGCATATGACACAGTTAACCATAAGTTGCTTACCTAGAAAGTGTATAATGTCACTAAGGACTACACCCTTCCTATGTTCGTGCAATTCATGCTACAGAACAGACGCAACTATGAAACGTTACAACCCAAAAACAGCTGATGGAGGACACAGAAAAATGGACTTGCACAGAGTAGTGTCTTGGCTCCAATATTATTTAACATCTATACGAATGACCTTCCCATCAGCCACCAGGCACGAATGTTCATTTATGCCGATGATGCTGCAGTGGCCACACAGGATAAAAACTTTGAACAAGTGGAGTCTAGGCATGGTTGAACTACAGACAACACGAGCCATGTAGCTCCTTCGTGATGGAATCGCTGGAATCATTGAAATATTGGTGAAGGTGAGGAAACAAATAATTTAACAGCATGTCCAAGATGATATTCCTGTCGGAGTTTTCTCCGCAAGAATGAAAGGTCCATAAATTTTGGAAACAGGAATGGCACAAAACACATTCAGTTTCGGTGAGCCACTTCCACGTTCTGGAACGACGCCAGAATTTTGTGGTCTCAAATTTTTATATTATAGCTATTTACTTTACACGATAGAAAAAAAGCTGATTCGCCCCAAAAGATGAGTCGTTAGGAAAGTGTGTCCTCTTCCATATCCTGGAGAAGTCAAATGTAAAATTCGTACCTTCTGTTGCGGCCGCTGGGACACAGATACCACAGTAATAGCAACTCGTTAGGCTTTACATGTAGGCGTTGTTTCGGAAAGCATCACGCGGTTGTTTGGGGAAGCTGAAGCCGAGGGCTCCGTGTGAATGTATCTCTGATATGCTCGATGTTTTCATCAGACGTGAGTGGCCAGCCAGTGCCAAAAAAATGGCTATGAGTACTATGGGACTTAACTACTGAGGTCACCAGTCCCCTAGAACTTAGAACTAATTAAACCTAACTAACTTAATGACATCACATACATCCATGCTCGAGGCAAGATTCGAACCTGTGACCGTAGCGGTCGCACGGTTCCAGACTGTAACGCTTAGAACCGCTCGGCCACCCCGGCCGGCCGGCCAGTGCCCTTCCCTCGGCATATGCAGCCATCTTTCACGAATTCTGTAAGCCGGTCATAAATCTACCTCTGCACAGGCGGCTTCTTTCTAAATCGACGGCGGAATCCACGCTGCACTCGAACTTCACGCAAGTTACGACGAATAAAATAATTTCTGTGGGGATGTAGTTGCCAAGTTGCAACAAACAAACAACAGCGCATGGTGGGTCTAAGCTTTGAATCTTCCTCTATTCAGGGACGTGCGTAATGTGTTACTGCATTTGTAGTTCGTTTGTAATAAACAACTGAGATATGGTCTTTCTTTTTGAATCACCAGATACCACATTCTATTCTTCAGCGAATGTTAAAATGTTTCTCGCAGTCACATCATTGACTTTACTGTATCAATAACGCTGTAAAACGGTAGCGTTCTGAAAGAGGAATATTAAATCAACTCCAACTTCTTTGAGTTTCTCTGTGAACGTAATGTTGTCGAAACATGTTCAATTACAACATTACGTTGAAATATCTAATGAAAGACGGCATTTATCATAATTGACTATGTACATAGCGATAGGAACCTCGTTACAGCTATGTGACAATACGTTTTCAGTTCAGTTACAATTAATGATGCCCAGATTGTTTACTAGAGTTTCGACACATTCACAACTAGTCAAACGCTTATAACTTTGTAAATATGCCATTGGTGTGGTCTTCAGTCCTGAGACTGTTTTGATGCAGCTCTCCATGCTACTCTATCCTGTGCAAGCTCCTTCATCACGCAGTACTTACTGCAACCTACATCCTTTTGAATCTGCTTAGTGTATCCATCTCTTGGTGTCCGTGTACGATTTTTATCCTCCACGATGCCCTCCAATACAAAATTGGTAATCCCTTGATGCATCAGAACATGTCCTACCAACCGTTCCTTTCTTAAAATCAAGTTGTGCCACAAATTCGTCGTCTCCCCAATTTTACTCAATACCTCCTCATTAATTACGTGACCTACCCATCTAATCTTCAGCATTCTTCTGTAGCGCCACATTTCGAAAGCTTCTATTCTCTCCTTGTCCAAACTATTTATCGTCCATGTTTCACTTCTATACATGGCTACACTTCATAGAAATACTTTCAGAAACGGCTTCCTGACACATAAATCTATACTCGATGTTAACAAATTTCTCTTCTTCAGAAGCACTATCCTTGCCATTGCCAGTCCACATTTTATATCCCCTCTACTTCGACCATCATCTGTTATTTTGTTCCCCAAACAGCAAAACTCCTTTACTACTTTGAGTGTCTCATTTCCTAATCTAATTCCCTCAGCATCATCCGACTTAATTCGACTACATTCTATTATCCTCGTTTTTCTTTTGTTGATGTTCATCTTATATCCTCCTTTCAAGACATTGTCCATTCCATTCAACTGCTCTTCCAACTCCTTTGCTGTCTCTGACAGAATTACAAAAAATGGTTCAAATGTCTCTGAGCACTATGTGGCTTAACTTCTAAGGTCATCAGTCCGCGTAGAATTTAGAACTACTTAAACCTAACTAACCTAAGGACATCACACACACCCATGCCCGAGGCAGGATTCGAACGTGCGACCGTAGCGGCCACGCGGTTCCAGACTGTAACGTCTAGAACCGCACGGCCACAACCGCCGGCTACACAATTACAATGTCATCGACGAACCTCAAAGTTCTTATTTCTTGTCCATGGATTTTAATACCTACTCCGAATTTTTCTTTTGTTTCCTTTACTCCTTGCTCAATACACAGATTGAATAACATCGGGGAGAGGCTACAACCCTGTCTCACTCCCTTCCCAACCACTGCTTCCCTTTCATTTCCCTCGACTCTTATAACTGCCATCTGGTTTCTGTACAAATTGTAAAGAGCCTTTCACTCCCTGTATTTTCCCCTCCCACCCTAAGAATTTGAAAGGGAGTATTTCAGTCCAAATTGTCAAAAGCTTTCTCTAAGTCTACAAATGCAAAATACGTAGGTTTGCCTTTCCTTAATCTACTTTCTAAGATAAGTCGTAGGGTCAGTATTGCCTCACGTGTTCCAACATTTCTGCGGAATCCAAACTGATCTTCCACAAGGTCGGCTTCTGCTAGTTTTTCCATTCGTCTGTAGTAAACAATTCGCGTTACTATTTTGCAGCTGTGATTAATTAAACTGATAGTCCGTTAATTTTCACATCTGTCTTTGGGATGGGAATTACTATATTCTTCTGGAAGTCAGAGGGTATTTCGCTGTCTCATACTTCTTGCTCACCAGATGGTAGTGTTTTGTCAGGACTGGCTCTCCCAAGGCCGTCAGTAGTTTCAATGGAATGTTGTCTACTCTCAGGTCCTTGTTTCGACTCAGGTTTTTCAGTGCTGTGTCAAACTCTTCACGCAGTATCCTATCTCCTCTTTCATCTTCATCTACATTCTCTTCCATTTCTATAATATTGTCCTCAAGAACATCGCCCTTGTATAGACCCTCTATATACTCCTTCCACCTTCCTGCTTTCCCTTCTTTGCTTAGAACTAGGTTTTCATCTGAGCTCTTGATATTCATACATGTGGCTCTCTTTTCTCCAAAGGTCTCTTTAATTTTCCTCTAGGCATTATCTGTCTTACCCCTAGTCAGATAAGCCTCTACATCCTTAAATTTGTCCTCCAGCCATCCCTGCTTAGCCATTTTGAACTTCGTGTCGATCTCATTTTTGAAACGTTTGTATTCCCTTCTCCCTGCTTCATTTACTGCGTTTTTATATTTTCCCCTTTCATCAGATAAATTCAATATTTCTTCTGTTACGCAAGGATTTCTACTAGCTCTCGTCTTTTTACCTACTTGATCCTCTGCTGGCTTCACTACTTCATCCCTCAGAGCCACCTATTCTTGTTCTACTGTATTTCTCTCCCCCATTCTTGTCAATTGTTCCTTTATGCTCTTCTTGAAACTCTGCACAACCTCTGGTTTAGTCAGTTTATCCAGGTCCCATCTCCTTAAATTCCCACCTTTTCGCAGTTTCTTCAGTTTTAATCTACAGTTCATAACCTATAGATAGTGGTCAGAGTCCACATCTGCCCCTGGAAATGTCTTACAATTTAAAATCTCTGCCTTACCATTATATAATCTATCTGATATTTTCTAGTATCTCCAGGATTCTTCCATGTATACAACCTTCTTTTATGATTCCTGAACCAAATGTTGGCTATGATTAAGTTATACTGCGTGCAAAATTCCACCATACGGCTTCCTCTTTCATTTCTTACCCACAATCTATATTCACCTACTATGTTTCCTACTCTCCCTTTTCCTACTCTCGAATTCCAGTCCCCGATGACTATTAATTTTTCGCCTACCTTCACTGTCTGAATAATTTCTTTTATCTCATCATACCTTTCATCAACATTTTCATCATCTGCAGAGCTAGTTGGCATATAAACTTGTACTACTGTAGTAGGCATGGGCTTCGTGTCTATCTTGGCCACAATAAAGCGTTCACTATGCTGTTGGTAGTAGCTAACCCGCACTCCAATTTTTTTTTTTTTTATTAAACCTACTCCTGCATTATCCCTATTTGAGTTTGTATTTATAACCCTGTATTCACCTGACCAAAAGTCGTGTTCCTCCTGCCACCGAACTTCACTATTTCCCACTATATCTAACTTTAACCTATCCATTTCCCTTTTTAAATTTTCTAACCTACCTGCACCATTAAGGGATCTGACATTCCGATCCGTAGAACGCCAGTTTTCTTTCTCCTGATAACGACGTCCTTTTGAGTAGTCCATGCCCGGAGATCCGAATGGGGGACTATTTTACCCCAGGAATATTTTACCCAAGAGGACGCCATCATCATTTAACCATACAGTAAAGCTGCTTGCTCTCTCCCCTTGCTTTCAGTCGTTCGCAGTACCAGAACAACTAGGCTATATTGGTTAGTGTTACAAGGCCAGATCAGTTAATCATCCAGGCATTTACCCCTGAAACTACTGAAAAGGCTGCTGCCCCCCTTCAGGAACCACACGTTTGTCTGGCCTCTCAACAGATACCCCACCGTTGTAGTTACACCTACGGTATGGCCACCTGTATCGCTGAGGCACGCAAGCCTCCCCGCCAACGGCAAGGTCCATGGTTCATGGGGGGAAATATGCCATATTAATAACTAATAGTTTTACAGAAGCTGTTTGTTGGTAGTAGTTTATTTTACCGGACTACTTTCGGGGGCTGTCCATCATCAGTGGTATCTACATTATAGAAACAATATTTCTCACAATACGTTACATTTTCTGTATGTAGTGGTGTTTTATGCAGTTGTGAGTTTTTAATTCCTCGTGACGTGACATGCCTTATACGTACACTAAGGTGACGTAAGACAAGGGACAGCGATATGTACAGAAATGATCGAAAAGTATCCGAATGACCTGAATTGCATTTCGCCTGATTCGCATGCAACCCGCATAACGCAGCTGTCTAGCAGGTCCTCTAATCGCTCTTCAGTACAGTCGTTTGCCTATTGAAAATGGTTCCAACAACTCACCACTAGAAAACACCGCTCTGTATGGGAACAACTCAAGATGTAAAGTAATACCACAATACTACAAATATCAGGGAACCGATGGAGGACACAGAAAAATGGACTTGCACAGGGTAGTGTCTTGAATCCAATATTATTTAACATCTATACGAATGACCTTCGCGTCAGCCACCAGACACGAATGTTCATTTATACCGATGATGCAGCAGTGGCCACACAGGATAAAACCTCTGAACAAGTGGAGGAGGATCTCACAGGAGCCTTAACAGAACTTGCTGCCTATTACGAAGGCAATAATCTCAAACCAAACCCAAGTAAATCTCAAGTATCCGCCTTCCATCTTAGGAACAAACAAACCAAACGGAAATTCCAAGTCATGTGGCAAGGGATAGACCTGAAGCATACAAACAGCTCAAAATACCTGGGAGTAACATTGGACAGAGCGCTTACTTTTAAGCAGCATTGTCACAACACTAAAAAAAAGGTCTAAGCAAGGAGAAACATACTGTGGAAGCTAATAGGTTCATCGTGGGGAGCTCAACCACACGTTTTGCGCTGAGGATCTCAGCAGCGGAATACATGCCACCAGTTTGGAGGAACTCTGCTCACACTAAGCAAGTTGACGTCGCCGTAATCGAAACTGTACGTATTGCCACAGGATGCCTCAAACCAACTCCACAGAGATCATTTATCCCCTCATAGGCCTAGCACCACCCACTATCAGCAGACAAGTAGCAGCCGAGATCGAAAGATCTAAACAAAAGAATGATCTCCGGCACCCGATGCATATGCACCGAAAACAACGTGTCCGGCTGAAATCCCGCAGCAGTTTCATTGAAACTACTGAAGAGCTCGCCACCAAGCCCGTCGCAAGGCGGCTATCTCTTTGGGACGAAATGGTGCCACACGCCACAATGGAACTACTTGTGGAGGGATCTGCAGGATTTCAACTACCTTTTACAACTTGGAGGTCATTAAACCAGCTGCGTACTGGAGTAACTGGGTGCAAATCAAACCTATTTAAATGGGGTTACAGTGATAGCGACAGGTGTGAATGGGGAGCAATACAGGACTTGGACCACCTGTTGATTTGCCCATATATGTCTATAACACGCACTAAAGACGATATTTTGAAAGTCAATGACAAAGCAACCTACGCTGCTAATTACTGGGAAGGGAAGATATAACTGGTGCATCCGGATACGGAAGAAGAAGAAGACGTGAGGCGCCTCGTTGTTTCCACCGCACTGTGTGGAATACGAAGGTTCTGTTATAGTTCACTAACCTGCTGTCCTCAAGTTGATGTCCCCAGCGCAGAAAAAAGCACGCAGGTCGTAGGTTCTGTATCTTGAGGCTGAAACTGACTTTTAGCGAAGTTCTGTTCTGAAATAATGTATCCCTTCTTATTTTAATATAGCCACACGAGAAGACTACTTGATCTTAACAGAACATCTTCTGATACAGCAATGTATATAATCAAACACAATGTTTTCGAAAATGTACCTTACACTTCTTGTGGCGCGTGTCTGTGCCTCATGACTACCGGAGTGAATCTTTTAATACTGAATACTGGCACACACATCCTACGACAGACAACATGTCTGTTCTTCTCGACTGCCTAATCCAGAGTGAACGAACAGGAACTTAAATTGGAAACACATCCTACGACAGACAACATGTCTGTTCTCCGCGACTGCCTAATCCAGAGTGACGTACAGCCCGAAACACTTCGCGCGCCATACCACAAAGGGGGAGGGGCGGGGGGCAACGCTTCCGAAGTGCTTCGTCTGCAATTTCGTCAGTCTTTTGTTTTTGATTTAAATTGCTTTAGAAGATTCTAAAATGACCGTTTGATAGTCAGCTGTTGAGAGATATTTATATTAAAAAGTGAAGTCATTCCAATGAGTAGTTTAACTAATAATAATAATTATACTTTAACGTTTTATCGCCCTTGCTCCGAACACAGGAGCCAATCACAGAGCAGTAGCATTATGCACGCGGTCTTTCTCACGGGAATGGTACCGAATCTAACATCTGTCACAGGTACTTCACACGACATTTCGTCATCTATATACTTCTTGCATCTCCACTGCTCTGGGAACAACTTCTTGGAGCCTAATATGATGGCTCACTAAGCCAGAAATATTTCACTGTTCTGTCGTCTGTAGACTATGTGTCTGGAGACAACTGTTCCAGTGACTGCGATAAGGTCCCGAGCAAGGCTACCTGCAGTACTCTGTGGCCGTCTGCAGGCACTGATGGTGAGATATCGGTCTTCTTGTGGTGTTGTACACTGTGGACGTCCCGTACTATAAAGTCTGGACACGTTTCCTGTTTGCTGGAGTCGTTGCCATAATAGTGAGATCACACTTTGTGGCACACGGAGGGTCTGTGCTACGACCTGCTGTGTTTGACCAGCCTCCAGTCGCCCTAGTATTCTACCCCTCATAACGTCATCAATACGTGAACTTTGAACCATTTTCAACACATGGTCACCATTAGCACGTCTGAAAACTTCTGCACACTTACTTTCTGCACCGTACTCTGACATGCACCAACACACCTCTGCGTAAGTGGACTGCTGCCAGCGCCACCGTGCGACGACCCCAGGTCAAATGCACCACATGGTCATACCCCGAGGTGATTTAAACCCGCAAACCGCCCACCAGAGCGTTGTTTCACCATGTATCAGCATTATCCTTCATTTATGAACATGAGTATAGTTAAGTCACACACCGCCATGTTACACGCTACAAAACGGAGCCATCTAGCGGCAGAGGGTTGCAACTTTCGTCAGCAAAACGGGAAAGTCGAATGAGTAATATGCATGACATGTAATGCTTCAACCGATATTGAGAATAGAATAAAAAAATTCAGAAGCATTACTTTTCAGCACGCCTTCGTATCATGTTTGTCATCTTCATGTTTGTAACAGTTCTGGAACTTTCTTATTAATGCAACACAAGCACGTCAGGAATATTCTATGTTATTTATATACAATGTGGTCAGAAACAGTCTGGAAAACTTGTAAGGGTGTTCCAGGTTGTGTTATGCTGACAAACAATTGTTAAGTAAAATTCGATATATTGCGCCATTTCCGATTTAATTAGCACTGAAGTTAGCCCATCAGGTCGCTGCACTAGATAATCCAAGAAGCCTGCTAGAGACAGTGCTGCCTAACATGTTCTTCCCTTGGTTTCCTAAAACCCAACAAGAGAGCGATGCAAAAATTTTACATGGAACGATAGCTAACTGCTAAGCAATCTCTTGCGCCATCATCTATTCAGTGAGAAACTGACATTAATTGTTTTTAACAGGCTGTTTGTATTTGCATACCCAACGGCTTGATTGGCTAATTTCAATGCTAATTAAATCAGAAACTGCAGAAGGTATCGAATTTTTTCTTAACAATTATCTCACAGCATAACCTATCCTGCAACAACTTTAAAAACTTTTCACACTGTTTCTGATGCCGCTGTATGAGTTGCTCACTGCTGAGTAAGGATTCTCAGCAGTGAGTTTGTTCGATTTTGTGATGTCTGTCTCATGAAAAAGTGAAGGATGAAATTGCTACGAGTACAATTTGGTTGAGTTTTGGCGAAGCCTTCGATGTGAACGTGATATCTTAACTGTGGTGGCACGCCGACATATACCGTGCCCCAAGGCCTAGTTTAAGCTGAAAGGGATAGTTCGACGTGAGTGGCAAAGCGGTATCGAAGTCTTCAGTTAGTTTCATTTATATTCTTAATTATCATAGTAACAAAGAGCTAATTTACTTGATTATATAGCCATTAATTGACTACCTTTCAATCACTTATCAGATTCTAAAGCACAAGCGCCTAAACAACTATATCATGGTCATAATTACGCAGATTCCGTAATGAGTCTGAGCTCCGATGTATACTCATCAGTTTTCTGATTAAGCTCATTACCTCGACCAGAGTACGTGCTACAAAACCGCCTGTCATACGACTAATAATTCTTAGTCATATTCATTAGATTTATCATCTCTTGCCTGTTGCCTTCGATCAAATCTATAGCTGTACTACGGATCATTCTGTCGTCCCGCCGAGATTTATCACACTCGAATTTTATTTCTTAATGTATTTCTGTTACGCATAGCCAAAGATCCACGCAGCACTCTATTGGGTATTGGTAGCTTTTATAACTACACTCCTGGAAATGGAAAAAAGAACACATTGACACCGGTGTGTCAGACCCACCATACTTGCTCCGGACACTGCGAGAGGGCTGTACAAGCAATGATCACACGCACGGCACAGCGGACACACCAGGAACCGAGGTGTTGGCCGTCGAATGGCGCTAGCTGCGCACCATTTGTGCACCGCCGCCGTCAGTGTCAGCCAGTTTGCCGTGGCATACGCAGCTCCATCGCAGTCTTTAACACTGGGAGCATGCCGCGACAGCGTGGACGTGAACCGTATGTGCAGTTGACGTACTTTGAGCGAGGGCGTATAGTGGGCATGCGGGAGGCCGGGTGGACGTACCGCCGAATTGCTCAACACGTGGGGCGTGAGGTCTCCACAGTACATCGATGTTGTCGCCAGTGGTCGGCGGAAGGTGCACGTGCCCGTCGACCTGGGACCGGACCGCAGCAACGCACGGATGCACGCCAAGACCGTAGGATCCTACGCAGTGCAGTAGGGGACCGCACCGCCACTTCCCAGCAAATTAGGGACACTGTTGCTGCTGGGGTATCGGCGAGGACCATTCGCAACCGTCTCCATGAAGCAGGGCTACGGTCCCGCACACCGTTAGGCCGTCTTCCGCTCACGCCCCAACATCGTGCAGCCCGCCTCCAGTGGTGTCGCGACAGGCGTGAATGGAGGGACGAATGGAGACGTGTCGTCTTCAGCGATGAGAGTCGCTTCTGCCTTGGTGCCAATGATGGTCGTATGCGTGTTTGGCGCCGTGCAGGTGAGCGCCACAATCAGGACTGCATACTACCGAGGCACACAGGGCCAACACCCGGCATCATGGTGTGGGGAGCGATCTCCTACACTGGCCGTACACCTCTGGTGATCGTCGAGGGGGCACTGAATAGTGCACGGTACATCCAAACCGTCATCGAACCCATCGTTCTACCATTCCTAGACCGGCAAGGGAACTTGCTGTTCCAACAGGACAATGCACGTCCGCATGTATCCCGTGCCACCCAACGTGCTCTAGTAGGTGTAAGTCAGCTACCCTGGCCAGCAAGATCTCCGGATCTGTCCCCCATTGAGCATGTTTGGGACTGGATGAAGCGTCGTCTCACGCGGTCTGCACGTCCAGCACGAACGCTGGTCCAACTGAGGCGCCAGGTGGAAATGGCATGGCAAGCCGTTCCACAGGACTACATCCAGCATCTCTACGATCGTCTCCATGGGAGATTAGCAGCCTGTATTGCTGTGAAAGGTGGATATACACTGTACTAGTGCCGACATTGTGCACGCTCTGTTGCCTGTGTCTATGTGCCTGTGGTTCTGTCAGTGTGATCATGTGATGTATCTGACCCCAGGAATGTGTCAATAAAGTTTCCCCTTCCAGGCACAATGAATTCACGTTGTTCTAATTTCAATTTCCAGGAGTGTATTTACAAAGCCTTGGCCAACTGACAAGTGACTTCACTTGTACCAAAAGACAAGTTACGGAGGTATGGCCCGGATGGATTTTGTTACAGACTCAAATGTCTTCCTTATGACGTCATGAACGTTATCCAATAAGCACACAATTCTGATGTACCGCCTGACGGCAGTCAGACACAACTAACGGTCTTCCCTGCACCGCAGGCTATGCTGTCCCACGGAGTGACACGGTGCTGTATCTTGCTGTAATGCTAGATCACCGTCTAACTTGCAGCCAACACATCCGAGGCCCCAGGAAGAAAATCAGCGGTCGGCTCAGCATTTGTACCCATTGCTGAATCTATCTTCCACCCTAATGGCGCAGTTTGGTATCGCATTGGATAGAGTGCTGCTCCTCAATATACTGGAATGTGCTGTATCTTGGTGTAATGCTAGATCACCGTCTAACTTGCAGCCATTACATCCGATACGTCAGGAATAAAACGGTCGGGTCAGCAATTGTACCCTGTGGTGTCACCGCCAGACACCACACTTGCTGGGTGGTAGCCTTTAAATCGGCCGCGGTCCGGTAGTATACGTCGGACCCGCTTGGCGCCACTATCAGTGATTGCAGACCGAGCGCCGCCACACGGCAGGTCTAGAGAGACTTCCTAGCACTCGCCCCAGTTGTACAGCCGACTTTGCTAGCGATGGTTCACTGACTAAATACGCTCTTCTTTGCTGAGACGATAGTTAGCATAGCCTTCAGCTACGTTATTTGCTACGACCTAGCAAGGCACCATTATCAGTTACTATTGATATTGTAAATCATGTACCATCAAGAGCGACGTTCATCATTAATGGATTAAAGTTAAGTATTCCACCAGCTACGTCCGTTTTTCTAAATTCTAATTTCCTTGTCCTGTTACAGAGCTCACGCCAGCCTGCGTGAGCTAAAACGCGTGCCTTTCGGCCTCCTCTAGAACACAAGCGTTCCCAGGTAGATGCCGTGTTTCTTGACTTCCCCACAGTCGTTTAATGAACAAAGTAAGAGCATATGGACTATCAGACCAACTGTGTGGTTGGATTGAAGAGAAAATGAAGTGATCGTATGACATTGTTGGCCGGGAGGCCCCATACGGTACGTTCGGCCGCCGTATGGCAAGTCCTTCTTAGTTGACGCCACTTCGGCGATTTTCGAGTCAATGATGATGAAGAACATACAACACCCTGTCATCACGAGGTAGA
Source organism: Schistocerca gregaria (assembly GCF_023897955.1). Classification (NCBI taxonomy): domain Eukaryota; kingdom Metazoa; phylum Arthropoda; class Insecta; order Orthoptera; family Acrididae; genus Schistocerca; species Schistocerca gregaria. Next base: position 147,109,949 of record NC_064931.1, read on the forward strand.
GAAAATCCCTGACCCCGCCGGGAATCGAACTCGGGACCCCGTGCAAAAGAAGCGAAAACGCTACCGGAAATCCACGAGCTGCGGACTGGAACGACGAGTTCCTAGATAACAGAACGCTGCATGTCATTCTCAATGGAGCGAAGTTTTCCGAAGTAAGAGTGTTTTCAGATGTGCCGCAGGGGAGTGTCGTAGGACCGGTGCTATTCACAATATACATAAATGACCTTGTGGATGACATCGTAAGTTCACTGAGGCTTTTTGCGGATGATGCTGTGGAATATCGAGAGGTTGTAACAATGGAAAATTGTACTGAAATGCAGGAGGATCTGCAACGAATGCCGCATGGTGCAGGGAATGGCAACTGAATTTCAATGTAGACAAGTGTTATGTGCTGCGAATCCATAGCAAGAAAGATCCCTTATCATTTAGATACAATATAGCAGGTCAGCAACTGGAAGCAGTTAATTCCATAAATTATCTGGGAGTAGGCATTAGGAGTGATTTAAAACGGAATGATCATATAAAGTTGATCGTCGGTAAAGCAGATGCCAGATTGAGATTCATTGGAAGAATCTTAAGGAAGTACAATTCGGAAACAAAGGAAGTAGGTTACAGTACACTTGTTCGCCCACTGCTTGAATATTGCATACCAGTGTGGGATCCGTACCAGATAGGGTTGATACAAGAGATAGAGAAGATCCAACGGAGAGCAGCGCGCTTCGTTACAGGATCATTATTAATCGCGAAAGCTTACGGAAATGATAGATAAACTCCAGTGGAAGACTGTGCAGGAGAGACGCTCAGTAGCTCGTTACGGACTTTTGTTAAAGTTTTGAGAACATACCTTCACGGAGGAGTCAAGCAGTATATTGCTCGCTCCTACGTATATCTGGCGAAGAGACCATGAGGATAAAATCTGAGAGGTTAGAACCCACACAGAGGCATACCGACAATCTTTCTTTCCACGAACAATACGAGAATGGAATAGAAGGGAGAACCGATAGAGGTACTCAGAGTACCCTCCGCTACACACCGTCAGGTGACTTACGGAGTATGGATGTAGATGTGGATGTAGATGTGGATGTAGATGTAGATGGTACACAACCCCACAACAGGGTGCAGCAGTACACTCACCCCACCGACGCCTGATACCGAACCCAGGGTTATTGTATGGTTTTGCCGGCCGCGGTGGTCTCGCGGTTCTAGGCGCTCAGTTCGGACCCGCGCGACTGCTACGGTCGCAGGTTCGAATCCTGCCTCGGGCATGGATCCTTAGGTTAGTTAACTTTAAGTAGTTCTAGGGGACTGATGAATATATATGTTAAGTCCCATAGTGCTCAGAGCCATTGTATGGTTTGGCCCCCAGTGGAACCACCGGGGACGTCTCACAGCAGACGTGTGTAACCCCAAAGTTTGCGTGGAAAAGTAATTATCGTGTACGTGTACGTAAAGAAAGTGTTTGAGCAGCAATCGCCGACATAGTGTATCTGAGGCGGAATAAAGGGAACCAGCCCGCATTCGCCTAGGCAGAGGCCGATGGAAAACCGCCTTAAGAACCATCCACAGACTGGCCGGCACAGCGGACCTCGACACCAATCCGGCGGGCGGATTCGTGCCGGGGACCCGCATGCCCTCCCGCCCGCAAAGGAGTGCGTTAGACCGCACAGCTAACCGGGCGGGCTCCCTAGGCTTACGCCCTACTTAATCTAACTTACGCTAAGGACAAACACACTCGCCCATGCCCGAGGGAGGACTCGAACCACCGACGGGAGGAGCCGCGCGATCCGTAACAAGACGCCTTAGGCCGTACGGCTACCCAGCGCGGCTAGGGATCTTGAATATTAAGTGTGTTGAGAAAAGATAAATTAACTTTGTGGTGATTGCAGCCAGAACGCCCCTGGCTGCGTGCAGTGCACTACCACAGTGCGATAATTACTCGTCTTGATAATGCGGATGGAGGCATCTCAGAATCATTGGCTGTAAGACTGGACAGATATATGGACTAGTTGTTCCCTACAGTTGGCTCGGCTGATATTTGTTTGTGTTATCATGTGTCGACTGGCAGTGGCCTATGAAGGCTGCGCACTGCCCTGCCAGTCTTGTACGAGTAGTAGTGCTTCTTGTGGAAAGATTATAGTCTGGGCGGCAGCAGCGAGTCATGGTGTGGCACTGAGCACTTAGAATGCACATCAGGGACCATGGAAGATACTCTCGCTGCTTTTTTACTTGTTTATAATAAAGATGTCTTAGTGTTCCTGTCCTATGCTAGTGCTGGAGGCGGCACAAGTGTGAGATATTAGCGTAATTTAGCGATGTATTGTCTGTATAAACATTCCTTCTTGGATATTTTTGAGTACTCGCCGTTATTTACAAGTCTACTATAATATAATAGTCCGACTCCTCTGAGGTGCACTGAGAGCGACGTCATAGTTTGAAGGCCATTGTTTGTAGCACACTAATAATAAAGGGACAAGTTCCTTACAGTGAAACGTCGCCTTGACATGTAGCACCAGCGCATTTGTTTTTAACAGTTGTGTTAGTGGCCACTTAGAAGACTATGAGGCTTAGCAAATTGGCCATTTATGCCGTTAGTGAAAATGTTAGTGGTACATTACATTCTAAAAAAACTTCTAGCTTCAAGATTTATTTTCTTAATTTCTCTGTTTCTTTGAAAGAATACAAATTGTCGTGTTGTGTGAACATCGCATTTTCTCGCAGAAGATGCGGGCAGTCGCTTTGAAACGGTCCCTTAGACGTGAGAGTTTAGCTATTTGATGCAACAGAGCTCGCAGAAAGGTCCTCGGTCGTTGCAGAGCCAACCGTACTGCGCAGTTATGGAGGACCTCACATGAGTGTCGGAAGTTCCATGAGAGTTGCACATTCCAGTATAGGGATGAGCAGCACTCTATCCAATGCGATAGAAAACTAAGGCTTTAGGGCGGAAGATAGATTCAGCAATGAGTACAACTGCTGAGCCGACCGTTGATTTTATTCCTGACGCCTCGGATGTGTTGGCTGCAAGTTAGAAGCTGATCGAGCATTACAGCAAGATACAGTACAGTGTCACTTCGTGGGACAGGATTGCCTGCGGTGCAGGGAAGACAGTTAGCTGTGTCTGGCTGCTGTCAGGCTGTACATCAGTATGGTGTGCTTATTGGCTAACGTTCATAACGTCATAAGGAAGACATTTGAGTATGTAACAAAAGCCATCCGGGCATACCTCCGTAACTTGTCTCTTGGTACTTGTGAATTCACTTGTCGGTTGGCCAAGGCTTTGTAAAAAAATGGCTCTGAGCACTATGGGACTTAACATCTATGGTCATCTGTCCCCTAGAACTTAGAACTACTTAAACCTAACTAACCTTAGGACATCACACAACACCCAGCCATCACGAGGAAGCGAAAATCCCTGACCCCGCCGGGAATCGAAACCGGGAAACCGGGCGTGGGAAGCGAGCTCGCTACCGCACGATCACGAGATGCAGGCCAAGGCTTTGTAAATAGTTTTAAAGCTACCAATACCCAATAGAGTGCAGCGTGGAGCTTTGGCTATGCGTAACAGAAATACGTTAAGAAACAAAATTCGAGTGTGATAAATCTCGGCGTGACGACAGAATGATCCGTAGTACAGCTATAGATTTTATCGAAGGCAACAGACAAGAGATGATAAATCTAATGAATATGACTACGAATTATTAGTCGTATGACAGGCGGTTTTGTAGCACGTACTTTGGCCGAGGTAATCAGATTAATCAGAAAACTGATGAGTATACATCGGAGCTCAGAGTCATTACGGAAACTGCGTAATTATGACCATGATATAGTTGTTTAGGCACTTGTACGTTAGAATCTGATAAGTGATTGACAGGTAGTCAATAAATGGGCATATAATCAAGTAAATTAGCTCTTTGTTACTATGATTCTATTATACACTGTGTCGCCATATTTTTGAACATATTTTCCATAATTAAGAATATAAATTAAACTAACTGACGACTTCGATACCGCTTTGCCACTCACATCGAACTATCCCTTTCAGCCTAAACCAGTCCTTGGGGCACGGTATATGTCGGTGTGCCGCCGCAGTTAAGATATCACGTTCACATCGCAGGCTTCGCCAAAACTCAACCGAATTGTACTAGTAGCAATTTTTCCTTCACTTTTTCATGAGACAGACATCACAAAATCGAATAAACTCACTGCTGAGAAACCTCACTCAGCAGTGAGCAACTCATAAAGCGGCGTCAAAAACAATGTGAAAAGTTTTTAAAGATGTTGCAGGATAGGTTATGCTGTGAGATAATTGTTAAGAAAAAATTCGATACGTTCTGCAGTTTCTGATATAATTAGCATTGAAATTAGCCAATCAGGTCGTTGGGCATGCAAATACAAACAGCCTGTTAAATAAATTAATGTCAGTTTCTCACAGAGTACATGATGCCGCAAAAGATCGCTTAGCAGTTAGCTCGAATTCGATGCTTACTATCGTTCCATGTAAAATTTTTGCATCGCCCCCCCCCCCCCCCAATCTCAATGGTATGGTGCGCGAAGTGTTTCGGACTGTTCGTCACTCTGGATTAGTCAGTCGAGATTAACAGACATGTTGTCTGTCGTAGGATGTGTTTGCCAGTATTCAGTATTAATAGATTCACTCCGGTAGTCATGGGGCACAGACACGTGCCACAAAAAGTCTAAAGATACATTTTCGTAAACATTGTGTTTGATTATGCACTTCGCTGTAGCAGAAGGTGTTGTATTAAGATCATGTAGTCTTCTCGTGTGGCTATATTAAAATACGCGAGTGGCATCGCAAAGAAGAGATACATTATTTCAGAACAGAACCTCGCTAAAAATCAGTTTCAGCCTCAAGATACAGAACCTACGACCTGCGTGCAGTTTTCTGCGCTGGGGACATCAACTTTAAGACAGCAGGTTACTGAACAGAACCTTCGGATTCAACACAGTGCAGTGAAAACAACTTGGCGCCTCACGTCTTCTTCTTCTTCCGTATCCGGATGCACCAATTATATCTTCCCTTCCCAGTAATTAGCAACGTAGGTTGCTTTGTCATTAACTTTCAAAATATCGTCTTTAGTGCATGTTATAGACATATATGGGCAAATCAACAGGTGGTCCAAGTCCTGTATTGCTCCGCATTCACACCTATCGCTATCACTGTAGCCCCATTTAAATAGGTTTGATTTGCACCCAGTTACTCCAGTACGCATCCGGTTTAATGACCTCCAAGTTGTAAAAGGTAGTGGAAATCCTGCAGATCCCTCCTCAAGTAGTTCCATTGTGGAGTGTGTCACCATTTCGTCCCAAAGAGATAGCCGCCTTGCGACGGGCTTGGTGGCGAGCTCTTCAGTAGTTTCAATGAAACTCTTGCTGGATTTCAGCCGGACACGTTGTTTTCGGTGCATATGCATCGGGTGTCGAGGAACATTCTTTTGTTTTGATCTTTCGATCTCGGCGGCTACTTGTGTGCTGATAGTGGGTGGTGCTATGCCTATGATGGGATAAATTTTTACTTTGGGAGTTGGTTTGAGGCATGCTGTGGCAATACGTACAGTTTCGATTACGGCGACGTCAACTTGCTTAGTGTGAGCAGAGTTCCTCCAAACTGGCGGCGCGTATTTCGCTGCTGAGATACTCAGCGCCAGACCCGTGGTGCGCAAAACGTGTGGTTGAGCTCCCGGCGATGAACCTGTTAGGTTCCGCACTATGTTGTTCCTGGCACAGACCTTCTTTTCAGTGTTGTGACAGTGCTGCTTAAAAGTAACCGTTCTGTCCAATGTTACTCCCAGGAATTTTGGGCTGTTTGTATGTTTCAGCTCTACCCCTTGCCACATGACTCGGAGTTTCCGCTTGGTTTGTTTGTTCCTAAGATGGAAGGCGGATACTTGAGATTTACTACGGTTTGGTTTGAGATTATTGCCTTTGTAATTGCAGCAAGTTCTGTTAAGGCTCCTGTGAGATTCTCCTCCTCTTGTTCTATGGTTTTATCCCGTGTGGCCACTGCTGCATCATCGGCATAAATGAACATTCGTGTCTGGTGGCTGATGGGAAGGTCATTCGTATAGATGTTAAATAATATTGGAGCCAAGACACTACCCTGTGCAAGTCCATTTTTCTGTGTCCTCCATCGGCTGTTTTTAGATTGTAACGTTACATAGTAGCGTCTGTTCTGTAGCATGAATTGCACGAACATAGAAAGGGTGTAGTCCTTAGTGACATTATACATTTTCTGGGTAAGCAACTTATGGTTAACTGTGTCATAAGCGGCACTGTGATCCAGGAATGCGACCCCAGTTTCTTCTCCTCTCTGATAGCCGTCTTCGGTGTACTGTGTGAGATTAAGGATTTGGCCACAGCATGATCACATGTACAGCATGCACAGAACAAATGTACTCAGTGACACGTCATCTGCAGTAATGCAGAGGAGGTAAAGGAGGATGATCGTTATTAACACCAAAAATCAATTCATTCTTCATTGTTTGCCGTAACAGTCATGGTTTATTCGCCCGGAGACCTGCAGCGTGCATTCCACTGAACCCTGGTCACAGGAGAGCCCGTGAAGCCTGGTGTCAAGAACACAGTAAATCGTCATTGGAACAGTTGTTACAGGTTATGTTCACGGACGAGTCCAGGTATAGTCTGAACAGTGATTCTCACCTGGTTTTCAGCTGGAGTGAACCAGGAACCAGATACCAAACCCTTAATGTCCTTGAAAGGGTCCTATATGGAGGTCGTGGTTTGATGGTGTGGGGTGGGATTATGATTGGTGCACGTACACCCCTGCATATCTTTGACGGAGGAATTGTAACAGGTCAGGTGTATCGGGACGTCATTTTGCACCAGAAGATATCAGGCGAATGGAGCGGCCCGCCTGTTCTCCAGACCTAAACCCCATCGAGCACGTCTGGGATGCTCTCGGTCGACGTATCGCTGCACGTCTTCAAACCCCTACGACACTACAGGAGCTCGGACAGGTGCTGGTGCAAGAATGGGAGGCCATACCCCAGCAGCTGCTCGACCACCTGATCCAGAACATGCCAACCCATTGTGTGGCTGCCTGTGTACGTGTGCATGGTGGTCATATCCCATATTGAAGTCTGGGTACATGGGCAGGAAACAGTGGCGTTTTGAAGTACATGTGTTTCGGGACGGTTTTCTTAACTTATCACCAATACCGTGGACTTACAGATCTGTGTCGTGTGTGGTCCCTATGCCCCTATGCTATAAGCGCCAGTTTTGTGTAGTGCCACGTTGTGTGGCACCACATTCTGCAATTATCTTTAATTTATGAGCATGAGTGTATGTTGGTGCGTGAGAAACAGCGTGCTGTAATCGACGAAACGAATGCTATGTAGACACTTGTTCGAGCTTTTATTTGAGCTTTTGTATGTCGATAAAATTGGTTCTGAACTGGGAATGCAACTCAGACCACCCTAAACGCGGAATTTGACTCCTTCCTGACAATACAGCTCGACCACAATTTGTTGTTTGTTCAAAACTGCAGATTCCTCAACATCTCCACATACTGCACTTGAATGGGTTCGAATCCTGGCCCGGCCCTAAAGATTTCATTATGTATTATCAAGCCCTAGGATGAGAACATTTATCTGCGGGTGGATAATAATTTTGATGTTTAATGTTTTTTCATTCATTGTCAACACTTAACGATATATGACGTTTTTGACTCCCAGTGAGACACAGATCTATTTACGAGGTCACTGTAAGTTCAAGGATGTTATTCCGAGCTGCTGGTGAAGAAAGATTCGGTAGCTGACGTCTCTTTGTGTGTAGTCAACAACGATATGTGTGGAGTTCGATTACCAGTCAGTACTGAATTCCTCGTCACATTATTTCTAGTTCAAATATGCTCACATCTCGCTGCTAGTGTAACAAACGCATATTTAACGTTCGTTTTCTCTAGAATATAACAGCTATAGGTGCCGATTTGGAGTCCTGGGAAGGAAAAAAAATTAATGTTCCGTCTCATCATTTTAGTTAAAGTATCTAGCTAGTGCCGAGAAAATCTTATATGTCACAGTTGATTGTGCTTCGATAACAATCCTATTAGGTTCTGGGTTCGAATACCTATCCAACACATAGCTTTACCACACGGCTTTTCAAGTAAGATACTTTTGGAGAAGCAAAATTTAACATCTCGTAGTTCGTTAACAGGGGCAATAGATGCTGGGTAGGATTTCGCGTCCGTTAAAAATGTTTACGTTATTTAATTTGAAATTGATGTTTGCTAACTGATACTATCTAAAATCGTGGTATATCACTCTCTGTATGCCTAGTCAGCTATGAGTATTACTTTCTGTCAGTCACGAAATCTTTGCTTAGTCTGCATGACCTGGATTTGAATCCATATGCAGAACAAGAGGGTTCGTCATTTGCAGTTCATACATATTCTCAACTAGCTGCTCGTGAGTAACTTAAATTTTTAATCTCATTTTGTGTTAAATGAGAACTACGGTATGTTACTTTGAAGAGGAAATCCTGAATTCGACGAACTTAAGGACAGTCTTATCTGTGATAAGGTGTTCCCTGATATTTGTAGTATCGTGGTATTACATTACATCTTGAGTTATTGCCATACAAGGCAGTGTTTTCTAGTGGTGAATTGTTGAAACAATTTTCAATAGTCAAACGACTGTACTGAGGAGCGATTAGAGGACCTGCTAGACAGCTGCGTTATGCGGGTTGCATGCGAATCAGGCGAAATGCAATTCAGGTCATTCGGATACTTTTGAGCATTACTGTACATATCGCTGTCCCTTGTCTTACGTCACCTTAGTGTACGTATAAGGCATGCAACGTTACGAGGGTTTAAAAACTCACAAATGCATAAAACACTACTACATACATACTAAGTAATGTGTTGTGAGAAATATCTTTTCTATAATGTAGATACCGCTAATGATGGGCAGCACCCGAAAACAGTCCGGTAAAATAAACTACTACCAACAAACAGATTCTGTAAAACAATTAGTTATTAATCTGGTATATTTCTCCCCATGATCCATGGACCTTGCCGTTGGCGGGGAGGCTTGCGCGCCTCAGCGATACAGATGACCATACCGTAGGTGCAACCACAACGGAGGGGTATCTGTTGAGAGGCCAGACAAACGTGTGGTTCTTGAAGAGGGGCAGTAACCCTTTCAGTAGTTGCAGCACAACAGTCTGGATGATTGACTGATCTGACCTTGAAACACTAACCAAAACGGCCTTGCTGTGCCGCTACTGCGAACGGCTGAAAGCAATGGGAAACTACAGCCGTAATTTTTCCAGAGGGCATACAGGGAGCGAAAGGCTCTTTACAATTTGTACAGAAACCAGATGGCAGTTATAAGAGCCGAGGGGCATGAAAGGGAAGCAGTGGTTGGGAAGGGAGTGAGACAGTGTTGTAGCCTCTCCCCGATGTTATTCAATCTTTATATTGAGCAAGCAGTAAAGTAAACAAAACAAAAAAATTCGGAGTAGGTAATAAAATCCATGGACAAGAAATAAAAACTTTAGGTTCGTCGATGACATTGTAATTCTGTAGCCGGCGACTGTGGCCGAACGGTTCTAGGCGCTATAGTCTGTAACCGCGTGACGGTCGCAGGTTCCAATCCTGCCTCGGCAGTGGATGTGTGTGTGATGTCCTTAGGTAAGTTAGTTCTAAGTTCTAGGGGACTGATGACCTTGGAAGTTAAGTCCCATAGTGCTCAGAGCCATTTGAACCATTTTTTATAATTCTGTCAGTGACATCAAAGGACTTGGGAGAACAGTTAAACGCAATGGACAGTGTCTTGAAAGGAGGATATAAGATGAACATCAACAAAAGCAAAACGAGGACAATGGAATGTAGTCGAATTAAGTCGGATGATGCTGAGGGAATTAGATTAGGAAATGAAACACTTAAAGTAGTAAAGGAGTTTTTCTATTTGGGGAGCAAAATAACTGATGATGGTCGACGTAGAGAGGATATAAAATGTAGACTACCAATGGCAATGAAAGCGTTTCCGAAGAAGAGAAATTTGTTAAAATCGAGTATAGGTTTATGTGTCAGGAATTCGTTTCTGAAATTATTTGTATGGATTGTAGCCATGTATGGAAGTGAAACATGGACGATATATAGTTTGGACAAGGAGAGAATAGAAGCTTTCGAAATGTAGTACTACAGAAGAATGCTGAAGATTACATGGGTAGATCGCATAACTAATGAGGAAGTATGGAATAGGATTCGGGAGAAGAGGAATTTGTGTCACAACTTGACTAGAAGAAGGGATCGGTTGGCAGGACATGTTCTGAGGCATCAAGGGATCACCAATTTAGTATTGGAGGGAAGCGTAGAGGGTAAAAATCGTAGAGCGAGACCAAGAGATGAATACACTAAGCAGATTCGAAAGGATGTACGTTGCAGTATGCACTGCGAAATGAAGAAGCTTGCACAGGATAGGGTAGCATGGAGAGCTGCATCAAGCCAGTCTCTGGACTGAAGACCACAACAACAGCAACATCGTGCACATCTTGTGAATGACTTCCTTCAGGATAACGACATCGCTCGACTAGAGTGGCCAGCATGTTCTCCAGATATGAACCCTATCGAACATTCCTGGGATGAATTGAAAAGGGCTATTTATGGAAGACCTGGCCCACCAACCACTATGGGGGATTTACGCCGAATGGCTGTTGAGGAGTGGAAAGATTCCGAAACTCTCGGAACCGAGGTGATGCAAAACTTTGTTTGATGTGTGTATATAGAGAGTTATTGGAGGTGACAGAAGACGCCCACGCAAATTTTATTTAGCTGGCGCGACGTTAGTTTATTTAAAACTTATCTTATGAACTAAATCAGTGTTGTCCCTCACAGTAAATGATTTTAACAACTGATGCACCGTTTCAAGTATTTCTCCGTAGCACAAGAGAGAGCTCAACAATCACTTTGTAAATGTGTTGAAACTCTATTAAACAATCTGGGCGTCATTAATTGTAACTGAAGTGAAAATGTATTGTCACATAACTGTAACAAAGTTCCTGGCGCTATGTACATAGTCAATTATGATAAATGTCGTCTTTCATTAGATATTTCAACGTAGTGTTGTAATTGAACATGTTTCGACAACGTTATGTTCACAGAGAAACTCAAAACAGTTGGAGTTGATTTAATATTCCTATTTCACAACGGCACGGTTTTAAAGCTTTATTGATACAGTAAAAATCAATGATGTGACTGCGAGAAACATTTTAACATTCCCTGAAGAATAGAATGTGGTATCTTGTGATTAAAAAAAAAGACCAGATCTCAGTTGTTTATTACAGACGAACTACAAAAACAGTAACACCTTACGCACGTCCCTGGCTACAGAAAGATTCAAATTTAGACACGCCTGCGTTGTTGTTTGTCTGTAGCAACTTGGCGACTACACCGCCAGAGAAATTATTTTATTTGTTAAAATTTGCGTGAAGTTAGAGTGCAGCGTGGATTCCGCTGTCGATTTAGAAAGAAGCCACCCGTGCACAAGTAGATTTATGACTGGCATTCAAAATTCGTGGAAGATGGTTGCATATGCAAGGGAAGGGCACTGGCCGGCCGGCCATGGTGGCCGAGCGGTTCTAGGCGCTACAGTCTGTAGCCGTGCGACCGCTACGGTCGCAGGTTCGAGTCCTGCCTCGGGCATGGATGTGTTAGATGTCCTTAAGTTAGTTAGGTTTAAGTAGTTCTAAGTTCTAGGGGACTGATGACCTTAGAAGTTAAGTCCCATGGCGCTCGGAGCCAGTTTTGGTACTGGCCGGCCACTCACGTCTGATGAAAACTTCGAGCATATCAGAGATACGTTCACACGGAGCCCTCGGAAGTCTACAACATAGGCAGGCCAGCGGTTTCAGCTTCCCCAAACAACGGCGTGGTGCGTTCTCAAACGACGCCTACATGTAAAGGCTAACGAGTTGCTATTACTGTGGTATCTGTGACCCAGCGGCAGCAACAGAAGGTACGAATTTTGCATTTGACTTCTACAGGATATGGAAGAGGACACATTTACTTAACGACACATTTTTTCGGGCGAATCAGCGTTTTATCTATCGGGTAAAGTAAACAGCCATAATATAAAAATTTCGAGGTCACAAAATTCTGGCGTCGTTCCAGAATGTGGGAGTGGCTCACCGAAACTGAATGTGTTTTATGCCATTCCTGTTTGCAAACTTTATGGACCTTTAGTTCTTGCAGAGAAAACTGTGACAGGAATAACATCTAGGACGTGCTGTAAAATTATTTGTTTCCTTACCTGCACCAATATTTCAATGATTCCAGTTATTCCATCACGAAGGAAGTACACGGCTCATGCTGTCTGTAGTTCAACCATGCCTCGACGGTCAATACCGCGGTTCGATCGCGTCCGCATTGTTACTTCGTGCCAGAAAGGGCTCTCAACGAGTGAAATATCCAAGCTTCTCTGAGTGAACCAAAGTGATGTTGTTCGGACATGGAGGAGATACAGAGAGACAGGAACTGGGGATGACATGCCTCGCTTAGGCCGCTCAAGGGCTACAGCTGCGGTGGACGACAGCTACCTACGGATTATGTTTCGGAGGAACCGTGACAGCAACGCCACCATGTTGAATAATGCTTTTCGTGCAGCCACAGGACGTCGTGTTACGACTCCAACTGTGCGCCATAGGCTGCATGTAGCACAACTTCACTCCCTACGTCCATGGCGAGGTCCATCTTTGCAACCACGATACCATGCAGCGCTGTACAGATGGGCTCAGCAACATGCCGAATAGACCGCTCAGGACTGGCACCACGTTCTCTTCACCGATGAGTGTCGCATATGCCTTCAACCAGACAATCGTCGGAGACGTGTTTGGAGGCAACTGGGTCAGGCTAAACGCTTTAGACACACCGTCCAGTGAGTGCAGCAAGGTGGACATTCCCAATATTTTGGAGTGGTATCATGAAAGCCCGACACACGCCGCTGGTGGTCATGGAAGGCGCCGTAACGGCTGTACGATACGTGAATGCCATCCTCCGACCGATAGTGCAACCATATCGGTAGTATATTGGCGAGGCATCCGTGTTCATGGACTGCAATTCGAGCCCCCATCGTGCACATCATCAACAAAAGCAAAACGAGGATAATGGAATGTAGTCGAATTAAGTCGGGTGATGCTGAAGGAATTAGATTAGGAAATGAGACACTTAAATTAGTAAAGGAGTTTTCCTATTTGGGGAGCAAAATAACTGATGATGGTCGAAGTAGGGAGGATATAAAATGTAGACTGGCAATGGCAAAGAAGGCGTTTCTGAAGAAGAGAAATTTGTTAACATCGAGTATAGATTTAAGTGTCAGGAAGTCTTTCCTGAAAATATTTGTATGGAGTGTAGCCATGTATGGAAGTGAAACATGGACGATGAATAGTTTGGACAAGAAGAGAATAGAAGATTTCAAAATGTGGTGCTACAGAAGAATGCTGAAGATTAGATGGGTAGATCGCATAACTAATGAGGAAGTATTGAATAGGTTGGGGAGGAGTTTGTGGCACAACTTGATTAGAAGAAGGGATCAGTTGGTAGGACATGTTCTGAGGCATCAAGGGATCACCAATTTAGTATTGGAGGGCAGCGTTTAGGGTAAAAAACGTAGAGGGAGACCAAGAGATGAATACACCAAGCAGATTCAGAAGGATGTAGGTTGCAGTAGGTACTGGGAGGTGAAGAAGCTTGCACAGGATAGAGTAGCATGGAGAGCTGCATCAAACCAGTCTCAGGACTGAAGACCACAACAACAACATCGTGCACATCTTGTGAATGACTTCCTTCAGGATAACGACATCGCTCGACTAGAGTGGCCAGCATGTTCTCCAGATATGAACCCTATCGAACATTCCTGGGATGAATTGAAAAGGGCTTTTTATGGAAGACCTGGCCCACCAACCACTATGGGGGATTTACGCCGAATGGCTGTTGAGGAGTGGAAAAATTCCGAAACTCTCGGAACCGAATTGATGCAAAACTTTGTTTGATGTGTGTATATAGAGAGTTATTGGAGGTGACAGTGGCCGCCCACGCAAATTTTATTTAGCTGGCTCGGCGTTAGTTTATTTAAAACTTATCTTATGAACTAAATCAGTGTTGTCCCTCACAGTAAATTTTAACAACTGATGCACCGTTTCAAGTATTTCTCCTTAGCACAAGAGAGAGCTCAACAGTCACTTTCTTTTGTACCGTCCGCTATCGCTTTTGCTCACTGGCTAATTCCTCCTCACGATCAAAACACAGCCATTATCTTCTGCATACGCAGAGCGTGTCACTTTTCTGTGCGCCCACACCTTTTTAAAGAATAAAGAGCAGCTCCGTAGGACCAAATTGAGGAGCAAATCACCAAGGTTACGGAACGTGTCAGTACAAGAAATGACAACATAAAAGTAATAACAGATAAAATAAAATTTTTATGAACCCAAAAAAGGCAATCAATATGTTTATGTAAGAGCTATCAACAATATAACACAGAAATCTTTATTTCTTCGATTCTGATGGTCTTCTGTGTTTGCTCTATATTGATAAGTTACGTTCTTCTCCATGTCTTCTGCCTTGTTCAGCTAGCTCATGCATGAATAATCTGCGTACGTAAAAGATCTTATTAAAATTGCAATTACTAATAAACAACGATGCAACTATGTCATGATGAGTCTCTGGTCTCTGGAAGTTTCTTCATTACTCTTACGATGACCTTCTGAGACTTGTTTCAGTCTAACTGCTTCTTTAAATCGTCCCTCTTTATGGTTCGAATACTCTCGTCCTGTCTATTTCTTGACTCAAAATGACCTTCCCTTTTCGTGACTGAGGCATTGAGATCAAAAAGTGGGACATGTCACTCAACAACAAGTTTGAAAAATTTTGAAAAAACTTTACAATCTTCAGTAGCATTATGCCCAAACCTTACGGTTACTCTTACGCGCATACTAACATTTTTAATCACGAACTTGTCATTCTTGATCACTGTCCCAAACTTCAGTACCAGATCATTGTCTTCCTCTCCACCAGTCACTTAATTGACGGCACATTTCTTTAGAATATCATCAAAATACTCACGAAACTGTAAAGGAATAACGTCAGTCATGAGTGAAACACCCTGAAGTGTCCCAGGTTTCAGAGAAATGACGTCCATTTATGCTCTCGGCGCATTATGAAAATGAGGAACTATCTGCGTCCTAATAGAATAGATACTTTTCACAATTACAACGCTATTGGCTGAAGGAGAGGTACATTTTAACTGAAATGTGTACTCAATTATTTTGTATTGAGTAACAGCCCAATTTACAATCACGTGTTAGTACTTTGTTTCTACACAGCTTGCTTTTACTTTTATATTTTGTACAAAGCATACGAACCATGAACATTGTATGACAATTTATCTGCAATCTGCACCTGTTCCCCTTTTACGGACAATTTTTCCTTTCCACTTGTTAGGCTCCAAACCCACCACCTTTTTTTGTTTAATCACATATCTCTTCCACAGTTCAGGGCGGCGTCTCTTTCTCCTAAATTCATGTAAATCGTTTCTGGACTCGTCTGAAAGTTCTATCGCCGAAGCCATTTTGAAATCTCACAGCCGTGCGGCTCTAGACGCAGGTTCAAATCCTGCCTCGGGCATGGATGTGTGTGATGTCCTTAGGTTAGTTAGGTCTAATTAGTTCTGAGTTCTAGGCGACTGATGAAGTAAGACGTTAAGTCGCATAGTGCTCAGAGCCATTTGAACCATTTTGAACAGAAAGAAAAGAAAAGAAAAGAAAAAAATCAAGATGGTGGAGAGTTATTTGTTGGATCTCAAGATTCTCGGAATGATTTTCTTGGAAGCTAACGAGTGGCGGCGAAGCTTCGTTAAACATTTTTACACGTATGAGCTGAGAAGGTTATAGGTACTTGCGGGACAAGATCATGACAATGATAAGAAAGTCAGACATCAACTATCGTGAGGCAGTACTGGCTGATGTTAGATTGTTAGTGACTTTGAGATATTTAGCTGCAGGTGAAAATATCCCTAATTGGTGTTCATATTCTGGATGTCTGACTCTAGTATTTCAAGAATCATCTCACAAGTATGCAGAGCTATAACACATGTTGTTCGTTATTTTGCACGGGTAATTAGGAAAGTAGAGTTATTCCAACCTGCTGATTTGCTTGTGTAGCGTAACGAGCAGTGCCCTAGCTCACGAGTCGTCGAGGTGATTCACATCCAGATCAAATCCAAACGACGGATTAACGATTGTGGTCTGGTACACTAGCCAGTCCGAGTGTGGTTTTTAGGCGGTTTACCACGCTCGTTTAGGCAAGTGCTGGGCTGGTTCCCAAATTGAGAGAATAGGACACATACACAAAATTGTAAATGACATGTGACGAGGTCGCCGGCCGCGGTGGTCTCGCGGTTCTAGGCGCGCAGTCCGGAACCGTGGGAATGCTACGGTCGCAGGTTCGACTCCTGCCTCGGGCATGGATGTGTGTGATGTCCTTAGGTTAGTTAGGTTTAAGTAGTTCTAAGTTCTAGGGGACTGATGACCACAGCGGCTGAGTCCCATAGTGCTCAGAGCCCTTTGAATCATTTTTTGTGACGAGGGCCTCAAGTAAGGTACACTGTTCGCCGTGTGCAAGTCTTGCGATTTGACGCCACTTCGGCGACTTGCGCGTCGATGATGATTAGGACAACACAATACCCAGTACCTGAGCTGAGAAAATATCCGACACAGCTTGGAATCGAACCCAGGCAAATACACAGTTAAAATAGATGACACACATGAAGTTCATATCACTCAGAGAGAAGTGGCGCACATGACTTCCCTCACCTAGGACATGGTGGCGACAGTGACATAGGACGGTCATCTGTCCACAAACTTAAATAATAAAACAAAATTTGCCAAATCCTGAAAAAGCGGACCCTGTGCTAGATGGGATAATACGATTTACGTAAACGGTCTGGTTGATGGTATTGACAGCGGCATTAGACTGTTTGCCGATTAAGTTGTAAGCTACAGGAAAGTCATATGACACGAAAGTTGTGAACAAATCAATGAGGATTTGCAGAAAATAAATGCGTGGTGTTATGACTGGCAGTTGTCTCTCAATATTAGTTAGTGTAACCTACTGCGTATAACAAAGCGAAAATCCCCATTAACATACGAGTACAATTTAAATGCTCAGCCTTAGGAAGCGGTAACTACTGTCAAGTATCCGGGTGTGACTATTCGAAATGATTTCAAATGGAACGATCAGATTACACACGTAACGGGCAAGGCGAACTATAGATTGTGGTTTATTGGTAGAATCCGGAAGCGATGCAGTCCTTCAAGAAAGATAATTGCTTACAATACCTTAGTTCGTCCTGTCTTAGAGTACTGTTCGTCAGTATGGGACCCTTACCAGTTGGGTCTGAGTCAAGAGATCGAGACGGTCCAACGAAGAGCTGCAAGATTCGTGACTGGTACATTTAGCTACCGCAGGAGCGTTACAAATCTTACAGAAAGTATGAAGTGGGACACACTTGCAGATAGACGACGCGCTAAACGGAAAGGACTGCTCACTAAATTCCAAAATCCGTTCTTCGACGAGGACGTAGAGCATACATTATTACCACCAACTTTCATATCGCGCAATGACCACCATTCAAAGATAAGGGAAATTAGAGCTCGTACTGAGGAGTTCAGGCAGTCGTTTTTCCCTTGCACGATCCGCGAGTGGAACAGAGGGGGGAAATATGAGTTTGGCGCGAATAGTGTCCTCCGCCACACACTACTTGGTGGCTTGTGGAGTATATGGGTAGATGTAGATAAAATCTATGGAAAAGAGGAATATGCGGTATTCCATATCGTTAAATAGTAAATAATAGGTCACATGCAAACCATTTTCATCCTTTCTTAGAGGATGTGCGACTTAGAAGTGTTGTCACATGCTGTATATCACGAAGGCTGTAGTTTAAATGGAACATTGGTTTAAGTAACAATATACGGAGAGTCAGTACAGTACAGCAGTACTCTAGGAAAGGAGGTTGATGGGTGTAATGCAGGTGGTCGCTTAGCCACTTCTGCTCCCTGTCCTTATCCTTCTAATTGTTTAGCAGTCTTCGGCTCACGTTTTCTCGCAATTTAAACATTTTTGCAGAGGATGATGACGATATTTTTTTGAATCTGTCGGATTTCACGAGAATATAATGCTGCAAAACTTCGAAACGAATTTCTTAATATGCATTACGTGTTCCAGCCTTGCCAGTCCTTATTTTAAATGCAGCATGTGAGTCAACTGGTAGATGTATCTCACATTAACGTCCAATAGTAGATGTGCAATACTTTTGATCAGACAATGTACGCAGAATGTAAAAAGCGACGATATCTGAACAGTGATTTAACAATTACAGAAATAGAGGTGCAATCAAATTGCATTTCAAAATTTGGAAGACGAAAGGTGCTCTATATCGCAAAGACAGTAGTTATAATGGAGCATTTGTTACAGAAGAGAATCAGAACACTAAAAGGGGACTGACAGGCATAATGTGGACGATTTGTTTCAATTTAAATCTGATGCATCTCCTATATGTTCCACGGAACGATCGCACTGTTGTGTGTGGTAATTGGCTTATGGTGTCCCATTTTTCTGTATTTGTGCGAAGGTTATTTAGAAATTCACTTACTTATTTAAAATTAGGGATCTTGGAAAAATTGGAAATTTGTGGTAACGACTATGGGACCAAACTGCTGAAGTCATCAGTCTCTAGGCTTTGTAATGTATTCAACTGGGGACCTAGAACGAAGGAGAGGCTTCGTCCCTGCCATAGCCCGCAGAGTCCACAAGACTCAGATGGCTATAGATACGGGTTCCCAGGTAGATGCCGTGTTTCTTGACTTCCGCAAGGCGTTCGATACAGTTCCCCACAGTCATTTAATGAATAAAGTAAGAGCATATGGACTATCAGACCAACTGTGTGATTGGATTGAAGAGAAAATGAGATGATCGTATGACATTGTTGGCCGGGAGGCCCAATACGGAAAGTTTGGCCTTCTTAGCTGACGCCACTTCGGCGACTGTCGAGTCAATGATGATGAAGATCGCACAACACCCAGTAATCACGAGGTAGAGAAAATCCCTGACCCCGCTGGGAATCGAACCCGGGACCCCGTGCAAAAGAAGCGAAAACGCTGCCGGAAGACCACGAGCTGCAGACTAGATCAAAGAGATCCTAGATAACAGAACGCAGCATGTCATTCTCAATGGAGTGAAGTTTTCCGAAGTAAGAGTGTTTTCAGATGTGCCGCAGGGGAGTGTCGTAGGACCGTGGCTATTCACAATATACATAAATGACATTGTGGATGACATCGGAAGTTCACTGAGGCTTTTTGCGGATGATGCCGTGGAATATCGAGAGGTTGTAACAATGGAAAATTGTACTGAAATGCAGGAGGATCTGCAACGAACTGCCGCATGGTGCAGGGAATGGCAACTGAATTTCAATGTAGACAAGTGTTATGTGCTGCGAATCCATAGCAAGAAAGATCCCTTATCATTTAGCTACAATATAGCAGGTCAGCAACTGGAAGCAGCTAATTCCATACATTATCTGGGAGTTGGCATTAGGAGTGATTGAAAATGGAATGATCATATAAAGTTGATCGTCGGTAAAGCAGATGCCAGATTAAGATTTATTGGAAGAACCTTAAGGAAGTACAATCCGGAAACAAGGGAAGTAGGTTACAGTACACTTGTTCGCCCACTGCTTGAATATTGCTCACCAGTGAGGGATCCGTACCAGATAGGGTTGACAGAAGAGACAGAGAAGATCCAACGGAGAGCAGCCCGTTTCGTTACAGGATCATTATTAATCGCGATAGCGTTACGGAGATGATAGATAAACTCCAGTGGAAGACTTTGCAGGAGAGACGCTCAGTAGCTCGTTACGGGCGTTTGTTGAAGTTTCGTGAACATACCTTCACGGAGGAGTCAAGCAGTATATAGCTCTCTCCTACGTATATATCGCGAAGAGACCATGAGGATAAAATCAGAGAGATTAGAACCCACACAGAGTCACACCGAAAAACTTTCTTTCCACGAACAATACGAGAATGGAATAGAAGGGAGAACCGATAGAGGTACTCAGAGTACCCTCCGCTACACACCGTCAGGTGACTTACGGAGTATGGATGTAGATGTGGATGTAGATGTAGATGGTACTCAACCCCACAACAGGGTGTAGCGGTCCACTCAGCCCACCGACGCCTCAATACGAACCCAGGCTTATTGTATGGTTATGCCGGCAGCGGTGGTCTCGTGGTTCTAGGCGCTAAGTCCGGACCCACGCGACTGCTACGGTCGCAGGTTCGAAACCTGCCTCGGGTATGGATCCTTAGGTTAGTTAGGTTGAAGTAGTTCTAGGGGACTGATGACCATAGATGATAAGTCCCATAGTGCTCAGAGCCATTGTATGGTTTGGCCCCCAGTGGACCCACCGGGAACGTCTCACACCAGACGAGTGTAACCCCAAAGTTTGCGTGGTAGAGTAATTATCGTGTATGTGTACGTGGAGAAAGTATTTGAGCAGCAATAGCCGACATAGTGCACTGAGGCGGAATAAGAGGAACCAGCTCTCATTCGCATAGGCAGAGACCATCCACAGACTGGCCAGCACACCGGACCTCGCCACTAATCCGCCGGGTGGATTCGTGCCATGGACCGGCACGCCTTCCCGCCCGCAAAGGACTGCGTTAGACCGCACAGCTAACCGGGCGGGCTCCCTAGACTTACGCACTACTTAATCTAACTTACATTAAGGAAAAACACACTCGCCCATGCCCGAGGGAGGACTCGAACCACCGACGGGAGGAGCCGAGCGAGCCGTGACAAGACGCCTAAGACCGCACGGCTACCCAGTGACGCTAGGGATCTTGAATGTTAAGCGTGTTGAGAAAAGATAAATTACACTTTACGGTGATTGCAGCCAGAACACCCCTGGCTGCGTGCAGTGCACAACCACAGTGCGATCATTACTCGTTTAATCTTGATAATGCGTAATGGAGGCATCTCAGAATCATTGGCTGTAAGAGTGGACAGATCTGTGGACTAGTTGTTCCCTACAGTTGGCTCGGCGGATATCTGTATGTGTTATGATGTGTTCACTGGCAGTGGCCTATGACGGCTGCGCACTGCCCTGCCAGTCTTGTACGAGTAGTAGTGCTTCTTTTGGAAAGTCTGGGCGGCAGCAGCCAGTGATGGTATGGCACTGAGCACTTAGAATGCACATCGGGGACCATGGAAGATACTCTCGCTGCATTTTTACTTGTTTATAATAAATATGTCTTAGTGTTCCTGTCCTATGCTAGTGGTGTGGGATTTAGCGATGAACAGCAAAACCGAGAATAAAGGAATGTTGTCGAATTAAGTCGGGTGATGCTGAGGGAGTTAGATTAGGAAATGAGACACTTAAAGTAGTAAAGGAGCTTTCCTATTTGGGGAGCAAGACAACTGATGATGGTCGAAGTAGAGAGGATATAAAATGTACACTGGCAATGGCATGGAAAGCGTTTCTGGAGAAGAGAAATTTGTCAACATCGAGTATAGATTTAAGTGTCAGGAAGTCGTTTCTGAAAGTATGTGTATGGAGTGTAGCCATGTATGGAAGTGAAACATGAATGATAAATAGTTTGGACAAGAAGAGAATACAAGCTTTCGAAATGTGGTGCAACAGAAGAATGCTGTCCTGTGCAAGCTTCTTCATCTCCCAGTACGTACTGCAGCCTACATCCTTCTGAATCTACTTACCGTATACATCTCTTGGGCTCCTTCTACGATTTTTAGCCTCCACGCTGTCCTCCAATACTAAATTGGTGATCCCTTGATGCCTCAGAACATGTCCTATCAACTGATCCCAGGAGATGAATACGGTAAGTAGATTCAGAAGGATGTAGGCTGCAGTACGTACTGGGAGATGAAGAAGCTTGCACAGGACAGCATTCTTCTGTTGCACCACATTTCGAAAGCTTGTATTCTCTTCTTGTCCAAACTACACTCCTGGAAATTGAAATAAGAACACCGTGAATTCATTGTCCCAGGAAGGGGAAACTTTATTGACACTTTCCTGGGGTCAGATACATCACATGAGCACACTGACAGAACCACAGGCACATAGACACAGGCAACAGAGCATGCACAATGTCGGCACTAGTACAGTGTATATCCACCTTTCGCAGCAATGCAGACTTCTATTCTCCCATGGAGACGATCGTAGAGATGCTGGATGTAGTCCTGTGGAACGGCTTGCCATGCCATTTCCACCTGGCGCCTCAGTTGGACCAGCGTTCGTGCTGGACGTGCAGAACGCGTGAGACGACGCTTCATCCAGTCCCAAACATGCTCAATGGGGGACAGATCTGGAGATCTTGCTGGCCAGGGTAGTTGACTTACACCTTCTAGAGCACGTTGGGTGGCACGGGATACATGCGGACGTGCATTGTCCTGTTGGAACAGCAAGTTCCCTTGCCGGTCTAGGAATGGTAGAACGATGGGTTCGATGACGGTTTGGAAGTACCGTGCACTATTCAGTGTCCCCTCGACGATCACCAGAGTTGTACGGCCAGTGTAGGAGATCGCTCCCCACACCATGATGCCGGGTGTTGGCCCTGCGTGCCTCGGTCGTATGCAGTCCTGATTGTGGCGCTCACCTGCACTGCGCCAAACACGCATATGACCATCATTGGCACCAAGGCAGAAGCGACTCTCATCGCTGAAGACGACACGTATCCATTCGTCCCTCCATTCACGCCTGTCGCGACACCACTGGAGGCGGGCTGCACGATGTTGGGGCGTGAGCGGAAGACAGCCTAACGGTGTGCGGGACCGTAGCCCTGCTTCATGGAGACGGTTGCGAATTGTCCTCGCCGATACGTCAACTGCACATACGGTTCACGTCCACGCTGTCGCGGCATGCTACCAGTGTTAAAGACTGCGATGGAGCTCCGTATGCCACGGCAAACTGGCTGACACTGACGGCGGCGGTGCACAAATGCTGCGCAGCTAGCGCCATTCGACGGCCAACATCGCGGTTCCTGGTGTGTCCGCTGTGCCGTGCGTGTGATCATTGCTTGTACAGCCCTCTCGCAGTGTCCGGAGCAAGTATGGTGGGTCTGACACACCGGTGTCAATGTGTTCTTTTTTCCATTTCTAGGAGTGTATCTTGGCGACGATAATGCGTTCACTATGCTGTTTGTAGTAGCTTACCGCATTCCTATTTTCCTATTCATTATTAAACCTACTCCTGCATTACCCCTATTTTATTATGTGTTTATAAGCCTGTATTCATCTGTCCAAAAGTCTTGTTCCTCCTGCCACCGGACTTCACTAATTCCCACTATAACTAACTTTAACCTGTCCATTTCCCTTTTAAAATTTTCTAACCTACCTGCCCGATTAAGGGATCTGACATTCCACTCTTCGATCCGTAGAACGCCAGTTTTCTTTCTCCTGATAACAACATACTCTTGAGTAGTCCCCGCCAGAAGATCCGAATGGGGGACTATTTTACCTCCGGAATATTTTACCCAAGAGGACGCCATCATCATTTAATCATACAGTAAAGCCGCATGCCCTCGGGAAATATTACGGACGTAGTCTCCCTTTGCTTTCAGCCGTTCGCAGTACCAACACAGCAAGGACGTTTTGTTTATTGTTACAACTACTGAAAAGGCTGCTGCCCCTCTTCAGGAACCACACGTTTGTGTGGCCTCTCAACAGATACCCCTCCATTGTGGTTTTACCTACGGTACGGCTATCTGTATCGCTGAGGCACGCAAGCCTCCCCACCATTGGCAAGGTCCGTGGTTCTTGGGGGGGGGGGGGGGGGGCATGTCAGAGTACGGTGGAGCAAGTAAGTGTGCAGACGTTTTCAGACGTGCTCGTGGTGACTATGTGTTGAAAATGGCTCAGAGATGTATTGATGACTTTATGAGGGGTAGAATACTAGGGCGACTGGAGGCTGGTCAACAACAGCAGGTCGTAGCACGGGCCCTCCGTGTGCCACAAAGTGTGATCTGACGATTATGGCAACGATTCCAGGAAACAGGAAACGTGTCCAGACGTTACAGTACGGGACGTCCTCAGTGTACAACACCACAAGAAGACCGATATCTCACCTTCAGTGCCCGTAGACGGCCACAGA
This sequence comes from Schistocerca gregaria, assembly GCF_023897955.1. Taxonomy (NCBI): domain Eukaryota; kingdom Metazoa; phylum Arthropoda; class Insecta; order Orthoptera; family Acrididae; genus Schistocerca; species Schistocerca gregaria. The sequence continues at coordinate 147,134,140 of NC_064931.1, forward strand.
GTACAGCAGGTAGCGTTGCTCGGGACCTTACCGCAGTCTCCAGACACATAGTCTGCAGACGACAGAACAGTGTAATATTTCTTGCATGTCAGCCATCATATTAGGCTCCAGGAAGTTGTTCCCAGAGCAGTGGAGATGCAAGAAGTATATAGATGACAAAATGTGGTGTGAGGGACCTGTGAAAGATGTTAGATTCGGTACCATTCCCGTGAGAAAGACCGCCTGCATAATGCTACTGCTCTGTGATTGGCTGCTGTGTTCGAAGCAAGGCTTCCGAAACTTTAAAGTATAGTTATTATTATTAGTTAAACTACTCATTGGAATGACTTCACTTTTTTAATATAAATATCTCTCAACAACTGACTATCAATCAGTCATTTTAGAACCATCAAAAACAATTTATATCAAAAACTAAAGACTGACGAAATTGCAGACGAACCACTTCGGAAGCGTTGCCCCCCCCCCCCCCCCTCCCTTTCTGGTATGGCGCGCGAAGTGTTTTGGGCTGTTCGTTACTCCGGATTAGGCAGTCGAGAAGAACAGACATGTTGTCTGTCGTAGGATGTGTTTTTGCCAGTATTCAGTATTAAAAGATTCACGCCGTTCATGAGGCACAGACACATGCCAAAAAATGTGTAAAGATACATTTTCGTAAACATTGTGTTTGATTATGTACTTTGCTGTATCAGAAGGTATTGTATTAAGATCACGTAGTCTTCTCGTGTGGCTATATTAAAATACGCTAGTGGCGTCCCAAAGAAGTGATACATTATTTCAGAACAGAAAATCGCTAAAAGTCAGTTTCAGCCTCAAGATACAGAACCTACGACCTGCGTGCTGTTTCCTGCGCTGGGGACATTAACTTGAAGACAGCAGGTTAGTGAACAGAACCTTCGTATTCCACACAGTGCAGTGGAAACAACTAGGCGCCTGACGTCTTCTTCTTCTTCCGTATCCGGATGCACCAGTTATATCTTCCCTTCCCAGTAATTAGCAGCGTAGGTTGCTTTGTCATTGACTTTCAAAATATCGTCTTTAGTGCATGTTATAGACATATATGGGCAAATCAACAGGTGGTCCAAGTCCTGTATTGCTCCGCATTCACACCTATCGCTATCACTGTAGCCCCATTTAAATAGGTTTGATTTGCACCCAGTTACTCCAGTACGCAGCTGGTTTAATGACATGAAAGTTGTAAAAGGTAGTTGAAATCCTGCAGATCCCTCCACAAGTAGTTCCATTGTGGCGTGTTGCACCATTTCGTCCCAAACTGATAGCCGCCTTGCGACGGGCTTGGTGGCGAGCTCTTCAGTAGTTTCAATGAAACTCCTGTGGGGTTTCAGCAGGACACGTTGTTTTCGTTGCATATGCATCGGGTGTCGGAGGTCATTCTTTTGTTTTGATCTTTCGATCTCGGCGGCTACTTGTCTGCGGATTGTGGGTGGTGCTATGCCTATGATGGGATAAATTTTGTCTTTGAGATTTGGTTTGAGGCATCCTGTGGCAATACGTACAGTTTCGATTACGGTGACGTCAACTTGCTTAGTGTGAGCAGAGTTCCTCCAAATTGGCGGCGCGTATTCCGCTGCTGAGACACTCAGCGCCAAACCCGTGGTGCGCAAAACGTGTGATGGAGCTCCTCGCGATGAACCTGTTAGCTTCCGCACTATGTTGTTCCTGACACAAACCTTTTTTTTTTTTTAGTGTTGTGACAGCGCTGCTCAAAAGTAAACGCTGTGTCCAATGTTACTCCCAGGTATTTTGGGCTGTTTGTATGCTTCAGCTCTACCCCTTGCCACATGACTCGGAGTTTCCGTTTGGTTTGTTCCTAAGATGGAAGGCGGATACTTGAGATTTACTAGGGTTTGGTTTTGAAACGTCCCCTTAGGAAAATTATTACACGACTGTGCTTAAACTGACACACAATAGTTTTTAGCGCAACGCAATCTGACTTTGAATAATCCCTACAAGAGAATGGCCCTGACTAACATTGACCTATATGTTTCACAAATCACTTACCTCACAAAAATCTTCGTTACTCGAACTACTGCAATACAGCGAGCGCCACTACTGCCAGCTAACTAAAAGATTCAAACTACGGAAGTCACTAACTACTGATAGGCACAGTTAGCAAATGAAAGATTTTAATAGAGAACAAACAATGTATTTACCTTTATAGTCATAATATATATATATATATATCAGTTCATGACACCAATTCTTACAAATTTCAAAACTCCGCCATCTCTCTACCCACGTCCACCACTGCTGGCGGCTCACCTCCAACTGCTCAACGCTACGCGCTGTTAGCATCCAGCTGCCGCTGCCCAACACTACAATGGCAGACAACAATGCAAACCAGCCACAGACTGCACACGGCACAGCCAGTGATTTTTCATACAGAGCGCTACGTGGCGGCGGCGTTACCAATAAAAAAACCTAAACAGCCTACTTACATAGCCCCCATGCTCCCCACAAAAAATTTTACAAATTGTTTTGGGCAGTGGCCAATACAGATTTGAAAAAATTGTTGATAATTATGATTACAATGACAAAGAAATCAAATGCACACACTTATTGATACAATGTTGGTCAAAACCTAAAATTTTCTCACAGTCCATATAGACAGTCCTGATCATTCACCAAAGTAAAACAACCCCACAACAGGCCATAGCTGCAGTTAACAGCTGTGAGATTTCATAATGGCTTCGGTGATAGAACGTACAGACGAGTCCAGAAACGATTTACAAGAATTTAGGAGGAAGAAACGCCGCCCTGAACTGTGGAAGTGATATGTGATTAAACAAAACAACGTCTTGGGTTTGGAGAATAACAAATGGAAAAGAAAAATTGTATCTAAAAGTGGAAAAGGTGCAGATTGCAGGTAAATTGTCATACAGCGTTCATTGTTTGTATTCTTTGTACATAATATAAAAGTAAAAGCAAGCTGTGTAGAAACGTTATACTAACATGTGATTGTAATCTGGGCTGTTACTCAATACAAAATAATTGAGTACACCGTTCAGTTAAAACGTATCTCTTCTTCACCCAATAGCACTGTAATTGTGAAATAATCATCTATTCTGGTTACGACGCTGATAGTTCCTCATTTTCATACTGTGCCTAGAGCATAAATGGACGTCATTTCTCTGAAACCTGGGACACTACAGGATGTTTCACTCATGACTGAGTTTATCCCTTTGCAGTTTTGTGAGTATTTTGATAATATTCTAAAGAAATGTGCCGTTTAGAAAGTGGCTGGTGGAGAGGAAGACAATGATCTGAAACTGAAGTTTGGGACAGTGATCAAGAATGACAAGTTCATGAACGTGGGTGTCTGTCAGAATAAACAGCATTGTTTAATAAGCAAAAAATGTGGAATTAACTCTCTCATGCTACAAGCCAAATAACCAAAAAGCATATTGATTTCCATTATATTTGCCTATTTTGAAATATATTCTTAATTGCGAATGGCACAAACAACATAAATGTGTATGGACATGAGATTATGAAATATATTTTGCTTGAAAATTTACTATTTTTTAGGTATACGGTATTTTTGATAAAATCAGTGTTGATTAAATCAAAAAGCCTACTTGTCAGTATTTTCTATTAGCATTTTCTATTACTTGCTTTTATTCCATGATTAAAAATTTTGGTATGCACGTGAGAGTAACCGTAAGGTTTGGAAATAATGCAACTAAAGATTGTATAGTTTTTTCAAAATATTTCAAACCTGCCATTGAGTGACATGTCCCCCTTTTTGATTTCAACGTCTCAGTCACGGAAAGGAAAGTTCATTTTGAGTCAAGAAATGGACTGGGACGAGAGTATTGGAAATAGAAAGAGGGACGATTTAAAGAAGCAGTAAGACTGAAACAATTCTCTGAAGATCACCGTAAGAGTAATGAAGAAACTTCCTCAGACCAGAGACTCATCATGACATCGTTGCATCGTTGTTTTACTAGTAACTGCAATTTTAGTAAGAGCTTTTACGTAAGCAGATTTTTCAAGCATGAGGGATCTGAACAATGCAGAAGACCAGGAGAAGAACATAACTTATCAATAGAGAGCAAACACAGAAGACCATCAGAAACAAATAGTTCTGGGTTATATCGTTGACTGCATTTACATAAACATATTGACTATTTTTTGGGTTCATTAACATTTTATTTTATCGATTATTACTTTTGTGTTGTAATTTCATGCACTGACATGTTTCATGACCTTGGAGATTTGGACCTCAAGTTGGTCCTACGGAGCTGACCTTTATTCGTTAAAAAGGTCTGGGCGCACGGAAAAGTGGCACGGTCTGCGTATACAGAAGATAATGGGTGTCTTTTGATCGTGAGGAGGAATTAACCAGTGAGCAAAAGCGATAGCGAACGGTACGAATGAAAGTGACTGTTGACCACTCTCTTGTGCTACGGAAAAATACTTGGAACGGTGTATCAGTTGTCAAATTCATTTACTGTGAAGGCCAACACTGATTTAGTTCATAAGATAAACTTTAAATAAACTGACGCCACGCCAGCTAAACAAAATTTGTGTGGGCTGTCACTGTCACCTCCAATAACTCTGTATATACACACATCAAAAAAAGTTTTGCTTCACCTCCGTTAAGAGACTTTCGGAACCTGTACAGAAAATTGGAATAGAGATCAACATAAACCTCATTTCCGTCATTTATATTGCTCATAAAAACCACGCATTGCATGTTGTACTTCAGACGTGGTGTTCAAGATTTCTGTACACACTGGTACCTCTAATACCCAGTAGCACGTCCTCTTGCATTGATGCATTCCTGTATTCGTTGCGGCATACTATCCACAAGTTCATCAAGGCACTGTTGGTCCTGATTGTTCCATTCCTCAACAGCCATTCGGCGTAGATCCCTCATAGTGGTTGGTGGGCTAGGTCTCCCATAAAAATCCCTCTTCAATTCATCCCAAAAATGTTTGATTGGGTTCATGTCTGGAGAACATGTTGGCCACTCTAGTCGAGCGATGTCCTTATCCTGAAGGAAGTCATTCACAAGATGTGCACGATGGGGGCTCGAATTGCCGTCCATGAACACGAATGCCTCGCCAATATACTACCGATATGGTTGCACTATCGGTCGGAGGATGGCATTCACGTATGGTACAGCCGTTACGGCGCCTTCCATGACCACCAGCGATGTACGTCAACCCCACATAATGCCATCCCAAAACAGCAGGGAACCTCCACCTTGCTGCGCTCAACTGGACAGTGTGTCTAAGGCTTTCAGCCTGACCAGGTTGCCTCCAAACACGTCTCCGACGACTGTTTGGTTGAAGGCATATGCGACACTCATCGGCCGGCCGCGGTGATCTAGCCGTTCTAGGCGCTCAGTCCGGAACCGCGCGACTGCTACGGTCGCAGGTTCGAATCCAGCCTCGGGCATGGATGTGTGTGATGTCCTTAGGTTAGTTAGGTTTAAGTATTTCTAAGTTCTAGGCGACTGATGACCACAGATGTTAAGTCCCATAGTGCTCAGAGTCATTTGAAACGTTTAACACTCATCGCTGAAGAGAACGTGATGACAATCCTGAGCGGTCCATTCGGCATGTTGCTGGACCTATCTGTATAGCGCTGCGTGGTGTCGTGGTTACAAAGGTGGACCTCGCCATGGACGTCGCGAGTGAAGTTGCGCTGCATGCAGCCTATTGCGCACAGTTTGAGTCGTAACACGACGTCCTGTGGCTGCACGAAAAGCATCATTCAACATGGCAACATGGTGTCGTTGCTGTCAGGGTTCCTCCGAACCATAATCCGTAGGTAGCTGTCATCCACCGGAGCAGTTGCCCTTGTGTGGCCTAAGCGAGGCATGTCATCGCCAGTTGCTGTCTCTTTGTATCTCCTCCATAACCGAACAACATCGCTTTGGTTCACTCGGAGACGCCTGGATATTTCCCTCGTTGAGAGCGCTTTCTGGCACAAAGTAACAATGCGGACGCCATGGAACCGCGGTATTGACCGTCTAGGAATGGTTGAACTACAGACAACACGAGCCGTGTACCTCCTTCGTGATGGTATGACTGGAATCATTGAAATATCCGTGAAGGTGAGGAAAAAAATAATTTTACAGCATGTCCAAGATGATATTTCTGTCACAGTTTTCTCTGCAAGAACGAAAGGTCCATAAACTTTGCAAAAAGGAATGGCACAAAACACATTCAGTTCGGTGAGTCTCTTCCACGTTCTAGAACGACACCAGAATTCGTGATCTCGAAATTTTTATATTAGGGCTGTTTACTTTACCCGATAGATAAAACGCCGACTCCCCCGAAAAGATAAGTCGTTAAGAAAATGTGTCCTCTGCCATATCCTGGAAAAGTCAAATGCAAAATTCATACCTTCTGTTACGGCCGCTGGGACACGGATACCACAGTGATAGCAACTCGTTAGGCTTTATATGTAGGCGTCGTTTCAGAACGCACCACGCCGTTGTTTGGGGAATCTGCAGCTCCTTGCCTGCCTATGTTGTGGACATCCGAGGGCTCCGTGTGAACGTATCTCTGATCTGCTCGATGATTTTATCAGACGTGAGTGGCCGGCCAGTGCCCTTCCCTTTGCATATGCAACGATCTTTCACGAATTTTGTATGCCAGTCATAAATATACTTGTGTAGAGGCGGCTTCTTTCTAAATCGAACGGTGGAATCCACGCTGCACTCGAACTTCACGTAAATTTCAACAAATAAAATTATTTCTTTGGCGGTGTAGTCGCAAAGTTGCTACAAACAAACAACAACGCAGTGTGTCTAAACTTTGAAGCTTCCTCTATGCAGGGACGTGTGTAATGTGTTACTGCCTTTGTAGTTCGTCCGTAATAAACAACTGAGATCTGGTCTTTCTTTTTGAATCACCAGACACCACAATCTATTGTTAAGAGAATGTTAAAATGTTCCTCGCAGTCACATCATTGACTTTACTGTATCAATAAAGCTGTAAAACCGCGGCGTTCTGAAAGAGGAATATTAAATCAACTCCAACTTCTTTGAGTTTCTCTGTGAACATAACGTTTTCGAAACATGTTCAATTACACATTACGTTGAAATATCTAATGAAAGACGGCATTTATCATAATTGACTATGTACATACCGATAGGAACCTTGTTGCAGCTATGTGACAAGACATTTTCAGTTCAGTTACAACTAATGATGCCCGGATTGTTTAATAGAGTTTCAACAGATACACAACTAGTCAAGCGCTTATAACTTTGTAAATATGCCATTGTTGTGGTCTTCAGTCCTGAGATTGGTTTGATGCAGCTCTCCATGCTACTTTATCCTGTGCAAGCTTCTTCATCTCGCAGCACTTACTGCAACCTATATCCTTTTGAATCTGCTTAGTGTATTCATCTCTTGGTGTCCCTCTACGATATTTACTCTCCACGCTGCCCTCCAATGCTAAATGTGTGATCACTTGATGCCTCAGAACATGTCCTACCAACCGGTCCCTTCTTCTTGTCAAGTTGTGCCACAAACTCCTCTTCTCCCAAATCCTATTCAATACCTCCTCATTAGTTATGTCAACTACCCATCTAATCTTCAGCATTCTTCTGTAGCACCACATTTCGAAACTTCTATTCTCTTCTTGTCCAAACCATTTATCGTCCATATTTCACTTCCATACATGGATACACTCCATATAAATATTTTTCAGAAATGACATCCTGACACTTAAATCAATTCTCGATGTTAAAAAATTTCGACCATCTTCAGTTATTTTGCTCCCCAAATAACGAAACTCCTTTACTATTTTAAATGTTTTATTACTGTTCTAACTCCCTCAGTATCATCCGACTTAATTCGACTACATTTCATTATCCCCGTTTTGCTTTTGTTGATGTTCATCTCATATCCTCCTTTCAAGACACTGTCCATTCCGTTCAACTGCTCTCCCAGGTCTTTTGCTGTCTCTCAGAGAATTACAATGTCATCGGCGAACCTCCATGGATTTTAATACCTACTCCGAATGTTTCTTTTGTTTCCTTTACTGCTTACTCAATATACAGATTGAATATTGTCAGGGAGAGGCTACAACCCTGTCTCACTCCTTTCTGATCCACTGCTTTCCTTCCATGCCCCTCGACTCTTATAGCTGCCATCTCGTTTCTGTACATATTGTAAATAGGTTTTCGTTCCCTGTATTTTACCCCTGCCACGTTTAGAAATTGAAAGAGAGTATTCCAGTCAACATCGTCAAAAGCTTTCTCTAAGTGTAGAAATTCTAGAAACGTAGGTTTGCCTTTCCTTAATCTAATTTTGAAGATGAGTCGTAGGGTCAGTATAGCCTCACGTGTTCCAACATTTCTAAGGAATCCAAATTGATCATCCCCAAGGTCGGTCACTACCATTTGTTTGCATTCGTCTGTAATGAATTCGTGTTAGTATTTTGCAGCCGTGGCTTGTTAAACTGATAGTTCGGTAATTTTCACATCCGTCAACACCAGCTTTCTTAGGGATTGTAATAATTATAGGTCGCTTATGTCAGTGGATATCCCCATTTGCAACCCATATCTTCGCTAAGGTGAATCTCTATCCGTGTCTGTTCCGCTTACATACTTCTGTTAGCGCGTCACGTGCCTGCAACGCCAGAGGCGGCATCCTACGTCGCGGACGGCAGTGGTCATAAGGTTTTGGTTTATCAGAATAATTACGAAATAAACTTCTTTGGTCGTGTTTAAAGTAATCTGAATTAGTGAACCCAAGTCGTGGTACGCAGAACACATAGAAAAGATCACCGAATCACCTCCAACCTGAACTGCTAGCGACACAATGTGTATTAAACATCTTATGTCATTTGGAAAGATGCAAAACAACGACCTGTCGGATCAGACTACATAGCTTCAGCCAGCTGTTGTCCAGTTACTGTTATTTCTGGAACACTGCAGCCGTGCAGCTTTACACGAAGGTGACAAACGTCATGGGATACCTCCTATTATACGAAGATGGATAGCATTGGTGATCTTGCAGCTCTCGAAGAATGAATTTGCAATGAAATCCAGACCATTAGCTGCTTACAGGCGTTAATAAATATCAACGTAAATAGTCGAAAATATGTGCCTCGACTGGGACTCGAACCCGGGATCTGTAGCTTATATGACAGACACTCTAGCCGACATTTTTTTCCATTTTGTTCGATATACACTCCTGGAAATGGAAAAAGAACACATTGACACCGGTGTGTCAGACCCACCATACTTGCTCCGGACACTGCGAGAGGGCTGTACTAGCAATGATCACACGCACGGCACAGCGGACATACCAGGAACCGCGGTGTTGGCCGTCGAATGGCGCTAGCTGCGCAGCATTTGTGAACCGCCGCCGTCAGTGTCAGCCAGTTTGCCGTGGCATATGGAGCTCCATCGTAGTCTTTAACACTGGTAGCATGCCGCGACAGCGTGGACGTGAACCGTATGTGCAGTTGACGGACTTTGAGCGAGGGCGTATAGTGGGCATGCGGGAGGCCGGGTGGACGGAGCGCCGAATTGCTCAACACGTGGGGCGTGAGGTCTCCACAGTACATCGATGTTGTCGCCAGTGGACGGCGGAAGGTGCACGTGCCCGTCGACCTGGGACCGGACCGCAGCGACGCACGGATGCACGCCAAGACCGTAGGATCCTACGCAGTGCCGTAGGGGACCGCACCGCCACTTCCCAGCAAATTAGGGACACTGTTGCTCCTGGGGTATCGGTGAGGACCATTCGCAACCGTCTCCATGAAGCTGGGCTACGGTCCCGCACAACGTTAGGCCGTCTTCCGCTCACGCCCCAACATCGTGCAGCCCGCCTCCAGTGGTGTCGCGACAGGCGTGAATGGAGGGACGAATGGAGACGAGTCGTCTTCAGCGATGAGAGTCGCTTCTGCCTTGGTGCCAATGATGGTCGTATGCGTGTTTGGCGCCGTGCAGGTGAGCGCCACAATCAGGACTGCATACGACCGAGGCACACAGGGCCAACACCCGGCATCATGGTGTGGGGAGCGATCTCCTACACAGGCCGTACACCTCTGGTGATCGTCGAGGGGACACTGAATAGTGCACGGTACATCCAAACCGTCATCGAACCCATCGTTCTACCATTCCTAGACCGGCAAAGGAACTTGCTGTTCCAACAGGACAATGCACCTCCGCATGTATCCCGTGCCACCCAACGTGCTCTAGAAGATGTAAGTCAACTACCCTGGCCAGCAAGATCTCCGGATCTGTCCCCCATTGAGCATGTTTGGGACTGGATGAAGCGTCGTCTCACGCGGTCTGCAAGTCCAGCACGAACGCTGGTCCAACTGAGGCGCCAGGTGGAAATGGCATGGCAAGCCGTTCCACAGGACTACATCCAGCATCTCTACGATCGTCTCCATGGCAGAATAGCAGCCTGCATTGCTGCGAAAGGTGTATATACACTGTACTAGTGCCGACATTGTGCATGCTCTGTGGCCTGTGTCTATGTGCCTGTGGTTCTGTCAGTGTGCTCATGTGATGTATCTGACCCCAGGAATGTGTCAATAAAGTTCCCCCTTCCTGGGACAATGAATTCACGGTGTTCTTATTGCAATTTAAAGAAGTGTAGTTCGTTGCGTTTGGTCTGCGCGGACGACACAAGACATCCGTTCAAGTTGATCGTTGATTCTTTGGCTCAGTTATTTTTTTACAGACAGCACGCCGCCCTCTGACCGAACACACTGAGCTACCTTGCCGTCGTCTGAGCCATCAAGGACACAGAAAACAGTGCAGCTGGAGGAATTTATATCTGGCAAGCTCCTCGTGAGACCAACATTTCCAACTTACTGTCCACACACTACATTTGTAGTGCCCCTGCCCACTATACTCATTACTCGCGGCAGTCAATCTACCGAATCCCGTAAGAGTTTGAGTAATGTGAGTGCATCTGCACTAAAGAAGATCATTGGCCGGTAAGCCTTATCTATTTGAAGATGGTATCTGTTCTTTCAGACATTTCCGAAAGAACAGATACCTCTGATCATCTTGCAGCTCTCGAAGAATGAAATTACAATGAAATCCAGACCACTAGCTGCACACAGGCGTTGGTATATACCAACGGGGTCAGTTGAAAATGTGGAAATGTGGGTCTCACTCGGAGCATGCCAGCGATGCAGTCACACAATCATCTGTGTCCGCGATAGCTCAGTCGGATAGAGCATCTGCCATGTAAGCAGGAGGTCCCGGCTTCGCGTTCCGGTGGGGACACTCATTTTCAGCTTTTCCCATAAGTATTTATCAGCGCCTGTAAGCAGCTAATAGTCACGATTTCACTGTATTTTCAACCTCCTATTATCGTGTCCGATCTCGTTTAGCCCGGCGTAGTGCGGCTGCTCAACGTGGCATGGACTCAGCAGGTCGCTGGAAGTCCCCTGCAGAAATATTGAGCCATGCTGTCTCGACAGCTGTCCATAATAGCGAAAGTGTTGCCGGTGCAGGATTTTGTACACGAACTGACCTATCGATTACGTCCCATAAACGTTCGATGGTATTCATGTCAGGAGATCTTGTCGGCCGTATCATTCGATCAAATTGTCTGAATGTTCTTGAAACCAATCGCCAACAGTTGTAGCCAGATGACATGATGCACTGTCATCCATAAAAATTACACCATTGTTTGGGAACATGATGTCCATGGATGGCGCAAATGGTCCCCAGACAGCCGAACACGATCATTTTCAGTCAATGATCGGTCCAGTTGGACCAGGGGGCACAATCCAGTACATGTAAACACAGCCCACATCACTATGGAGCCACCAACAGCTTGCACAGTGCCTTGTTGAAAACTTGGGCCCATGGCTTCGTGAGGTCTGCACCACTCTCTAACCCTACTATCAGCTCTTAACAACCGAAATCGGCACTCATCTAATCATGCCACCGTTCTCCAGTCGTCTAGGGTCCTGCCGATTTGGTCACGGGCGCAGGAGAGACGCTGCTGCCATAGCCCATTAACACAAATTTCGCAGCGCTGTCGTACCGGATACGTTCGTCGTACGTTCCACATCGATTTCAGCCTTTATTTCAAGTCTTGCTTGTCTGTTAGCACTGACAACACCACGCAAACGCCACTGCTCTCGGTCGTTAAGTGAAGGCTGTCGGGCACTGTGTTGTCCGCGATGAGAGGTTGGTTGGTTGGTTGTGGTCTTCAGTCCTGAGACTGGTTTGATGCAGCTCTCCATGCTACTTTATCCTGTGCAAGCCTCTTCATCTCCCTGTACCTACTGCAGCCTACATCCTTCTGAATCTGCTAAGTGTATTCATCTCTTGGTCTCCCTCTAGGATTTTTTCCCTCCACGCTGCCCTCCTATACTAAATTGGTGATCCCTTGATGCCTCAGAACATGTCCAACCAACCGATCTCATTTTCTAATCTAACTCCCTCAGTATCACCCGACTTAATTCGACTACATTCCATTATCCTCGTTTTGCTGTATATCGCTAAATTACGCTAATATCTCACACTTGTGCAGCCACCACCACTAGCATAGGAGAGGAACACTAAGACATCTTTATTATAAACAAGAAAAAATGCAGTTAGAGTATCTTCCATGGTCCCCGATGTGCATTCTAAGTGCTCAGTGCCACACCATGACTGGCTGCTGCCGCCCAGACTGTAATCTTTCCACAAGAAGCACTACTGCTCGTACAAGACTGGCAGCGCAAGTGCGCAGCAGTCATAGGCCACTGCCAGTGGACACATGATACCACAAACAAATATCAGCCGAGCCAACTGTAGGGAACAACTAGTCCATAGATCTGTCCACTCTTACAGAAAATGATTCTGAGATGCCTCCATCCCCATTATCATGATTAAACGAGTAATGATCGCACTGTGGTTGTGTACTGCACGCAGCCAGGGGTGTTCTGGCTTCAATCACCGTAAAGTGTAATTTATCTTTTCTCAACATTATTCAAGATCCCTAGCGCCACTGGGTAGCCTTGCGGTCTTAGGCGTCTTGTCACGGTTCGCGCGGCTCCTCCCGTCGGTGGTTCGAGTCCTGTGTGTTAGTCCTTAGCGTAAGTTAGATTAAGTAGTGCGTAAGCCTAGGGAGCGTGCCCGGTTAGCTGTGCGGTCTAACGCACTGCTCTGCGAGCGGGAAGGCGTGCGGGTCCGCGGCACGGATGGTTTTTAAGGCTGTTTTCTTCTGTTTCTGCCTAGGCGAATGCGGGCTGGTTCCAATTATTCCGCCTCAGTTACACTATGTCGGCGATTGGTGCGCAAGCCGGCCGATGTGGCAGAGCGGTTCTAGGAGCTACAGTCAGGTTAGAATCGTGCATCGGGCATGGATGTGTGTGATGTCCTTAGGTTAGTTAGGTTTAAGTAGTTCTAAGTTCTAGGGGACTGATGACCTCAGCAGTTGAGTCCCATAGCGCTCAGAGCCATTTTTTTTCCACGTACGTGTACACCATAGTTACTCTACCACGTAAACATTGGAGTTACACTCGTCTGGTGTGAGACGTTCCCGATGTGGAAGGGGAGGGGGTAGGTGGTGGTCGACTGGGGGCAGAACCACATAATAACACTGGGTTCGGTGTGGGGCGGTTCAAATGGCTCTGAGCACTATGGGACTTAACATCTGTGGTCATCAGTCCCGTAGAACTTAGAACGACTTAAATCTAACTAACCTAAGGACATCACAAACATCCATGCTCGAGGCAGGATTCGAACCTACGACCGTAGCGGTCACGCGGTTCCAGACTGAAGCGCCTAGAACCGGACGGCCACATCTGCCGGCGGTGTGTGGCAGTGGTGGGGTGAGTGGACTGCTGTAGCCTGTTGTGGGGTTGTGAACCATTGCGGGCTACGGAAGGGACGGAACCTCTCCGTCGTTTCTACGTACCCAGCTGAATACAATACAAAGCCTAGGGACTGAAGACTTTAGCAGTTTCGTCCCATAGTCGTTACAACAAATTTCCAATTTTTTCCAGGATCCCTACGTTTAAATAAGTAATTGAATTTCTAAATAACATCCGCACAAATACAGAAAAATTGGACACTATAACCCAATTACCGCACACAACAGTGCGAATGTTGCATGGAACATATAGGAGATGCATCAGATTTAAATTGAAACAAATCGTCCACATTATACCTGTCAGTCCCCTTTTAGTGTTTTGATTCTCGCCGTTAACAAATGCTCCATTATAACTACTGTCTTTGCGATATACCGCACCTTACGTCTTCCAAATTTTCAAACGCAATTTGCTTGCCCTTCTATTTCTGTAATTGTTTAATCACAGTTCGGAAATCACCGCTTTTTACATTCTGCATACATTGTCTGATCAAACGTATTGCACATCTTCTATTGGACGTTATTGTGAGGTGCATCTAACAGTTGAATCACACGCTGTATTTAAAATAAGGACTGGCAAGGCTGGAACACGTAATGTGTATTAAGCAGTTCGTTTCGAAATTTTGTAGCATTATATTCTCGTGAAATCTGACAGATTCAACAAAATATCTTCATCATCCCCAGCAAAAATGTTTAAATTGCGAGAAAACGTGACCCGAAGACTGTTAAACAATTAGAAGGATAAGGAGAGGGAGCAGAAGTGGCTAAGAGATCACCTGCACTACACCCATCATCCTCCTTTCCTAGAGTACTGCTGTAGCCCTTACTGTACTGATTTTCCGTATATTGTTATATTAACAAATGTTCCATTAAAACTACAGCCTTCGTGATATACAGCATGTGACAACACTCCTTCGCTAATGTAAAGTACTTCATCTGTTAAACAAAAGTCGCACATCCTCTAAGAAAGGATGAAAATGGTTTGCATGTGACCTACTATTTACTATCCAACAATGTGGAATATCACTTCTTCCTCTTTTCCATGGCTTAAATCTACATCTACATCTACACTACTGGCCATTAAAATTGCTACATCACGAAGATGACGTGCTACAGACGCGAAATTTAACCGACAGGAAGAAGATGCTGTGATATGCAAATGATTAGTTTTTCAGAGCATTCACACAAGGTTGCCGCCGGTGACGATACCTATAACGTTCTGACATGAGGAAAGTTTCCAACCGATTTCTCATACACAATCAGCAGTTGACCGGCGTTGCCAGGTGAAACGTTGTTGTGATGCCTCGTGTAAAGTGGAGAAATGCGCACCATCACGTTTCCGACTTTGATGCAGGTCGGATTGTAGCCTATCACTAGCAGAGTGAAAATCTCATTCTGGAAACATCCCCTACGCTGTTGCTAAGCAATGTCTCTGCAATATCCTTTCTTTCAGGAGTACTAGTTCTGCAAGGTTTGCAGGAGAGCTTCTGTAAAGTTTGGAAGGTAGGTAACGAGGTACTGGCAGACGTAAAGCTGTGAGGACAGGGCGTGAGTCGTGCTTGGTTAGCTCAGTTGGTAGAGCACTTGCCCGTAAAAGGCAAAGTTACCGAGTTCGAGTCTAGGTCCGGCACACAGTTTTAATCTGCCAGGAAGTTTCAGGGTTGTTTAATAAGCTAAATGTGGGTTTAACTTTCTCATGCTACAAGCCAAAGCACTAAAAAGCATATTGATTTCCTATTATATTGCCTATTTTTTATATGTCCCCCCCCCCCCCATAAACCATGGACCTTGTCCTTGGAGGGGAGGCTTGCGTGCCTCAACGATACTGATAGCCGTACAATAGGTGCAACCACAACGGAGGGGTATCTGTTGAGAGGCCAGACAAACGTGTGGTTCCTGAAGAGGGGCAGCAGCCTTTTCAGTTGTTGCAGGGGCAACAGTCTGGATGATTGACTGATCTGGTCTTGTGACACTAACCAAAACAGCCTTGTTGTGCTGGTACTGCGAACGGCTGAAAGCAAGGGGAACTACAACCGTAATTTTTCCCGAGGGCATGCAGCTTTACTGTATGATTGAATGATGATGATGTCCTCTTGGTTAAAACATTCCGGAAGTAAAATACTCCCATTCGGATCTCCGGGCGGGGACTACTCAAGAGGACGCCGTTATCAGGAGAAAGAAAACGTGTTCTACGGATCGGAGCGTGCAATGTCAGATCCCTTAATCGGGCAGCTAGGTTAGAAAATATGAAAAGGGAAACGGATAGATTAAAGTTAGATATAGTGGGAATTAGTGACGTTCGGTGGCAGGAGAAACAAGACTTTTGGTCAGGTGAATACAGCGTTATAAATACAAAATCAAATAGGTGTAATGCAGGAGTAGGTTTAATAATGAATAAAAAATAGGAGTACGGGTAAGCTACTACAAACAACATAGTGAACGCATTATTGTGGCCAAGATAGACACGAAGCCCACGCCTACTACAGTAGTACAAGTTTATATGCCAACTAGCTCTGCAGATGATGAAGATGTTGGTGAAATGTATGATGAGATAAAAGAAATTATTCAGACAGTGAAGGGAAACGAAAATTTAATAGTCGTCGGGGACTGGAATTCGAGAGTAGGAAAAGGGAGAGAAGGAAACATAGTAGGTGAATATGGATTGGGGGTAAGAAATGAAAGAGGAAGCCGTCTGGTGGAATTTTGCACAGAGCATAGCTTAATCATAGCTAACACTTGCTTCAAGAATCATAAAAGAAGGTTGTATACATGGAAGAAGCCTGGAGACACTAGAAGGTATCAGATAGATAATATAATGGTAAGGCAGAGATTTAGGAAACAGATTTTAAATTGTAAGACATTTCCAGGGGCAGATGTGGACTCTGACCACAATCTATTGGATATGAACTGTAGATTAAAACTGAAGAAACTACGAAAATGTGGGAATTTAAGGAGATGGAACCTGGATAAACTGAAAGAACCGGAGGCTGTACATAGTTTCGGGGAGCGCATAAGGGAACAATTGACAGGAATGGGGGAAGGAATTACAGTAGAAGAGGAATGGGTAGCTTTGAGAAATGAAATAGTGAAGGCAGCGGAGGATCAAATAGGTAAAAAGACGAGGGCTGGTAGAAAACCTTGGGTAACAGAAGAAATATTGAATTTAATTGATGAAAGGAGAAAATATAAAAAAGAAGTAAATGAAGCAGGCAGAAAGAAATACGAACGTCTAAAAATGAGATCAACAGGAAGTGGAAAATGGCTAACCATGCATTGGCTAGAGGGCAAATGTAAGGATGTAGAGGCTTATCTCACTAGGGATAAGATAGATACTGCCTACAGGAAAATTAAAGAGACCTTTGGAGAAAGGAGAACCACTTGCATGAATATCAAGAGCTTTGATGGAAACCCAGTTCTAAGCAAAGAAGGGAAAGCAGAAAGGTGGAAGGAGTATATAGAGGGTCTATACAAGGGCGATGTACTTGAAGACAGTATTATGGAAATGGAAGAGGATGTAGATGAAGATGAAATGGGAGACACGATACTGCGTGACGAGTTTGACAGAGCAGTGAAAGACCTAAGTCGAAACAAGGCCCCGGGAGTAGACAACATTACATTAAAACTAATGACGGCCTTGAGAGAGCCAGTCCTGACAACACTCTACCATCTGGTGAGCAAGATGTATGAGGCAGGCCAAATACCCTCAGACTTCAAGAAGAATGTAATAATTCCAATCCCAAAGAAAGCAGGTGTTGAAAGATGTGAAAATTACCGAACTATCAGTTTAATAAGTCACAGCTGCAAAATACTAACGCGAATCATTTACAGACGAATGGAAAAACAGGTAGAAGCTGACCTCGGGGAAGATCAATTTTGATTCCGTAGAAATGTTGGAACACGTGAGGCAATACTGACTCTACGACTTATCTTAGAAGAAAGATTAAGGAAAGACAAATCTGCGTTTATAGCACTTGTAGACTTAGAGAAAGCTTTTGACAATGTTGATTGGAATACTCTCTTTCAAATTCTGAAGGTGGCAGGCGTAAAATACGGGGAGCGAAAGGCTATTTACAATTTTTACAGAAAGCAGATGGCAGATATAAGAGTCGAGGGGTACGATAGGGAAACAGTCGTTGGGAAGGGAGTGAGACAGGGTTGTATCCTGTCCCCGGTATTATTCAATCTGTATATTGAGCAAGCAATAAAGAAAACTAAAGAAAAATTCGGAGTAGGTATTAAAATCCAAGAAGAAGAAATAAGTACGCCGATGACGTTGTAATTCTGTCTGAGACAGCAAAAGACTAGGAAGAGCAGTTGAACGGAATGGACAGTGTCTTGAAAAGAGGGTATAAGATGAACATCAACAAAAGCAAAACAAGAATAATGGAATGTAGTCGAATTAAGTCGGGTGATGCTGAGGGAATTACATTAGGAAATGAGACACTTAAAGTAGTAAAGGAGTTTTGCTATTTGGGGAGCAAATTAACTGACGTTGGTCAGTTGGATATAAAATGAAGACTAGCAATCGTAAAGAAATCGTTTCTGAAGAAGAGAAATTTATTAACATCGAGTATAGATTTATGTGTCAGAAAGTCGTTTCTGAAATTATTTGTATGGAGTGTAGCTATGTATGGAAGTGAAACATGGACGATAAATAGTTTGGACAAGAAGAGAATAGAAGCTTTCGAAATGTGGTGCCACAGAAGAATGCTGGAGAATAGATGGGTAGATCACATAACTAATCAGGAGGTATTGACTAGAATTGGGGAGAAGAGGAGCTTGTGGCACTACTTGACTAGAAGAAGGGATGTTCTGAGGCTTCGAGGGATCACCAATGTAGTATTGGAGGGCAGCGTGGGGGGTAAAAATTGTAGAGAGAGACCAAGAGATGAATACACTAAGCAGATTCAGAAGGATGTAGGCTGCAGTAGGTACCTGGAGATGAAGAAGCTTGCACAGGATAGAGTAGCATGGAGAGCTGCATCAAACCAGTCTCAGAACTGAAGACCACAACAACAACATTCTATATGTATTCTTAATTGTGAATGGTACAAACAACAGGAATGTCTATGGACATGTTGAAGTAATTAAGAATTATATTTTGCTTGAAAATTTACTATTTCTTAGGTATATCGTACTTTTGATAAAATCAATGCAGATTAAATCATAAAGGCTGTATGTCAGTATTTTCTATTAGCATATTCTATTACTTGCTTTTATTGCATGTAAGAGTAACCGTAAGGTTTGCAAATGATGCTGATGATTGTATAGTTTTTACAAAATATTTCAAACCTGCTGTTGAATGACATGTCCCACTTTTTGATTTCAACGCCTGAGTCAAGGAATGGAGAGTTCATTTTGAGACAAGAAACGGACAGGGGCAAGAGGATAGGAACCAGAAAGAGGGACGATTTAAAGCAGCAGTTAGACTGAAACAATTCTCTGAAGGTCTTCGTAAGAGTAATGAAGAACCTTCCAGAGACCAGAGACTCATCATGTCATCGTTGCATCGTTGTAATAAGATCTTTTACGTACGCAGATTATTTCTAGAATGAGGGAGCTGAACAAGGCAGAAAACCGGGAGAGGAACATAACATATCGATCTGGAGCAAACGCAGAAGACCATCAGAATCGAAGGAATTAACATTTCTGTGTTATATTGTTGATTGCTTTTACATACACATATTGACTGTCATTTTTTGGGTTCATAAACATTTTATTTTATCTGTTATTACTTTTACGTTGTAATTTCTTGTACTGACAAGTTCCATGACCTTGGAGATTTGCTCCTCAATTTGGTCCTACGGAGCTGACCTTTATTCTTTAAAAAGGTCTGGGGGCACGGAAAAGTGGCACGGTCTGCGTATGCAGACGATAATGGCTCTGTTTTGATCGTGAGGAGGAATTATACAGTGAGAAAACTAGATAGCGAACGGTACAAAAGAAAGTGACTGTTGAGCTCTCTCTTCTGCTACGGAAAAATACTTAAAACGGGGTATCAATTGTGAAAATAATTTACTGTGAGGGACAACACTGATTTAGTTCATAAGATAAACTTTAAATAAACTGACGCAACGCCAGCTAAATAAAATTTGCGTGGGCGGCCACTGCCACCTCCAATAACTTCTATATACACACATCAAACAAACTTTTGCATCACCTCGGTTTCGAGAGTTCCGGAATCGGTACAGAAAATTGGAATAGAGATCAACATAAACCTCATTTCCGTCCTTTATATTGCTCATGAAAACCACACATTGCATGTTGTACTTCAGACGTGGTGTTTCAGATTTCTGTACACACCGGTACCTCTAATACCTAGTTTCACGTCCTATTGCATTGATGCATTCCTGTATTCGTCGCGGCATACTATCCACAAGTTCATCAAGGCACTGTTGATCCTGATTGTTCCACTCCTCAACAGCCATTTGGCGTAGGTCCCACAGAGTGGCTGGTGGGTCACGTCGTCATCAAACAGCCTTTTCAATTCACATAGTTCACACGGCTCTGAGCACTATGGGACTTAACATGTGAGGTCATCAGTCCTCTAGAACTCAGAACTACTTAAACCTAACCAACCTAAGGACATCACACACATCCATGCCCGAGGCAGGATACAAACCTGCGACCGTAGCGGTCGCGCGGTTCCATACTGGAGCGACGACAACCTCTCGGCCACACCGGCCGGAGTTTCAATTCATCCCAGGAATGTTCGATAGGGTTCACGTCTGGAGAAAATGCTGGCCACTCTAGTCGAGCGATGTCGTTATCCTGAAGGAAGTCATTCACAAGTTGTGCACGATGGGGTCTCGAATTGCCGTCCATGAACACGAATGCCTCGCCAATATGCTGCCGATATGGTTGCACTATCGGTCGGAGGATGGAATTCACGTATCGTACAGACGTTACGGCGCCTTTCATGACCACCAGCGGCGTACGTCGGGCTTTCATGATACCACTCCAAAACACTAGGGAATGTTCACCTTGCTGCACTCACTGGACGGTGTGTCTAAAGCGTTCAGCCTGACCCGGTTGCCTCCAAACACGTCTCCGACGATTGTCTGGTTGAAGGCATATGCGACACTCGTCGGTGGAGAGAACGTGGTGCCAGTCCTGAGCGGTCTATTCGGCATGTTGCTGAGCCCATCTGTACAGCGCTGCATAGTATCGTGGTTGCAAAAATGGACCTCGCCATGGACGTCGGGTGTGAAGTTGCGCTATATGCAGCCTATTGCGCACAGTTGGAGTCGTAACACGACGTCCTGTGGCTGCACGAAAAGCATTATTCAACATGGTGGCGTTGGTGTCAGGGTTCCTCCGAACCATAATCCGTAGGTAGGTGTCATCCACCGCAGCAGTAGCCCTTGAGCAGCCTAAGCGAAGCATCTCATGGCCAATTCCTCTCTCTCTGTATCTCCTCCATGTTTGAACAATATCACTTAGGTTCACTTGGAGACGCCATGATATTTCCCTCGTTGAGAGCCCTTTCTGGCACAAAGTAACAATGCAGACACGATCGAACCGCGGTATCGACCGTCTAGGTGTGGTTGAACTACAGACAACACGAGCCGTGTACCTCATTCGAGATGGAATAACTGGAATCACTGAAATATTGGTGAAGGTAAGGAAACAAATAATTTTACAGCATCCCCAAGATGATATTTCAGTCACCGTTTTCTCCGCAAGAACGACAGGCCCATAAACTTCGCAAACAGGAATGGCACAAAACACATTCAGTTTCGATGAGTCACTTCCACGTTCTGGAACGACGCCAAAATTTTGTGACCTCCGAATTTTTATATAATGGCTGTTCAATTTACCCGATAGATAAAACGCCGATTCGCCCGAAAAGATGAGTCGTTAAGAAAATGTGTCCTCTTGCACATCCTGGAGAAGTGAAATGCAAAATTCGTACCTTCTGTTACGGCCGTTGAGACACAGATACCACAGTAATATCAACTCGTTAGGCTTTACATGTAAGCGTCGTTATCCCGCCGTGTTTGGGGAAGCTGAGTCTCCTATCCTGCCTATGTTGTGGACTTCCGAGGGCTCCGTGTGAACGTATCTCTGATATGCTGATGTTTTCATCAGACGTGAGTGGCCGGCCAGTGCCAAAAAAATGGCTCTGAGCACTATGGGACTTATCTTCTGAGGTCATCAGTCCCCTAGAAATTAGAAGTAATTAAACCTAACTAACTTAAGGACAACCCACACATCCATGCCCGATGTAGGATTTGAACCTGCGGCCGTAGCGGTCGCACGGTTACAGACTGTAGCGCCTAGAACCGCTCGGCCACCCCGGCCGGCTGGCCAGTGCCCTGCCTTCGGCATATGCAACCATCTTCCACGAATTTTGTATGCCAGTCATAAATCTACTAGAGCAGAGGCGGCTACTTTCTAAATCGACAGCGCAATCAACGCTGCACTCGAACTTCACAAATAAAATAATTTCTCTGGCGGTGTAGTCGTCAAGTTGCTACAAACAAACAACAACACAGATGTGTCTAAACTTTGAATCTTCCTCTAGCCAGGGACGTGCGTAAGGTGTTACTGCTTTTGTAGTTCGTCTGTAATAAACAACTGAGATCTGGTCTTTCTTTTTGAATCACCAGAAACCACATTCTATTTTTCAGAGAATGTTAAAATGTTTCTCGCAGTCACATCACTGGCTTTACCGTATCAATAAAGATGTAAAACTGCGACGTTCTGAAAGAGGAATATTAAATCAACTCCAACTTTTTGAGTTTCTCTGTGAACATAACGTTGTCGAAACATGTTCAGTAACAACATTACGTTGAAATATCTAATGAAAGTCGGCATTTATCATAATTGACTATGTACATAGCGACAGGAACCTTTTTACAGTTATGTGACAATACACTTTTAGTTCAGTTACAATTAATGATGCCCAGATTGTTTAATAGAGTTTCAACACATTCAAAACTAATCAAACACTTATAACATTGTAAATATGCCATTGTTGTGCTCTTCAATCCAGAAACTGGTTTTATGCAGGTCTCCATGCTACTCTATCCTGTGCAAGCTTCTTCATCTCCCAGTACTTACTGCAACCTACATCCTTTTGAATCTGCTTAGTGTATTCATCTCTTGGTCTCCCTCTACGATTTTTACCCACCACGCTGCCCTCCTATACTAAATTGGTGATCCCTTGATGCCTCAGAACATGTCCTACCAACCGATCCCTTCTTCTTGTCAAGTTGTGTCACAAACTCCTCTTCTCCCCAATCCTATTCAATACTTCCGCATTAGTTATGTGATCTACCCATCTTATCTTCAGCATTCTTCTGTAACACCACATTTCGAAAGCTTCTATTCTCTTCTTGTCCAAACTATTTATCGTCCATGTTTCACTTCCATACATAGCTACACTCCATACAAATAATTTCAGAAACGACTTTCTGACACATAAATCTATACTCGATGTTAATAAATTTCTCTTCTTCAGAAACGATTTCTTTACGATTGCTAGTCTTCATTTTATATCCAACTGACCAACGTCAGTTAATTTGCTCCCCAAATAGCAAAACTCCTTTATTACTTTAAGTGTTTTATTTCCAAATCTAATTCCCTCAGCATGATCCGACTTATTTCGACTACATTCCATTGACCTCGTTTTGCTTTTGTTGATGTTCATCTTATATCCTCCTTTCAAGACACTGTCCGTTCCGTTAAACTGCCCTTCCAAGTCCATTGCTGTCTCTGACAAAATTACAAAACATGGTTCAAATGGCTCTGAGTAATATGGGACTTAACTTGTAAGGTCATCAGTCCCCTAGAACTTAGAACTACTTAAACCTAACTAACCTAAGGACATCACACACATCCATGCCCGAGGCAGGATTCGAACCTCCGACCGTAGCGGTCACGCGGTTCCAGACTGAAGCGCCTAGAACCGCACAGTCACACTGGCCGGCTACAGAATTGCAATGTCATCGGCGAACCTCAAACTTCTTTACCTTGTCTATAGATTTTAATACCTACTCCGAATTCTTTTACTGCTTGCTCAATATACAGATTGAATAACATCGGAGAGAGGGTACAAAACTGTCTGACACCCTTCCCAACCACTGCTTGCCTTTCATGCACTTCGACTCTTATAACTGCCATCTGGTTTCTGTACAAATTGTAAACAGCCTTTCGCTCCCTGTATTTTACCCCTCCCACCCTTAGAATTTGAAAGAGAGTATTCCAGTCAACATTGTCAAAAGCTTTCTCTAAGTCTACAAATGCTAGAATCATAGGTTTGCCTTTCCTTAATCTATTTTCTAAGATAAGTCGTAGGATCAGTATTGCCTCAGGTGTTCCAGCATTTCTATGGAATCCCCGAGGTCGGCTTCTGCTAGTTTTTCCATTCGTCTGTAAATAATTCGCGTAACTATTTTGCTGCTGTGACTTATTAAACTGATAGTTCGGTAATTTTCACAACTGTCAACACCTGCTTTCTTTGGGATATTCTTCTTGAAGTCTGAGGGTATTTCGGCTGTCTCATTAATCTTGCTCACCAGATGGTAGAGTTTTGTCAGGACTGGCTCTCCCAAGGCCGTCAGTAGTTCCAGTTTGTCTGCTCTCAGGGCCTTGTTTCGACTCAGGTCTTTCAGCGCTCTGTGAAACCCTTCACGCAGTATCGTATCTCCTATTTCATCTTCATCTACATTCTCTTCCATTTCTATAATATTGTCCTCAAGAACATCGCCCTTGTATAGAACCCCTATATACTGCTTCCATCTTTCTGCTTTCCCTTCTTAGCTTAGAACTGGGTTTCCATCAAAGCTCTTGATATTCAGACAAGTGGTTCTCCTTTCTCCAAAGGTCTCTTTAATTTTCCTGTAGGCAGTATCTATCTTACCCCTAGTGAGATAAGCCTCTACATCCTTACATTTTTCCTCTAGCCATCCCTGTTCAGCCATTTTGCACTTCCTGTCGATCTCATTTTTGAAACGTTTGTATTCCTTTCTGTCTGCTTCATTTACTGCGTTTTTATATTTTCTCCTTTCATCAGTTGAATTCAATATTTCTTCTTTTACATAAGGATTCCTACTAGCCCTCGTCTTTTTACCAACTTGATCCTCTGCTGCCTTCACTACTTCATTTCTCAGAGCCACCCATTTTTGTTCTACTGCATTTCTTTCCCCCATTGTTGTCAATTGTTACTTCATGCTCTCCCTGAAACTCTGTACAACCTCTGGTTTAGTCAGTTTATCCAGGTCCCATCTCCTTATATTCCCACCTTTTCGCAGTTTCTTCAGTTGTAATCTACCGTTCATAACTAATAGATTCTGGTCAGAGTCCACATCTGCCCCTGGAAATGTCTTACCATTTAAAATATGGTTCCTAAATCTCTGTCTTATCATTATATAATCTATCTGATAGCTTCTAGTATCTCCAGGATTCTTTCATGTATACAACCTTCTTTTATGATTCTTGAACCAAGTGTTAGCTATGATTAAGTTGTACTCCGTGCAAAATTCCACCAGACGGCTTCCTCTTTCATTTCTTACCCCCAATCCATATTCACCTACTATGTTTCCTTCTCTCCCTTTTCCTACTCTCGAATTCCAGACCCCGATGACTATTAAATTTTCGTCTCCCTTCACTGACTGAATAATTTCTTTTATCTCAACATACATTTCATCAACATCTTCATCATCTCCTGAGCTTGTTGGCACATAAACTTGTACTGCTGTAGTAGGCATGGGATTCGTGTCTATCTTGTCCAAAATAATGTGTTCACTATGCTGTTTGTAGTAGGTTACCCGCACTCCTATTTTTTTTATTCATTATTAAACCTACTCCTGCATTACCCCTATTTGTTTTCGTATTTATAACCCTGTATTCACCTGACCAGAAGTCTTGTTCCTCCTGACACCGAACTTCACTAATTCCCGCTATATCTAACTTTAACCTATCCATTTCCCTTTTTAAATTTTCTAACTTACCTGCCCCATTATGGGATCTCCGTAGAACGCCAGTTTTCTTTGTCCTGATGACGACGTCCTTTTGAGTTGTCCATGCCCGGAGATCTAGATGAGGGTCTATTTTACCTCCGGAATA